>NC_066343.1:9277272-9907939 GCF_022539315.1 Serinus canaria
TCAGGAGAGAAGTTCCTAGCAAAAGGATTTGCCATGAAATATGCCCGTGACAAAGAGCAGGACTCCCACTCACCCAGCCCCTGCCATGCTCCTGGCTGAGGATGAATTAAACACCTGACCATCCTCAGAGTGCCTTTATTTCCTGTCCTGCACAGCCCCATGCAGTACCTGAGGTTTTTTCTTTTTTGGCAAGCCAGCTGCCTCCTGGCTCTCCAGGAATCCATACCATAATGTCCTGAAATCCTGTATGAGCACAGCTGACCTGTGAGATTTACAGAGCACACGGAGTGTTACTGCCCAGCCCTTCTGAGACTCTTCTGCTGAGCCTCACGCTGAAATTTAAAGGAATTATTCCCTGTAAATAAATTTCAACAAAACATTTCAGCATGAACTTTGCATCTTTATGAGGTTTCACTTCACCCTTGTGCTACTGAATTTCAATTGGACTCTTTTTACTACAGCACTCCTTCCATGGATCCTTAGAGAATATATGAATTTATGACCTCTGTGCTATATTATAAATTATATATTATTATATATTATTTCTTATACATTAGATATTACATATAATGAACCACAGCAGTAGTACATCTCATATAATATGCAATGTATCTTGTCAAATTCATAATAATGCATCATATATTATCTACAATATAAAATACATTATACATAATATTGCCAAATGCATAATATGCATATTTTATATAGGATTCCAATTATTACAACATAATAGATCAATTTTTATATTATATATTGCATTTTACATATTATGTATTACATATTAATTAGTAATATACGACTGATATTACATTACAATACATTGCCTTTATACAGCATGTGCAATATTTGTAGTTATTATATATCTATGTTAATAGTTATTTATTTTACATGTAATTTGTAATGCATAATTTTGTATGGAGTAGTAGATAACATTTAGCATAAAATTCACCATATATGTATTGATTGTATGCAATGATTGCATTGCTGTACATCCTATATAGAGTATAGAAATTACATAAATTGTGTTACCTCCATTTTACACCCACGTTTGGCATTTTAAACTTCTTTTTTAACATTTATTCCTCTAGGTTAGTTTTCCAAATATTGCCCAGTTAGGTGCATGCAAAGGTTTCATCAAATCCCACCTTTTCCACTTTTTTATTTGGTCCAGTATTCTTCCTCTTGCAGGAAGGAGGTGTGGGAGCAATGAGGGAATAAAAGCGTGAATGAGGTTGTGGTGAATAACTCTGGTGGGCTTTAGTCACTGTGGGATTGCTCAGTTTCCTGTGGTTTTCTTGGTTGGTTGGTTTGCTTGTGTTTTTGTTTTTTGTTTTGGTGTTTGTTTGGGGTTTTTTGTTTGGTGGATCTGAATGAGAATTTCTCCAGAATGGAGAAACAGCTCTAATCCATGACATTAAAATAATTAAAAATAACAAATTGCATGTGAGTTACACTCGCAGCAACCCATTTCCCCATAGAGAGCCAAAATTCCCTATTAATGAAGCCAAGGTTGAAGCACAAAACGCTCCCTTAGGCCATTCCAGAACCTTCCAACCCATCCCTTGGAACTCCTGCTCGCACAGGAGGAGTTCCAAGGGATGGGTTGGAAGGTTCCATTCCCCTTTCTGCACCTTCCCCTGCAGAAAGGCAAGGAATATAACATAATAATATATAATAAATATTATATATTTATATTATAATATAATATAAAGGCAGGTTCCTGCCTTGGAACCACCAGTTTGCTCCTTGCTCTCGGGAACAAGCCCCAGCTGGGAGCCTGCACGGCTTGTTGGGGCAACAGAACCCAATCCTGGATAAATATTTTGAGATTTCCCTGTGTTGATGAGGGCCGTTCAGGGCAGGAGTTCATTCAGAAGATCCAGGGCACAGCAGCTGATTTTTCCTGTCACCCAACGCTGCTGAAATGTTGATTGATTCAGGAGCTGCTCTGGAAAGTGACGGCGCTGACGTTAAAAAAATAAAATAAAAATAAAAATAAATGGAATTATTTATTGGCCCTCGGTGAAATAGAGAAGGGAGCCCCACATCCAAGTCTAATCCCAGCTGAGGTGTCACACGGGAGAATGGCTGAGCAGGGAAAAGTGCCTGGAGGGTTTTTTTGGGGCAGATTTGTGCTGTTTGTGCTCGCTCTGGGAGGGCTGAGGCTCATCAGGCAGGAGGGAAGGGCTTGGAGACCTCCTGCTCCAGGTGGAGCGTGTTCTTGGGGTAAAATCATGGATTTCACCATGCCACAGACCTGCCTGGGGATACTCAGCACTTTGGGAAGGGGCATGGTCTGAAAAAAGCTGAGAACCAGCAGGGGAGTGATTT
Source organism: Serinus canaria (assembly GCF_022539315.1). Lineage (NCBI taxonomy): Eukaryota > Metazoa > Chordata > Aves > Passeriformes > Fringillidae > Serinus > Serinus canaria. Next base: position 9,279,604 of record NC_066343.1, read on the forward strand.
AGACAAGAGCTGAAATTCACTGGAGCTTTTCCTACCCCCACAACTTGGTCAATATCAGCACAATTTGCACACTTCCTACTTAACACCCCAGCAGTGCCCCAGACCTCTCCCTGGTGACATCAGAGAGGAGCAGAAATGCAATTATCTGGGAGAATATTCAGATTTAATCTTCCCAAGGCACACTTTCACTGTTAAAAGGAGTTAGTGTTAATAAAATAAAAAAAAACCTCTATGTGCTGGAGACACCTGCCTGCAATCTTTAATAAAAAATGCTCCTTCATTAAAGTAATACTGCTCTCAGAGTTCAAAATTTTTTTTTTTAATAAAAAGTTAAGCTCTATTTATAATGACCTACTGCAAGGAAGCATTAATAATTTTTGCCCTAATTTTAAGCCAAAAATATGTGTGGAAATTAAAAGGGATTAGAATGTCATTTTTAATATTGAATCACAATTTATAACTTAAGTTTTGGAGGAAATGTGAAAGCACTTAAAAAAAAAAAAAAAAGGTTGCAGTAGAAGAATATCTTGTGTTGGAAAAAGTTAAATACCTTTAATTAATTTCATTAAAATAGCAAATACAAACCTTCCCTTCCAGATATTCTGCTGTGGGCACCATTATTCCTAAGGTTTGTCTCTTTGGTGTGTTGTTGTCCCTGGGCAGAAAAATCAACAACAATCTTCTTTACCCTAAGCAAATTGCAGCATCTTTTTGTTCTTTGTTATTGCTGCAGTGTTTTAGGATTGTGCCTGGAAGTGCCTCTGCTCCTCAAAATGTCACATACAGAACATCAGAGGAAATCCTGTCTAAATTTTTAATTTTCACTGGTTTTGTAGAGATTCTGCTTTTTAAATTTTAAGCATTTAAGCCTTGATCACAGCACTGGGAGGCCCTTGTGGCCAAATGGGTGAGTTTTTATTGATTCCCTTACTGCAGGGCTCACCTGAGGTGGGAACACAGCTGTGCTTGGAGCCGTGGAAACACTTTGGGATGAGTTTTGGCCTGGTAAACCCAGTAAGTGAGGCCTTTTTGGGGCTACCTAAAAACAGAGGGCAGACAGAATGGAGAGAATTACAAGCTGTTATGTTTATTGAAGGGTTTTCAGGTACATTTTGGGCAGGCAAAGCCCTCCAGGGGCTGCACCCAGAAATGGACCACGGGTCACAGGTTTGCACACTTTTGTAAGTTTGATCCATTTGCATGTTGGGGTTAATCTAACAATTCCAGCTGCAGGTAATGAAGTCACTGACCCCCAGTTTGCCCCCAAGTCCCTTTTGTTGGCATCTCTGGCCCTGGGGCAGTGAGGTGTCCTTGGCTGCCAGGCCTGGAGAGGAATTGCTGTGTCTGCCCAGAATGGGACAGCAGCAGCTGACACTGGGTGTGGGGTTTGGAGTTTCACACTAAAGAACTGCAGGGTCACACATACATGGGAAATATAAAAGCTAAAATCCCAAGGCATCACCAAAAATCCCTTTTTTTCCCATGGTTTCACCCACAGTGAAGATGGTTCTTGCCTGGAACTAGAGACCTCAGCAGCCCAACCTCTTCAGCCCCCATCCCACGGGGTAAGGGCTCCTTCCAAGGACTCCAAACCAAACAAAACCCAAGGATGGGGCAGCCCTGGGGCAGCCCAAGTTCCTTTGCCTCTTCTCTGGCTTTCTTTGCAAGCCCCTCCACTTCCAATGGGAGTCTGTGAGAAGATAAACTCGTTATTATGATTATTTTTTTTTGTCTCTCCCTGGTGTTTCTGGGCAGAGGCAGAGGCTGCTGTGTGTCACTGCTGCTATCCCACATGTAGACACATCGAGGCTGCTTCATTTACTGCTGGACAACTCCTCTCCCTGCAGTTTATGGTCTATTTGGCTGTGGGGTTTTGGTTTTTATCTTTCCTTTTTTGTTTTATTTTAATAGCCTCAGGCTGGAGCTCCCTGCATCTTTTATCTCCTCTTTTGGAGATTTTCACAGCAGGAAACCCCCAAGCCCGGTGTCTGCAGCGTTCTCAGCTTGTAAGGTTTTCAACATGTCTCACATTTTCAGCCTGGATAATTCTGCTGAGTGAGAAAAGTCACAGGTGGGCACGAGCTGTGTCTCTTTTGTGCTCTGGGGTGGAGATGCAGGGCTTCTGAGAGTGGAGGGGGGAGAAATTCAAAGTGAAAGAAACAGGGTATTCCTCTGTTTTCCTTTCAACGTGCCTCTTGCTTCTCCAGACACATTTCAGAGGAATCAGGATGACTCCACTGCATTTATGGCTGGAAGCTTCCACCTGAATTAACTTTTCCAGAGAGAAAAGTTCTCTAGAGAGAAAAGATTTCTTCTAAATCATGCTGTTAACCCAGCCTGTCCATCTCTTTGTGGTGGTGTTCACAGGGGTCCCAGGGTGAGGAAAGAGATGAGGAAGTTGACTCCATGTATCAGAAGGCTGATTTATTATTTTATGATATATATTAAGTTAAACTCTACTAAAAGAATAGAAGAAAGGATTTCATCAGAAGGAAGCTAAGAATAGAAAAGGGATGAATGACAAAGGTTTGTCTGTGACTGAGACAGTCTGGACAGGTGAACTGTGATTGGCCATTAATGAGAAACAACCACAGAGACCAATCCCAGATCCACCTGGTGCATCCCACAGCAGCAGAGAATCCTTGTTTGCAGTTTGTTCCTGAGTCCTCTCAGCTTCTCAGGAGAGAAAAATCCTAAGGAAAGGATTTTCCATAAAACATGTCAGTGATAATCTCGTCTTCTGGTGAACCTTTTCTTGCCCGGGATGAATTTACATCTGCAGCAGGTTTGTGTGAAAAGGTAATTTTAACATTTTCAGTCAGAAAAAAAGGGGTAAAGATCTCAGGTATGTGAGTTAACTGGCTACCTCACCTATTTTATTGGCTCTTCCCTGCAAATGCTGTCTCAGTTATAACCTAAGGGCATCACACCCACCAGCTGAAGCACATTCACCGTGTTCTGTCTGCCCATGCACATGGCATTCCTTGGGAATTCCTTTGAAAGCCAAGGAAGAACTGGTAAACTCCCAAACTCCACGTTTCCAGGTGCTTGGTCCATGTTCTCCTGCAGAAGGTAAACAGGTGAGGTTCTGATCCATCTGCAGGGTCCCCAAGGCAATCCAGCTGATCTTTTCACTCCTCTGTGGGTTCACTCATTTATCTTTTTCAGGCAATTTGTGCTGATTTGTATCCCAGAATTCGTATCCCATTTGTTGTATTGTGAAGCTTTAGAAGAATGGATTATTGAAACTCTGGAAACTGTTTTTTAATCACATCTTATTCTGTCAGCAGATTGCCTGTTTCAGGAGGCTTCTGCACATTTCAGTTCCATCATTGTTCCCAGAGCTCAAGTGGAAACGTGCCAGGGATGGCTGAGAAACATGAAAGGAAAATATGAGCAAAATAATCATCCCAAGCCAAGTGTTGGTGGGAGGTGCTATGCAAAATGGGGCAAGCCCACGTTCCTACAATAAAACATTCACATGATGGAGGATGAAGAGGAGTCACAAATAATGGTGGGAAAGCCTTCTGTAAAGGGCTTCAAGAACAAATGTAATTACCAAAGGAGCTTTTAATTGTTGGGGGAAAGCACTTTGACCAGCCTCTCCTATGGTTTGGAGTGTTTACCAATGGTGCACTCACAACTGCTCAAGCCACTGGGGGTCAAAGGCTGTAAAAGTGTCAGCAGAGGGAGGAGGAGTCTCTGTGTGAGCCTCACAGGGCATTTGGGTGGTGCTGAACTATCCCCCTGATTCACCAGAGCCTGATTCATCCTGTGCCTGGAGCAGTGGGTGATGTAACCTGGGCCATGGATAGGAAAGAGACCGATGAAAAAAAACCCTAGTGTGGTGTCTGAAGCGGCCGCTCCACAGGCCCAGCGGGGGGGGCGCCCTGGGCCCAGCAGCCTGGAGCCAGTGGGGGCGAAGGGAAGGTGGCAGGGGGGGGAACAAGAGGAGAGGTAGGGGCACGCCGATGCGATCGATGCTAGTGCTCGTCGAGGCGAGGCGAGGCTATCGAGGAGAGGGCGAGGCGAGGCGAGGCGAGGCGAGGCGCGAGGCGAGGCGAGTGCGAGGGCGGGCGAGGCCAGGCCAGGCCAGGCCAGGCCAGGCCAGGCCAGGCCAGGCCAGGCCAGGCCAGTCCAGGCCAGGCCAGGCCATGCCAGGCAGGCCAGGCCAGGCCAGGCCAGGCCAGGCCAGGCCAGGCCAGGCCAGGGCCAGGGCCAGGGCCAGGGCCGAGGGCCAGGGCCAGGCCCAGCCCAGCCCACCCCACCCCAGCCCACGCCACGCCACGCCACGCGAGCCCAGGCCACGCGAGCCCAGGCAGGCCAGGCCAGGCCAGGCCAGGCCAGGCCAGGCCAGGCCAGTGCCAGGCGGGCCAGGGCCGGTGGCCAGCCCACACCACCCCACCCCACCCACCCCACCACACCCCACCCCACCCCACCCCAACCCAACGCCACTCCACTCCACGCCACTCACTCAGCCAGGCCACTCGTATCCCAGTCCAGTCCAGTCCAGGCCATTCCCATTCCATTCCATTCCATTCCACTCCATCCCATTCCATTTCATTCCATTCCCCATCCCATCCTGAAACCTGCCTGACAAAAATCACAGCCCCCTTCACCCCCATTTTGCAAACCCCTGCACCATTTCCATCACATTAAGACCCCTGCTGATATGGTCAGGGCTAGGTCAGCTGTCACTAGCTAGAAACTGCATTTTTATGCATCTCATAGCGTCACAAGGATGTATGACCATCTTTGCAAGCCTCAATACAAATCACAGTATTTCTTAATGTTATTTTTAGCTGTAACAGTCTGAAATATTCCCTGCCATGAATTGGGGAAAAAGGAAGTGAAGTCACGAAAGATTGTAAGCCAAATGAAATGAAGTCTGGGGCAGAGCTCTTTGAAGAAATACACACTAATTGGGCAGAAAAATACTGTTCCTGCTCCCAGTGACTACAAATCTGGGAAATTTATCGTGTACAGAACTCCAGCTCCTTTCAAAACCGGTCTGTAATCCCGATGTAAATATATAAATTTCGTGTAATATTTGCATGGAGAAGGTCAGCACTTCCATGGGTGAATTGCCCCCCAGAGCCTGGGGCTCCATCTCCTTTCACAGTGCTATCACAGGGCTGGCCAGACAGAAAGCTCATTGTTTGCAGGCTGCAAAGAGGAGCCCTCTCCTTCCCAAAACAAAACAGCTTTTAACTCCGTGGCACATCCCTCAGCAGCAGCGTGGCCACAGAGTGGCAATTCATCACGGAGAAACGGCAAGTGGGCCGGGGGGCTTGACAGCAGCGTCCTCTGCAAAGACCCCCTTTCCAAAATCGAGAGAGATTTCAGCCTTTCAGCCAAAGGAGAGCTGGAACAGCCCCTTGTGGCTCCTTGCAAGGGACCCTGCCCACTGCAGCCAGCCTCCAGACAGCTGCCAGCATTTATCTCAGAGCCCCTCATTTCATCTTCCTGTGCCATCAGACGAGGAGGGAGGAAAAGGCACACACTCAACTTTACGAGCTCTGAGCCCACACCAGGGACATTTCATATTTTGGCAGCGAGCTTTCTATTTTCCAGCTGTGCCAAGTCAAGAAACATGCTAGGAAGAGAAACTAGTGCATAATTAAGTCTTCCTTTTTTTCTTTTTTTTCCTTTTCCCTTGGAGACTTCTCAGTTGACTTTTATTATTCTTCTTCTCTTTTTGCCTCCTATCTTCAGAATTTGCTTTGTTTCGAGTTTTTGTTGAGGGAGCTTTCTGGCCAAACAGGTTTGTTGTGAGTTCTCACCATTCTCCTGATTACTAACAAAACAACTCAGCTTTCAAACGCCAAGCCAGAAGAAGAGTTATACTGTGGGGAAAGGGAAATGGGGATGCAGCACTAATTTTTATTTTATTACTATTGATGTTGCATTCTCAGTGTTGTTACATGACTCCTGCTCTTGGTGCCAATCCAGTCTTGGGTCCTCCCCCTTTGCTTCCTGCTCCTGGTCATGGTCTGTGTCCTTTTCTCTGTCCCTGAGGTGAGATTCTCATCCTGTCATCCTAACACTCATCCTCTTTATGACGTGCTTGGTTTGGCTCCTTGGGCAGAGGAGAGGGGCTACTGTAGGAAAGGACAAAAAAGATGCTGATAGCAGAAGTTCTTGGGCCGTGCCCTGCCTTGGTTGTGGTATCTTTCCTTTCAAACAGGGCTGAATCCAGATCAGGGGGCATTCTGAAATATAATTATTAATGAAGGAATTTCTGGGGCATGACTGCAAACCTCTCAGCTGAAGGTCCAGTATCATTGTGCTCTTGAGGACCCTGCAGCAGAGAACACACACCCCATGACATTATTTTCCTCTCCTGGGGATTTGTTACGTTCCTGCTCATTTGAAGGAAAAAATAACAATTTTCACTAGCTAAAAGTGTGACTTCTCATGGAAGAGATCCTTCCTGGTCAAAGCCAGGGCAGTGAGAGCCAGGTCTGTGGTGCTGGGAACTCGCTGCAGGTATGTTTGGGGTTGTGCTGGTTTTGGCTGGGCAGAGCTCCTCTTCCTCCTCAGGGGCAGCTCTGGGGCCGAGGTTGGGATTGTGCTGAGCACGGGGTTGGTGCCCCAGAGATGTTTCTGTCCTTGCTGGGCTCACCCAGAGCCGGGGCCTTTCCCTGCCCCCGCTGTGGGACACGGCCAGGACAGGGGGGCCAGGTGAGCCCAGGGATGTCCCAGCACCTTTGGCACCGGGCACAGGTGGGAGGAGGAGGGAGGGGAGGAAGGGGAGGTTGGCAGGTTGGGGAAGAGGAGGAGGGGAGGAAGGGGAAGTTGGCAGGGTGGGGAAGAGGAGGAAGGGGAGGAAGGGGAGGTTGGCAGGGTGGGGAAGAGGAGGGAGGGGAGGAAGGGGAAGTTGGCAGGGTGGGAAGGGGAGGGAGGGGAGGAAGGGGAGGTTGGCAGGGTGGGAAGAGGAGGCAGGGGAGGAAGGGGATGTTGGCAGGGTGAGGAAGAGGAGGGAGGGGAGGAAGGGGATGTTGGCAGGGTGGTGTTTGTCCTCCCGGGTCACTGTCACAGGTGAGGGGGCCCTGCTCCCCAGGAGCTGCTGAAGGGAAGGCAGGGAATGAATTCTCCTCTTGCTTTGCCCGTGTGCATGGCTTTTTCTTCCCTGTCTTTATTTCAGCCCAGGAGTTGTCTGTGTTTTACCCACCCAGTTCTGAAGAGGAGATATCCAGCTGCTGATAGGGAGTGAAATAAAATATAAAATAAAATAAAGAAAGGGTTTTTTGTGATTCAGCTCTTTGCCCACCTCCTGCAACAGCAATTACAGATTTTTATTTGTATCCCCACACGGGGCACCAGTTTGTGGGTTCTTTGTTTCTTTTCTTTAACCTCTGTTGGGGTTGGGATTGAAGATGTTTGAGATGATAGTTCGTGTTCACACTCAGGTGTTTATTGTTTCTTATCAATGTTACAGCCTCACAGCAGTGAGCTCTGCAGACTTTTATTGGCAAGGCACAAAATGGCCAACAATCTCTTGTTCCAAAGGTTTTCAAGGCTAAAATGTCCAATTAAGAACTGACACCTGGATTATTTTCCCTTTTAACCTGATAACTGATCACTTGAAGCCCTCAATGTGGACTTTTCTGCCCAATTACAAAATAACACCCAAACACATGGAGAAGAAGGTAAAAAAGAACAACCTGTCCCAAGCCTAAAACCTCCAACTTGTTCATATTTATTTCTATATTCTAAAACCCCAAACTGTAATTTTTCCACCCTGTGAGATCACACCCTTCTAACCAACTCCACACCTGTAATCCCAGTGCTATCCATCAATTTTGGAAACCTTCTCCACGGCCTCAGGTCAGAGGCAGTGCTCTCCTGTGGGTCTGTGCCTTTCAGCACAGAAAGTTTAAAATTCTCAGCGTCCAGGGTTCCAACAGGTCAGGATCAATTAATGTGAACGCTGTTAATTAATCACCAGGATTAGTGGTAGTTCAGGGTTGCTTTGGGGAATCTCTGGGATTCTGCTCATGGGAATAGAACCATGCAATCATACAAGTGCCAAAAGTTGGTTTTCACTGGATGGATTTCCAGCCAAATCCAGCTGATACTTTAGCTAAGAAAAGGAATGTTTAAAAAAAAAAAATTGAAATATATGAAACAAATTTTTAAGAATTGTCAAAGCATATTGTCCTTTGAAAAGAAAATATTTGGTTTTTTTCTTTTTTTTACCTTTTTTTTTTTTTCAAATTATGTAAGTTCAGAAGATGAGAAGATCTTCTGAGCTCAATGAAAGAGGTGTCTTGTCTCAAAATGTAAAGTTTTCTGAGTGATCCTTAAAAAACCAAGAAATGCCTGAAGGTCTGTCTTTTCAGCCCAACCATATTTTCTTCCTCTTTTAAAAAGAGATGTTCATGGACACACAGGAATTGTTTTTCCCCAGGTGTAATTAGGATCTCCTGTGCTGTCATCCACACTAAAAGCTTTGTCTCATGTCCCCAAACACAAAGACAAGGGATTAAAAAGAGAACTTATGCAAAACTTCTGCTTTGTTGGGCTAAACTTTCTAAAGCTTAGGAAAAAAAATAGGGAGATATTTTGTACCATGTCCTGACAGTTGTGGGGGAGACCTTGACATTTCCCTACTTTGCAAAATTCAGCTGTAAATGTCCAGTTGCTCTGTTACTGCCTTCTGACTCCTGCCCTCATACTCAGATAAGGTTTTTCTTCGGATTCCAGGAAGAAAGGACTGCCAAGGGCTCGAATTTGAGTTTTACAGCCACATTTAGGCTAAGGCTGATTTTTGCAGAGGTGCCGAGGTGATCCAGATGCTTCTTTTCAAGGAAAACGACCATTAACTTGGAATTACCAGATAAAATGCTTTCACTCCATTCAAGAATAACATCTTTGTACATATTCAGAGTATTAGGGAAGTGTCTGTTGTGGGTAATTTTGTTTTCCTCATTTCTTTCACACGTTCTGTGCAAGGAAGAGGAGTCTGGATCTCGCACCAGAGACAGGAGGGGCAGCTCAGGTTGACTCAGACAATGAACCACGGGGAGGAGGAATGCACCCACAGAACAAATCAGGAGAGGCATTTCTGCCCACCAGAGGAGAATTCCTCTTGGCCAGCTGTGACACCATTGAGCAGAGGCAGCTCTCTGGTTTGGGCAGTGCTCTCAGTGCCTGATTTGCAGCCACTGCACTAAAGAATGATTTTAAAAGTCATTTAAATGACTTTATCCTGCCCTGCCCGTGGTGCCTTCTGTGACACCACGGGTGTGAATGGCTTCGTGTCCTCCAGAGAGAATCCCCAAAACCCTGGACCCACCCCTGCCCAGCGAGAGCTGGGGACAAACGTCCTGCATGGGTGGCCTGGAGAAGTGGGCACCCCTCTTTGGTTTTTGGGGACAAGCTACCAGGTGAGACAGCAGCTGCCCAGGTGCCCCCGAGGCTCTCCCCTGCCAGCATCACAAATCCCTTGCTGAAAACATTTTGCCTTGGGAATGGCAGGGGCTGGAGAGGTTCCCATGAGCTCTGTTAGCCCTTCCTGTGCCCACCCTGGGAGCTCAGCTTGGGAGCAGCCACCAAAGCCTGCGCTCCCCTTGGGCTGGGCGAGGCGTGGCTGGATTTTTACACGGCTCCAGGAATGCTTGGTCTTTCTCAGGGCCAAGAAAAACAAAAGTCACCAGCCACCCCCATTATGAAAAATGAGGTGCTGCTCCCAGCCATCTGCAGAGAGCTTTGCTTGATTGTTTGTTTGTTTGGTTTATTTTTTTTTTAAATAACCTTCCAAAGCTTGGTTCAGATTATTTTGCTTCCAAAGCCTTTGCCCGTAGAGAAGCAAATAACCTTTTTGTTCTTTTCTTTCCCAAAGAAATAGATGTATGGGGGGACATCTCTGCCTATTTTGTGAAGAGCATGGCTCATGAGAAAGCAGGTTAGTCTGGGACAGCTGGAGCTACAGGCTGGCAGCAGGAGGTGCAAAGAGAAGAATGGTCTTTGTCAAAAACAAATGAAAGCTGGGAGAAGTTTTATCCTTATATTGAAAACAGCACCATCCAAGGAGTTTGCAGCAGTAATTAAACCACCTACCTCTAAAATGCAGTATTTTAAATTTTGGGTCCTGGGCAAGAGATATCAGCTCATGTCTGATTCTTGCCCTGAGCACGAGCAGGATGACCAGAGGATTCCCATTTATGAAAGCCTTGGACGAGGGTGAGGGAGAAGGAAGGGAAAACCCTAATCCACCGTATCAATCACCACAAACCATGCTTTTCTGGGAGCTCAGCCTGCAGGAGAGGAGCCCCACCTGGCAAATACACAGAGGTCTACGAGCCCCAGGATAAACCCCTGCTGGCTGTGCTCACAGGGAGGAGCTGTTTCAGCAACCCCTGTCTCATACTGGCAGGGTCAGATGATCCAAGAATTGGTACAAAAATCCCTGTTGCAAACAATAGTGGAAGGGAAAAAAAAAAACAAAAAACAAAAATCACTGACCTGAGAGATTCTGATTTTCTCTTCTTAAATTCAGGGTGCTCACTGTCTTGTGGCAGTACAAAACCTGCTGAGGGCAATAAGGAAAGGCTCTCCAGAAATGAAAGCTTTAAAACCATTTACATTTAGAGAAGGGCAGTGTTTTGCTGCAGGTTTAATCCACATCTGCACGTGCAGCTGTGGTGTTTGGGTCCAGCTGTTTTCTGCTTTTTGAGCTGGCCACCACAGTCTGCTGCACCTCCACAAAAGGGAGAAAAACTGCTCTGCTGCAGGAGAGCAGGCAAAGGAGCCCAGACATGGGAGAGATGACAGCTCCCACCATGGCTCCATGGATTTTCCCATTGTGGGCAAAGGAAGGAAAAATTCATTTCAAGTCCAAACCTGTAGGAAATTCCTGGTCCATTCCAGTGGGTGATTGCTGCTCTAAGATTGAAGCTTGATGTAATTCCCCAAAAGAAGCAAATTCGCTGTGCAATATAGATGCTCAGCTGTGCAAAACCCTAGACCATAATTAGGCTTCTCCTAAAACAGGGCCTGGCCATTTCTCGGGGGAGACAAAAGAAAAAATTTACTGAATCACCTGCAGCAGCTGGAACAACTACCCAAGAGATGGTGGATTTGTCTTCACTCCGAGTGTTCAAGGAAAAGAGAGACAGTTTTCCAGCAAAGGCTGGAATCCCAGATAGCTGGAAGAAACAGAGGTATTGTAATGGTTTATTTCTTCCTAGTGAAGATCACAGGCATGGAAGGGTTTGGGTTGGGAGAAACATCAGAACTCATCCCATTCCACCCCTCCTTGGGCAGGGACACCTTGCACTAGACCAGGCTGCTCCAACCCTGTCCAAGCCAGCCTAGGACACCCCCAGGGATGGGGCAGGATAATCTCGATTTTTACCCCCATCTGTTGTGCGCTTCCCTCTGCCAGGATCGCTCTCAGAAAGGGAAATAAATAGAAGTGAACTGTTCATCCCAAATCTTCTGACTGGAACAGGGAAAAAAAGTCCCTCCCAGGGACCCCTCTGATTTCTGCTGTGTTTTTGAGGTAGATCAAGGAAAACACATGACCTGACTGGATGCAGGAGCTGCAGGGGACAGCTGTCCTTGCCTGGGATCTTCCATCATGAGCCCTGCATCATGGTTGTGTTCAGAGGGAACTCAAAAACACCTCTTGGGGAAATTTCTTCTTTGCCTATGATCCCCTTAAAAATGTTTTTAATTAATTGTGGGCGTCTGTGCTCTGGGCTCCACCAGCCACACAGTTACAAGGATTTTAATTGCAGCATTTTACTGTAAAGGTCTTCCATAACTTGCTGTAAAATTGGAGATTTCTTCCAGTCTGGAGGGTTAAATTTTAAATGCCCTTCTCTTTGCAAACATAAGTTTGCTAGTTGGGTGTAAAGTACAGGTATAAGGCAGCATTTTTTGGTTGCATATTAAAAAGTACCTTTGGAGACTAAATATATTGCATTATTTTAACAAATTGACCTAGAAGGGGTGGCAGTGGGTTGCCAGACTTAGAAAAGGTGAACCCATCCTTCCTTCTGCTGTCTTTGCTGAGGGCACTTCCATGCTGGGGGTGGAGGAGGAAAGGCAGAAGGCAGAGCCTGAAGTCTGCAAAAGGCATGACAAAATGTGTATTTCCTCTGCTCATTAATATTTATCCACTTTTCTTCTTGTTATCACAATGTGGAAATTATGGAAATAAAGGCACATTTACCAGGTTTCTAAAAATCTGATCAGTAATAGATAAAACTAGGTGCAAAGGTGGGTCAGGCTGTGTGAAGTGAGGGTGTCATTCCTGATCGGAGTAGTTCAGAGATGTAAGAACGGGCTGCTTGACTTCATTGTTGTTAAAAGAGCTAAAAAGTGCCAAATCCCACTTTCCACTGCTCCTGATAGCCTGGTGGCTCGTGCACAGGAGACACAGAGTCACAGGAAGATTTGGGTTGGGTGGGACCTTAAAGATCATCCAGCTCCAGCCCAAAATACAGGCAAGACCATGAGTTCTTGTCCTGTGTGACAGCCTGGCACTGGAGGGGTTTGTACACAGCCCAGGGCTGGTCTGGGCTGGTGGGGCATGGGCTGAGACCCTCTGAGGGCACAGGGCTGCTGTGCACGATAAAAAGTGACAAGTCAGGGCTGCCAGCTGATTGTGACTGCTGGATTGCAGGGAGGATACCCCTGGTCTTTGTTCAAGCAGTCACAATCAGGGTTTCACCTTTGGCTCATCCTTACTAATTAGGAGAACTCACCCCACAGCACTGGGCAGTGCCCACCGAAGGAAATCCTCTGATGAGGGAAGGAGTGGACTTCTGGTTGCACTCAATGTGGTGTTTTCTGTCTCTTCACATGTTTTTTTCCAAGCACAGCCCAGCTCTTCCAGAAATTGATGGAGAGGAATGCTCCTGGCTATGGGCTGCTGTGTCTCCAAGCCCCAGCAACCTCGACTCGCCCCACACCTTTTGCCACAGCTGGGTTCTGACAATGAGCTGGCCAATAAAATGAGCCATTTCTTGTCCTTCCTGTAACTTCTTCACCCCGAATTTCCCAGGCCTGCCTCTCTTCCCCAAATGTGAGTGTTTCACAACAGCATCTGGTGTACGAAAGGAGATAAAGCCGCGTTTGTGCGCAGCAAGAACAATAAACGGATGTCACGTTCTGTGCAATGCTTGAGGCTTTAATTGCATCCCTCCCCTCGGAAAGGGAGGGGAGCTGGCTGTGATAACAGGCTGTTCATCTCACATTTGTCAGCAATTAGCCTGAGAAGGTGCCTGTCCTGACAATTTTCCGACCAGGAGCAAGGGTGCAAGGAGAAGTGTTTTGTCACGGTGCGTTTTCTCAGCGCTGTTAATCCCCTCCCTTTGATTGATTATTGGCCACATGGATGGTGACCAGGGGGGGATTATCCACAGCACTGATAACAAAAGGCAGAGGGGATCTGGTTTGTCTCCTGCTTGATTTAGAGAGGAGGGTGAGGCTGGCAGGAGGGGAGGATGTGCTTCGGGAGTGCTCGCTGCAGCCTCAGCTCGTGATTCATCCCAGCAGGGTCCACCCAGCACCCAAGCTGTCCCTGCTGAGGCCACATGCAAGCACAGAAGGAGAGACCACTGAAAAAAAGAAAAATAAAAAACAAAAAAAGATATCACCACCAAAAAAAACCCCAAAAGAAAACAAAACCAAAAAAAACCAAAAAAACCCCAAAAAAACCCCATAAAAAAGCCCAAAACAACACCACAACAAAAAAAACCCACCAAAAAACAAACCCAAAACAAACAAAAAAAAAACACCAACCCCACCAAAACAACAAAAAAACCCACCACCAAATGACCAAATAAAAAAAAAAAAAAACAACAAAAAAAAGGCTAACAAAACAAAAGAACTCCCCAAAACCACACAGGTTAAAGTAATTTTTTCTTAAATTGCACAGTTGTTGTGCTGGCTCTGCTGGCTGGGAAGCTGACAGGCTGTAGAAGGCTCTCAGGAGCAGAAGGCTGGGGGCAGACAGGTGATGTTTTGAAGGTGAAGTGTTTTGAGCTCTGTCACAGCAGTAAATCATAAGGACAGGGTATCAGGTCTCCTCTCTGAGCTTTGCCCTGAAAGAACCTCGCTGATGGGCAGCACTGGGTGTTTTCCACTTGCTCTAAAAGCCTCTTGTCTGACACAGCTGAAAATATTTGCACATCTAGGACACTGTGTCTTTAGTCAGCTGCTGAGGTATTGCAGGTGACATCAGTTCCAGTCTGCCTGACCACGGAGGGGGAAAAAAAGACTCAATGTGAAATTGTGCTGTACTGGACCTTTGAATGAGGCAAGGCTCCAGAGCTTCAGGTGGTTTCATTCTTTCCAGAAGCTGCTCTGAAGGGAAGCTCCTAAGGTCTGGGTGAACTACTAGAAAGAAAATCTAAAATAACCTTGATTAATGCTAATGAAGAAATTAATGACGAGCACTAGATAATAATATCAGAACAGATGAATTGGTTTATTTATCTATTGTTTACTTAAGGTGACAGAAAGTGCATGACAATTTTTCTGGAGTTCTTTTGCCCACACCTGTTTATCAGCTGTTTTCTATAATAGTTAATTTCAAAAGGGCAGATTTGAAGAGCTCAGATTAAGAGCTGGGGTCAGGTTTAGAAATTAGGTTTATAAAATAATGGGAATCACCCTTCTGACAATGCATTTACAGATCACAATCACTCAGGCTTAGCACCTGGTTTATAAATCCTCGCTGATGAATTTGGGATATAAATTGCTATTTTGCTCTCACAGGCAGCAGAATCAAAGTTGGCACTTTGAGAGGTTGGAGTGATGCCTTCTGTCACAGGTGAGTGAGGGGCTGAGACATCAACAAAAGGTGTTTAAGGAGTCCAGACTGGAAAATGTATGGACAGACCTGCTGGGGAAAACTCCCTGCTGGAGGTATATTTCATGTAGGGAACACTGGGGTCTGTTGATTGAGTTTGTGCCAGTAGCAGAGTGAAGTAATCTGTTTTTTCCTTTCTCATGCAAATGCTGCTGTGTGTGAAATCTGACAGAGTAACAATGCTGCAGCTCTCAGAAATTGCTGCTTACTTGGAATGAATCAGTGACTGAATTAAACCAGTCTGCAAGTAGTTTCTGAGTGACTCACTTGCACAATTTATGAGATGCAAACTCCAAAAAGTTCTAATTTTCACCTTGATTCTGTTTGCAGTCACTGCTTCTGGCCTTTCCCCTTCTTAGAGATGAGGCCATTTTTATATTCCTATAATAGAACCAGAGTCAGGCTGTGGGTTAAGATTTTTTTTTTACAGAAAGTGGAAAAAAAAGAGCTAATTGAATATGTGATACTCTGTATGAAACTGGTATCTGAAACATGGGGATTTGAGGGGGACAAAAAGTTGCTTGTGTAAGGGGATAAGTGGGAATAATGGGGTGGAAATAAGAAATGGAGGGTTTGGGATGTTTGTCAAGAAGAAAAAAGCTTCCAAATGAAGTAGAATAGGCTGAAAATAATCGTTCACAGGAGGCATTGCTCAAGACAATTTAGGTTGGTGGGACAAAAAAAGCCAAGAAACAACAGAGGGGACTCAACTGATATTTTCTCTTTACATAAATCAGGGAAGGGAAAGAAAAGGAAAAAGGAAAGGAAAGGAGAAGGGAAAAAGGAAAGGAGAAGGGAAAAAGGAAAGGAAAGGAGAAGGGAAAAAAGGAAAGGAGAAGGGAAAAAGGAAAGGAGAAGGGAAAAAAGGAAAGGAGAAGGGAAAAAGGAAAGGAGAAAGAAAAGAGGAAAGGAATAAAGAGTGAGAATTTTTAAACGAAAACACCATAACTAGTATTTGTGCCCTCAAAGAGACCAAGATACACTTACCAAAAAAAAAAAAAAAAAAAAAAAAAAAAACAAAAGTTGCAGCCAGGAGTGAGGATTTTGGCTTCCAGCACTGGTGTGAAATGGCCATTTTTACATCCTGCATTTTGGCACCAGCCTGCTGGAGTTCTTCCAGGGATGGAGGCTGAGCTGGCATCCCCCTCCCTGAGCACAGGGACTGGAGGGAGACTTCTCCCTGCATCCTGCCCTGCCCAGGAGGGCTGAGCCCCTCATCACCCTCAGCAGGGTAGCAGGGAGGAGCCTGGGGATGCTCTCACCCATGGGCACCCCAGATTTTGGTGCAGGCTCCTGACAGCACCTTCAGGGGAATCTCCAGGTGAACATTAAATCCAGGTCCTTCATCTCCAGGTGGGTGACTGCCCTCTGATTTAGACTTGTCATCTCAGACTCAGGCATGCCTTGGGTTTAGAAGGAATCAAAGTGTGGCCACATGTGAATAAACTTAGCAGATGGACAAACAACTGAGTTAGCAGAAGAAGAAATTGAGAAAATATTAATTTATCCATAGCAAGAAAGCAAAAAACAGGGCCATCAGCATGGAAACTGATAAAATAGACACATAGGGGATATCTGCAGTTAGAAAACACGTGCCTTAGTGAGCAGCAAACAGCCCTGAATAATTTGTTGTAAGCTCCTCTGTCACCAACATGTTCATGAAAAATCCTTTCTTTAGGATTTTCCCTCCTGAGAAGCAGAGAGGCCTCAGGAACAAACTGCAAACAATTCTTATCTGCTGCTGTGGAATGCAACAGGGGGAATCTGTGATTGGTCTCTGTGGTTGTTTCTAATTAATGGCCAATCCCAGCCCAGCTGCCCAGACTGTCTCGGTCAGAGACAAACCTTTGTCATTCATTCCTTTTCTATTCTTAGCTTAGCCTTCTGATGAAATCCTTTCCTCTATTCTTTTAGTATAGTTTTAATATATTATCTATCATAAAATAATAAATCAGCCTTCTGATACATGGAGTCAACTGTCTCATCTCTTCCCTCATCCTGGGACCCTTGTGGACAATACCACACTCCTGTCAATTAATAATTGATGTTAATTGCTTTGTTCCAACAAAATACCCCGAGCTATTCCTTTGTCCAATGAATATGATGAGCTTTTTTGATGTAACTAGTGACTTAAGATCACGCTTTGTTAAGGGTACAAAACCTTGGGAACACCTTGTACTAAAGAAGAAGCTGCTGCTGTCTCTGCACAAGGGTGTGTGTCTCTTTTGTCCATTTCAACAGGAACAGCCAAGCCTGAGGGCAGAGGGGATGAGTGCAGGGGAAGCTGCAGCTGAGTCTAGAACTGGAATCAGTCTGGTCTACAACAAAATGACCAGGGTGAAAGAGATCTTCAACATCACTGAGTCCCACCCAGCCCCAACCCCTCAGCTAAACCCTGGCACCCAGTGCCACATCCAGGCTTTGTCAAACACCCCCAGGGATGGTGACTCCACCACCTCCCTGGGCAGATCATTCCAGAACTTTATCACCTTTCTGTAAAAACCTTTTCCCTGCTGTCCAACCTGTGTTTCCCTTGGTGCAGCTCGAGGCTGTGAGCTCTGGTTCCAGCCCCAGCTGAGCACAGGCACCTTTCAGGAGCTGTGAGAGTGATGAGGGCACCTCTTGTCAAGTTTTATCTTCTTTTTCTTCCTTGATCTGGGTCGGGATTAAACGCACAGAGATGATATTTGGTGTTCAGATGTTTATAATTTCTGATCTATATTGCAGTCTTACAAGTCATGAGTTCTACAGCATTTCACTGACAAGCTACAAAAATGGCCCTGCATCTCTCTCTCTACAAGGCCTTTTAAGACTGAACTGTCCAATTAAGAAATGATACTTAAATTATTTTCGCTTTTAACCAATAACCAACAACTCATGGATGCAATGTGGACTTTTTTATCCAATTACACAAAACCACCCAAACCCATGGAGAAAAGAAGGAGAAGAAGATGAAGAAGAAGGACCAGACTCTGCCCTAGAACCTCCATCTTGCCTTATACATATTACTGTATTTTAAACCCTTAAACTCTGAGTTTCCCACCCAGTGATATCACACACTTCTATTCAAACCCCACGCCCACAATCCCAGTTCTGTCATTCCATTTTGGAAGCTTCTCCATGGCCTCAGGTCAGTGCAGTTCTCCTGGAGGTCAGCGCCTGGCAGCAAGCACAGAAATCTGAAATTCCCAGCACTCATGATTCCAACACCCTCTGGGTCTCCTCTCCTGCCTGCACAGGGACTCAGAGCAGGCTGAGGAGCACACCAAGAGCCTGGCTGCTGCTCCAGGCTCCCTTGGCAGCCAGGTTTGGGAGGCTTCTCTTGGCTGGGTGCTCCCAAATTCACCCCCGAGGCTGTGCTGGGGGTTGCTGTTGCTCTGCAGAAGGGAAAGGAGGAAAGGCTGTCCCACTGCCTGGCTCTGAGAGCTGCCCTCACTGGAGGAGCTCACGGGGTTTTGGGTTTCAAGGGGAGCTGGTCTGAAAATTTGATTGATGGTGTGAAATGACCCGTGAAATCCCGGCTAACTTTTTCCTTTTCCTCAGGCCAGGAAGGAAGGGAAGCTTCTGCTGTGCCTTGCTATGTATTATTTTGTGTTTCCTGACTGACACACCTGCATCAACCCCAGCATTTCTCCTGCCTTGGTCCAGCAGTCCCTGTGGATGTCAGACACTGCACCCAACAGGATTTGCATCCTCCTTCCCTCACAGATTTGAAACAATCTGTGAAATTAAACAACAGACAAAAGCCTGTCCAACACAAATATCTACCCCATCTCTCCTGGAGGATCCCTGATTAGGCTGCCATGGGTCACATTCCACTTCCCCACACAGCCTGCAACCATGATTTTGCCCCACGATTTTGGAACAAACGGGACGTGGTGCAGCACACAATGTGCTGGGAAGCTGAGTGCCCAGAGCTCCAGCAGAATCCCAGTGGCTCTGCTGCGACCGAGAAGGAGAGGCACAGCTGAAGGCTGAGCACTGGAGACTTGCAGAGCTGCACAGCTCCTTCCAGCCATGCCCAGGTGTGGCCCTTCCCCGCAGCCATGGGATCAAGTCAGTCCCGGCTCGCTGCTCCCCAAGCTTTGGCTGGAGGAAGCCACAAGATTTGCCACCCCCAGGTTCCCTCAGAGGACCCCAGGTGGTGGTGCCGTCTGTGGCGTGGGTGGCACAGGCGAGGAGGAGACCACGAGGAGTCCAAGGCAAAGGAAAAAGAGAGGACACTTGCGTGGCTGTCAAGGAGGCTTTATTCCTCAATGGTTCCAGAAGCAAGCGACAAGGGAGACAGGCTGGGGGGGGAGGTGGAGCTGATACAGGGAGTGGGCGTGGAAGGGGGAGACTCAGAGTAACCGATAAGAATAGGGTAGGGGAGGAACGAACAACATATCTGAACCAATAAAGATCATACATGGGAGGGGAAAAGCCCCAGGGGCAAATCATAGAGCACAGTAAGGGCGACTGACATGGAAAAATCTGGAACAAAAGGGGGGTGGTTACAGTGAGGGACAAGGGGAGTAGAGGGCACCACTGGGAGGGGAGAGGACTGATAAGGGCAGGGAGGGAAGAAAATGGTTTGGTCCTTAGTTCCCCCCGTGTTCTCCCCTCATGATGGTTTGTCCCAGGTTGTCCCTGGGTTTGATGGGCAGGCAAGTGGCGGGAAAGTAACAGACAACCTGGGACAAACCATCGTGAGGGGAGAACATGGGGGGAACTAAGGACCAAACCATTTTCTTAACACAAAACAACTAACACTAATAATAACAAATAATAACACTAATAATAACAACTAATAATAACAAATCTTTAAAAACACGATGCCACACCCAGGGATTCCAGCAAGGAAACGCCAGGGGTGAGCAAGGTGCAGGTGCTGAGCTCGGCTCTGTCGGGAGCTTTGTGCCTCAGGCACTGAAATGTGAGAACAGAAAAGGAGCTAATTAGGAAATAACAAAAAACCAATCCAAAACCCCCATCGTTTCCAATGGCACATGTGGAAGAGACTACTGCATTGTCATTCTGATTGCATTCCTCAGTAAAAAGTAATTTCTTCTTATGAACTTAACATTCACTAAAAAGATTCTGAAAAAGATTCTGAAAAAGATTCTGAAGGGCTGGCCAGAAATGTCACAAAGTTTTAGAGGAAATATTAATACTTTTCTTGCAATCCATTTTCAATGTATATTCCAGTGTCAGTGATTAGAAAGGAACACATCTATTCCTACCTGTTGAGACTTTTGGCTGCAAATATGAGTTTCCAATTTTTATAGGAGTATTTTTTTCTTTATTTGTATTGGGGTGGGGGAAAAGTTCTCAAGATTCTGCCCTCCTCTTTATCACATCTATTTTTGTGGGTGCACAGACCTTGTTGAAGGCCTTTCACCAGGAGATCCAAAACTATTTTCCTTCACTTGTGATGGTGACCCTCTGGATGTCATCGCTTACAGACATGTATTTGCTGTTTTTTCAAGGAACTGAGGAATTATTCCTTTCCATCCCAGGCTGCTCTGTCTCAGTCAGGCTCAGTGCTGGGATAATACAAGATCAGAGCCTTGGAGGAGCCTGTTCATCCATCCCTGCATGGCCACCTCTGACAGGAAAAGCGGGAGGTTCAATCCAACCCCTCACAGGCTGGAGTTTATCTGTTTGTTAATTTTGTTAAACACACATGGAACACGAGACAGGACTTTCAAATTTTCTGGTTTTTTCTGACAAATCTGGATTGAATGGGGAGCAGAGACTGGTTTGAAAGGCTAGGGAGAACTCCTGTGACCATCTGCAGGATGGTCTACTTAATTTTATAATAACTGCTTAATGGTCTACTTAATTTTATAATAACTACTTAATTTTATTCATTGCCATTGGTTTGCAGCTGGGCAAACCAGTGGCAATGAATAAAATTAAGTAGTTATTCAATAGTATTAGGTAATTTAAAAAATGCTAAAAAAGAAAAATCAGGATTAGATTTAAAACATCGTAACAAAGAAACCCTACAAACCCAATGTTTCTGTCTCCAAAAAGACAATCATGTTTTAATAGGAGGTGAGGGGTTTTGTATCTTTCCATGGGAAGAAAAAATGCTCAAGCAGCTCATGCCTTTTGATCCAAAAAGATGTTTCAACCACCTTTTCCAAAAGTTTTATTTTTTACCTCTTTGCCTCTAGTGAGGATCAGACCACAGGCCATCCTTTATCTGCACTCTGAGGATCCATCTCTCCTTTTTGTCTGGAAACTCTGAGAGTGAGGTTACTGCAACATCTGCCACCTACAGCATCTCAGATTGGGCTGGAACAGGAAATAAGTTAAATTTTTGGGGGTGCAAAACTCATTCTCTCACTTTGGAGGGGTGAGAACAAACCTCAGGACTGCTGTGCCAGCCCAAGGATAATAATAATGTTCTTTTATCTCCTCCAGAAGAGTCTCACAAAGTTTCCAAAGGCTTCAGTCGTTCTGCAAGGGCTTGTAAAGTTCTGGAAGAACCAGAGGGGAAAAAGAGAACAAACCAGGAAGGGCCAGCTTGGTGAAACCCTGTTGTGGCCACAGTGGTAGGTGGGTACAACACAAATAAAAGATGTGTTTGCAAAGCTGATGTCCCACCACAGGGCCTGGGGCTGCAGCATTTATTTGGGGCTAGATTGGGGAAAAAAAAAGAAAAAAAAAAGAAAAAGAGAGGGCTTTGAGAAAACCTGGGCTTGTTGCCCAGGGGAGGAGAACCTTACTCCAGTTCTGCCTTTTCACTTTAAGATTTAAACCAATGAAAAATAAAAAAAAAAAAAAAAAACCAAAAAACCAAACCCAACAAACTCTCACGAATATGGACTTAGTATGCTGGACACTTCACACAGGAATATATTTCAAATTTCTGTCAAAAAACCCACAGGAGATCATTATCAAGGCCTCATACAAGTCACTCATCCTGGGGTTTGTCCCCAGCACAGCTTTCAGTTTGGGTGCAGGCAAATGCACACCAGAACTATTTTGAAATGGCTCAGTTTGGTATATGCTTTATTTTTTTACCAACATCATGGGAAAATGCAAATATTTATGAGATTTCTGCAGCTCTGCACCTGAGCCCAGGTACTCCAGACATTTGTCTCAAGTGCCCTCCAAAGGTTTTTTGACCCACAACCAAATAATAAACAGTGACAAAATTTGTTCAGTACATGTGTAAAGAATTATTGTAGCCATTGCCAGATTAAAAAAAAAAAATCCTCTCTTTGAAGTATAAATAATTATTTTATCAAATGAACAGAGCACCTATCAGATAAATAACTGGAAATTCCTTGTAAGGAATGCCTGGAGCTCAGAGGTGCATCTCCTGCCCCATTATATTTGCTATGCTTGTAGAGGAGTTAAGGCACGGGGGATCTGCTTCCCATTACCAAATTAAAATGCAATCAACCAGTTTAAGTGGACAGACAATGATTTCTTTTAAATCTGATTTTTTAAGAAATGTAGAAATGTTTGTGGGAATCAGATTTCCATGGTTAGGATGTTTTGCAGTTAAGGAAATCCTGTGCATTATCACATGAAACAGTGCTTTCTTTTCTTTCGTTTCTTTCTTTTTTCTTTTTTTTTTCATTTTTTTTTTTTATTTTCATTTTTACTTTATTCTATGTTTTTCTTTCTTCTTATGTACTATTTCTTATTCTTTCTTATTTGCTTTTTCTTTCTTTTATCGTTTTTCTTTTTTTTCTTAGTCTGTGTGTCTCTAGTTTCTTTCTCATTATCTGCTATCTCTTCTCTTCTCTTCTCTTCTCTTCTCTTCTCTTCTCTTCTTTCTCTTCTCTATATCTTTCTTCTTTCCTTCTCTTCTCTTCTCTTCTCTTCTCTCTTCTTTCTCTTCTCTTTATTTCATTTCTGTTCCTTGCCTTTTCCTTTTAATTTCTTTTCCTTTTTTTTAATTTTTCTTTTCCTTTTTCTTTTAATTTTTCTTTTCCTTTTTCTTTTCCTTTTTCTTCTCTCTCCTTCTCTCTTTTCCTTCCTTATTTCCATCTCTGTCACTCCTAGAACTGAGTCATTTGGGTTAAACAGAAATAATCTTTGCTTTTGTTAAAGTGGTGTTGTGTGGCAGACTCAGCTGCCTGCAATCACCACAAAACCCAGTCTTTGTGGAGACACAAAATGGGAAGGACCACAGTGGAAACTGTTTGAAAAAATGCACACCTTGTTTGTAAATTTGAGGTAGAAGCTGCATATAGCAGAGGGAAAAACTTCCACAATTAAACACTTCATGTCTGACAAGGCTGAAAGTGAAGGCAGTGCACAGAATAAAGTTTCTCTCTGGTTATAAAGCAGTCTGTCTGTAAAGAAGAGCAGCTTCTCAGCACTGCTGCATGCATTCAGGTCCAGCTCTTATTTGTGCTGGGCCAGCTTTCCCACCACAAAGGCCACCAAAATTCCCAGGATATGGCCAGGCACCCCTTTAGAGATCCCTGCACCTTGCCAAGAATGTTCCAGCACTGGGGAGGGTCATTCCTGTGCCTGCCTGAAGTTCCAGCCCCAGTTCCTGCTGGACTGGTGGGTGCAGCAGGATTCACTGCTGAGAGATGGAGCTTTGACACTGCCTCCTGAGACCCAGCCTGCTCTGCTGCCAGGGAAAACTGTGGATTTTCCTTTATTCCAAACATTTAGGCTCACCCTGGGTGACTCTCACACGTGCCCTGAGCCTGATCATTCTCGGGTTTCTGTGGTTGAAATGACTCCTGAGGTATTGAAGTCTCTTTTTCCCAGCCCCACGACCGAATAAGAAGTCCAGATTGGTCAGTTCTGCTTTTCAAGGTTGTTTATTTTTTCTTATCCTTTCCATTCTCTCTCTGCCCTGCTGAGCTCTGTCCAGCAGGTCGGGTTGTGGCACAGTCCCTGCCCTTGGGGTGCTGTTGGCTTTTCATACTAAGAACTACCTGTGCTTTATTTACAATAATTTGCCAATCCCTATCACCTGTGTTAGACAGTCTGTCTCTGCTCTAAACCAACCCAAAAGTGTCACCACCACAGCAGAAGATGGAGGACAAGAAGAAGAAGGACAGGACAAGCCCAGATTCCTCCATCTTGCCTCCTGAACCCCCATTCTAAAAACCCCAGAATTGTACATTTTCACCCTGTGACAAATTCACTGTCATTCTACTCAAATCCTTGTGGCTTGTAACTCCTCACACAAACTTGGGAATTGTTTCCTTGGGCTAAAATCAAAGGAACAGGTGTTTCTGACTCTGTGCCAAGGTCTCTGAGCCCCCTGGCAGGCTCTGGAGTCCTCCAGGGCAGCCAGAGCAATGTCCTGGGTCCTGACAGTCATGGCCTCAGTTCCTGACTGCTCTTCTGTGGCTTTTGTGACACCAAAGAAAGATAAAACAGACAGGACGGATAGATTTGTGAGAAATGCCCACGTGCAGCTGAACTGAGACCCTCACAGGCTTCAGCCCAGCTGCCTCTCCATCCCCACTGCTGGCCTCTGCTCCTTCCATCCCAAGGTCACAGGGGACTGGGTCCCCCTCTTCTGCTCCTTGTGAGCAGCTCGAGATCTTTTAGGGCGCTCTTCTTCCCCTTTAAAATGACCTTGCCTGAGCTCTTCCAGCTTTAATACCTAACTATTCTTGCCTGCAGCAGTAACTGATCCTCACCATGTGCTAATGAGCTGTTTCACTGCAGGCTTAAGCAGACATTTCCATCCTGTGTGTACCCCATGTGGACATTTCTAGGCACATTACTTTGACAAATGGGCAATTAAAAAAACCCCACTATCCTAAGACCTCTGCTGCCTCTTCTTCCTTCCCTGCCTTCTCTTTTTTGGGAACTCCTGTGTTTTCAGGCTCTTTCAGGCCTCAGCACTGCATGAGAACCTTAAATTGATCTAAAAAGCAGGATGGAATCACAGACTTGAGGACATATTCAGCAGTTCACAGATGTCTGTACTCTGAAACGGTTGGTCCTTTTGGGTAGCACACAATCAGCACTAGCAATATTATTAACATTAATAACCTGTCTCATATCCTAGTTATTATAGGCTATGATGACAAAATGGGATGCAGACACATAGCTGGGCTTTTAAATCCTGGTTAAATAACAAGGTAAATAACAATTTAAAGGTAAATAAAAGTTTAACAATTTCAAGGTAAACAGCAATTTAAAATAAATTTTGCGAGCCAGAGTGGGACTGCTCAAGCCCAGGCTGCTGTCAGAGATTTCATTGTGCCAACCCACTGCAAAAGGAGAGATTCTATCAAACCCCCTCTTCCCATCACGAGGTGAAGGAGAGGGTGGGGACATCATTTTGTCCCTGCTCATATTTGCTGTGGTCCTCTGGAATTACCCTAGTGCTGCACCCAGGGTGAGTGGCACTTCCAGACACCAGAACTGGACCTGTAGGAAGGAAGCTGGCATCATCTCTTGGAATTTCTTCCAGCATTTATTGCTACCTCGACCCAGAGGACCAGGCCAGGGAGAAGCAGGACTGGAGAGAGAGGGGTGCAGCAGGAATTCCCAAAAGCATTCCTGAGCAATCCTCAAACCCCCCAGAGCAGCCCAGAGCTGACTGGGGATGGGAACCACCCCCAGAGCGGGTCGGTGGATTTTATATTTGAAGAGGCAAGGATGCTTTACAGACACCCAGGGACACATTTGCAGGGATTTTAGTGCCATCAACACCAATGGGACTCAAGCAGCCAAATCCACAGGAGCTGGGGTGAAAATGCACCCCTGAGGGCGCAGTTCACAGCGGCAGGAACAGCACCAGCCGGTTTTCCCCGCAGGACTTTTGCTCCCGTGATCCATGAAGAGAGCAAAGAGCACTTTGTGGCTCATTAAACCCTTTCTCAGCACACCAGAGAGGCCAACAGCTGGGTGATGGCTGGTGCTCCCCAGCCCCTGGGTGAGGATCCAGGGCAGCATGCTGTGGGGAACCTTCCTCTTGCATTCAAATATTGCTCTGAGTTGTTGTTTGGTTTTTTTGTTTCCTTCTCCCCCCATAAAAAGTGAGACATTAATTATCTCGAAACCCTGGTGATTTTAGAGCACTTGCACCTTTCTCTGGAGAAATGTGTTTAATGAGCCTTTTAGCCTCTTGTCTGACTGTTCCAGGGATTGGCAAATCTATAATTTTCTTGCCTTCTTTTCTCAATCTGAGCATCATTTGGTGGGCCGTGTAAAAGTATCAGTCCTGATTTCTACTGACACAGAAAAACCTCAATTAAGCATGAAGTTTCCTCATAAAACATGTGTCTCCTTCTCTTTTCTGGGTATTTATTGCCTTGAACATATTTATTATCCTGCAGGGAGTACGAATCCTAAACGAGCACATCAGGCCAACCCAAGAGGTAGACAAGCTCTCCAAAATAAAGAAGAAAAAATTAAAAAAAAAAATTTATGACTTTTTCCCCTGGTTTCCAGTTGCTGCTATTTCTGCTTACTACAGCTGGAAACAGAAGTTCAACATTCAAGCAAGGAGTTAACATTTGCTCTTGCTTCATGTCAGACCTTTCATATGGAAGAGCATCTGTCTGTTTGCTGCTCCATGCCAATTCGCTTTGGGATAACTTGATACCAGGTAATTCTGGAGTGCAATAGCTGTGTTTAGCTTGTGTAACAAAGCAGGGAATTGGGTTTAAAAGTTCACTCACAAATGAACTACTACCCAGTGTAGTACTCTTGGTTATCTCAAGGCCTATTGTGCATTGTCACTAGTGAAAAAACATATGTTGTTTGGGCTGTTATCCATAGATTTGGGGGCTGGAGTGAGTGATCTGAGTTTTCTAAACAGCTGGGATTTATAAAACTGTTGTAAGCCATTCTTTTTCTTTGGGAACCTGCTGGTAAGAGGGTATACACTGGGACCTAGAGCTCAGGTTTGGAACAAGTCCATGAGAAGGGGAAGGAGAAAAAAAAAAAAAAGGAAAAAAAAAAAGGCATTTCCATCTGCATCTGCCTGGTCCTGGTCCAGATTTTAATGAATGGCCATCCATAATATAAAAAGTCTCATTGCCAGAGCTGGCAGGCAGCGTGGGATTGTCTTGAGCTTCCAGTGCTGAGTCAGTCTGGGGGTGTCCCCTCCCCTCCCATGTCCCAGGGTGATGGGCAGGTGTCAGAGCAGAGCTGTGCCCTGGGACAGGTCACCAGCAGCAGCTCAGCTGGCACCTGCCAACACCTGGATGGGCAGGAGCTTCCTATTTAGGAATACAAGCCCTGGAAGGTTGGAGGCTTGGATTAAAGGTTGGGAGATTCACTCTTTATTTCTTTCTGCATTCAGTCAGATGGAGTTGTGGGTTTTTTGGTGGAAAACAACCTCAAATGGCTTCTTTCATGACTTGTCATAACAGACCATGACCTGGCCTGGGCAGAGCCCATGGGCAGGATGTGTGATGGCAGCACAGCCAGAACCAGAGGCAGAGAAGCCACCTTGCTCTCATCACTTCTCTCCTTGTTTTGTCCCCAGTGGCTGTGGAACAATTAATGCTGTCCTTCCCAGCTTTTTGTTGCTTTGTTTTGGCTCCTTGTGTCAGGCTGTCGACCCAAAGAGATCAAACTCAGGGGAGAGGCAGGGCTGGCTGGGAGCTGGGGCTCTGCCAGGCTGGCTTGTGGCAGCTGCAGGGCGGGGGGGCCCGTGGGTGACTCTGGCTGTGTCACACGTCCCTTCCCACCCTGTGGGCTGGGGTGGGGGCAGAGATCCAGCCCTGGAGCACTCAGACAACGACTCAGAGTGATGCCTCAGGTTTTAGCTTTTCTATTTTTTACATTCTGTGCTGCTTTAGTGTGTGAGATGCTTTAGTGTGTGAGATCAGGAGATGGTGAGCTCTGTGCTCAGAGCAGGGAGACAAAACAATTCCTGCTCCAGCTGGGCACCAAGGACAAATGATCCCAATCTCAGCCCAGAAGCACAAACCCCGTGGGCTGGAGAGAGAAAAACAAGGCTGGGACTGCCTGGGCTAAAGCTGGGCTGGGACAATGAACTGCAAGGTGGGAATGGAGCAGAGCTGATCCCAGGGAGAGACCCCGTGTCCATTTTGTGACCATTTGGGGACCATTTTGGTTCATCCTGGGTTCATTTTGTGACCATTTGTTCATTTTGTGTTCATTTTGGGACCATTTTGGTTCATCTTGGGTGCAGCCCTGGCTGGGTTCTGCTGCTGCCCCAGGTGGATCCATGGAGGAGATCCTTGGAATCAATCCCTGCTTTATTCTGGGACTCTGCCCAGCCTCTGCTCCAGGGCAGCCTGCACAAGGCAACAAGGGGACACAACTCAGCTCTGGGCTGCTCCTCAAAGAAGGTCTGTTCTGAAAGCTGCCTGGGAAAACCTGCCTCCTGCACAACAGCCAAAACCTCTGAGATTTTGCCCAAACTGGAGGGGATTGGCTGTGTCTCATCAGTTCATGCCCTGCAGGAACCATCCCCACACCTGCATTTCATTCCTTGGGGGACACAGCTCTGCTGTTCCCTGCACACCTGGCCTTCAGCAGGGCACAGAGGGGCTGTAGGTGTGTTTGGATGGCAGCCCTGATATGTAGTCTGTGCTATAAACCAGAGATTTGTCTGCAGTCAAAACACCCCAGGATCTCAAGAAACCACAGTAAATAAAAAGGGAGGAAAAACATCAGTGTTTAATTAAGAGATGCTATTGTTGTTTGTTTTTTTATTTTTTCCCCACTGGGAGAAAAAAAAAAAAAAAGACATCAACCCCCTATTCATTTGTATTTATCTTGTTATGTATTTTGTTTGAGACTTAGCTTTCAAGACAAAACTTTGAATTAATCTTGAGCTTTTTCTCAGTAACCTCTCCACTCCATTTTACCACGAAAGAGAGAATTGTCACTCTCTTTTGTGAAACATGAACAATTTCCTTAGAAGTAAGCTTCTCTGCAGGATATTTTTTATAATCACCACCTCCTGTTCCTTTAGGTGCTCACTGTCAGCAGTTTGCATGAAGCTGGGGATGTCTCCGTGTGTGCTGGAGGTTCCCTGCAGGCATTAAGATGAAGCAACTCTCCAAAAGAGAGTAAAGCAAATTCCTGCATGGAAGTAGGAAGCAGAAATTAAGGAAAACAAGCCTCGGAGCTAGAGAAGAATGTCTTTTTCTTTTTCTGGAGGTCAGAAGAGCACATCTCTCAGGCAGCTGCATCCATTTGCGAATGGAAGTTTTGTGGGTTTTATTTTCCTGTTTTTCTAAAGCTGCAGGGGACACCTATCACTAAGTGTTCATCCTCAGAGAACAAAGGCTGCAATACCTTTACACTATTGACACAGACTTGTTTTTGTTTCACTTCTTGCTGCCCTGTGTCCTGCAGGCAGGCTGGGGTGAGGTTTTAGCTGCTGCAAATTGAGTCACCCCAGTGCCCCATCTCAGTCACAGGACACCATGGGCTGTGACAACTCTGTGACATCTCCTCTGGTGTCACTGATACAATTCTGCTGTGATTTTGGGTTACAAAATGCATAATCACTCATCTTGGCTGGTCCCCAAAGTGTCTTGCTCTACTTACCCCCCCATGCAACTTGTAACTTTGCTGTGTAGCTTTTACCTTTGGCATGAGGGGTTGAAAATATTTTGGATTTTTCCATATCCAGGCATTATTTCCTCTGTTTTAGGCATTGGAATCCTGAGCCCTGTTATTGGTGTGCTCAGGGGATACAGATCTACATAAATAATCAGCTCAAGCAATTTGTCTGACTGCAGGGCTGCTCTAATGGGTTCTGTGACGTTGAGAACGATACAAAATATATGTTTAGCGTCATGTTTTCTCCACAGCTTGCACAGCCCTTCCTTGGAGTCAGGTTTTTATGTCTCCTTAGACAGCAGCAAGGTCTCTGTGCTCAGTCACAGCACAAAGGCTCTTTTCAGTGGGCCACCTTCTCAGACAGCTCCAACATCCACAGGCTGATCTTGTCTTTCCTGGGGTTCTCCCTCTGCTGATAAGAAGCTATTAAATGTGGCACTTCAAAGAACTGAGAAATACTTTCTGAGTGTTTCTGGCAGTCTGCTTTGGTCTTACAAGTTCTTTGTTGACAAAAGAGCTACTCTTGCTCTTTTACAACTTGTAGTATCTATCATTTAAATTTTTCCCCACTCTGATTCAGCCCTTAGCAAGTCCTCTGTCTCCTTTCCAGTTCAGGAGTCTGCCCCCTTTCATAACTATCTAGCCTAGGGACTAGAATTTGGTTTATGTGGTTTATGTTATGCTCTCATTATTATATTGTTGTCTGGATTTGTATCTTGGGGTTGAATGACTTGAGCTTCTGGAAACTCATGTTTTCACAAGCCAGATCATTTGGTACATTACAAGCTGTGGAATTACTGTGTGCTGTGCAGAGATGAGACAATGCAACACCAGGGGCTTTGTTTCCTCATCCCAACAGAGGATGGGGATGGATGGATGGATGGATGGATGGATGGATGGATGGATGGATGGATGGATGGATGGATGGATGGATGGATGGATGGATGGATGGATGGATGGATGGAGGATGGATGGGGAGGGATGGATGGATGGAGGGAGGGATGGATGGATGGATGGATGGATGGATGGATGGATGGATGGATGGATGGATGGATGGATGGATGGATGGATGGATGGATGGATGGATGGACAGATGGATGGATGGGTGGATGGAGGGATGGATGGATGGATGGATGGATGGATGGATGGATGGATGGATGGATGGATGGATGGATGGGTGGATGGAGGGATAGATGGATTGGATGGATGGATGGATGGATGGATGGATGGATGGATGGATGGATGGATGGATGGTGGATGGATGGATGGATGGATGGATGGATGGATGGATGGATGGATGGATGGATGGATGGATGGATGGATGGGTGGATGGAGGGATAGATGGATATGGATGGATGGATGGATGGATGGATGGATGGATGGATGGATGGATGATGGATGGATGGATGGATGGATGGATGGATGGATGGTGGATGGAGGGATAGATGGATATGGATGGATGGATGGATGGATATGGATGGATGGATGGATGGATGGATGGATGGATGGATGGATAGATGGATGGATGGGTGGATGGAGGGATGGATGGATGGGTGGATGGAGGGATGGATGGATGGATGGATGGATGGATGGATGGATGGATGGATGGATGGATGGATAGATGGATGGAGGGAGGGATGGATGGATGAGGGGTAAACAGTAACTACCTACTTTTTGGAGGTTAAACAATTTTATTGTCTAATTCTATATTGGTGCTCTTTGTGAGTGCCAATGCTAATGGTGTCCATACTTCATCCTTTCTCACAACAGGAAAGGCAGATTTCCAGTTCTGCAGGGAATAGCACTTCCTGTGGGCCAGCACTGGGTGAGAAGAGTGGCAATATATGTATTTACTGCCCTGCTGGCCCTCTGTACATGGTGCACAGGTAGGAGCTCCTGTGAAAACACAGGTGGAGGAGGCCTGGACCTGTCTCTAGGCTGTCAGCACATCCCAGTGCATGTGGCACAGGGGAGACAGAAGCCTGGCATTTGTCTTGCTGTGCTAATATAGCTCAGGAGTTCTCTCCCAAAACTCAGAGCAGCAGTGAGAACAATTGCTGATCTACTTCTGGGGGCATTGCAAGGTCTGGGCCAAGCCCTCCTGAAACAGGTGTTTGTATTATAAGTGCCTGAAAAGCTTTACTACTGTTTTTTCTCACCTTTTGGAAGTATCTCAGTCTCCTTCCTTTCCTGAGATGGTATCCTGATTTTAATTGCTTTTTTAGTAATTTTAAAAATTATTAAATTACAAAGAATTGTTTTATTGTCCTGAGTGTGATAGGAGCAGGCTCATCACTGCCACACAATTGCAGCCCAGGACTGCTGGAGTGAGGAACAAGAGAGGAAGCTACAGGATGAGGTAATTTTCAATTTAAAACAGTCAAATACAATGTGTTTTGAACTCTTTCCCTGGCAGACAGAAACTCTTCAAATGGGAAAACATCTAAAGGTTTTTCAGTTTAAGCTGATATTCAGAAACCAGAGACAGCTGAAGGCTGTGGCTATTAGCATAGCAAAGAGATGACAGAAGGGAGAAATGATACGAGGAGGGATCGATCAGTGAGGGGCTGTGAGAGGGGATGGCTGCATTCCTGTTGCCATTGTTTTCCCTTGCTGCTTCAGCTACTGTGTTTGTACTGCAAGTTTAAAGACACAGGAAACTCCTATTTAAAATGTTCCATCGACAGAGTTCTGCTTTTCACTTATTTGAGCCACAGTTTTAATTAGGTTAAATAAAGGGCAGGGGTGGGTGGCTAATAATTGCTTCTGTTAATTGGAATCCACTTTGGATCAGCTGTAGGACTCTATGTCCCTTCATGGTGTCGTGAGATGATCTGTGGCTTGAGATGGGCCTGCCTGGAGCATTCCCTTGTACCGAGTTCCCTTAAAAAAGGCTTTTAAGAACAAAACATCGGGATTTATTTGAATTTAAAAAGGACATAAAACGGCGCAATGTATCTTTTTAAACACAGTTAGCTCAGAGCAGCTAGGGAGGAGACTGCAGGAATAAAAAGGTTTGTAAACAACGCTGCCACCGCCTCTCACCCTCCTTGTGAGCCTGGCTCTGGGCCAGCTCTGTGACTTTCTGCTCAGCAGTGAGCGCTGTGGCTTTGCTCTGGTCCCTGGGACATCCTTGGAAACATCCTTCGCTCCTGGGACATCCCTGCCACCCACCCTGCCCCGACCCTGCCCTCACCTCCCGCCCTCTCTGAGCTCTGCCCCTCTCATTCTGCAGCCTGGGGAGGCCTGGAGGACCCCATGGAAGGAGCCACCTCCCCCTGATGGGAGCACACCACAAACTGGGCGCAGGTGCCGCGGGTGCCTTGGCTGGACAGGGACCCAGGACCCTCTGAGAGCACTTCTTCATGGGTCTGAGGTTTCTGGCCACTCTGCTCAGATTTGCCTCATGTTTTTGAAGCTGGTTTTTTTTTTAGTTCTTCATTGTCCTCCAGCTGTGCTTGTAAAAGGATCCCCAGCCCCATGCCTGACACTCGAGCTGCTGCTGTAGGGTGGGAAGGAGGACATTACTGTATTTCCAGGGAATGCCCTGACGAAGGCAGGAATGATGCATCTGACTCCATGTTTTCAGAAGGCCAATTTGTTACTTTATTATATTATATTATATTAAATAATGCTATTCTGTACAAAAGAATACAGCAAGGATACAGACAGAATGCTAAAAGATAATAATGGAAACAAACTCCTGACTCTCCCCAGAGCCCTGACACAGCCTGGCCCTGACTGCCCAAAGAGTGAAAACAGCTCCCAGCAGAATGCAATGGAACAATCACCTGTGGGTGAACAATCCCCAAACAAATTCTACATCAGCACAGCACAGGAGAAGCAAATGAGATCAGAATTGTTTTCCTTTTCTCTGAGGCTCCTCAGCTTCCCAGGAGAGAAATCCTGGGTGAAGGGATTTTTTCAGAGAGTGTGAATGCCACAGGACATGGCATCCTCCCAACAACCCTTCCCACACCAGAGGCCATCCCATCCTGCCAGCCTTCCTGACAAAGGAACCACAAAGGAGAGGTTTTCACTTGAAATCCCAGTGAAGAGTGAGATAACCCAGGCACACCCCACCTTTGGTGGACCAAAGGATGTGGTCAGACACTGTGCTCAGCTCCAGGGGCATCTCCCTGTGCTGCCATGGCCACAGGCTCTGTGCTGTGGCCCTTGTCAGGAATCCTTCCAACACTCTTTTACACAAGAAGCTGAAAGGTGAAACATTTAGGGTTTTTATTTCTTCCCCTCCTCCTCAGGCACAATAGACCCAGGGCAGTTTAATACTCAGGCTCCTGTGCAAAGTCACATGAATTATTTGATAACCATATGTACTTAATGCTTCAGATGTATCTACCATGTGAAAGATGAAACTTTCAATTATGTATGTCTCTTCCTGCAAGTAGATTTTATCGCCCAAAGCAAATTCAAAGAAAAAAGAAAAAAAAAACTTACACTTCTGTTGCCTCTCCTTACAGCACCAACGTTTTCTTGGCTCCCTCTCCTGAATAATGTAAATCTCCAAACCCACTTACTCTGAGTACCTAAAAGCCACAAGGCAGTGTGAGCAAATGCCAAATGTAGAAACATAAAGGCTTAAAAAATAATCCCACCAAGAAGGATAATTCTTTCTCCTTACAAGTTCTCATCACTTCTGCCTTCCAACTCATAACAGATCATCACACAGTCTGGCATCCAAAAAGTCTCTGAGTGGTGTGGACACTGAGGTATCAGAAGGATCTAAAGTTGTTTTAAAGAACTCCACAGAGCTATTTTTCAATATCTGCTCTGCTTGCATAACTGGTTGGAAAATTTATCTGCTATTTTTGCAGTGGTCCTGTCATTTTTATCTTCAGTGATATTCTATCCCCATGGGGAGCTAAAGAAAACATTTAATGATTTAGATAATTCCCTTTAATCAGTGATAGGATTTATGCTTTTCACCTTGCACTAGCTTTAGTATGAAACAGTATTTAAGATACTGAGTATCTTAAATTATTTATTTTCAGGAAAGTACATTTAATGCTGGGAGTTCCAGGTTTAATTCTGCTCTTAAACTTCTGTGCAAGGAACCCTCCTGGTGCTTCTTGGAAGTGATTTCCTTGTGTCTGCAGCACAGCATAAAAAGCTATTTAAGAAATGTGATTTTTTTTTCCTGCCTTAGAAGGGATGTTCTGTGAGATCACAGGGGAAAAAGCAAATATCAGTAAAATTATAAGGCTGATATTGGTAGATGGTGAATCTGTTAGAAAAACAAGCAGCTTTTTCCTCACCCCTGTATGGTATTAGAATTCCTCTCACTATAGCCAATTTTTGGGTTTTTTTTGCTACCATCCTTATAGAATACTGCAATATCTACACATTAACCTTAAAATGAAATAACTGTTGAAGTTGAGCCCTGTTCTGAGGCCTGACAGACCTTCCAGGGTTATCAAAAAGACCTTTGAAAAAAGCAAGAAAGAAGTGATTTAACATAAACTCCTCCTAAAACAGGAGCTGCAATCCAGAGAGTCACCACCCAGGGAACCTCCTGTGAGCTGTCTGAGAGCCTGCACTCCCTCCAGATGCTGATCCTGAAGGTTTAGCCCCAGCTTACTGAGCCCCATCCATCTGATTAGCACGTGCTTCCTTACCTGTCCCTCCCATTCCTAAAAATCCCATTTCCTAAATGGAAATCCAGGAGGTCTCCAAAAATTTCTGTAACAGAGATGGCTGCAGTGCCTTGAATGGAACTCCCTTTTTAATTATGGAGGGACAAAACACTGAGTGACCCCAAAAGTCAGCACTTTCCTTCCACTCCCTCCTCCAGGGAGCTCCCTGTTCCCAGGTTCCCCAGCAGAGTGGTCGTGGCACCAAGGCTGTGGGAATTCAAGGAGCATCTGGAAGACACTCTGAGCCAAGTGGTTTAGTTTTGGGTCATCCTGAGAGGAGCAGGGAGATGGACTCTGTGATCCTCAGGGGTCCCTTCCAAACTGAAGCAGTCTGTGGTTATAACAAAAGGCAAGAGGGAAGAGATGGGCATTTAAATCAGCACGGGGTGTTGAGAAGACACCATTTTGCTAAAATGAACATTTTTTAAATTGAAAGAAGACATTGACTCTTCAGTATTTTGGGAGGTGGAATTGTGAATGTGAAAAAAAAAACCCTGGGAGAGTGTGATTGCCTTGACATGAGGGAAAAAGACCCCTTCTCATAAGTCTTCAGAAAATCAGTAATTTGATTATTTTGGGGGCTGTAACTGTTCCTAAGGGCATTGGAACAGCAGCCAACAGCTTTTGAACCATATGCTCTGTGGGTGCACAATCAGTTAATGATGTGAAGTCATGTGAAGATACAACTTGTCATTTAAAAGGAGGATGTGCCATGCCAGCTGTGCTTCTGCATGTCTCTCTTGTCTATTCAAACAGCTGGAGCAGTCTGGAAGAGTAAGGGTTTCCCTCAGGAATTCCAGCAGGCAGTGGGAAGATTCAGGGAGCTAGTTTGTACTTTTAAAACTTCCACTTTAAATTCTGCAGTGTTTCAGAACTGTGATCTCAAGCACAGTTACACAAAACTGTGGCCTTACAGAATTCTGCATGCAGCTGACTCAGAACAAGAAATATGGAATTCTGTGTGTGGTTTTAATTTTTTTTTTTTTTTTTTTTTTGGTCAGGAAAATATACTTTATGGTGTTTCTTGAAGAGTACCTTAACCTCTCTGTGTGTCTGGATTTTGGGTATGACAGATAAACATCCACACCCACGGTGTTATCACCTGGCTCCAGGTGATGACTGATGGATAAAGAGATCCTGAGGACCCCACTCCTCAGTGACATCTATTTTCTTACCTAAATTCTGCAAATTCTGGTGCCTTCAGTGTGACTCATTAGCATGGCTGTTGTGATTGCAGGATCACTGAAACCTAACACTATTTTGTTTCATTTAGTGATCAATTAATCTCTCGGGAACCTCACCCTTCTCTTTCCATAGCAGCTCTTTACGAGAGTTATGGTCAAGAGAAGACCTGTATAGGTTATTATGCCAATATAATTTCCTTGTTAGCCTCACACCTCATTTTACCATAAATCATCACTTCTGTTCCTTCTCTATGTCTCTTCCTTCCTTACTCTTTGCTTTTGCCTTTTCTGGTTTTTTATGGTCATGTGCTATTGGGTAAAATAATTAACTTTTACCAGCAAAGTATATCTGTCAGTTGCTAAACTGCCCCAAACTTAGTAGTACCTGTGTCTGTTAAAATGTGGAAAATATTAAAGGAGCATGGAAATTAAAAACATTGAAGGACTTCCATGACAAGCAACTCCCTGAGGCTGAAATCTGGCACTAACTGGGATTCACAAAATGCTCATTTAAATGTGACATTTTAAAATATGATTCTGTTAATAACAACTCAAATTTAAGCAGAATTTCCCTGCTAATGACAGCTGTGAAATCAGTTCAAAAAATACTTGTCACTACATTTAACAGCTAATGATTTATTCCCAAAAGCCATTCTTGACTATGGAGCTTTTCAAGTGCCTCGTACAAAAGAAGTTTTAATAATGCAGTAGTGAGTGAATTAAATTAAATTATTAGCAGCACAGTTGTGTTTTCTTCAATCAGGTTGCAAGCATCATTTGGAACAATAAGGACTTGGTTTAGATTTGCTGTGGTTAACCCTGTCAGAGGGATTTTATCTTCACATGGTGGGATATTTTCTTGGTCTGATCTTTAAAGTTTGCTGTGGCTCTTTTCAAAAAGCCCAGCTTGGGGTTGTATGCAGTTCTTCAGGCTGCAATCACCCCTTGCTCTCACCAAGTATGTTTCTGATTAAAACGCCGTTTTATTGTTGGTGTGTATTTCCTGTTTTCCACCTATCTCAATTCCCACACGTCGCATAAGGACCCCCAGAATATGATGGATTTACAGAGACCTGTTAACGTGGCAATAACCACAGCTTCCCTCCCAGCTACTGCCTGTCAGCACACCCCAAACGGGTTCGGGATGATTCCAGGTCAGGGATGTCTCCTTCTCCTTGTTTTTCATGTCTCCAGGCTTTTCCACATGAGTGGTTGTGATGCTGTTGTGGGTTTTACCCTCTTTTTTCTTTTATATATTCTCTTTATCTTTTACACATACATTTGTAGCTTTGTAGCCTCATATTTTAGCTTAGCTTCAACACTTTCCTAGGCAGAAAAACCCAAGAAATTCCAAGATCCCTGTGCTGTCTTGGTTCTCCTTAGAAACCAAGGCTGAAACTGGCTTTCCAAGATAGACTTTTGTAAACAGGGCCTGGATCTCATCCTGAAGGGGGTGATTCCAGAAGGTGCTAGAACTGAGGGAATTACTTCACCAGGAGGGTTTCTAATTAGGGGCTTCTTTTCAGATATGCTAATTGGCAGAATCTATAAAAATTGTACATGTTAGTTACATGGGGTGTGCATCTTGGGTCTTTTCTACCTGATAATTTTGTGCACCTGAGGATCCTCATATAAAACTATCCTTTTTATCACCCTGTGTCTGACTCATCAGAGAAAAAGGCATCAGCTGAGATCCACCAATCTGCTGTGCATAAAATGAGCCAGGAGCCCACCTCTGCTCACTTTGGATGTAGACTTCCTTCTGCCCCAAGGATTCCTGCTTAGGGAAATCCAGCCCTGCAAAAATCTCATCTACTAAGCTGAAATTTTCAACAGAGCACTGAGAATAATAAAAATCAGTCACTGGTTGACAGAAGTCTGTGATTTCTGTGTAGTTTTAACACAAAGAAAGTTTTATGTGTTTAATTATTTTGTAGTATATTTCGTAATACAAAATCAAGCGGATTTTATATTAGGAAATATTTCTTAACTGAAGGAGTGGTTAATCACTGAAACAGGGTGCCCAGGCCAATGCTTGAGTCACCATCCCTGGAAGTGTTCAGAGTGGACAAGGCACTTGGTGGCACGTTTAGTGACATGGTGGTGTTCAGTCTAGGGTTGGACCTGATGATCTTGAAGGTCTTTTCAAATCTGTGATTCTGTGAGTCATGAGCACATCCTGGATGCCAACTTTTCTGAGTTCAGAATCCACTTTAGAAAAGGGGAAAAATAGAGACAGGACCAAATGAAGCCATTCAATGTGAATCACAGGTAAAGGTGATGTGGAAAGAAGTAGAAGAGGACAAGAGGAAAATCAACCAAACTCTGTGGTGCAGACCCATTGATTTAAACAAACCTATGCCTGTTTCATTTTCTGGCAATTTGTTTTCTTTTACTATGTACTGAACACAGGACTGTGCCAGGTTTTGGGATATCTGTATTTTGACCAAAAATATCAATTCCTGTTTATGTGTTAGGCTCCTTTGAGTATGATTCCTGGGTGGCAGCTGGGACAGGTCAGGGGACTCCCATACAGTGCTCTCACCTGCCATCACTCAGCTCCAGATAATCTGGGTGTGTGCTTCTGATGTCCTCCCACTACAGCAGGAGGAAGCACTTCCAGAAAAAGGCAGATCAGATCCTGGAAACACATGTTATGAGCTCCTACCTATTTTTGCACATTCAAACCAGCACCTTGAGAGCAACACCAGTCTCCTCTGAGGTCAGTGGGTGGGTCATTAATAATTCCTCTGTATCAGTATTGTTAAAAGGTCTATAATGCCCATGTCACATCACTTTTCCTCACATTGATTCTGACCTGGAAAAAGAGATGAGTGATGCATCTGAGTGGTGCCTGATGTTCCCTAGCACATAATAAGCAGCATTATTCATTTTGTGGAGAATGTGTAATCACCTCTCTGGAAGAGAGGTGCTACTCGAAAAGCTGTCTTCCTCATCACTGCATTCCCCCACCCTTACACTTGTGTTATCAATCATCAGATCATCACTGGAGGAAAGCTGCTGGAGGCACAGGTATGCCTGGTTAAGAGGATAAGTAGGTCTTGCCAAGGATGGGAGTGGTGAGTTCTTTCATTATCCTTTCCTGCTCAGACTCCATCCAGATGTGGGTTTCAGGGATGGTGTTTGGGAAAGGCTTTTGTTTCTGATCCTCTGTGCTGCAGCAGCCTGGAGCAAACCAAACTAACCTGGGGTAGCTGGGTGAGGAGCAGTGCAATTTATCTCTGGGTGGCTGAGAGGCACAGACCAGATGAAGGATTTCATCACCACATTACTCCAGAGGTAGCCTGAGCTCATTCATCTGCAAAAGAAACAAAGTGAATGAACAACTCGATAATGCTTCACAGTTTGAAGATTGCTTCTGGATGAATGACCTGCTTGTCTGCAAGTATGAGTCCTGGGCTGCTGCTGCAACACATGATAAGAATAGAGAATTAATTTCCTCAGAAAGAATTTTTCATCGGATGGATTCTGATACGTGCACACAGATTTAGAAAATGTTCTCCCTTACATCTCTGTTTCACCATTAATTAGAATTAAATGGTATAATTTACATTCAACAAACCTAGTTATGCTTTCTGTCCTATTTTACAGTCAAACTTTATATTTCTATTTGAATGTGTTACTATTATATTTCGACTAATTCAGCAAATTATTAATGTGGGCATGTTATAGCCAGCGGCCCCTCAGTCTATTTGCTAACTTGGTTCATTTGCAGTTCATAATTTGTTAATAGTTCTCTGTAATTATCACTAATTTATCTGCTGCTCTTTTACAGCCAGTGTCAATATTTCCAAGACCAGAGCAGGCCTGTGAAATCTGCACAAACATTTCTGTAACATCCCTTTTTAGGTCAGTCTTGGACTGGTACTCTTATGGAGTCTTATGCAAATCATTTAGGGGAGTTACTCAGCTCTTTGAGTGCTGCATCACAGCAATTTTATTTGGTGGAAAAGAAAAAGAAAGAGAGAGGAAGCTGCTGATTTTGTGTCTGGGAAGGGGCTTTGAACACACACACCTTGTCCTACTTGGAGGGCAGTAAAGCTGTCAGATACAGGAGGAATCCATTTTCCTGCTGCCAGAGGAGCAGTTTACACCACAT
Source organism: Serinus canaria (assembly GCF_022539315.1). Taxonomy (NCBI): domain Eukaryota; kingdom Metazoa; phylum Chordata; class Aves; order Passeriformes; family Fringillidae; genus Serinus; species Serinus canaria. Next base: position 9,319,873 of record NC_066343.1, read on the forward strand.
AGTGTTAATATTACATTTTAATAAAATAGTTTATTATCGCTTTCTACCGTCTACCACCACCTTCTAATGACTGGTTGAGGAGATGTGCTCTTTAGCTGGTGGCTGCCAGCCTGGCTTAGTCTACTGGGATCATCCAAAACCTTGAGCTAAGATGTTCTGCAAGGGAGGTAAGAGTGGCTCCTGACTGCTGAATGCTGTCTGCTGCCTCAGAGGTTGGAATTTCTGGGATGGAAACTTAGGGGAACAGTGGCTCACTGTTCAGAGAGTGATAAAAGAGGTGGACATGTAAGTGAGGTTCCCTGGTACCTCAGGAGGAGGTTCACTTTTGCTCCTTGTGATGCTTTTCTGTGTATATTTTTCCCATTCTCCCTTTTATTTCGTGGGCTAACTTTTAAAACAGGCACATTTGAAAATGCCTTAAAATTACTGCACATGCCATGATCCAATTTTTATCATACTGGCACGAATATACAATACCTAACGAAGCTGGGCTTTAGGAAATATTAGGAATTAGAAATATCAGGCACCCTGACCAACCTGCCCTCCACCAGTAGCTCCACTTGCACAGCTGAACCCCTCTGTGAGGCTGACCAGCTAATTAGAATTAAAAATTCTAAAAATGACAGTGGCTGTTGGCTGTGGGGCTGGAAACCAGAGATGATGGTGTCAGTGTGTGAGTCAGTCGGCGCCCTTTGAACGCCCCTCACATCTGGCTGGTGCTGAATGGAGCCACTGTCCGAGGGGCTGCTGCTGCACTACCTGGTTCCCTCTGTGCTAATTACAAGCTCTGAACGCAGGAGTTAGGGGAGTCTGGGGACTTGTGGCTGGAGTTCACACAGGCTGGAGAAACAAAGGATGCCCTGTTCCTCATTACGCTCCTACACTTAATTAGGAAGTGAGTTTGTTGATCACTGGCTGAGTTAAGAATCACTCATTTATGGCAGGGCACTTTGTGATTTTTATTTTTTTGATTTTTTTTTTTATTTTTTTGGTGAAAGTTTATTTAAATGACATTTTACACTTTGGCCATAAGGGACGTGCCTTTATTTTATCTGAGTTTAAATATGTCTGTTGTAGTCTCCTGGTCTGAGGGAGAGAGACACAGGGGTGTTTTGTTTCGGGGGGTGAGTGGGAAGGAGAGGGGTGGGCGAGGGGAAGCATTTCATTGCAGAGCTGGGTGATTGTTTGGGATTGGCAAAGCTATTTGCAGATCTGGGAATTTAGGGAGGATTGAGGAATGGTGGTGGAGCCACTCTCCTGCCTTCTGCTGGGGGAGAGTCAAGGTGATGCCTTGGGATTTTATCTTTTATATTTTCCATGTATTTGTGACCCTGCAGTTCTTTATTGTGAAACTCCAAACCCCACACCCAGTGTCAGCTGCTGTTGTGGTGTGGGTTCTGTTTCCATTTGTATTGTTTTCCCCGTTGATGTTGTTCTCCCCATTTTGCATCCCTAAGCCTATGTTGATGGTTCAGCCCTGGTTTCCCCCTCTCCCTGAGTTGGTTCCCTCCTGTTCTGATAAAGCTGCCAAGCCCTTGTCTCCACCCCCGTTCCCTTAGCAACCACCCCACTTGTTACATTTTCCCCTCCTCCAGAGCCCTGTCCATCTCCTGGGGCCCTGCCCATTTCTCCAGAAACTTCTCCCTTCCTCAGAAAGTGATTGGGCAGGTGCTCCGAGCCCCTCCCTAGCTCTTATATCATTACTTCTTGTCCATGTCAGTTATATTCAATTCCCCTCCTCAGTTTCCCCCACTGGTTCTTGTACCTATGTTCCACCCCCTTAATATACTGCTGTTGCCCATTGTTCTCGGCCTTTTCCCGCCTGGATCCCCTGGAGTCAATGAGACATTAAAGCTCTGGACTGCACCAGGCGAGTTAAGACCCTTTTTTCTCTCAAGCTTCTCCGCTTTTGCCGCTCCTCTCGATATCGCTGCCCTGTCAAAGGCGCTGCCCAGACGTCCCTGATGGATCCGGGTAGTGCCCCCCGCTGCTAGCTGCTGCTGTGCTCCCAGCTAGCCGGCGCCGCCTCCTCCCCGCTCTCAGGGGAGTAAAGTGCACTCGACGCAGCAGCGCGGCAAGCTGCTGCTGTCCCATTCTGGGCAGACACAGCAATTCCTCTCCAGGCCTGGCAGCCAAGGACACCTCACTGCCTCAGGGCCAGAGATGCCAACAAAAGGGACTTGGGGGCAAACTGGGGGACAATGACTTCATTACCTGCAGCTGGAATTGTTAGATTAACCCCAATATGCAAATGGACCAAACTTACAAAAGTGTGCAAACTGTGACCCGTGGTCCAGTTTTGGGTGTAGGCCCTGAGGGAGGGTTGCCTGCCCAAAATGTACCTGAATGCCATTCAATAAACGTAACAGCTTTTTATTCTCTTCATTCTGTCTGCCCTCTGTTCTTAGGTAGCCCCAAAAAGGCATAAAAGGTCAGCCCTGGAGCTGAGAAGGGCCTGTGCCCAGAGGCCGTGGGGACACAAATGGAGGCCACAGGGGGACATCTGCTGCCCTGGAGGGGCTGCCTAGAACACAGGCTGGACAAGATTGAGAGAATAAAGTGGGTATTTATTAAAGGCCTTCCAGAGTTACACCTTGGGCAGTCAGAAGTCTTCCATGGGCTGCACCTAAGATGGACAACAATCATAAGTTTTTCACACAATTATAATATATATATATCACAAAATTATAATATATATTCACAGTATTATTACATATCTATATATCTATCTCAGGGGTTAATTCTCCAATTACAGCTTCAGGTAATGAAGTAATTTTCTCCAGGTGCGCCCCCCTCAATTCACTGTTGTTTGCTCTGAGACAATAAGGTGTCCTTGAGTTTCAGGCCTAGAGAGGAATTGTTTTATCTGAATAAAATGGGAAAACAGTAGGGAAAACAGGGTATGGAGTTTAAAATTTTACACTAAAACAAAAAGTACAAAACCTAAATCTTAAGGCATCACATGGACACCCTGAGATGCCCCATCCCGTGGGATGCTGCAGCCCTCTCAAAGGGAAACAGCTTCCCCTTCTCCTTTCCAGGGGTGGCATTAAATTTCCAGTGCCACTGCAGGAGCTAGCAGTTCTTCACTGCTACAGCCAGAGGGACTGAGGAATGATGGACTGTTTTCCTTGCCCACAAACAGCCAGGGCTCTGACAGGGGCATCACATGAAAGCAGAGCACAGAAAAGCTTTAAGAGAGAAGCCAAGAGTGAGATATAATGGGAAAAACAGAGGCCTGTCTGATTTTATCTACAGGAGCTGCAACTGGGATTAACCAGCCTTTTGTGGAAAGAAATTTACTGTCATCTTTGCTCAGATACCTGATATAATTGTTACTTAACTATAGACACTCACCTTGGTGCTGCCTGCTATGCACTCTGGCTCCTCAAGCATAAAATGACTCTAATCTCACAGCTTTTATGGAAATTTTCTTCCTAGCTGCATGCCTGCAGGAAAGCCATCGAGCAGCAGTGCAGGAGAGCTGGTGGGGGTTTCTTGGAGGTCTCTGCAAAACATCTTTGGTTCAGAGTACATGGAGTTGGTTCACTAAACTGAACACAGAGTTTAGAGAATGGAGGAAGGACAAAAAATCCCATATTGTTAAAATATTTTCCCTGACTTTAATGAAATTAAAGAGGTTTCTGTGGTGGTTTGTAAATTGCTTGAGATTTTTACACTCACCTGGTAACCAAGACCATTTCAACCTCTTCTTTTTGAATTGTGTGTGTTGCTCCCACCCCCATGTGAAAGAATTAAAAAATCAACTGATAACAGTTTCAGACTTGGCAGATAACACTTGACCTGAGCTTTTGCTCACATAATATTTTCTGGATGAGACACTGAAAGTTTTCCTGGCTCCAGGAAACCATTCATTCAATCCTCAAGGAGTGCCTGGACCCTACCCAGAAATGTAAGTGGATTCCTTGTTGTTGCTGTTGTTGTTTTCAAACAGTATCTGACTGTCAGTGGAGGAAAAATATAAGATTAAACCCCAAACCAACCATGTTAAGTGTGAGAGGCTTGCATAAATGTTATGTTCAGGAATAAATAACAGTAGTGCTCATGTGAATGAGGCAGGTAAGGGGGGGTGTCAGCTGCTTCAGATCCATGACCCACTTACAGATTATCACAAGGACTTATACATAACTCACAATCCACCATGAAAACATCATGGGGCATATAATTATGTTGCAAAAGCCTTGCTTCCAAAAAAAAAAAAAAAAAAAAACTTGAGTTCAGCCTGGAGTCTATAAACATTTACATGTGCATTTAACTTCATTAAATAGCAAACATCTGTAACTTCCTTTAGAGTTATCCACTGTTCTTCCTCTTGAAAGTGCTCTTTTGATCTCTAGGGCTCATGGAGTTTAGACCTTCCTTGGGTCTGGTGCTGACCAGTGGAAAAGAGGAAATCCTCCCTTGTGATTAAAGCAGTGGATACCCCAAACACGAACTTGTGTGTGAGCTTCACTTGACAACGTGCCCTGTTGGTTCTGCAGGAGCCATCTCTAGGGGTAAGAGAATATGAAAAGCAGAAATAAATTGAAGAAAGAGTAAAAAAAAAACCCAATTATGGAGGGATGGGAGGCCAAATCTTCTCTCTGTAAAATTTTACATGGTGTTTAAATATGTATTATTATTCTATGATGAACATGGAGTCAAGCTTTGAAAGTGAGACTGTGACCAATCCCCACCTTGCCACCTCAGGCCAAAGCACTGAGTGCCACATACAGTACTTCCTAGGACTCCTCATGGGCTGGTGGCAAATCAAGGTCCTCTTGACTTCAGCCTTCAGATCCTCAGACTTCAGCAGCAGGGATGGCATTGAGAAGACCAGCTCGTATTGCTGCTGCTTTCTCCTTGCTCTCTGAACAAAAAAAAATGATTAGTCTTTCTTGCTGCTTCTCGTTCTAAGCTGATCAGCTGACCAGCTCAAGGATGGACCCTGCAAGTCTCTGCATCAGCAGTGTTAAAAATGCCCTTAAATTGGAACTATTGTCAAGGAAACCCTTTCCAGAAACAATGTTTTTATCACAAACCCACTGCATTTCTGGTTTTTGAGTTTTTGGGGTTTTTTTTTGGTATGCTGCATAAAACTATGTCTTTCAAATACTTATGGGAGTGCCCTAAAACCCAGTGGCTGTTCAGGAGTTAATCTATCTGACTCAGTAAAAAAAGCCCTCCTTGCATTCTTCTACGAAGAAAAATCCAACATCTGAAGCACCAGTGTTCCATCAGACCTGTGTTCTTCAGGCAGAGCCTAGCTACCAAGCACAGTGCAGTTCTGAAATTACAGTTCTCTACACAGTGTGATCTACGATTCTCTATGATTCACATTTCTGGGGGAAAAATCCTGCTGGGTATCATTTAGGAGCAACCAGTAGCATTATTCTAATTTCTCTCCGCTGCCCATTAGGTCTAAACTTCCCCTGGCCCCACCTTTTTTGTTGCTTTGCATTTCCAGTCCTGAATTTGGCTCTGAGAAAAGGCTGTGGGTAAAATCCTGTGTCACAGCAGCAGAGCTTCTGTTCTGCCAGGCCCTTGGCTGGGTTCTTGGAGATATTTTTGGGCAATGGCTCCACGTACTCATCTGGCACACATGCTTCAGTCAGCCCTTCCTGATTTGTTTGCCATGCTGCCCGTGGATGCTGCCATCCCAGGGTCACTCCTGGCATCATCCAAGGAATACTCTCTCTTTTCCACAGGAGGACAATCTAATCCTGGCTTTCCTCACACACGGAACAGGAAGGAGCAGCATGTCCAAGCTGCTGTGGAGGATGAACCGAGGGTGACTTGGAATGGGATGACTGCTCCACACAAAGCTGGGAGCTGAGCCTCCAATGAAAAGTAGCTTCACCAGAGAAGCTATGCCTTTCCATCTGTTCCTTGGATTTAGATTCCTCATGTTTTATTGTGTTCGTATTATCATACAGCTCTATGTCTGGCATAGGTATTAAAACGTCTGGGTGTGCAGGTTCCATAATCCTGCCGCTGGCTTCGTCTTTCTGGGGCTGCAGCACTTGGTTTGCTGCATTTTTATTGTTACCACTGTAATTGTATTGTGAGGGCTCTTGCTCCAGCTCTGGCTTGTTAAATAAACAGAACATATCCTTGTGTCTCATGCCTCCGCGTCTGGAAGGGATTTAAACCTCTTCTTTTGTCTGCGTGTTTTGGCTGAACTAAGATTTTCTCTTGAAAGACCCTGCGAGTTTCAGGGTCTGTGTGTATTATACAGAGTTTGCTTTCATGAAGTTTTGAGTTATTACAGCTTTGTTTGTGCTCGGGGTGTTGAGAATCACGGAGGCCAGTTCCTTTTAAACACTGAGGAGTACAAATAACCCAGGACTAAGGGTCTTGATTGATGTAGCTGCTGCTGTGGCTCACATGTGGAGTAACTCCACATTGTTGTGTTTCCTAAACAGTGGATTTCATAAACTGTATCCTTCCATGGCGGCACCTGGTAAAAGGTCAAGAAGTAGAAAAAAGAAAGAGAGTCATTCAAACACAGCAGAATAATAAAGAATATTTCTCTAAGATCTCACCCCCTGTCATTATTCAGCTGTGTTCTGACCTGCTTATTTTCCACCACTCACTCAGAAATCACCTCAAAAGGTATGTTATTGATGTGAATGTATTGGAAGGATTAATTCTTCCCATAAATGCTGATATTCAGCATACAGAAGGCAATTTCTTTTTTTGGAAGACACATCTACCAACAGATCTCGAACTTATCCCTCCAACCTCAGCCAGAGGAAGCAGAAATGTGTGAAAATCATTCATAAAATCTGGATGGGAAAACTTAGTTTTCTACACAATATTTAAACTCTTTTCAGTAATACTAGTCTAAACTCATTTTAATATCCCTATGAATTGAAGGTTAAACAAAATCCTTAATCAATTTATGTCAGGGTTTGGCCAAACTACTTCTGTTTTTTTTCCCCACTGCCTTAGCCTACATTTTCCCAGACTGGATATGACTATATTTCTTACATCTAAGGGGAAATGGTAGAGATTTACACCACTGAAGTAATTATTTTCTGTCATCTTCTCTTTTCTGCCATCTCAATTTTTCAGCTTTCAGGTTTATCTGTGGCCTAGGACAATCCCCAGCTCCCGAATTCACTGGTCTCCAGTCAGTCACTCCCCATTTCCTATTTACACAGTCATTTTGGGTTTCTTATCTACATCTGGTACTTCTACCATATATTTACCATTTACTTTTACCATTGTTCTGTGTTATACTTATTTCAGACAATCACCCTAGTTGTAGAAATCTTACAAAATGTGATTGCAGTCTTGCAGTCTGATACAATCTGTAAAAGTAACTGAGATACCTTTTTCCACTGCTTAACACACATCATAATGCCAAATTTTGCCAAATTCAACCCAGACTCATCTGTAGCTGATGGTGTTCAGGTTTGTTCGTGAGCTGTAAAGCCTTTGTAGTACTTGGGATGAAAGACACATGTGGTATATCATGATTTACTACTGGGTTTGCATAATATATCTATGCCTAATTTATCAATATAACTTATTCAACAAACTGGTCCCTCTCCAAAACATCCACATATGTTTTTTCTTTCCTTTAATTGATTATTCTTTCCCCATCCCAACGCGGAGCAGCATTTTTTTTCTTCCTCTGCATGTTTTGTAGCACAGTGAAGACAATAGATTTTTTTTTTCCCCTTAGCTTTATGGACTGAGTGCATTATAGAGCAGGAGAAAAGTTTCCAGCCTCTTAAAATGAGGAAGAACTACACAGACTACAGACAGGTCATTCTTCAACACAGGAAAAATTATGTGCTGGAATAGATGACTGCCTATTGAGTTTCACTCCTTCCCAGACTCCCAGCTCAGGCTGTAAACCCAGCAGCTCCTCTTTCTCCCCCAGCCCCTCTTGCATGGGTGAAGCAGCACCCACCTTGTGGAGCCCATGCCCAGCATTACAGAGCCACTGGAAGTTTCTGGAGCACAGCTGCAGGAGCAGCTCCATCTGCACTCGGATCCATGCTGAGACAGTTCAAGGCTCCTCGGCACCACAGGCAAAAAGGAAATTTCCTGACCTGGGGCTGGGGGGACTGGCAGAGGCTGGGGGGCACAGACTGTGCTGCAGCAGGGACAATCCTCTTGCTTTTGCAGCTGCAGAGCCCGGGCTGGCTGCATCTAGGTGGGCTTCCCCTCCCTCCAGCACAGCCCCGTGTCACCTCTTGCCTCGGTGACACTGGGCCACAAGTGTTTTGCACCCCCACAGCATCTGCTGAGCTGAGCTTGTTTTGCTGATACATCAAAGCTGGACCTGAACATACACAGGGGAACCTGGTGTGAAATGCATCATTCTTCAGATCCATGTTTAAGATTAAATCACTGGAGAGTTTTTGTTATTCTGCCCGGTTACAGTTTAGAAGCTGGTTGGAATTATAAAGAGTGCTTCCTTATAACCTGGGTTTCACATTTCCCCATTTGTGTTGTTTTTCTGGATATATCTCCTGTCAGAATGATCTGTGCTGTTAAAAAAGTATTGACTTTGTCTGAGCTGGCCCATGGTTTTATTGGCTTAGCTGAAATCAGAGAACCATGAGATTATTTGGGTTGGAAGGGACCTTAAAGCCCATCCAGTCCCAGCCCTGCCATGGCAGGGACACCTTCTACTACCCCAGGGTGCTCCAAGCCTTGTCCAACTCAGCCTCAGACAATTCTAGGGCTTCAGGGGCAGCTACAGCTTCTCTGGGCACTTTGTGCCAGGGCCTGCCCACGCTAACAGGGAACAATTTCTTCCTGGTATCCAATAAGAATCTATTCTCCTTCACCTTAAAGCCAAAGGAGCCTCTCTGCATTTGGCTGAAATCACTTTCTCATATATATTTATTCATGTAATTAACTGTGTGGCAACTTCTTTGGGAACACGTGCAGTACTGAAGGCATCTTTTAGAGCATTCCCCTGTAGAATCATGGCAAAAATTTAATGTGGAACAATGCTTCTTCTTCAGAAACATCTGGGGTTTTTCAGGTAGGAAGGGAGCACCAGTGATCTGTTGGGCTGTTACCTTTCTATTTGTTCCACTGGGTTTTAACAGGTACTTGAATTTCAGTAAGAGCACCAATAATTTCTGAGTATGATTTATTTAATTCTCATGATGTGAAAAGGACCAGGGTATAGTCATACTCCCATTACATTACAAAATGGGATGTAATTTTAGGCCTTCATGGTCTAAATGTGGTTTTGGAGTGTAGATAGTGATCATTACATTTCATTACATGGAGAGCCAGCCTGAAGAATAAAATGCGGTCTGAAACACTTCATGAAAAAGCCTCTGCCTTACAACAACCCATGCATCACATTAATATGGTGACTGGGCAAATACACAGCAATATGTGTGCTTTTTGGAGCCCTTATTTAATGACTCTGGTGCTTTCCTTCTCAGACAGAATATGCCTTAATGATGAAGCTGAAATCTGTTCTCAGTTACCAGAATATCTCCAGATTTAACATGTGTGAGAGAGACTAGCTTGGAATCAATCTTTTTCAGACAATTTCCATCATTTCTCCTGTGGATTTGCAGCCTTATCATCAAACGTGTAATTGAAAACACTCTAGAGATGGGATAAGTGAAGTGAATTTTAATATGGATCTGTAGTCATTTAGCCACCTTCTGAAGACAAGCAGACAGAAGTTTGGAAATGTCTAAATTTGTTTACTCAATTACATATTTGTCTCATTGCTTTTTGTTGTTTCCTCTGTTGTACAATGCCTTTCCCCCCCCAGTATCTCAAAACTTTCAGATGTTGAGGGGTAGGAAGGTGCCTCTTCATATCCTCTTCTTGCAGAATTTTAGCCTAGCAAAAATGACCCATGCAGACACTAAATAGACAAATGACACCAGAGTTCAAAAGCTCCAAAGCTGTTTCATTTTGACAAAGGTGTTTTTGCCTGTCAGTGAAACAAAAGTTTCAATATTTTTAACTATGTTTAACTTCATGGGGGAAGAAAATGTTGCATTTTAAATTTTGCTCCCTGACTGGAGTCTCCTGGTGAAATGGGTCTGCAATGGTATAAAACCCTAAATCTTCTCAAGGAATAAGAACATAGGAAAAAAAAAGAGAAGTAGATGATACCTTTTCACAAAGTCTCTCAATGTCTGTGCTGGGATCCAAGCTTTTCAGTTTAACCATGAATGGCGTGAAAAAGGAACAACAAAAGACACAATTAAGTTTACTGATATGCACTTGGTTCTGGGGAGCTAAATTTATACCTATCTGCAAAGATTTTTGGAAATATTTTTCAAGACTGGCTACCAGTAAACTTGATGATATTAATCCTATAGGAAAATCCCTCACTAAAGACAAACTATAAATGTAGTTATTATTAATCAGGAAAAAAAGCATTGGCAATATTTTTGAGTGGCTCCCCAAAATTTGGACAGGTTGCTGCAAGATGTTATTGAAGACACATGTAGAAATGAATTCTCTAAGGGCTGAGATATATTAATGGGAAATATATAATTTGAAGGCTGTTTAAGACTCTTGCAGCTAGGCAACCATTATCTCAGTCCCTAAAATGCTGATTACAGGAGACAACAGAGGACTAGCCAGGAAAAAAAGAGTTCAGAGAGTGGTATTTGTTTTTATTAATTTTAATTGATTCCATATATTTTCCCTCATATTTCTTACATGGGTGTGCTCCTGAGATGTGCACAGCCCACCATCCTGACAAGATCTTCTCCAAAGGGAAAACAGACATTTTCTGCTTTTGTGGGCACTATCTGGCATATTTTTTTGTCCCATGTTCCCAGACTGCAGTGTCCCTGCCAAGCAGTTGCAGCCACAGCTGGAACAGGTCTAGCAGGGTTGTGTAATCTGATAATTTCCATTTTGGGGCCGCCTCAGGAAATGTGACCCCAAGTGGAAGTCTGTCAAGTTTCAAACCCACTTGAATGAGAATCATCACTAAATGGGCAAATTCTGCAGTGACTTTGAAAGCTGCCCGAGATAATGCATAAATATCTTGCTTTGTCTTCCTTTCCAGCTGAGTTATATAGTGGCAATCTGGGGAAAACAGAAGTTGGTGCAAATTCAAGCCCTTCTGACTTTGGCTGGTTTCTTCTTTTTTTCTGTTGCTGGTGATCAAGAAAATTCTGGATTGACTCACTTTGCAAACACTGCACCCTTTGAGCTACTTTGAATGGCTTTGGTCTGCAGTGTTTGAAACTGACCTGGATTGTCTGTGGTGCATAAACGTGAACAAAATGGGAGCCCTCCCCACTGAAAATTAATGATAAATTTAACCACAGTGATGCTGAATTGCTTAGTGTAGAAACAATATTTCTTCAGTTACGTGTAATCAAGCTTTTTTTTTGGGTGCCAAACATAATAGAATATATTAGAGGATGACTGTTACTTAAAAGTAACACATTATTTTTTAAAAATTCAATCAGGGTCACAAAACCCGTTTTGGTTTTTTTATCCTTATACATTTTTCCCCCACGTTTCTACCCCATTAGTTGCACTTAGAGAATGTGAGGGGAAAGGGAAAATGTTAGTCTTGAAATAAGGGAAGCCTAAAAATTGGCAAGAGGGAGGGAGGGAGGGTTATTTGAAAATAGGTACTCTATGAAAAAGTTAGGTAAAATGAGACAACACTATCTACAAAATATTTATTGTTAACAAACATATAAAAGGGAATTCACCTCCTAAAAAAGACTTAAACATAAAAAGAGGAAAGAAAATGAAACAGGATGGTGGGGAGAAAAAGACAAAGAGAGAAAGAGAGGAAGAGCGAGAAGGAGGAAGAGAGAGAGCAAGAGAAATAGGGAGAAAAAGAAAGGAAGAAAGAAAAAGAAAACAGGTAACAGGTCGGGGGAGAAAAAAAGAGAGACAGAGACAGACTAGGAAAAAACTTCTCCCCTCCATGCATGCCAACACATCTGTTGGCGCTCTCCATCAGCTCTCCTTGGTGCTGAGGGTCCCCCCAGAACACGGAGCACAGCACAGGGACAGACACTGGGCCAGGGGAGCACCCAGGTCCCTGCCCTGCCTGGGGGAAGGTGCAGGCAGGCTCTTGCAGCAGACTCTGCGTCTCTTGCATGGCTTTGCATCCCGTGCAGTGCTGTGCTGCAAGGCCTCAGCAGCGAGCCTGGGGACAGCTTTGGGGCTCTCAGAGGGATTGTGACTTGTCCTAACTACCTCTGCTTCTTTATTCTTATTGTTACTCTTCCTCCTTATTCTTACTCTTACTTCTTATTCCTATTCTTATTCTTATTCCTATTCCTATTCTATTCTTTTATTTCTGACGATGGCGGTGCCAGGCTGGCAGCGGGAGCCATGGCTTTGGAGGTGCCTCGGCGGCCGGATGAGGGGCCGGGATGTGGCCGGAGCCCCGGCAGGGAGCGTCCCCCAGGGCCGGGGCTTTGGGGCCGGACCCACGGTGCCCTTTGCCCTCGGCAGGGGCCGGCCGGGCCCGCAGGGACGCGCGGGGCTGAGGCCGCCCGTGCGGCTCCCTCAGGGCGGGCCGCCATCTGCGGGCGCGGTGCCGCTGGCGGCGGGCGCTAATGCTCGGGCCGTGCCGCCAGGCAGGGGCAGCGGAACAGCCCCCGCAGAGCCCGCAGCGCCCGCCCGAAGAGCCGGCGGCGTTTCCTGCGGGGCTCCCCCTGCCCGGGGCTCCCCCGTGCGTGTCCCGCGGGGGCTCGGGCTGCCGCAGGGCCGGGCCCGGCTCGCAGCCGCTCTCGGTAACGCGGCTCCGGTGCCCGGCGCTGCACCCGAGCCTCCCGTGGGAAGGGCAGGGGGAACCCATCTCGGGCTAACGCTGCCAGTCTTTGCCGCTTGGCCTCTTCGTGCAAGCTCAGGACGTTGGTTTCATCCCAGCCATCGTCGTCCCGCAGCCGGGCCTTGAGCCAGAGCTTCAGGACGTTTCTGGATTCCCATCTGTGCCACGACAGCTCTTGGTCGCTGTCAGCTGCCCAGCTGGATTGCTCCAAGGGTCTTCTCTGACCTTGACCCTCGGACACCTCCTGCCTCCTGCCTTCTCTCTGGGACAGCTCTTGCTTGCTGCAAGCGTCCCGCTCCGACAGTCCCCGGCGGCTTGTGCCTTCTCCTGGGGACAGCGGCCGCTCAGGAGATTCTTCCCAGTCGGAAATCTCCTGGCAGCTCTGGATGTCTCCCAGGGACAGCTCTGGCTCCCTGCGTTCCTCCCAGTCGGAGGCTACTGGGGAACGCTCCACCTTAGGTGGGCAAGGCTCTTGGTCTCTGTCCCCTTGGGACAGCTCTGGCTCCAGGCCTTCATCCCAATCCAGGAGTTCCAGGAGGCTACAGGCACCTCCTGGGGACAGCTGTGGCTCAGCACAGCCTTCCCCTGGAGTCCCCTGCCGGCCTTTGTTCCCTTCCCCTTGGGAGAGCTCTGGCTCCTCCTCAGTGTCGAACGGGACAAAGAGAAGGTGCCCCTGCAGGGCCCCCCTCCTCCCTGTCCTTGGTCCCCCTGAGCCCCTCTCAGCCTCCTCCTGCCCCCCGCTCAAGGCCTGGGCTCTCTGCGGGCTGGGTGAGGGCTGGGGGGGCTGGGAGTTGGGCTGGGAGTTGGGCTGTGCCTCGTCCTTGTCCATGGCTGCCGCGCCGTGGCACAGACAGGGCCAGGACACGGCGACACGGCCGCGCTGCTGGCACTGCCCAGACTGGGGGCTGGCAGCGGCTGTGGAAGGATGAGGAGGGGGCTGGCTCACTGCTCAGGGTCGGTGCTGTGTGGCTGTGCACAGAAGCTCTGCTGGTGCGCAGTCACGCCATTGCAGTCCAGGCGCCCTCTGCTCTCCCACAGCTCCTGCTCCCCTCGGCCCTGGGGCCATCCTGAGCTGTCCAGGACAGGGAGGAACAGGAGGGGCACAGCACCTTGTTGCTAAGGGGGGTGGAGCAGAACGCCACCAGATCCTCCAATCAAGTTGCGAGGAAGCATTCTCCTCCAATCGCAGCAAAGAAGAGTTGAGTGACAGGCTGTGGGAGGGGCCAGGGTTGGCTGAAGCACCCGCCCACCCGGGGTATAAAAGGGAAGCATTTCTCCTGAGGAGAGCCGTGTGGTGTGCAGCCGTGAGGGAGCCTCCCAGGCCTGGTCCTCCTTATTTAGTCCTGTTGTGTTTTTGTACAGGTTTTATAAAGCTGTTAAATTTTAAAGTGAGCAGTTGTTTCTCACACAGCCCCCTGTTGTGAGCTGCTCGGTGAAATGGTCAGGAAGGGCTGGGCCTGAGGGAAGGTGCAAGGGAGACCTTTTGTCAAAGGCAGTGCTGTGGGTTTGATTGAAATGGTCATGGCAGAGACAAGGGGGGAGAGAGTGAAAGGGAGAAAGAAAGAGTGAAAAAGGGAGAAGGAAGGAAAAGGAAGGAAGGAATTGGCAGAAGGAAGAAAGACAATACAATATTACAATTCTGGAGCAACAGCTTTTGTTACTAATGGCAGTTTTGTTAAAGCTATTGTTCACCTTTGAAATAGAAATAGTTAAACAAAATGCAGATGGTTCAGTCCCCACTCCCTCATTTGGTTCCAGCTGCCCCTCAGAGAATTGCAAATGAATCCTGTTTATACAGGATTTCTCCTGGAAGAGAGAGGCACCAGCACAGTCCTGACAGCCTTTCCTTACCCTGCCTCCCACAGGGCTCCTCCAAGAGCAGTTTTGGATGAGTTGGGGGCCTGTGACTGGGAAAGGACTGTGTTACCAGTCTGTGGGGCTGCCTCTCTTTTCAAATTGCCCCACTGAGCCCTTTGTTACCAGAAATTCAGCTTTGTGCACATACACCTGTGAGATCCTCCTCCTTTGCTGGATAACATAGTTAAATCCTGTGGTGGGTCTCTTTTAGCAGAGTGATTCAAAAAGAAAAATGTGTATGAATAAACTGCACAAATATTCCTTGCCTTGGAAGGGACAAAAAATGGTGCCTTGGGTTTTACTGGGGTCTTAGATGAGGAAATATTCTATGAACATTCTGGAGGAGAACCTCAGAAACAGGACATTTAGTCATCCCTGCAGCAGTGGCAGCAGAGCCCTGGAGGGTGGGTTAAATGTCAGCCAGCAGGGTGTGTGTGCAGGCACATGGATCCAGTTTTGCTGCCCTCCGTGGAATTACAGGATTGTTCCCAGAGACTGCTGCTGGGGAGAGGCTGGAAAGCATTGGTTCCTCCCCTGTGATACCTTTGTAGCCCACCAACACAGTGTGTTCCACAACCAATGTGTTTTCCATGGAGGGAAAGCCAGGAAAGTTCCCAGATGGACTTCTTCATTGAGTTAGAGTCTATCTTTATAGCAGTTCAACATAATGGACTCTTTTTTGGGGTAGTAATTTCTTAACAAACTCTAATAAAAATTTTAGCTTTGCCATGTAGCTGTAGATCTTTCAGGTAAGATGAAATGCGGCTTTTTTTTTTTTTTTTTTTATGGGGACTGTGCTCTGAAATTATTTCCCATTCCTGTATGTGAGAGCAACCTCTAGCTTTGGTTTGCATCCAAGAGCTTGTGAAGATACAGCTGCTTTTGGTCACTTTTATGAGTGAAAATCTAAATAATGTTTTACATCTATTAGACTAAATAGAAAAGAAATTTGGAAGCAGTTCAGTGATGCCAAAAAATAGAAGGACATCTGCAGGAATGTAAATTATACGCAGAGATGCTGTTCTCGTAAGAGTAAGTGAGAGCAGCTGTGAAAGGACTGGGAAGCTGGTGCTGGGCTTGATGTGAGGGCTTAGTCCAGGTTTCCCTAGGTGTGACTGAGCCATGTCTGAGTGGTGGTGACACAGAGCTCTGCAGTCCCGCTGGAGAGCCCTGGTGGCACTGTCAGGTTTGCAGCCTGGCAGGGCTTGGGGGCTCAGGGACAGCGCTGTGCAAAAATGGCTGTCTCCTTCTGGGCCTCCAGCTGCTGAATGTAAACCCATCCCAGAGCCATGTGAGTAGAAAATGCCTTCTCCTGATCCATGTAGCAGCCTTGAGCACTCCTGTGTCTTTGGGGTCTGGAGTCCCCAGGGCTGTCAGCATCTCCCAGATTTCCTGGGGGAGCAGTGGAGAAGAGAGGGCTTGTGCCCAGGGTGAGAGCTTGTTGTGCTGGCTGTGCCCAACAGCTGTTGATGTTGCAGAAGCAGGTTGTGCTGTGGCTTGGCCTCTCCTCCTCCTCATCTCTTATCTGTCTTCTCATCCCTTATGTCCTGCTCCTTTTCCCTGGGACATGCAAAGGAGCTCGAGGTAAGGTGGTGCTGGATATGGCAGGAGCTCATGGCAGAGTGTTGCTTGTGTCAGGTAGCTCCCCGAGTTTCCATCCTGAAAGTGAAATTCATTACAATTATTACAGTAACCTCTTAAAAGACAACAAATGTGAAATAAAGTGGTCTAAAACCTTCCTCTGTCTAGCTCCTCTGCAACAATCTTTTTTTGGGAGGTGCTGTGTGATTTTAACAGACTTGCCCAATCTTTAGCCTCTTGTAGAATTATTTGGGAGGGAGAGGAATATGTATGCTCACTTATTAAATAACAGTTCATTGGAGTAAACCTTTTTTATTTTAATGGACAAAAAAAAAAATCCTGTTCGAAGACTGCAAGTCAAACACAAGTACTGCTTCAGCCAGAAGTCTGTCTTGACTGCCTTGCCTATGGCAAACTATGAAGTATAAAATACTTTACAAGGAACTGTGACTTCCCAGAGGATGGTATAAGAAGAGCCCTCTTTTTCAGTCTCATTGCTGGATGTTTGATCTTCCTTACACTTTGGCTGCTGCAAAATTGTCTTAACTCCGCTGTTAGTGGGGGACCTGGAGAACAGTGGCTCTGGCAGAAAGGGTCAGAATGTCCATCTCTGACTGAAATGATCACTCAATTAATTCCATTGTTTAGGACACTTTTATTGCTGGTGCTGATTAACCATTGATTCTTGGGCAGGAATGGGCAGAGGGCTCACTGCTCATTTAATTGAACATTACCACATCAGTCGAACCAGTTCTAGCACTGCAGCAGCCCCATACCCCCTGCATGAAGGAACGCCAGATCTAAGGATCTGTTTCCTCCTTCTTAGGCACATGTGCTATTCCCAGTAACCCAATTATACGGCTTTCTTCACACTTTATCCATAAAATACTACTAACACATCAAAACCAAGTGAATCCTTACATCCTGCCGTTTTATAGCTCATAAAGCCAACTTCACCCATTTTACCCAAAGGAGTGTGCAGCCAAAAACAGGACAAAGCCAGTGGAAAAAAAGAAGAGTGTGTGTGTGTGTGTGCGTGTGGCTGGCTCTCTATATGAATTATGACTATTCAAAGGGGAAAAAAAAGAAAATTGAATGATTGCCAAAAAGCCAAGTGTGTAAAGGGACAGCTGGAGTTTTATGCTGGAGTTTACAATGCATTACTGTTCAATAAAAAAAAAGAAGTCCTTTACAACAGCAGCTCATGCTTCGCATGAGACATAAGCTACCTCTGAATACAGAGCACCTTCCTCAAAGGAAATGCCACTCCATTCTGAATTCTCTTTTAGAGGAACAGTAGGTGACCTAGCTGGAGATGAGTGGAAAATATCTGATTCCAATGTTTATAATGGCTTGGACGTGGATCTACCCACTGCACCCATCCTTCCCCTGCCATCACACTGCTCATGTCTCAGCTTTTTTCCCTTTCAAGGGTAACAGGCTTCAAAACCCAGGCCAAAGTCCTCAGGTTTGGCAAGAGGGAAGAACTGATTGGGTGCCCACAATGAGGGAGGAGAGAGAAAGGAAGAAAAGATGGGAGGAAAGCTGAATCTTTGTCCACAAGGAAAGCTGGCACTGGTTGTGTCCAAGTTGTCTGAAGGCTTTGAATTTTCAAAGAAAGATTCTTCCCTAAGCAGCTTTTCTCTGTAAAGGCCCATCAAGCTCTGAAGCTTATAAGTTATTCTCTTGTGATATTAAAAGTATTCATTACTTTCTTGTATTATTCATGACACTTAATTTTCTTCCAACTGTTTCATGAGTCCTTGAGCAATCTGATTATAAGGCTCAGCTTTGGTTCTTGCAAAAAGTACTAAATGCTAGTGAAACTCTGAATGTTTGGGCTCTGAATTAAGGAATGGAAAATCCCCAGGATGATAAATGTTATCAAAACATGGTGGACAAACCAAGAAGCAAAATGCTTGAAACCAGCCAAACAGGTCAGAATCTCCGAGGTTGGAAAAGACCCCCAATACAAAATTTGTTGTGTTTTGTTAGGTGTTATGTTTTTGACATTTGGAGTTTTGGGTTTGGTTTTTTTTCTTTTTTTTTCCCAAGGAAGAACACAGTAGCGTTAACTAAAAGAAGAAAAAGTTGAATTAAAATAGGGAATAGAAGGAAAAAAAGTAGCCAGAAAAGTAAATTAAATACTTGCAGGTGATACTGAGATTTAGAGTGGCCCAGTGTGACACTAAAAATAAAACAAATAATACAATTTTGGGAAGGAAAAAAACCAACTCAATAATGTTGTAAATGAGGCAGTTTGATACGGGAGTCTATCAGGAAAAAAAGAAATTGAGTAGCAGACAAACAGGGAAAGGAAACCAGAAAGATTTATGATAAGGGAGACTTGCTGGAAGCCTCCACTGAAATGAAAGAGAAAAGGAACCAGAAAGGTCTTGAGGAAGACTTCTAAAGACAAAAATATTAATAACCTCTTTTTATAAACGCATATATCTTCCCAACCGTCTGCATGGCCAGTGGAAGATGAAAGGATAATGGCAGTGCTTGGGGAAGATAAGAACTGGCAGAAAGCTAAATTAATTGTTTGTATCAGTGCTCACAGAGGAAATGCTTGGGAGTTTCTTGCAGTGGATGAGTCACAGCAGCTTCCTTCAGTTGTGGTGCTGTCTGCCTTGAATGGTTCTAAATCCACTCTGCTTGAAGAGGTGACAGTCCTGCTCTCCTGCTCTTCCCTCACTGACCCTGGCCATGCCATCCCACTCCCTCCCTTGTGCCAGGATATGATTCCTTGCAGCCAAATCAAGAAACTAATCCCATCAGTTATCAGAATTTAAAACAAAACAAATAGCTCTGTTTTTTCTTTCCCAATAGTTCATAGTTAAGTAGTCCTGTGGGATATTATGGGTAACTGAAGGACAAGAAGTTTCCAAAGGCAGCTGGCAAATTTGTGTAAATTTGTATAAGTGTCCATCCAGGGAGAACAGAATTTGCCATCAAGGAACAGCCAGGTCACTGAGCCTCACTGTGGTGGTCTGGTACAAGGGAGATGTCCTGCTCTGATTTTATGCCCTTCCCAAACATTTCCTGGTGGACTTTGTCCCAGCAGCAGGCTGAATTCACTTCTGGCCTGAGGACATGCCATTGTATTCTTTATGGCACCAGAAGGAAACCAGCAGTGGCCAAAGGGCACCTCTCCTTAAATTTTATGGATTCAGGCCAGTCTCAGGAGAGCTGGAGATGTAGCACTTTCTCTGGTAACACGTATGAGGGTGTCCTGCACACAAAGCAAATCTGGTGTTGATTACAGCTGATTTCTCTAACATAAATTGTTAACAATAGCATGTTTTGATAGCATTTTCAGGGAGTAAGGAAGAAAGAAGCAAGTCTTCCTTTATTAATCCACTGTCGTCTTCCAGTGTAAAAAGAAATAAAAAAATGTGTCCTTTACTCTGTGCAAGGAGACAGAAGGGTATCACTGCTCTCTAACAGGGGCCACGATTAGCAAAACCTGTCCCTTCCCTCCTGCAAAATAAATCTTTTGATCACACTGAGACTAAACAAAGATTTCTCTGTTTAGTTTTGGAAGCACTGAGCATCAAGGCACTAACACTAGGGGATAATCTATTGAAGAAGCTTTCTTTGTGTTAAAGTCCAGACTTTGTAGAAGACATTGTCAACAAACCTTATGAAAATATTGATATGTTACTGTAGTTTTCTTGTGGTAAAAAAAGCATTTCCAAGTGGTGATTGATGACTAATTTTCTTTAAAGCAAAGGAGTAAGAAGTGAGCATCTTTGAGCATTTTGTTTTATATCAGCAGCTAACTCACAGTTAAAGACTTCACATTTCTGAATTTCTCGTGCTTGGTTACGCAGTGTTGCAAACCATCACAGGGTACAAACACCCCAAGAGTGAGTAGGGTTTTTTTCATGACTCACAACTTCCACAACCAATGAAGATTTACTGTTAAGCTAAAAAATTAAGCCTACCACACGCTTCCAGGCCTGAGGCTGCAGAAAGCATCAGCCGCAACCACCAGGCTAAATAGTGGCATAGAAAGGGGAACACAATTGATTTCTACTACTGGATCTCTGCAAGAGACCAAGACTTATTGGAGGGCAGAAGAATGAAAGCAGATGGGAGAATTAAACTGTGCCAAGTGGTTTAAAGATGCATGGATAACCCTTTTATTACGTGGGATGATTGATGATGCACCAGAAACTAATGCTGGCCACACTGGTAAGAATTAATTTGGAAGCCAAATTAGAGATGAACTGTTTCTTAGTTCCAGGCTGTAGAAGAAAATTCAGCCATTTGTCGAGGGATATCTGAAGTTTTGGGATTGTTATCCAAAAAAGGAAATATAGTTATTGTGTTGTTTTCACTGTCCCTGCCTCCCATTTGGTCTCACATGTTTACTTTTCTTCTTTTCAAATGTAAACTGCCCCACCTGCCTTGGCTTGGGAGTCAGCATGCAAGGCTCAGAAAGTGCCTGCTCCAACACTGACTGCAACTTTAATACTCAACCATTTTATGCATATTATCTGGCTGGGCTGTAACCTGCCTCTAGATGGACAAGATAGCAGTGGTTTGTTGCTCTGTGCTCCTGCTGTTGTCAGCAGCTGTGACAAATGTGTTTTATTTCCCTTTGAGCCTGCACCAACAAGCCAGGAGCTTCCAGCAGGGCCTGCACTGGGGTCTTTCACTGTTATCCACATCAAGATCTGGGGGTGAGGAATTTACTGCATGCAAATGTGTTGGCTTATTGTGATTAAACATGCTGTGGAAAATCCAAAATCAGCACCTTTGCAGCCACAGGGAAATGGCAACTGTTTTTCCACCATGAGCAAGACAATTTGCTGAAGGCCTTCCTTAACCATATGTGTGCCTGTTGTGGGTGAAAATTGAGTGTGATGCTTGTGTGTAAAAAATGTTGCCAAGGCTGGTTTTGGTTCCCAGCCTGTGCTTGTGTCAAAGATCCAGTGCTGTGCTAGAGAGTGCTGGGCTTTTCCCTCCTTTTGCTATGTCGGAGTGTTGCTCTGGGGTTTCTGAACTCCCACAAAACCATGGTTAAATCTGTCATCTGGTGAATCTGACAATGATGTCTTCAGAGATTTCTCCAAGTGTTTTCATCTGTTTTCCTCCTAAAAACTCGTAACTATTTACCAAGCAAGAGCAAGTGGGTGATGCCTAGAGACACATTTTTGGGTACCAAGCCCTGATGAACAGGTCCAGGAAAGTGCTCTCAACTTCTTGTGACACAGCAGCTATGCAGGGATGGTCTCCTTCACCCCTTACAATGAACAGTTTGGGTTTGCACTTGTGATGCTGTTGATCTCCCTCAGGATGCTTGCAGCTCAGCCTGCCTTCGTTTGTGATTCAGTCCCAAATTTGTTCCAAATGTGTGACAGCCAAGCGATGGTGATGTTTAATTTGTTATTGTGGTTGTTCTAAGGGCTGTGGCTGGTGCGGCCAACCTGCACATACGCCCCTGCAATGTTTCCCAGACCAAACCTCCCCATCAACCAAAAACCATGGATTCCTGCCATCCCCAGAGGCACGCTCACAGATCACCCTTGGAACTGAGCTAAGGGTTTTGGAGATGCATGTGGTCCCTGACAGTCAGCAAAACAAACACGTGGAGAGGCAGAGGATGGCAGCATGGGGGGTAAATCCTCTGAGCACTGATTTGGGCAAACCATAATTGCTGTTGCTCCACATATGTCAGTCAAGCAGCTTTATATCCAAGCATTTGGGTCTCCCACTTCAATCCCTCATCCTAAACTCTGCTCTGGGTTGGTGCTTCTGGTAGCAGACAGGCCCAGTTTTTTTGATGTCATTCTGAGGTCAGCACTTCACATCTACATGGGATAGTATTAAGGAAAATGGAAGTTTAGGAGGGCAAAGGAGAAGACAGATAAATATTTTGCTGTGCCAGGTCTCTATTGGTGACTTAAAGATTCCACAGTGCTGACACAGGGTCCTAAATGCAAGTTTAGGGCACCATCTGGGCAGCCTGCTATAGAAGCAACTTCTTGGTGCTTCCCTCACGTGCCCTTCATCTCCCCTGAGCTCTTGGATGGATGAAACAGAGCCAACTGTGCCAAGACTGTTTCATCAGTCAATTGAGACCAAGGTTCTCAGGAAAGCTCACTACTGCTTTCTGCCAGCCTCTTTAAAGCCAGACTGATAAACTGGGATTTGCTTCCCTTTTTTTCCTTTTTTTCCCTTTTCCAGACAGTCAGACCAACAAGAGCTTGGAATTGACTCAATGGAGTGTTTAGTTGCAGGGGAGTTAATATACTTTATGGCCAGGATGAAGACATTTGAACTCATAAATAGTGACAGTGCCCTATAAATTCAAAAACCCTAAAGATGTTTAGGGACTGTGTAACCAGTGTTACATAAAGAGGTACATTTTTGAATGTCTCCAGGTGGCTACATCTAATAGCAGTAGAGGTTCATTGTGAGGTGCCTAGTCCTTCCACAAAGTTTGTTTCTAGAGCAATACAATGAGGTGCACACACTAAAAAAAAACTTGGGAGACTTTGTATTATACAAGTGCCCTTATCAGAAATCTTGTAAACTGTCTTTGTTTACCAAAAAACATTTCCAGGCATGAAGCAACTGTGTATTTTGTTTCCACAGAACCAGAACTGGAAAACACTCTTCTCTCCAAGCTCTTCAGAGTATTTTCCTGTAAACTAAATCTCCATGCCCCTTCCCTGCTTAAGGACACCAGTGAGGCATGAGAAACAGGAAGAAAAGTGCGAGTCATATAAGTTTCTTATAGGGAAACCAGCATTTAAATATTGCCAGATATTTAAACCAACATTTAATGGCTTAAATATTTACCCACCATTGCCTATAAATTTGGTAGAATTGAGAAAAGCTGCTGAGTGCCCCATCCCAGGTGAGTGTCCTGGCTGCTCCAGGCATTGCCTGTGCTGAGGTTTCTCTTTTACATCGCACTTTTTGCTGCAAAACTCAGAGGTTTCTTCTCATCCCCACTTTCTTAATCTCCTCTTGGTCATTGTTACCCTTTCCCTGAGCCTGGGCCATTTTCAGTCCTGGACAGTAACAATCTCTTAGTCCCCTTCCTGCCCAAAGTAGTTTCATTTTCCACTTTAGCATTTGAGGATGCTGAGCCTGATGTGAGGTGGTCAGCTGACAGGTATGAAAAGTCTTTATCTCATTTCATTTAGTTGCTCTTGTGAATATTTTACACATATCTGCATTAGGGGGACACAATCCATTGGGTCTGTGGGTAACTTTCTAATTAAGACTTGTAGAAATTCACTAAACCTGTTTTTTCTATCAAGAGACCTCAGCCTATACAATGGCACTTGCCACATCTGCACTCCACCTTCCCTTCCGCACTGAATTTCAAACTCAAATGAACAAGTTTGCTCCAACATTATTGCGGTATTGTTTCTCAGTTCAGACAGGAGGCACCAAGCGCTGCTGTTGCTGTCTTTGGAGGAAGTTCAGGCCATTGCATTTGTCACGCTGCTCAGATGAACTCACTGCCACACACAAACACAACAGAGCAGATGATGAAAAGCATTCACAGTTGCTGAAGAAGCTTGTTACATCCCAGGACCAGCATGAACCTGAAAGTGGATCTGGAGATTTATTTATTCTTCTTTCTTTTCTTGGATGGTAGGGGGGGAAGACATTTCTTTCTTTTTCTCTCTCTTTTCCTTTTTTCTTTTTTTTTTTTTTTTTTAAGCTGTGAACAAAACAAGATATTCCTGTTCACCTTAGCAAATGGACGGATGTTTCCCTCGTTGTAAAAATAAGCAGCAGTCAGTGGCTGAATGTGTGGCCGTAATTAGATATATCTACATAACACATGTGTTTTGAGACAAAAGAAGAGAGAATAAAGGCCTGGTACAAATCACAATTTCTCAGAACATCCTTCTGCTTTTTGCCACCCGCACCTCATGCTTACACGGTGCTCCCCTTGCCAGGAGACCACCATTTCTCCACTGTGACATGCCAAAATCTAAACAATGACTATGTTCTCGTGTGCTGTGCCTGATTTCTGTCATGGAAAAAACTTTGTCATTGTTTCCTTGCCTCTTCCCTTCTGGCACCTCTTTTGGGGCAGATTGTGGGCAATCTGAGCGTGTGTTCCCTGATGCTGCTGCCATAGGACAGGAACCCTCTGTGTCAAGTCTCACATCAGATCAGAATCCAAGGGCTGTTCTGCCAGCTCTTGTAGGGAAACACATGGGCACAGTGGGGGGATGAACTGTTTTTTTCCTGTGATTTTTCACCCTGCAAGGAGGGTTTCATTACATGCACGCACAAGGTAGGGTTGTCCTTTGATGGTTTTCATGGTATCGATCTCAACGAGCTTCATTTGTCCCAAATGTCTCAAATGCAAACTACATTTATTTCTTATTTATTGATAAATAAATTTATCTCTAATGTTGGTGGAGAATGTCAGGCTCTTAAGGGAGTGTTTCAACCTATGTATCTTAAAATGGAACAAATAATCCATCTTTCCTTCTGGTTACTTCTGACTATTGAGTCTAGGTAAAAGTAGTTTAGACTAGAAACTGAACTTGTAAGTGGGCTAAAAAAACCTCACTCCAAGTCCCTGGTAATTGTGTTGCTGGGATCTTTATCAGACTGGAGGATTTTGTTGTCCAGGACACAGAAATTAAGTCTGAAATAAGATCTTTGGGTTAATATGTGATGCAAATGCAAGACGTATTAAGAGTCTTAATGTGAATTAAGATTACTATTCTATAACCAGGTAGAAAAGAAACTGGAGTTAGGGCATTCCAAGCATCATTTTTAACATCCAGTAAAAATTCCTAAAAGTATTTGGTTTTCACCTGTGAGGATTGATATTGTGGAAAAAAAAAAATGAAGAAAGCAAATTGAGCACAAGTTTTTTTGTAATTGGGTAAAAATTATGTATTATTTTATATCCAGGATAGAATTGCCCCATGTTCTTCTGGTAAAATCTGACAGTTGCACTTCTGTGGTGGTGTTCACAGGGGTCCCAGGACAAGGGAGGAGATGAGAATCTTGACTCCATGTTTCAGAAGGCTGATTTATTATTTTGTGATATATATTAAAAGAAAATGATATATTAAAAGTAGACTAAAGAATAGAAGAAAGGATTTAATCAGAAGGCTTGAAAGGAAAGGAAAGGAATGATAATAAAATCTTGTGACTGACCAGAGAGTCCGAGAAAGCCAGACTGGGATTGGCCATTAATTAAAAACAACCACATGGACCAATCCCAGATGTACCTGCTGCATTCCACAGCAGCAGATAATCATTGTTTACATTTATTTTCTGAGGCCTCTCAGCTTCTCAGGAGAAGAATCCTAGCAAAAGGATTTGTCATAAAAGATGTCTGTGACACACTTCCTCATCTGAAATTTACGGAGGCATTGCCTCAGTGCTTGCAGGGCCAAAGCTCCAGTCCCAGCTGTGCTGTGCCCAGGGAGAGGTGCAAACTCCTCCTGGTTTCACAGATGGCTTCCAGAGCACCTGTGGTGTCTCTCCTTAGACAGTCGAGGTGTTTGTCCCACCACACCACCTGGCTCTGACCAGCACAATTTCCAGACCAGCCTTGCTCTGCAGATGGCAAGCCAAAAATCTCATCTCAGACCAGCAAATAATGCAATTTTTTTGCTTTATTCATGTTTTAATTGTCTTATTTTATCTAATGCAGTATTGTTAATTTCTGAGACTTCCTCAGGTTCTCTGATCCATCCACAAAAGAACAAAAATTCTTGTTTGAATCCACACATCTTTCCCCGATGCTGTCCTCATCTGTAGGCAATACACTTTTCCATAAGAAATACTATTATATGACATTTAATCAGCCTGGATACCTAGGTACACTAATTGATCTAATTAAATGTTACTGCCTTTAGAATATTAACTTCATCCAAGACCACATTTAGAGAGTTTTCTGGTAGTTGTTCCTTATTCTTTTCTTACACTGTGTGACAACTTTCTATATTTCATAATTTTCAATGTTCCTGAGGTTCTTCTTGTTCAGAAGACTCTATCAGCATATTTTATTTACTAGAGAACAGATTATTAAAGAGGCTGAGCAGCTAATTTATTGCTTGAGGGAAAGTCTTGACAAGAGAAACTGAGTCTGATGAAAGGGGAGAGGGGTTATTAATCTCCCAGGTGTGTTTTGTGCAAGGAAAGCTTTGACCAAAAAACTCCTCAGAGGGTTTTCTGTCTCCAGCAGTGATAAACTATTTTCTAATTGAGAAGCTTTATGTTTAGTGCCATGTGGAGAAAGAACCTTCTTTGGGCAATGGTGATCATGTCTAGAACAGTAATACTCCTGGTGGGTGGGGTCAGAAAAATAAAATATAGTAGTAGCAGCTATCAAAATATTCTCAGTAGTACTTTCAGATAGTTGGTTTGCCTTCTGGTGCTTCTCTTAGAGAGGTTTGCTGAGAGGAAAAGTGAGGAAGTGAGGGAAAAAAATGCAATTTTGTTCCTTTTGCGCTCCAAATTACAATTTGCACAAATGTGGAATAGTCTCAGGCTTCCAGTTACCTCTTGTAACTGTGAAATTCTAGTGCCAGAGACAGCTTGGTGATGCAGAAAATATCTCAGGAAAAGAGGCAAAGAGGAAAAAAAAACCCCACCAACTGCTTGCAAAAAGATGTTTTGTTAATGAGATAAACAGGAGAGGAAAATCCTCTTCATCTTATCAATCTGACACTGCAGTCTAACAATTTGAATATAAATAATATTAAGCATTTCATATGTAAGTCAATAACATGATAATAGATGTAATGTTTTCTTTGTGAGGCGTGAAGTGCAGACTTCCTCTATGAAACTGAACTGTGCAAAGTCTCTCTTTGCATTTTCCCAGGTTTTGGGGGATTTTCTAAAGAAGAGAAGGGAAACTGTAAGCAACAGACCCCTCAGCCAAACCCCAGAGTTCTTTGGCCTTTGCTTTTCTTTTTCAGCTGATACTGAGGTCTTCAGTGATATGTTTTCAGGACTTGGGGCTGTTGAATATCCAGCCTTAGGACAGTGGGTGTGTTTTTGATTCTATGGAGTTTGTCATGGTGATACTGCCACCTTATTTTTCCACAATTTCAGGTATTTTCTGTGTTGCCACCCTTTTGGCTGAAAATACAATTCTGATGCTGTCAGTGGGTCCCTGAGCCAGCTGCTCTCCTTGATGGATTGAGTAATGGGAAATCCCCCATTTCTTACTGTTTCAAAGCAAGAATAGGATTAAATATCATCATCAAAACAACAGAAATAGCATCTTTCCATATGTTTTGCAAGATTTCTAAGCTTTAATAACTAAAAATATTTTGTTTCTGATCAGTGCTGGCTGATTGAGGCCTGTGACTTTTTCAATATATTGGACATTTCTCAGAGCCTATGGTTTTATCTCCCAGAGATAAAAAGAGCAACACATTTTGAAGTTGGATGAATTTCCTCCATGATCTCAGGAAAGACCAAATCCCATGAAATGCCATTTTGAGGCAAACATGGTGGTGTGCAAAAAGACCTGGAGAAAAACACAGTGGATGTGGGTCCTGTGTTTTGTGCAGAGTAGGAGAGAGGAAAGACTTTGATGAGTGAAAATGTTCAAAAGACTTGTAAAGCAACATAAATTTGTGTTAATGATATTTATAGCTGTGGTTCTGAGGACTTGGTTGAGTAGGCTGTTTTTTACCCACCTTTTATAGGTGCTTTTTTACCCACCTTTCTGGGAGTGAGCCCCTCAAGGAAGGATTCTATCAGTGCCTGAGCAGCTTTTTGTGTGGTTGGCAAGCCACTGTGGCCAAAGTTTCCCTGAACACAAAGGTGGAAACTGGGGCAGAATTAGGAAAATTGAATTTTGTACTCTAACCCTGCATTGTGTCAAATGTGATAGCTGAGCAGTCCCCAGCCTGAGCCCACCATAATGACTGCAACTCTTAAAAAGAGAAAAATTGCATTTCATCAGGTTTTTTTCCCCTTTGAAATAGTAAGATACCAAAAGATATTATTTTCTTTATTTTGTGTTGTCAGGGGATAACTATTGCCACACCAGGTTGAAGGTATTACATGCTTCCTGTTCTTCCTGCTACCTCTGTGACCACATCCAAATGCCCAGGAAAATCTCTCAAGCTGGAGGCATTTTGCTGTCAGTTTCACATCCTAAAAAACGAGTTGAGAGCAGACTTAATCCAGCTGTTTTCTGGGTACTTTTCTCTGTAGTCTGATGGTGGTAGAACAGTTGCAGATGCGCAGTGTAATTATATCTGTATGATCCTAATTATTTTACCAGCTGCCATTACTTTAGATTTTTTTTCCAAGAATGAGTAGTTTGTGAGCAAGCTGTGGAATGAGCTATTTTGCCTTTGTGAGATGCTGAATTTATAACCAGACTGGGGACTGCTTTGGATTCTTATCAAATCTTTCAAGATTTATGGCATATTATTTCCTCTGCAAATGGATTTCTAACATACAATTTGTTTATGTTGTAATCCCACCAGTTTTTTTGAAAGGAACCTTTAAAATGAAAATCTGCCTTTGAAGTAGAAACTGAAAGCAGTCAGTTCAGCAGTTTAAGGGGGCAGAACCGATGAAAGTTTGTGTAAATTATTATTTGAGGAGAGCCATGCTCGTATCTGTGGTCTGTTGGTGTCTGTGTTGGTTGGGTCACCTAATGGAACTCAGATGGGAGAAGGCACTTTATCCTCATGAAAGAAAGGACATTATCCCTAGATTCAGACAGAGAAGTTCCAAAACACTGAGGGGGCAAAAGCAGCCAGAGATGCTGCTGGGAGAGGAGCCTCAACAAATGAAACTTGTTGGTTAAAAAGTGTAAAAATCAAGGTTTTGGGTAATGCAGTGCCTGGTGCTCACTCTGTGTGCCTTGGCTACTCCTCTGGGCATCACTCTTTGTCCCTGCTCACACTGCTGGATGCTGTTCAGGGTGGGGAGGAGAGGCTTGAAATGTCAGAGAATTTTGGGGACAAATGTTTATGGGGTCCAGGTCTGTGTAGTCCAGTGAGTTCAGCTGAGCTAAGGCATTTCCTTACCTCATGTCCTGTTTCAGGAAAGCTTGAACAGTGGTGTTTAAATCCATCCCTATTCATAGCAGTGACTACACTTAGACACTGTTGATTTAAAAAAAAAATGAACTCACCTGAGAGCCTTCTATATTTGTAGGATTGTAACTGTGGGGAAAAAAAACCAACCAAAAAACCGTAGGAGTTCACCAGACACAAACACCCAAAGAACATCTGTCAAAACCCAATAATCATAAAACAGGAAAAAACCCTGAAAATCAAAGCAAGTGGATAAGGATGAGTGCCAACACCCTGGACCAAGTTTTTTGTTTTGAGTTTGTTTTGGTTTTTTTTTTCCCCCTAGTGCAAGAATATATCTTTTTTAGTCTACATGACTGTGATGCAGTAGAAAGAAATGTTACCAAAACTAATGCAAAATTGGACTTTCAAAGGCTGAGGGGATGGAAAAATTAAGATAAAAGTAATTTAAATCTAGTGAAATACTGATAGTCTACTTCCTGTCTAATCTTCCTGTCTCAGCTTCCTCACCTCACAGCCACCAATCCTGGGGGAAATACCTGAGCTTTCAGTTAAAGCACTTTCTGGGAGATGTAATTTTATGTCAATCACTCAATGTTCTGGGATGTTTGTTGTTTGTATGATTAATATTCTTAATAGGGTTCAGCCTTCTGTTGGAAAAAAAAGAGTACCATTGGAAAAATACAGGAGAATACAGAGAAATTTCAAAAGGCCCTCAAAAAAAGGTGCTAGGATTTTGAAATGTATCACAGTGGAATCAGATACTTCAAGGAACCAGTAAAAGGAGTGGTCTGGTATCACTGCTTTAGGTGGGGACCTAATGCTAGCAAAAAAATTCCAACTAAGAGAAACTACGAATACAAGAAGAAGAAATAAGAATTTTGTGCTAGAAAATAAGATTTTAGAGAGATGAAGAAAGAAACCAACAAGGTCAGTTAATATTTACTGTTTCCTGGGAGCTTCCTGTCATTTCCCTTCAAGATATTATGAGACAATTATCTGAAGAGGGGAGCAGTGCTGGACTTTGTGTTTGCCAGTCACAGGCAGCTCTTCCTGCAGTTTTCTGAGGAAAAACTAAACTACATGAAACATTTTCAGAGAGAGACATGTCAAAAGTGCTTTCCTTGTGTGCAAACCATGCCTCAAACCAACTTGTTTCTGCAAAGCTGACATTTTGTTTTCCAATGGCCAGAACCAGCACCAATAGCCTCAGCAACAAAATGTTGTCAAAACCACAAATCCCAGAAAATAAAGGCAGCGTGTGTGCTGCGTGCCCTGCTTCCCTGGACAGTCAATGTGATGAAAACACACCTAGAGGTGTGCACAGGATCCACACCTGTGTGGCACTTCACAACCTTTAGGTTTTCACACATATCATACTGAAACTGATTCTCAGAGCTCATTACTCTTCCCGAAAATGCAGTTTGCTGAGAACAAATCCAGGTCCCAAAGCTTGGGGAATAAGGTCTGGATTGTTTTATCTGCTCCAGCAGCCGCTGCTCCTCATTTTCATTTCCCCTCTGCTCTCTCCTGCTCCCATTGCTCCTGTTGTTTCAGCTGCTGCTCCCTTCCCCTTTCATCTCCTTGCTCCCTGCCAGGGAGAGGGCCCAGGTTCATGTTCCCCCAGGGATGGGAGCAGCTTTCCTGTGCTTTCCTGGCACTGCTGAGAGGAAAAGGCCATTGTTCTCTTTGATTCCTCTTCTTTTCCACCTCTCCCCTCCTGCTGAGGAGCTCCTGCCCAGGGAGGCTCTCACCTGCCTGGGGCTGGGCCAGGTGTGTCCAGAGCGAGAAGATGAGCAGGGATGAGGGTGATGGATATTCAGGATGTTATTGCAGGGGAAGTCACCCACAGCTGGACACATTTTTCACCCCAGCCGCTTCATCCCTGGCCAAACTGTCCCCCACCATCCCTTTGACTAAATCTGTTGGACTGTAACCATGAAAAAAACCCCACATTAAAAAAAAAAAAAAAACCAAAACCCACATTAAAAACCCCCACATTGAGTTCACAATGTGTCTGTCTGCACACAATTCCACAGGCTTTCCACCTAATTTTCAACAAACAGCAGGAACCAATATTGTCAGGCTGCTGCCAGCAATGCACTTTGCTGTGGTTCAAAGGGCCTTGTGGGACAGCAGAAGGTGGGAAGAGTTTTCTTTTCTTCTCAGAAGGACCAGGTGTAAACTCTCCAGAGCAGTGCCAAGGAAAGCAAATCGTGCAGGTGATTTTCACAGAGAGAGGAAAAATTAAACATGTATTGGTACACTTGCATTATTGCTCACTATTTACAAGTGATGGAATGCATTGTCTCTGGTTCTCCTAATTTATTTTGTTGTTGTCAATGTCATAAAACTGATAAAATTATCTGTGGTGTTTGGACAAAACTTTCCTTTGCTTCATTCCATTACTGTATCTTTTCCTCTTTTCTCTTTTTTTAAAAACCACCAATACGCTTATTAGCGCATTTTTATTACATTATCAAACAGGTAAGCATAGAAATATCAGCTAATTGATTCAGAGGGGTTTTTTTCAATAAAACTGAGGGCTTTGAGTTCTGGAGAAAGTTTTCAGTGGAAATCAAAGATGCACAGAGCCTGTGCTGTACTGTCATAGAAGATCTCTGTGGTTGGGAAAGATGGACTCTTATTTCATAGCACGGAAACTGTGTATAAACTTGTAAAAAAATGACACAAATAAATGGCAAGGTGTGCAGTGGTTTTTTTTCCAGAAGGACTCAGACAAACATGAGTAAATCCAAATGTTTTTCATTGGTATATTTGCTGCAGGGGTAAAAATATAAAACAGTACTAAAAAACATTGACAGTGAGTGAGTGCATTAGTGGAAATTGTGACACTGAAAAACAAAGTTAAAATCAAACCCATAAATTCCCCTTTTAGTCAAGGTAGCTGACAAATACAGACACAACTGTGAGCCTCGCTTGGTGTTGTTTAAACATGAATGGAAAAAGAACACTTCTGGTTTAGGCTCTTTGGCAGAAGTATGAGAGATGTCTGTGTGGGAAACTAAATAAAGAAATTGACCAAATTGAAGGTAAGGAGAAATAAATATTAGCAGAAAAATAAAATGAAAGGCCAAGTAAAAGCTGGCTGTGAATGCCAAACAGCACCTTGAATGAAGTTCCAGTTCTCATCTGTGATTTATTGATACAGTCTCTGGGCACTTGTGCTTTATTTAAACAGGAGAAGTAGTTGCTATG
The DNA here is from genome assembly GCF_022539315.1 of Serinus canaria. Classification (NCBI taxonomy): domain Eukaryota; kingdom Metazoa; phylum Chordata; class Aves; order Passeriformes; family Fringillidae; genus Serinus; species Serinus canaria. The sequence goes on from NC_066343.1 coordinate 9,352,312, forward strand.
TACAACTGCCACTGCTACTCAGCAACTTGTGGCGTTTCTGGGCATTGTGATGACTTCTGAAGGCAGAGTTACCACTCTGCAATTAGTGGCTTCTGGTTGTGGCAATATCCACTGTTGACAATTCCTGCCTCCTATTCCCTTCCTGATACACTTCATTGCTATAAATCAAATTGTGCTGTTTGCTGGGGGACCTGGAGGGATGATTGGTGGCAGGAGGGTGAAAGGTTTCTTTGCTGATCTCTCTTGGGGATCAGATGTGCAGGGCTTGAATGGCTGAGTAACCTGACCTGCAGTTTTAGGGGACACTGTGGAAGAACTTGTGCACTCTTAAAATCAACAGCTATTATTCAGCCAAGATAATGAACCATGGGAATTAATTCAGTGGCTGTCAGCTGGGGAGACTAAGAACAGAACAGCAGATATTTACAACCCATCCTACAAAGATTTAGAGGATGCTTGTGTGTCCTTGAGAGTGTAGCACTGAGACTCGGGGTCCCAGCTTTGTGTGTACCTTTGTGAGGGCTTGCCAGCCCTACAACATGAAGGAATTCAGCATTAAGATAGATTGGAGATGTTCAATGAGTGTTTGAATGTCTGTGTAACCTAAAACTCCTCCAGAGAAGGGAGAACTCAGTGAACTGAGGCCCTTTGAATCCAGCATCCATAAGGAGCAGGGGAGGGAGAGCGCTTGGGTGTCATTAAAGGAAGATGTGGATTGCTTCAGAGACATCCTCGCTGACAGCCCTTGGCTAATAATCACTTTTGTGTCCTCCCCGGGATGTGACTTAGGTATGTGCATGCCCTCTCTAAAATCATTAAACCGTGGATAATTGTTGTTGACTTCAATCCAAAAGTTGTTTACAGCTGGGATATTTGTGGATGGACTTTGAGCACCTTCAGATGTTAAAGGCCTATTCCCATTCATTCCTTGATAATGAATTGTGAGGAGATATTAATGTCCATTGATTAATAAATAAGTTCCTTTTATTAAAATGATTTGTAAAGTGAAGTAATTAATCTCTTCAATAATTACAAGTCCGATTGGTAAGCATGTGATGTTGTCAAAATCTCTGAAAAACTACAGGTTGCAGCTAAAAAAAATTCAGTGCATTTAAAAAAGACATTTTCATTTGCACAAAAGCATTCAGTGCGTAAGTACAATAAAAAATACACAGCTTTTCCTTTGGATGCAACACCACGTGGCGATTGTGATCGTGACCTTTCATTTCTTCAGTGAAGAGTTCAAAAGCAAATTCATGATGTTTTGTCTCCAGACCTTCCTGAGCCTTGTCCTTTTCCAAGATTTTCTGTCTAGGAAACATTTCAAAGAAATTATTTAGAATTTCAGTCATTCCTTTCAAGTTCTGGGTTTTTTTGTCGAACTTTAATTTTCCTTTTTTCTCTCCCTTCTTAAAGTTCTACACAAAATTCCAATGGACATCATCCAGTAGAGTGGCAGGATTATTTCCCTCGTTTTTCAGAACATTTTTAGATGTCTCATGATGGTGTTACCTCTTTTTTTGGTACAAAATGTTAAACTTGAGAGCCACCACCCAACCCCAGACTCCTTTATCTCAACCACAAACCCCATTTCTCTGTTTGTGAAGCTTGTTCTGTCCTGCCAAAGAGAAGTATATTTCTCATCCATATAGTTTTTCTTTCAAAATGCAAAAATAATTTTCAGTTTGCTCCGAAAATTATTTTTCAGAGCAACAACTCTGAGGATTAACAGCTATTTGAGGATTATTTTGTGCAGATTTAATATGTATACTTCATCCATTCATTAATTGGCTTTGGGAAAACACTTGCAACCAAGTGAAAAATTATTGCAATCAAATTATTAAAATGTTGAAAAACATATGTAAAACCTTACTTGAAAGATTCTTTCAGTTTAAGGGGAGACACGAATAAATAACCCAGTAGGATCCATATCTCTGAAATTTATGAGAAATTTGTAGTATTTTCTTCTAGACTTTGTTTGGAATGTTATATGAAGTGGCATTAAATGCTATAGTTAAGCCAAATTTTCTAAGAGTAACAAGCTTCATGGAATCATAAGAAAAGCTGGTTTATTTGATTTTTCTTGGTTTCCTCTAGACAAATCTGTTGCTTCTTTATCAATGTGGTTGTTTTGTAATTTTTTTTCCTAACTGGTACCAGTTGTATGATTATTTAATCTGGTACTTCCCTTTTCCTGTCCCACTCTTCCATTTTCATCAGCTGTGTTTGCCCTTTTCACCTCTTCTGGTTCTTCACAAACAGACTGTGGATCTACTGAGAAGTAAATATTCAGGAGGTTCCTCATGCAATTCTCTCAGCTCCCTCAAGGAACTGTCATCAGACCCAAACTACTTGGAATAATTAAATTATCTCTCTGCTCCATTACCTTATGGTGATGTCTTGCCTCCTTGTCCAGTGTGTTCATCAGTCTGTATCTTGTTAATTAGTGCCAGTTTAGGTGTTTAAAGTACATTCAAGTGAGAGTTCTTCAACATAACCAACAAATCCACTACGGGTTGGAGTGCAAATACTGTTGCACAGATAATTATGTTTAAATGAGAAAAAAACCTTAAGTCCTTCATAGAGTTTCACTCTTGAAAAAAAGATGATAAAAACAGATTAAAAGATGTTCAGAGCAGGTTAATCAAACACTACTTTGGTCAATGTAGTGCTGACTAAAAGAGGAAACTCAAAAGGACAAAGCTAAATCCAAAGATTTTGGCTCCTGTTGCCAGACCAGCTATTGGAACAACATTGACAGCAAATATATAAAAAAAAGATGACTTTGACATACAAGCCCAGACATGCAGAATCTCATTTTGCCATGAAAAGCAGTTTTCGCCTGCAGCTGAAGAAATTGATGAAGAAAATTAACAGTGGTAGATCCGTCACCAGTGTTGGTAGCAGGATGGGGCAGCAGAATTTGGAGGTGTGGAACAGGACCCTGCTGAAATCTCCTTTACAAGAGAGATCTCTCTGGACCTGGAGAGATGGCATTTTAGGAGGAGATGAATTTGAACAGCTCCAAAAACTCTTGCAAAAGGAACAGAGATCGCTGCAAGGAGAGCATCATATCTCACCAGCAGTAAATGACATAATTCCTACACTGAATGGCTCCATTGTGTTCCTGAAGCTTGATCTCATCAAAGGATATCACCAACTGCAACAAGCTCCTGCTTTCTATCTGCCAAGTGTTTCAGCACATACTGGTCTGAGATGGTATGAAAAGCAAACATCTGGAGTTTATTCAGCCACAGAATTTTTTTAAGATATGCTTTAATTATTTTAGTGCACCTCCAGTATCTTCAATGGCTCTGATGAATTCACAGAACATGACATAATCCATAAAGTCATGCTTCACTGTCCTGCACAAAAAAATTCCCCTCAGAGTAAATAGAAAAGCTTCTTGAAAACAAGCCACCCTTTAATTTTTGGTCATATTTCTTCACCCAAAGGATTGCTTTTTAACCTGAAGAAGGTAACAGCGACTGACACAGCCGTGGCTCCCAGAGGGGCAAGGCAAGGTCAGATTTTTCCCATGGCTGATCTGCAGACACCCACCAAGATATTTCCTCATAAAAACCTCTTTTAAGACGACTTTATACTCATCCGCCACTGGATATCTAAGGCTGAGGAACACCTCTGAGATCACTGAACCCAACTATTAAACCAACCCTGCCCTTGTTTGCTACTAAACTGTGCCCACAGGTGCCACATCCACACGTCTTTTAACACCTGCAGGGCTGGGCACTCCAAACCCCCCTGAGCAGTGCCAGGGCAGTTCCTGAGCCCCCTTTCCATGGGAAATTCCTGCTGTGCCCACCCTGAGCCTGCCCTGGCCCAGCCTGAGCCGTTCCCTCTGCTCCTGTCCCTGTTCCCTGGAGCACAGCCCGACCCCCCGGCTGTGGGGCTGGGAGGGTCCCCAGGACCAGGGGAGAGGGGAGAATGGACTCCAAGGGCTCAGAAGGCTGATTTATTATATTGTGATATTGTATTGAAAGAAAATTATACACTAAAACTTTACTAAAGAAAGGGAAAGGAGACATTAGAAAGCCAGAAGAGAATGAATAATGAAAACCCGTGACTGACTCAGAGAGTCTGACCCAGCTGGCTGAGATTGGCCATTAATGAAAAACAATTCACCTGCTGGGCAAACAATTCTCCAAATCACATCCAGAGAAGCAAAACATGGAGAGGCTGAAGCTTCCCAGGAGAAGAGATCCTGGTGAGGGGATTGTTCAGAAAACATCACGGTGACCCCCCCGGCTGTCCCCTCCTGGCAGGAGCTGTGCAGAGCCACCAGGGCCCCCTGAGCCTCCTTTTCTCCAGGCTGAGCCCCTTCCCAGCTCCCTCAGCCCCTGCTGGGGCTCCATTCCCTTCCCAGCTCCGTTCCCTGCCCCGGCCCCGCTGCAGCCCCTCCATTCCCCGTGTGAGGGCCCGGAGGTGCCGCAGCCCTCGAGGTGCGGCCTCAGCAGGGCCGGCACAGGGCCGGGCCCTGCCCCGCTCCTGCTGCCGCCCGCGGCGGGCACAGCCCAGGGGCCATCGGCCTCTCGGCCCCCCGGGCACCCCGGGGCTGTGCCCGGCTGCTGCCACAGCCTCGGCACCCAGGACATTCCTCTGCCTGCCCTGTGGGACTCCAGAGCCTGCCAGGGGCTCAGAGACCTTGGCATGGAGTCACACCTGAGCCTTGGATTTTAACCCATGGAACAATTCCCAACTTTGTGCCAGGAGTTACAAGCCACAAGGGTTTGGGTAGAGTGTTAGTGAATTTATCCCAGGGTGAAAATGTGCAAATTTGGGGATTTGGAATGGGGGTTCAGGAGGCAAGATGGAGGAATCTGGGCGTGTGCTGTCCTTCCTCCTGTTCCTTCTCAGGCTCCATCCTCTGCTGTGACGGTGGCACTTTAGGGTTGGTTTGGGTAGGGACAGACTGTCTGCCATGGGTGACAGCTATTGGGAAGTTATGGTAAATAAAGCACACGGAGCTCTTGGTATAAACAGCCAACACCAGCCTGAGGGTGTCGGTGTGCCACAGCCCGGCCCGCCGGACAGGCCTGGGCGGGTCAGGGACACAATGGTATAGAGAAGGGAAAATAAACAACCTTGAAAGGCAGAACCCACACATCTCGGCTTCTTCTTTGGTCTGGGGCTGGGAAAAGAGACTTTCTAACTCCTGGGGGTCATCTCAACACCAGAGACCTCGTCAGCACAGCACCCAGGGCCTGTCCCAGCTTCCCAGCCTGGAGTGCTCCAGGGGCTTGGAAAGTCCTTTCAGTGTAGAAGTTGTTCCTAATACCCCATGTAAACCATGGCAGGACCTGGCACTTGGTCTGGTACCTCACACCCTGGTCACACTCCGTCCCTGAGCCACCCCCAGCGCTAAAAACAGCAATAGCTGCACTGAGAGACGGGTGCTTCTGCGGGGAAAAAAATTCAAAAGCTTGTAAGGCAGCATTTGCTATTAAAGATTTACCTGCTATTCACAAAAGGTGTACCCAAGCAAGCTTTAATTAATATGTCTCCTGTTTGGGGAGTGGCTGTGCAAGCACAGACTGCCAACCAAAGAATTTGCTAGGGGCCTCAGGAGCATTTTGCAAGCTGTGTTAACTGAGAATTATCCAATTAAATTTGAAACTAAGGTTATGTTGTTATGTTGTCAGCTATAGTCAAAAGTAAAGTAATACAACGTGAGCAGATAATAGCACTTTTTGATACAGATTTGTCACTGGCCACTGTCAATGCAAGTGAGGGAAGTAACTTCTTTACACAAGAAAGTTTGGCTTAGCAGAAGAAGAGAAATGATACTCTGGAGTAGGTGGGATATTCAGAATATGCACAAGATGAGTGGAATACAATTATTGCTTTTGACGAAATGAGTATTTACAAAAAAAAAATGGCGTGACAATAAGGCCATAATAATCACAATGATTTGAGTTCTGGTAAAAAATCTACCACTGAGAAATCTAAGGAATTCACCCATTTATCTCATCAAAGTGAAATTTAGAAGGCAGTTTTCCTTTGCCAGTATAATTAATGTCTTTCAGTTATTTTGTTTAAAGTTTTATATATATATATATAAGTTTATATCTATATATATATTTTTATCTATATATGTTTTTATACCTGTCTATATCTGTATCTATATCTCTATATCTATATCTATATCTATCTATATCTATATCTATGTCTACATCTATATCTATATATCTATATATCTATATCTATATCTATATCTAATCTGTGTCTATGTCTATATCTATCTATATATATTTATACACATATACCTGTAAGTTATATTTGTTATTTTCAAGAGTGTAACATCCCACAGTTAAAAAGGAAAGATAGAGATAAATTAAACAGAGTACTTAGCTAGTCTTTTTTGCAGAGATTTTTCTGTGACTGCTTTTCAGCACTGAAGCGCCTTGCCATGGCTTTTGGAAGATTCCCTGTCATTTGGGAAGATCAGCTTTGGGTGGATGTTTTCCAAGAGGTATTTGCTTGGTCTGAATCACTCAGGTTACTCTTCAGCCACAAGGGCTTTGTTTGTGTGCCTCGGTGGCTGCACGAGAGGGGAGCAACGCTGGTGAAGTGGCTCCTGCTGAAGAGTTTTTCATCTGGGAGCAGAAAATATGCAGGGTGGGATTGCGACCTTGAAAACTCAGAGAAATCATTATCATCTGCCACTGTCTGTGGCAGTGCACGAGATAAATGGATGAAATGCAGGAAAAGCTGGTGTTTCAAGGGCTTCAGCTGAGCACACCTAGGATTGCCAGGGGCTATTATCTGGGCTACTTATCTTGTCGCTTAATGTTCTTTTGATCATGTCGCTGTATTGAAGCTGCAAATGTCTGTGTTTTGCACAGGCATCAAGAGTCATTCAAGGACCGTGAGCGGCCTGACGCCAAAGATGTAGGGTTGTCAGATTCAGCCATTTGATAGGGACAGAAATGATGATGGGGGCTTTAATTAATGGGATGGTTTCCAGGAGATGATCCACTCTCAGCTGCAGTACCTTACATGGCTGCAGGGGAATTTCCTCTCAGGCTACCTAACACTTCTCTGTATTAATGTGACTGTCTGACTTTCACCCTGTTTATTTCAGCTCCGAGGGTCTGACCCTGACAGCAGTGTGCCCAATATTCAAATTCTTTCCAAAGTGAGAATTAACACGAGGACACCATTGTTAGAAAATGGTGGGGAAAGGGAGGAGTTAGGAGCTAAGAGGGAAAGGGCCGGGGCATGGCCAAGGAACGGTAAGGAGGGAGTGCGGAGGAAAGCAGGAGAAAGTAAAGAAGCAGGGCAGTAGAAACAGGAACCCGGCCGGCGGGGCGGAGGCGGTGCGGGCGGGCGGCGGGAGGCTTGCCGGCGGACAGGACAATGCAGGAAGGGCCGGCCGGAGGCGGCCGGCAGTACAGGACGGCCGGCCGGCCTGCGGACGGCAGGCAGTAAGGAAGGCAACGCGGCCGTGCTGACGGCGGCCGGGCGGCCGGCAGGACGGCATGGCAGGACCGGCCGGCAGAAGGACGGGCACGGCCGCGACGGCCGGCAGGCAGGCAGGCAGGAACGGAAGAAGGGGCCGGCCGGAAGGAGGCAAGGAGGCAGGGAGGGGACAGCAGGAAGTGCCGAGGAAGGATGGTAGGAAGGAGAGGCGGCCGGACGGCCGGGGGAGAAGGCAGGAAGACCAGCCAACCGAAGCCCGCCGCCCGACCCAAGAAAGACACAGTCGCCCTCCCCCGCAAGCGGGCGGGCGGCGGGGGGAGGGGCGGGAGGGGCGGGCGGGGATGATGGGTCTTGAGGGGAGTGCGGTGTCGGTCTGGGGTGGGTGCGTGGCGTCGTTAGTTCCGGCTGTGTCGCAAGGTTCTCACGGGCGCGCGCGACGATCGCCACTTCGAGAGTTCTGGATATTGTATCTGGCTTTCTAGCTCGTCGTGAGGTCTCCCTTTCACCTTTCCCTTTCCCTTTCCTTCCCTTTCCCTCCTTCCCCCCTCCGTCTTCTCTTTCCCTTTTTTCCTGTTACATCTATCTGCAAAGTCATGTTTCACCACCCCAGCAGTGTTCCAGGCCTTTTGAAGTGACCCACCACCAGGAATATCCCTGCTGACTCCAGTAATTGTCATTCTGTTTGATATATATGGAAACAGTTGTGCTTATACAATTTAAAATCTCGTAGATTTTGGTCCCACAGATCAAAATCCAACAGATTTTGACTGAGTACAAGTCGGATGGATTTTCATGGTGTGGAGCCCTCAGGAGGTCCCAGGTCTGCCTGCTCCCACCAGCTGAGCTAACAGGAAACTGCTGGACTGCAGAAACACTTGTGCTAATTTCCAGTTTAGGTTAACAGCCATAGTCTCCTTTCCTTTCTTCACACTCTCCTCATTCAAAGAGAAACAAAGCTCAGAATTACTCAGGTATAAATCACTCCTCCTCATTTTGGAGGAGCTTGATTTCCTGGGTGGAATTCCATCAGCCAGGGATGTATCTCAGGTGGTCCCTGCACATTTTAGGAGGCTGGTTTGGTACAGAGGCACTGTGATTCCTAGGAAATCAGGTGCAAAAAGACAGCTACCTGCACAGATGCCACGTGTTTACATGGCATCATTGGGCCCATGTAGGTGTTGAATCTGGAGTGGTTCATCCCCAGAACCTCTCTTCCACAAGTTCCAAACCTCAGGAAGGCGTGTTTATTTTCAAACAGCTATGCATCTCTTTGTTTTATCCCTTTTCCACCTCTCTTTAGTACCTTTCAGTCTTCTTTGCCTTTTCCTCTCCTTGTGCTAGTTCAAACACTTAATGTTCTTAGATGTTTTAACTTATTTGTTATTTTGTTTATGGATAAATAGTTAGTTGGATTAATTCCAACAGGCATTTCTTATTCAAAAGCAAAAAAGCACATAGGAAATCCTATTTTTCCGTAGAGACTGGCTGATGCTGAAACACATTTGAGCCCTGTGCTGGTAGTTTATGGCTGGCTGTTTACCAGCATGTGTCCAGGACATATTACCTCTCAAAGAATCAGTCATGGCCATCTCCTTGCACAAAACTCAAAACCTGAAGGTTTTGTGCAAGAGGACTGAAATGCCACAGACAGTCCTTGCTGGTGATTGCCATGGTGCTGCTGATGTTGTAGCACTGCCCTCTTCAATGCAGCTCTTGGGCTCAAAATTAGGAAACAACTTCCTTCTGCAGCCCTGGAGAAACTAAATTTCTTGCCCTAGGTTTTCAACAGGCACTGGCATTTTGCTGTAATCTTCAGGTTCATCATTCCATCTGTTTTTTAACTGTTTGTTTTTGTTTCCACTAGGGCTGAATTAGACAAAGGATGGGAACAAGAAGAAATGGTTTAAAAGGAGAAGCAGCAGTGGTTTAATGGGGCCTGTGGTGGCAGATGGTGCTGATTACAGGTACGTGGTGGGCAGACCGGGATGTGAGTCATCCCTCTGTTTACACCAGTGAAACCAGAGTATCAAAAGCAGCATTTGCAGAAATATCCAGCAGATCAATCAGCAAATTTAGATGATGCAAAATTAACTTTACAAATTACAATTAAAACCTCGTCATTAAAAAAGCAGAGGGAAAGATAATTTAAGAATAAATGACAGTTATTTTGGTGCTGTTTACAGGGGTTCCAGGACAAGGGAAGAGATGAGAATCTTGACTCCATGTTTCAGAAGGCTGATTTATTATTTTATTTTATTTTATATATTATATTAAAAGAAAATTATGTACTGAGACTATACTAAATGAAAAGAGAAAGGAGACATCAGAAGGCTAGCAAAGGAAAGGAATGGAATGATAATAATATCTTGTGTCTTATCACAGCCTCGACACAAGTGGCTGTCATTGGTCATCAGCTAGAAACAGTTTCATCTGCTGGGTAAACAGTTCTCTAAATCACATTCCAAAGCAGCAAAACATGGAGAAGCTGAAGTTTCTCAGCTTCTCAGGAGAAACAAATTTTCATAAAATATGTCTGTGACAAGTTATTGTATCATATATGGCCACATTAGATGGGGAAAACAAATGGGAGAGGGCTGAAATGCCTGTGAACTTAATTTTGAGGTTGAGAATCAGTTCTGCAGCAAAACTGAGTGATTGGTTTGGTCAGGAGCAGAGGCTGGACACAGAACAGACTCACCTCCCTGTGCTGAGCAGCCTCCCTGTCCCAGGGACACGAGGTGAAGTAGTGGCAGCAGTGGAAATGAAGCGTGAAATTAAGTCACAAAAGGTCAAACAGAATTCTCATTTCAATCATCACAGACAAGTTTTATGGTCCAAGAAACAGGACCTTAAAGGCCTTGAGCTACATTTTTAAGAGGCAGACAACTGTCCAAGTGTGTTTCTCCCACCAAGTCCCAAACAGTCTAATGAGAACAGTCCTTATTAAAATAAAGCACTTGAAGTATGTTGTCAGAACATATATGAATCAAGGGGTAAAGCTTCGTGGAAGGACGTGGAACATAAATGTTAAATTCCCCTCAGCTGAAGTAGAGGAAGAATGTATACAAAAGAAAATTACAGACGGAGAAAATGTGTTTTTACATTGCTGGCCAAGGGGCAGCTGACTGGGGGTGATATCCAATATGGGAAATGATGTATTTTCACAAATAATACCTTGAAGGTTGATGAATTAATGTGCTCTTTTGCCAAAGGGGGCTTTGTATGTGGAGCACTACAAGTCACATATATATTTTTTTTTGCTTACTATGCATTTGAAAGTCAGTAAAACTTATTTACCAGTGGATAAAATATCTGTCTATGTGGATCACTCCTCAGTGTAAAATCCCTCATCATGTGGAAGGGGTGTGAGAAGATACTAGGGAAGATATTTACGTGAATAAAGGAGAAGACTGGGTAGAAGTTTGGGATGCTGTAATTTACATTCATACATTGGTGAGAGGATGGTGAATTTTGGGATGTGGATGTTCCATTCTTCAGCCCCTTTTGCAGCTCCTGAGCTTGGCCAGGACCGCTGTGCATCCTGCCTGGGACACCAGATGTGTGCACCAGACATCTTACCGACTTCTGGAGTAATTTTCTGCCTTTGCAAACTTCCCAGCTCCTGGAAACATCTGGTGGATGTTGACTCGTGTGACTAGAGCTTCTGCTTGCTTGCAAAGCAAAGACGGGAATTAGACCCATCCCAAATTTCTCCCTTGTCATCTCCTCAGCTTTCCATTCCTAAAAAATGGGACTCCTAGACCAAACCAGTGCCTCTCCATCTGCTTCTTTCAATAATCAGTCACCACAACCCTTTCAATGAAACCTCCTTTTTTAGTAGAATTAAGAGCAAGCACATGTGCAGGCTGCTCTCTGGCCATAGTTAATTTTCTCTTTCAAGCAAATTTTGTTGCTTGTAGGCAGCTAAAAGATTTACCCACCCTCATTTCAATTCCTCCATGATTTCCAGTGTGACTGGAAAAATTCTCTGAAAACAGGACAAATGATTGCTTAGGCCATGTCCAGCATGACCATCTACAGGGAGCAGGTCATCCTTTTTTAATTGAAATATCCATGGTATTGAAGGATTAGCTCCATGTATCTGACATTAACTTATTAGGGGTAACTAAGATATTGCAAAGCTTTTCACTCCAACCACTGCAGGTAGCTAATGGGTTAGCAGCTCTGTGCTTTAATGGCTCAGTTTTCCATACTGTTGAAGAAATTACCAATTTGCAGGTGACATTTCTCAGTCAAGTGTAAATAGTGAGTGAAAACAGAGCAATCAAGGGACACAAGATCTGAGTGATTATTAAACACTGGTTATACGATAATTCAAAATTCAGGGTTTAAGATAAAAACATGTTCTCAAGATTTTCATCTTTTAAGACTAAATAGCAAGACAAAAAAGTTAGGTTTCATCCAGCATTTCAACCTACATCAGGAATAATGTATGTCCTTTAATTAGCTGATTTTTAGAACCAAACTGTTCAGAACAGAAAGAGTGTTTGGCTCATTGTACAACATTAAAAAAAGCCTAAGCAATTCTAACTTCTGCAAAATAACATTAGTGATCAGTAAAATGCTGCATGGAAAAAGAGCTATTATTATTTTTCCTGAATTAGGGGATGAAATAGAGCGGGTAAAAAAGTTCCATGAGAATCTGACCGGATTCACTTCTAATTCCCACAGTCTGGTTCAAACTGCAATGTGGGCATTGACAACTAAAACAATGCCACGGCATAAAAAGAAGCTCTCACTGGAGGAGATAGACTTGACCATGGATATTTTAATGAGGGGCCACACTTGTATGGCAGAGATAATAATCCCCTTTCATGGGTGAGATATCTTTTATTTCATCATGAAAGCTACACTTGAGTATTACATTTGTCCACATTCAGCTCTGGGATCCAAGTGTGCGGTGCTGCTTTGTCGCCCCCCGAGCTGTGCTGGGGCTCACAATGCAAATGTCACACTGGGGATGGCTGACTTGACATTGACAAGTGATTTCTTGGCTTTTAGGGGAAAAACACCCCCTTCTCCACATGACAGGTCCATCTCACTATAAGGCAATTGTGCTCTTTCACTCCCTGTCTTACACAGCAAGGACTGCACAGATAAAATACTGTGCTCTGCAAGAATTGAAAGAATTATGTTTTCCCTGATAATATTTTTCCTTTTTCCACTGTGCATTCGTTTAACTAAACCCCTTATAAATGAATAGATTTATGAATCCCTTCAGGGCAGTTTACTTGTTGTATGCCACCATACATATTGAGAATGCCACAGGAATATTAAATGCAATAATTCAAAATGCTCTGCTGCATTACCCTTCTCAGGTAATTAAGTCTCTGATTTTAACCCCACTGAAATAAGTAGGATAAAATGGATTTAATGAGTTTTGGACCAGTAGTCCTGGTATTCCAGTCCTGAACTCAGCTTCTCGGGGAGAGTAGGAGCTGTATTTGAAAAATAAGCATTGTGTGAGCAAGAAATTTCACCCAAGAGGTTATCCAGGCTTGTGCGCTGTTTTCATCAGTCTGTAGCGAGAGTTACTGGGACACAAAGTTAATTAATCTTTATCCAGACAAAGCATATCAGAATGTACCATCAGCAGTCAGCTGGGCCATGAACTGGAGATCACAAGCAGTCAGGAATTGTGCTGATTGCAATACTTCCCACTGAAACAATGAAGTCACAGATTAAGGCAATTTTCAGTTCTGGTTCTTTTCCCTTTCCTAAGTAACCTCACGCAGTTACTGCAGTGCTTATGAGAGCCACTGTTTCATTGTCACTTCTTCTCACATTTGTTGGCCTCATTGAAACCAGGAAGTTTATTATTGAATTGAATTGGTGAATCATATCTAAATTATTACCTTTGTTTACTGTGTCTCACCCACCTGAATAAAATGAGCAGAGGTAAAAAGCAAGCTCTCTGGAAGTATTCTTGTTTAATAAATGTGGAAATTGGGGAACTTCCTCAATTAGTATAGCAGTTTGAAGAGAAAATTTTCAGAGTTACTGACTTCAGACACACGATTGCAGAGACCTGGCAGTGGAAGGGAGGAAAGCAAGGAAAGAGAAATTCAAATGGAAGATAAATACCCATTGTAGAACTTGCTAATTTAAAAAAAAAATCTTCTCAGTTTGTGATTTCAATGGTATCATTTATTGCAGAATTGCATCACTGTAACAATAAACAAAATAATATAAAATAAATGCTACTTACAGGCCATTCATCCTCACTACCAGTTTTGGGCAGCTCTGTAGATTTTAAAATTGCACCACTTCCTTTTGATCAGGAGTATAATCACCAAGTTTTAGGGAACAAAAAGATTTGAATGGGTAGAAGCAAACCAACTGGAACAGAAGTTAAAAGTCCAATTCCTCACAATTTCCTTGCAAGTTTCATCTGTCACATTTCTTGTAAAGTTGATAATCCAGCAATGACCATTCCTGACCACTCCATTCCAAAAGAAGATCTTGTTCTTACCTCCTAAACGGGCTAAAACAACTTCTCTGTCCTATTTTTATTCAAGACTTACATTTTCTTTAGGCTGTAATTCTTCTCTAAAACCCACTTCAGCCTCAAAATTTAATTTTTTTTTTTAAATTGCCTTGAAATCTTTGTAACATTCTGACAGCAAAACACGTTGTAGTCTTCAAGGCTGAATTTCGGGTAGTGCCTAAATGTCCCCCTTACCTGACTCAGGGTGAGGCTGTAAAGCTATAACATGGCTCATATTCCAGTTTTTCTCTGCTGGGAATGAGTTGTTTGGCTGCAGGCTGGATGTCAGGAGGGTACTCATGTATGTAAACCCCAGAGGGTTTTACAGATCACCCCAAAGAGCAGGGAGGCTGGTTTACAAAATTCTCTGTCCTTCCCCTCACACCCCTAACAGATTGTCCAAATAAAAATGCACAAGACCAGGTCGTGTTGCTGCATTTTGAAATTATTACACTGGTGAAACAGAGCCCCTCATACTCACTGCCCTGCTTTCACAGGTTTTGCTTTAGATTAAGGTTTCCTTACAAACTCCTTGCTGTATGCCACCACACAGCAAATGGGCAGAATGGGCAAATCAAGCCCATTCTGAGTGAATTTTTCCCAGAAGTGTGAAGTTTATCAGCAGTAAAAATCCCTCCCCCTCCACCTGCAATGCTGTAGGGCAGAATGAGCCACACTCCTGTGAAACAGCCAGGACCCAAGTGTTATCAAACCCAGAAATGTCTCTGTTATGTGTGATGGTCTTGTTGCAGGAAGTGGGAAACCTCAGGAGAATTTTTCCCCTGTTGGCACCAAATGGATTCTTTCCAGAAGAAAAGGTGTTGTGTCTGTGTGTCGTCTCCTTGGTGTTGTCACACGTGACTTTTGGCACCTCATGAACAGGAGGAGGTTTTATATAATCCTGGAATTATGCTGAAGATCTATAAGAGCATTAGCTATTGATTGTGGATGTGGGTCAAAAAGGTGCTGAGTGGGGTCTCTGTGCCATGTAAGGGTGGATTTGTGTGAGCCTTGGGAGCTGACTCTTCCCACCAGCACCAAGGACACAATTCTCTGACACAAACTCTGGGCACTGCCAAATCAATGTATTTTATTATATTTATTACTAATGTATGAGGGCCTTCAATCTGAAATTACAGATTCTTGTTGTTCCAGTTAGGTGGGGTCCTGTTTAAAACCTGTCTTTTTACCTGCCTATATGTGGGGAGCATTCCTGCTAAATCCTGGATCTCAGACCAGGAGGGAGCAGCAGGTCAGGTCACAGTCTGACCTCACAGGTTTTAAATTTCACCCATAATCTCCTAAGTGGAGTGCATTCACTTGGGCTGGTGATTCCCAGCCTGGCTGCAAAAGCCAAGTTCCAAATGGGGAGTGGGAGCCCACTGAGGCACCCCCAAATCCCAAAAGCCCCTCCAAAGGGAAATAAAACCATTAATTGAGTTATGAGGGATGTAAAAACCTGCAAATGTCTCTGGTGCTCTGGCTTTGAAGTGATTTCCTTTTAGCCTCAGATACATCATCTCCTTTAGCTTTGGCCATGCCAGCAAAGGAGGAATCACAGAGTCGAGGAAAAGGTTGGGGAAGACCTCCAGACACCCAAAGGATGGGTTGCAGCATGCAGAAACTTCTGCCCTCTGCCAGGGACCATCCAAACCCATCAGCTGCCAGAGGAGGGAGGAGGAGAATGGAAATGGTGGTCAGAGAAATTTTTTCCTGGCTCCTGAAGACGCTGGAGAGGGAATTTCAGTCACAGTGGTGGGAACAAGGCAAAGCAGCTTTGAACGTGGTCTGACCTGCTGGTCCGTGAGAAACACACTCTCAGCCAGCTCTTCTCAAAATGCCAGGAGGGAAATGTAAAAATTTCACAAATTGCCCCGTAAAGTTGTCAAATGGAGCTCTGAGCTGGAAAATGGCATTTTCATTCAATCCTGACTGCAAAATAAAAGCATCACAATGGCCCTGAAATAAAATATTTCATTTTATTAGGCTCCTCGTTTTGACATAATAACAAGTTCCATTTACTCTGAATTTACTTTTGTCTCCCCTCATTTATGATTCATGGTTTCATTTCTACGGAACAAAAGAAATATTTTTACCATCTCCTCTGCTCTAATTCTTACCCATTTTGAAAGCTGCCATGAAGAGCCCTGGACAGCAGCTAGGTGGCATTGCTATTGTTTCTACTGCTTTTCTTGACATTCCTTCTGTTATGCAAAGATTGCATTACCTCTGTTTCCACAAATTGATGCTCAGAGCACATTTTGAGGCAGCTATTTATGATGTTTCATAAACTCTTCTCTGAATCACTGCTTTCTAAGAAAAGTTGTCTGTTTTCTAGGAGCAGCCTTTTTTCTTTGTACCCAAAGAAGAACATTTTATTACTGTGTTTGCAAACGTGATCATAAGCACTATTAATGAATGATTCCTAATAGACTGTCCTGGCTTCCCTCTTTACTGTTACCTCATCACTAAACATAGTGTAACAAGATGTTTCAGACAGAAAGTGTTTTAGTTTAATGTTTTTGCAGCAGCAAGTGTTACACATAAATCTCAATAAGAAATAACCACCATTATAATTTTACACATGAACCTTCTTTTGAAATTAATTCCACATGACCTCTGAATTTTGAAATTATTTACATTCTCTGCTAAAGTGGAGTAATCACACACACAGCCCAAAGGCTTCATGTTGCTGTGTCAGTGATGCACAGAGCAATCCTGAAACTCAGATCTGTTCAAAATCAAAATACACCTGGTCCTGACTTCCTTGTAGTCAGATTTTCCTTTGCTAAGGGATTATTTCTCTGATGAGCTGACTCTGATAGCAGTGGGACCCTCTTGGTGAGTGCTAATGCTCTCTCACAAGGAATTGTACTGAAAATCAACAAGGCCCATTCTCTCTGTCCCCTGAAAATCTTCTTTGAACTGTGCGTGCCATCTGGCAGCCTCAGGTGTAAAAAGGCCACCAGATTTTCACACAGCTCTGTTGAGGGGGACAAGCCAGGCTGTGGTCCTTGAGGTTGCTCTGGAGAAATCAGCAGCTGATGGGGAGGCACTTGGGGCTTAGGGAAGCTCCTGCAGAGAGGTGATTTTGGTCTAGGGGGAAACATCCAGCAACAAATCCGAAAATGCATTTGATCCTCAAACAGGGTCAAAACCAGATGGGAAATGTGATCAGGAGAATTCAGTGCTCCTCTGTGTTGTACAAGAACTGCTGTACTCCAGCAGTAATGCACAGTAAGTGAATTGGGGTGGAGATATTGTGTAGACATCCCCAAAAAGGTAAAAACCCTGCTGATCCCCAGGGTGAGTGCTGCTCCTTTTGGGGGGTCCAACAGCTGCAGTCATTCAGCCCAACTTGCACAGACACTGGGTGACTTTGGAGAGGAAATGTGGTTTTTGTGAGGGATGAGATCACAGCCAGATCCATCACCAAAAGCCAGGCACAGTGGGGATGATCTCACTGACATCCCCCACTCTTCCTCCTGCCTTGCACCAGATGCAAGAGAGGGCAAGAGGAAAACTCTGCCTGTCCCTTTGCAGCCTCTTGTGGAATTTTTTTCGCTGGTGGGCATCACTGCAGGGTTTGGCTTAAGCCTTCTGAGAAGGGATAATAACATTGTCCCTCCCAGATCCACTTTAAAAGCAATTCCCTACCTTTGGCACAAACAGCACGGATCCCTACTGGTGGATTTGTTTTAAAAAATCCATGCCATTTTTTCCCAGCACAATCTGCCACTAAACCCCAGTTGCACCAGCCATGAGTGAAGACAGACACTCAAATGTTCTCCTGCTCTTTGGGGGTGCAGAAGCAGTGCTAGGAGCTTATCATGGGCCTCCCAGCCAGGCAGAACTATGCCAAGCAGCTCTTTCAAAGGTGACAAGGGCCTTGGGTGCCTAAAAGTTCCTCTGTTCTTTCCAGCTCTGTCCTTTTGTCCATAAAAAAGGCTGCATGCTCTTTGCAGCCCTCCCAGTCCTGGATCAGGGAAGGGTTTGAGCGTGGCTCTCCATGTGGCAGAGGTTAAAGCAGCCGTAAAGCTCCTCTGCCTTACATCTAAGCCAAATTAACTCCATGATTCCCCTGCCAAAAGGGAAGTTTTCATGGTCACTCATAAACCTTCCTTGTCTGCTTTGTCCATAAAATGACAAGTCCAGCAGTTTCACAAACCTGCTGCGTGTCTCAGAATGCATCATCTTATTTCTGTGTTGGTTTTTGGAGTATTGTTGTCATCTGTATCACTGTGAATCAGTGAAAATCAGTGAATATTTCTTACTGTCTTTCACAAAGCACAGCATTTATGTGTGGAACAGATATAACACCCTCTGAAAGCAAACCTACTCTTGCTGAATATTCAGGGCAAAAAAGCCTTCCTAAAAATTTACTTTAGGCGAGGAATGAAGGGGAAAGAAATTGAATTTTAAGTCCTACAACACCCATGCCTTGAATTACCAGGAAAAAAAATATTAAATCAGTCTGCACTGCCAAAGCAAAAAGATACTGGGTCAACTGGAAGATTTTGACTTATCTATGTAATAATAAATAAATAAACAGTTTTGTAAGGATTTATCACAGCTGGCTGGTTCCTGTGACAGAGGAGGGAGACTTGGGGTGCATCCAAATTATATTTGTGCTCCAGTGCCTGGAGAGGTTTGTTTAACAAGCTCTGATGGCTCTTGGAGAGGAGGACACTGCTACAAAAGTTGTGGGGAAAAGTGTTCTTGGATGAGTTGTGTCCTGGTAAACAATCCTGAAGAACATGAAGGAAACCTTTGATGTCCTGAACACCTTTCTTTTCAAGGGATAGAGAAAGTTCCTTTGTGCCAAAACCAGAAAGTGTTGGAGCACTCCTCAGGGCCCAGAATAACCACAAAAACGGTGAGATTTAGCAGCTAGCTTTACAGAAGAGAACATACACAAAAAAAGCAGCAAAATAACACCAAGTAGTTGAGCTTATTTGGATCTGCTCCTGGGAGTAGATTTGGAGCCAAAGTGAATAGAGTGTACTAACTCCAGCACGTACAGTATAAACCCAAAAGCTCACATGTCTGTAAAACAATATATCCTCACCAACACACACACACACAAATCACAAACAAATTTCACCAGACATCACCACTAAAAATCTGCTCTACAACTGTCTATACCTTTCAAAGTAAAAACCTGTTGTATTACTTGGATTTTTCTATGCACTAATTTATTTTTCCAAACCCCAAGCACATTAAGGAAGGTGGATAGTTCAGATTCCAGATCATGTTCATTTGAAGCCCAGAGGCTCTCTTGGTAGATGGTGAGTTTTCTACAGATGCCAACGCTGCCAGAATAAATCTGATGTGACTCCAAAATGAAAATGAAAATTTGCATAATTTTTCTATCACCTAAAAATATTTTTAAAATATTTTATGCAGTATTTTTACTTCCTCTGTGTTACAGCTTAAACTTTCACTTTTCTACTGGTAGAATTTTTTTTGTCAGTCATTACAAGACTTTTCTCCCCCGAGTTGGTTTTGTACTTGTACTTTGAAAAAACACCCTCTTTGAAGTGTCTTAGAAGTATTATTTTTATAAGACCAGCTCCAATTTGCCATGTAAGTTCTGTTAAACTTAGTCTTCTACAATACAAACAATTCTCTTCTTAATCAAGGATTTTCAGAATTTTGATTAACTTATGGTTTTTACTTATGTCTTTACTTACACCTTACTTATGCCTATGGTTTTTACTTATGCCTTTAAATTAAAATTTAAAAAGTTTGTGGATTCTTTTTTTTGGTGTTGCCAGGCTAAGAGTTGGACTCAGTCTTTGTGGGCCTCTTCCACCCCTTTCCTGTGATTCTCCTTTGCTCTGTTTGTTTTAGAAAGACTGTAGTGAAAATGCCACATTTTTATATCAGTTCTGAAGGCACTTATGCTCAGAAATGCTCACAAATGCAATTATTAGGTTATAAAGATGTTCTGTTATGGACTCAACCTCATCGAGCTGCAGCCTACAGTTGTGCTATCACTGAATTTTTTATAACACCCCTCTCTTTCATAGAGAGGAGGGTTGCTCAAGGTCATGCCTTTCAGGAATAACTGAATAATTTAGGAGAGCCAGTCCCATAGCAGGGAGAGAGTGGTCTTAAAGTAAAGACTCTGAAAAAACAAAAAAAAAACCCAAAACAGAAGATTCACAAAGGTTCAGCTTCGTCTTCCTTGCTACTTGGTTTTGAACTTGAAATCAGAGTGTTTTGAAATAAAGACAGATGAGGAACCCAAGGGAATATTTTCTCCTGACAGAGCCTTTGGGAGTCTGAATTCTCACAAAATGCAGCCTTGGCTTGGCTGCTTGCCTGTGTTTGATGGCTGCACTGATAAGAAGAGGTCATAACCTTTGGGAATGCTCTGGCTTGGTAAAATCAAAGTATCTTCCAAGACTACAGCTATGAAGAGACAGCAAGGGGAAAGCTCTTCTTGAGGAAACAAAAAGTAGTGTTGAGAGGGGCAGGAATTAAGGAAAAGAGGAGAGTAATGGGGGGTGGGGGCAAAAAAAATGGCAGGAAAAGGTGGGATGGAAAAGATGAGACATAAAAAATGAGACTTGCAGGAAAGAAGGGTAACAGCAAAAGGTGAGGGAAGGAAGTTAAAGAAATGGAATGAAACTGAAGGTGCCAGTAAGAAGAAAAAGGAGAGAAGCAGAGATGATGCAAAAACTTCATGGGGCAAAAGGTAATGGAAAAAGACAAGGGGATCCCACAGGAGTTGTCCCATCCCTGGCAGTGCCCAAGGCCGGGTTGGACAGGGCTTGGAGCAGCCTGGCACAGTGGAAGGTGTCCCTGCCATGGCAGGGGTGACTCTGGGTGGGCTTTAAGGTCCCTCCCAACACACACCATTTTGTGATTTTCTGGGAAGAGAAGCTTTCCCTGTTGGAGACACTGATGAGCATTCCTGGGAAGCCAATGAGGGTGATAAAGAGGAGACCTGAAGCAAAGCAGCAGTACAGGACTTGCCTTGGCTGAGATCAGCTGAGGAGAAATTGCTGTTAGCCTCCAAAAATTAAGTGTTAATTCCCCCTGGGAATAGGAAATGAGATCTCCTCTGGCAGTCTGCCTTGCAGATGGTATCCTCCCAGAGCTGTGAGTGTGCATCTGAGTGGTGTTTAAGCTCCAGATGAAGAAACATTGTCAGCAACCTGCTGGAAATGATGGAGTGCTCTTCACTGAGCCTGGAGGTGACAACAAGCCAGGGCAAAGAAAGGATACCCTCAGGAACAAGGCTCTGACAACAAAAGAGGCTGATGCCCTGTGCAGGCTGCCCTAGAGCAGAGGCTGGGCAGAGTTCCAGAATAGAGCAGGGATTTATTCCAAGGATCTCCTCCATGGATCCACCTTGGGCAGCAGCAGAGCCCAGCCAGGGCTGCACCCAAGATGAACCAAAATGAACCAAAATGATCCCAAAATGGACACAGGGTCTCTCCCTGGGATCAGCTCTGCTCCATTCCCACCTTGCAGTTCATTGTCCCAGCCCAGCTTTAGCCCAGGCACTCCCACCCTGCTTGTTTTTCTCTCTCCAGCCCACGGGGTTTGTGCTCCTGGGCTGAGATTGGGATCATTTGTCCTTGGTGCCCAGCTGGAGCAGGAATTGTTTTGTCTCCCTGCTCTGTGCACAGAGCTCTCCATCCCATAATATGAACCCAGACCCACACACTAAAGCAGCACAGAATGGGAAAATAGAAAAGCTACACCTGAGGTGTAGTCCAGTCGGGGGGAATGGGACTGCAGGAGTCACACCAAAAAAATGCAAAGCCCTGCCCTGTGCAAGGAGATCAAGGGAATGAATGCTCTGTTTTGGGATGTCCAGCTTGGGAAAGACCTGGATGAACCAGAGTGAGGTTGGGGATGTCCCCAGCACTGATTAGGAGTGTCTGCCCTTTGAACCTGGAATGCTGAGGGCAGCTCTGGGCCCCTCATGAGAGAGACATAGAGGGGCTGCAGCGTGGCCAGAGAGGGGAACAGAGCTGGGGAAGGGAATGGAGCCCCAGGAGGGGCTGAGGGAGCTGGGAAGGGGCTCAGCCTGGAGAAAAGGAGGCTCAGGGGGCCCTTGTGGCTCTGCACAGCTCCTGCCAGGAGGGGACAGCCGGGGGGGTCGGGCTCTGCTTACAAGCAATAACTGATAAGACATGAGGAAATGTCTCCGGGAAGGCTTAGGTGGGATATTACCAAATAAATCTTCATTGAGAGAGTGTTCAGTCATTGGAACAGGCTTTCCAGGGCCGTGGTGCAGTCAGTGTCCCTGGAGCTGTTCAGAGCACGTGAGGCTGTGGCATTTGAGGCCATGGTTCAGTGGTGAAGTGGCCGTGGTGCTGCGTTGGTGGTTGCAGGGTGACCTCAGTGCTCTTCTCCAAATCTGTGAATTAACAAATCTGTGATTCCATGGTTTTGTGATGAGAGGCTGTGGGACTGGGGCTGCTCCAGCCAGGATTGAGGGTAGTGTCAGCAGCCTCAGAGCCTGGGGAAAGGCACTGGGGAGATGGAGACGGGCCCTTGACAACACTGTAATTAACTGGAATTTTAAGAGTTCAATGAATGAGCAAGAGATCATTATCTCCACACCTCCCAGAATAAAAATTTTCCCATGACTGTGTAATTTGTACTTAAGACTGAGCTACACAGATTGAAACCTGATGAAAGAAGGTTGATGGAAGTCTGGTCTCAACCCTGCTTGCATCAAATATATAGTTATAATGGCAGCTACAATTTGAGCGGTGTAAGATTGAGCTGTAATTTCATCAGACACTTAAAAATACATTATAGCCATTAATTCTGCACTTATCCCTGAATGTCCAGGACATTCAGAACATGATTTCCAGCTGTATGGTCAGCAAACAAAAAGATCTCACCTCCAAGGAACTGCCATGTACATTTCACAGTATAGTCTAGACAGCAATGAACAGCAGCATGTGGAAATCCGGCCTTTCATTATTTTCCAGGACATGCCATTAAAAAACCAAAGAGTTTGTCAGTCACACTGGTGAGCAAAGCAACACTGTACATGATGTTTAGCATGAGAAACAGGAGCGCTTTATTTCGAATTGGGAAGGCTGTTATTTAGGATTCTGAATCTGTATTTAGGATTTCTGTGTTTGTGCTGATTCACTTCCACTGAAACCAAAGGAAGGAGAAGGATGGAGGAGTGACTGCCCTCCTTTTAATGGTGGATTATGCGTTTTCACAAAGGGCCTGACACAAGGCCCTTTGTCTAAAGAGGATTGAAAGGCTTTTACTCACTTTGATAGCAGTTGTATCAGGTCCTAAGAAGAATAAAAGTCTTATGAAAAGCTGCTGCTACTGCTTTATTTTGGAGAAGTAATTAATAGCAAGGTTAGAGGGAGATCAAAGGGCTATGGTGGGTAATTAGAAACGTGGGGGAAACTGCTTCTTATAAAACAAAATTGTACCAAAAAAAAAAAAAAAAAAAAAAAAAAGGAATAAAAAATAAAGCTGCACATTGCTGTCCTCCCAAACGAAAAATATGTTTCTGATTTCTGTTTCAAAACAGGCTCAGAAAATAGGCTATAATTTGTTTCTCTCTGCTGCTTTAGCCAGTCATGGTAGAACTCAGTTATGCCAATAAGAAGCAATGAGAGCGACCTAGACAGATGACTGCTCACTCGTTTTTTCATTAGGAGAGCAGCAGTGAGAGCCCATTTCACTGCAGGCAGAGAATTAGAGGATTAGGTTCATTTGCTGCACTTTTACTTTGGGCTCCATGTGGTCCCCATCTGGAGCTGTCGGAAGAGGAGGGCTTGACAACACATGCTGGCCAGCTCTTCCCCACTTTGTTTGTGCTGACGTGACTCTTGGGCCCTCAGCAGTGACACAAACCCTCCCTGGGCTGCTCCAGCTGCCCCCAGCCCAACCCTGAGCCCCTCCCGCGGGTGCCCATCCTCACTTCAGGCATCTCCCCCCTCCTCTGAAAGGAAGGGAGGGTCACGCCTGGAGGGAAGGGAAGGATTCTTTCCTCTGCAAAATGGAGTTTTATTTGGGATTCTGCACAGGAGGGAATTGCTGTTGGGGCAGGAGAGGCGGTTTGTGGTGGAAAACCAGGCTTCAAAATGTGATGCTCACAGCATCCTCAGGCTCCTGCTTGCCATCCCCTCTGGCTGCCTCCCCAGCCAGGATATCCAGGAGAGGCATTTCCAGCTGGCCAGAAAAGCCATGTGGGGCTGTGTGACCAGAACACCAGCTGCCATTTACCGTGGGCCCCAGTGCCAGAGGAAGAGCAGCAGGAAGGGGAAGGAAGAGCCCAGGGCAGTGTTTGAGGATAATGTGAGGTCTGAGTAGGGGCCATGGGCTGGGGATGAGGCAGTCACTAACATGAGATCGGGCTCATAGTGGGCAGGAAGGACAACAGATGGCATGAAAATCCACTCTTCCCTAATTTTCCTTCAAGGAGATCATACTGATGGGAAACACGCCAAAATTTCCCAGAGTCCCAAAGCCTGAGCAAAGAGTTATTAGATTTCCATGATTCAGGAAGCAAGAATTTTCTGTGTGTTTTGACCACAGTGTCTTCTCCAGCTGTGGAAAGCTCCCACGTTTTATTGAGAGGGTGCCTTTGAACCAGGGAGAGACAAAGCTGCCACAGCCAGGAGAGGCATTTCCCCACCACCACAGCCAAGACAATGAAAGCCCTGGCTATGGGCAGTGCCACCGCTTGCCCATTTATTATTTCACATGAAAGGTAATGCATTACCCTGGTGATGGTGAAACCATTATCAGGCTTTCAATTTCTTACATCATGTTGACATCACTCTTTTGGGGTTTTTGAAATGCAGTGTGCTTTTTTTTAGTGAAATGTGTGCCCTGTAGTTCCACCTGCTGTTCTGGGGTAGGTTCAGGGGTTGGGATCCAGGTCAGGGCATCACCAAGCCCTGCAGATGCCTGTGCTGTAGGTGGCACTCTGGTCTGGCTGACCGAGACCCTGCCCTGGCCTCTGTTTGCCATCACCCTGCAGCTGGAGGTGCAGCCCTTTACTCAGAGACATAAAACAGAGGTTCGGGCAAATTGCCATCATTAAAAACGCCACTTTCCCTGCCACAGTAGGAGTGTTACCTCCAGAACTCCAGCCAGCGTTTAATTCGAGTAATTTGCATGTAGCTTACCTAGAATTCTCCTGGTGTTTTCAGCCAGATAAGGCAATTTAAGTTTTTCCCGGCTGCTGCCACATTCTGTGGTGCTGCTTTGTGTTGCTGCACAGCTGTTGGGTCTCACCTCGAGGTGGCTGCACAGCAGCTGTTGACAAAGTGATTCTACATTTACAACATGTGTAATTGTGTTGGTGGAGTTTGTAAAGCATGTCGAGCTCTCTCTGGATTAAATGCGCATGCAAATGCGCGGCAATTACCGTCGTGCACATCCTCGCCCCAAATACGGGTTTGCAGAATCGTTTAGCTCTAATGGGAGCTGAACCACGCACCCGAAAAGGACTCTTAATTCTCCCCAGGCATAATAGCTGCGTCAGTAGAAGACGTGTTAATAGCAAATGGCTCTATTCATGTGAACTTATCAAAGAAGAGCTTCGACTGTTTTGCCCGGCACAGCGACTTCAAAGACGACTTCATTCATTCATGTGCTGCAGCCCAGCCCGGCCGAGGATGAACGCTGAGTAAACACTGCGAGAGAAAAAACAAGATAAGGCGCAGGGGAGGTTGAACAAAGAGAGAACACATTTCACTCTTCCCACCGCCCTACATGGGTTTAAGTGCCTGACCGTGAGCCCCAATTATGTTATTCTTGAGGTCCCTTTGAAGCACTGTGCGGGCTCTTATATTCCGAGGAGTCACAGGAAAGGATGTTGCCGTTGTTTTTGTGCGGTTCAGCGGTCCTTAATGGACTTCATATGGTCTCTGATTTTTCAAAGCAGCCTTCCTTATCACGGCTGCAGAACAGCTCTTTTGTCTTATCTGCAAATTCTTTCTAACAAATTTATCACTCTCCAAAACCTTGCTAAAATAAATCTCCCTCCAATGCTGAAGATGCACACGAGGCAACAAACTTGATTAAATATTAGTTCAAGCAAAAGTCAAAGTACAAATACCAACCTAAGATCAACTACAGTGCTGTCTGTCCTAGTGCATCAGGTTCAGACTCAGCACAGAATTCAGACTTGATGCTGAGGGCCACAAGAAGCAGAGTCTGGTCTCTTGGACTTCCTAAAGTGTCTTGGACTCTTGACTGAAGCATCCTGTGTTATGGTTTTTTGGTTGACTGTGTGTTCTTTTGGTGGTTTTTTGGTGTTTTTTTTTTTTTTTTTTTTTTTTTTTTTGTTGTTGTTGTTTTTTGGGTTTTTTTGGTTTTTTGGGGGGGGTTTTGGGGTTTTTTTGTGGGTTTTTTTGGTGTTTTGGGTTTTGATTTTGGTGCTTGGGGTTCGGGGTTTTTTTGGTGTTTTGGTTTCTGTTTTGTTCTGTTTGTTAGTTGGGCTGTGTGTGTTTTGTGCTTTGCTGTTTTGTTTCTTTTTTCTTAATTCTGTGCATTAATTGAGGAGGACACGTGTTCACTATTAACTTTGACTTCGAGTGTGACTTTATTGAAAAGAAAACCAGCCATGAATAGTCCCTGACTATTTCAAAGTATGATGCTATTCATCTAAACATGTGAAAGTAGCAAAGCTACAGCCTCCCTTTTTACAGCTGTGTGTGCAACACGAGCCAGTGAAGCTCTTGGGTTCTTGCTGCTAGGCTCAGAGAGAGGAAAAAAAAAAAAAAAAAAGAAAAAAAGAAAAAGAAGAAGAAGAAAAAAGAAGAATGGGTTTATTATCTGCTTATCAGTCTCTTCCTCTTGGTGTAGCTGCCCACTTTGCTTGAGTGAGAGCAGCTTCTGCAATTCAAAGCCTGAAACCTTCATCTGAACCTGGTGCTACAGCTGGGCAGGATTCTCAGCTGTGCCCTGCACAGAAAAGGCAATATTTCACAGAAAAGGCAATATTTCACCAAGACTGGGTGGGTGGGGAGATTTAGCATGTTCAGGAAAAAAAATAGGGTTTTTTTAGGGATGTGGACCTTTATTGCTCATATTTCCCAGCAGCTGGTGGCTGTAGTCCACACAATATCTTTAAAATAGTTTACATGCCATCTGAACAGTAAAACAATGTTATACAAAATATACATAGAGGTACTTATTGTCTTACTAAGGAGGACAATGCAGAAATTGAAAGGCAAACCAAACCTGACTTTAAAAGTCAAAAGCCAAATTATCCCTGGTCATGTAATTGAATATAAATGTCTACAGCCAGCTTTGCTTTCCACTGGAATATTTAGAACCCATTAAGTCCAAAAAATGGGTTATGTGACCAAGATGAACTCTTGTAGTCCAGACTTTTACACTGCCAAGCCACCTTCCTCCTGGCTGTTTTTTTCAATCTGTTTAGATTTGTTCCCAGCCAGTACTCTTCCACTCATAAGATCATTATATCACTGAGCAATCTTGGTATGTGCATCATATCAGAAGCGTGTTATCTTCTCAGTGTCCTTTGTTTCACTGCTTGGCTTCTGAGAACTCTCTGCTGAAATCTGAAATGGTCCTTTTTGGAGCTGTCTGTGCAGGGAAACACTGATTTCTTGGTCTGCAGCCAGGTTGGCTGGCTGCCCCTTTCCAAGTGGGGAGACTAAAGTGGATCTTTCAAACTTAAATTTAAATTTAAATACTCTTAGTGGCGTAGGAATGAGATCACTTCCTCAGTTAATAACTGCCAGGGACACTGCTTTACATTGCTCAGTGGAAAAAAGAATAAAAATTGTAGATATTATTAGCCTGCAAAGATTTCTGAGAATTCCCCATTTTACTCTGATATGAATTAAAAAAAAGAAAAAATGTCCCATGACTGGCAAGCACACTATTTTTTCAGGTGGCTCTAATGTACATCAATAATTTACATCATAACGAAAATGATGTCTAAATGACATTTCATTATTTGTTAGTCACTGACTGATTTCTTCTCTTTGTACTAGTTTATCTGTCAAATTTCGTGTGGCAGTCTTTTGGTCAGCAGAATTCAAAATCAAGGTGCTGAGATCCAGAAAGAGCATCCAGGCAGATCATCAGGCTATTTTGATTGCAGTCTTAAAAAGAGCTATAAATGATACCTCTAGGCAGATCACACTGGATTATTTAGGCAGAATTTCCTTGCACTGGACTCCATTCCATAATTCAAAAACCAACCCAGAAATTTTTGACATTTCAACCATCATGGTTTTTTATTAAAAAAAAAAGCATAACATAAGCAAAGCAAACCCTCCACAAAAAAATCCCAAAACCATAATAAACACCAGAAAAAAATCAACAAAAACTACAAACAAACAAACAAACAGCCCACAAAACCCCTCAAAAAACCCAGAAAAACCCTACCAAAAAGTTTGAAAAATTAATCTTTTTGTAAGCAACTCTTGGTAAATTCCCTTCTGCTTTCACCT
This sequence comes from Serinus canaria, assembly GCF_022539315.1. NCBI lineage: Eukaryota > Metazoa > Chordata > Aves > Passeriformes > Fringillidae > Serinus > Serinus canaria. The sequence continues at coordinate 9,380,704 of NC_066343.1, forward strand.
GCATAAATAATCTGCAAGGTGTATCTGTATCTAGGCATAGTTTTTCTGAGGAAAAGAGATAAGAAGGTCATTATTCAAGGTGCTAGATTCCTCTTCCTGCTCCCTGCAGTCAGATGTGGCAGAAAGAAAGGCAAAATCAATAAAATCAATAAAATAATTAAAATAACCCCCAAACCAACCCAGATGCTCTATGGTAGGGTTTCACTTTTGGTACAATGGTTCTCCTTTGTCATTTATTAAGACAAGTTGCCTTTATTTTTTTTTTTTTCCTGTCTTATATTTATTTTCTCTTTTATTTTTATAAGTTTTAGTATTTGCCTTCCTAACCCTACAGCTTGTTTTAGTGTAATTTAGAGGAAAGATGTAACAGCAGCCAAGAAAGGAAGCTGAGTCTCTTACCAGCTTATGCCTTGGCTGAGGCTAGGAAGTTTAGTTTGCCTTTGGAGGGAACTTTGAAGCTATTAACATCCTTGCAAATTGGATAAGTGTTATGTTACAGTGGCTTGTATCCCCAGATAGGGCCCTTATCTGCTTTGAACTTCAAAACCCACCTCAGAAAAATCAAAATGCCCTTAGCAGGCAAGAACTCACTTTGCAACCTCAGGTTCAGATTTCCAGAGCAGTAAAAAAAACCCTCTTTCATTTTTTTTTCTTTCTTTTTTTTTTTTTTTTTCCTTTTTTTTTCTTTTTTTTTTCTTTTTTTTTTTTCCAATCCACTGCAAACAGGGCTAACACAACTGTAGCAAAATAAGAGCTCCATCCTTCCTATTTAAGTTCCTTTGAGGAGGAAGCTCTTGTGATCATGGATATATTCCTGATACAGAAAAAATTGGCTGTGTAAGTGTGTGCTGCTCACTGGAGCAGCATGGTTACAGTCCGGCCCTGCAGCATCATTTCATTTGGGCTGAGACAGCTGAAACCTTTTGAAATTGTTCCTGCCCGTGCCAGGACCATAAATCAGAAAGTTTTCCTTTCACGCAGTCGCGGGTTCTCGGTGGGTTGGTTTATTTCTTCTCCAGGAGTAATAATTACAGGCGTAGTTAATCGAGCTGAGACTGTGTCAGGAGATAGATGTAATTAATTCTGGCAATGAGGCCTTGCCAGCCATTTATAAACACGGTGAGGAAGGACTTGGCTCTGCTCTCGTCCTCCCAGGGACTCTGCTGGGACTGCAAACCAGCCCACCACTGGCCCTGCTGCACTCTTTGCAGCTTAGAGGGCACAAAAGTCCCCAAAGTTCTACCAAACCACTGCAAAAAATTATTCCTTCCATCCCATTGAAATGCTGTTCCTTAGCCTAACTCTTGTTTGCAGTTATTCCCCATCCCATTTTATTAAAAAAAAAAAAAAAAAAACAGAAACAAAAGCAGAACAAAAGCAAAACAAATCTTCCCCCCCAAAAAAACCCCAAAAACCAAAACAAACCCCAGAAACTCCAGTGATTTCCCACTAGAGCAAAGGGCTCCTCAAAACTTGATGTACCCTTGGAACAGGGTATGCAAACCCAGGGCACCCCAGGAATATTTCTGTGTCTGCTCTGGGGTGCCCTGACCCCCAGGGAGCTCTGACTCTGACCCTCATCCATGGAAAAAGTTTCCCAGACTTCCAGATGGACTGGAACCCACAAAAGTGTGAAACAGATTATAGAGAGCAGTGTGGGTGTGTCACTGGGTGAGAAATTGAGGGTTTGGGGTTTTTAGGGTGTTGTGGATGGAAGCAAGGTGAAGGGCACAGGGAGGGTGTCATCCTGGGTTTCTTCTTCACCTTCTTCTTCTTCCTCCTTCTCCTTGGGTTTGGGTGGAATTTGTAATTGGGCAGGAAAGTCCCCATTGGGGCTCTTTGGGATCAGTTATTGGGCTAAAAGGGCAACAATCCAGGTGTCAGCCCTTAATGGGACAGTTTAGCTGTAAAAGCCCTTGTACCAAGGGATTGTTGGGCATTTTGTGCCTTCTAATGAAAAGCTGCCCAGCTCCCAGCAGTGAGAGTGTTTCACTGATAAGAAATTATAAACACCTGAGTCAGAGCAGGAATTACTGCCTCAAGTGCCTTCAATCCAGAGCCAGAAAAACCCACTTGGTACCACCCGATTGGTATTGCCACAGCAGGGGAGTCTCTGCACTCCCTCGTCTTCCTGAAACCATATCTTTTATTTATTTATTTATTTTCCTTGGTTCACAATGACTTCTGAGTCTCTTCAGGCAGCACTGCTGGAAAGGATCCCACAGAAGTCCACAAAAGCTCCCTGCAAAATCCATCTGGGTCGTTCAGCCCTTGGAAAAAATCACGACTGTGATGAAGCCAGGCAGAATTTTGCCACCAAATTCCCGGGGGAGGAAGGGTGAAAAAAACACTGCATTGCTTAGCATCGGCTCTATCTGAAGACAGAGTGTGTCGAAGCGAGTCCAAGTGTGCATTTTCGCTGGCTGCATTTCCCGTGATTGTTTGTTTGGGCTGTGTTCAGAGGTGTGGCGGCCGAGGCCTGCACTAGGCCGCGGCCTGCACTAGGCCGAGGCCTGCATTAGGCCGCGGCCTGCACTAGGCCGTGGCCTGCACTAGGCCGCAGCCTCCATGTCACTGCGACCCCCCGGCGGCCTTTCCCCTCTGCTGCAGTGCAGACGTGTCACACGCCCACGCCATCCACAGGGCCCTGCAAAGTTCAGAAGTTCTATTTTTATGAGCTGTGAAAGCTCCAGTAAGTGAGAAATGTATCCGCTCCGAGATAACGCAAATGTAGCGCACCAGCCAGCGGGTCGCAGGATTTTTACAATACTTGAGAAACGTCACGGCAAAAAAAAAAAAACAAACCAAAAAAACAACCTTTTCCGGTGTTTTCTGAACTCTCAAACAACTCTGTGGCTGATCCTGCAAGCACTCCCCTGCAGCCGTGGAGTGGGTGCCCAGTGCCAGCCCAAGGAGTCTGCTGACACAGGAGAACCATGTCTAGGATTAAAAGTCACCCCGCAGCCTAAATGCCTTGCTGGAGAAAGCCAGAGCAACCCCTGTGTTAGAGAATTAACCTCCCAAGCTTAATAGTAAGAAGCCAAAGGGACAGGCTTATAATTCCTACAGCTAAACTCAGTTCTGATCCCAAAGCAGTCCGAAGTCTGCAGCTGTCTTGTGTCCCTTAAAAACAAATTTCTTCAGAAACAACCAGAGAGAGTAACGGTGTAGGGTGAAACCAGACACCATATGAATCCTGTTTTCATGGATTAATATTTAACTCACATCTGAAGCTGAAAAGTCTGTTTGAGGGAGCAGGGATTTAATAAATGGACTGGAGGGCTCTTCTCTTTAGTGTCAGGGGAACACGGAACAGCTCAGGTCTGGCAAGGACTCCTTGGGCCAGCACCAGCGTCACACATCCCTAAGCCTGCTCAGGTGGGGAGGGATCTTTGGAAGAGAGATTCCCAACCGCCTCCCTACCCTGTTTGTTTTGCTCCAGGAAGGATGCACATGCATCAAGGTGGATGAGGTCACTTTGGATGAAGCTGAAAGGATGGAAGGGATCCAGGTGCATCCTTGCAGCGCCTCAGTCTCACACAAGTGGCTGGCAACCAGTTCGCCAGACCACACTGGATATTTTCTGGAAGAATGGAAATTCAAAACCCAAGAAATGTGCAGAGTGAAGATGTTGGATCCTGAGCAGCACATGTTCAGATGCACCTCTGCTGGTCCTCGAGCCACAGTGATGTGAGCATGGCACAGGCATCAGATTCCCATCATTCAGGGTATTTTGACACACCATCCCTTTCACAGGAGCTCTTGTATTGCAGCACTTAGGAATGCTATTAACTACCTGAGATCTCACAGCTTGCCTCATTCTTGGAGGTCCCATTGCAGCTTGACATATTTTTCTCAAGCTCAGTTTGAGAAAATTCAGTTATTTCTCAAATTCGTTTATTTCAGGTTGCCTCAGAATCTTCTCATGTTCTTGTCCCACCACTAATTTTTAATTAAAATATTTTACTTAAATATTACTTCAGGGGCCTTGCTGTTTCCTAAAGTTAATCCTTTTAGTTGAAATTTTTACTATGATGTGACAAAATAATTTATTCCTTTTAGTGTATTTTCTTGCATGGAGTACTTATTACTAGGAAAATTGAGAGCAGCTGACCCTGTTCCTTTGGGAAAAACAATATTTCAAGGGTTGCTTTACAGATAATATAAAAATATTTACAAAATAATAAACAAGGGTTGTTGGCCCCTAATTCCACAGAATGGAATTAGGAAATGGAATGGGAATGCTTGGTGTGGGTCCTTCTGGAGCTGTTGCTTGTGCCTCTCTGTCAATCCCCAGGTGCATCTGCCATCACCATCTTCCTCTCCATTGCAGTTGGCCTTCACCTTCTTCCTGCAGCATCTTTTCACCAAGGTGTATGATGAAATGGGCTGAGACCCTTTGGGAATTGGAGACAAAATAAGGCACACTCAGCTCAGCCTTTAGAGCTTGCTTTTTTCTAGAAAGGATGGGCACCTGCGTCTGGCTGTTTGATGACATAAACGCATTATTGCCTCAGATAAAACTCAAACTGTTTTGTCCCAGCCACAAACACCAGTCTGGGACTGCCCTTCATGAAAGCTGGGGCTTCATCAAAAGGTACCTTTGAGGAGGAGAAAACCCTCAGCTGTGTGTGCTGTGGGTGCTGGCCCCAGCTGGTGGTCCCCATGCCAGGGTTCACCCCCTCCCAAATTCCTCTGGAGCTGGTGGAGGCTTTGCTGAGCCACTGGTCCTTCAGCTGTCCCTTGAGCCCGTGTGTTCCTGCAGCCAGCCTCTCCTCTCATTCCACATCTGCCTGGGAGGAGGAGGAGGGATGGAACAATGACACAACCCAGTTGCTGTGCTTGTCCTGTCCCTGCCAAGGCAAGCAGCAAACCAAGCCCCCTCCCAGGGCCCTGGGGGGAAAAGAGCTGCACAGCACCACACAAACAGTTAAACTGAGGGCTGCAAGCACAGCTCGTGGCAATTGATAATTGCCATTTCCACATGGCACTGAATGCTAATGTAAAAAGTACTGAGGACTCCTTTCTAATACGTTTCAAAGCGAAATTGGAAACATATTTCTGTGTAACGAGTCACTAGGCACAACTTCTTGGGGAATAATGGTCAATGTTTTATGGGATTGCTTGTTAAAGCTGTTTCTAAATGGGAAGGACCCCAGGGAAGCTGGCATGAACAGTAAACATTCAAAGGAATAATTTGTGGTGACAAGTGATTCCTTCAGTATTTATTTAACATTTAAAATTTGTCTGAATGGAGGAGGAGGCCAAGGGCTGTGATTTGCTCCTGACTGTCTGTCTCTTGTTCGCCACGGGTTTCTCCAGGTTAAGGAAGCCCCTGGGAGGGGAGATAGCCCAGCTGATTCCTGGAAGCCGTAAAGCTGAGGAGGTTTGCTCATTGTCCTGTGTGGCTGGCTGTGCTCACACGGACCTCGTAACACACGCCACGCTTTGGGTCGTTTCCCTTCCCCTGGTGAAAAATAAAGGAGCACAGTTTGTTTCCTAAGCGCTCCATGAACGGCATTTTCCAAAGTGCAACAGTACCAGAAAGGACCCAGGACACCGTGCTGGACTCAGAGCCTGCTTTTGTAGGGAAAAAAAATAAAAATGAAAAGAGGATTAGAAGGCCATGATTCAGGCTGCCCTGACATCCCCTTGGCCACAGCCGTGCTCACCCCAAACTGCTGGACTGCACACTTACAGTGCAGGGACCTTTTAGGCCAGGAGACTGATGCAAAATAAGCTGTTAATCAAAGGTAAAATCTAGTTTAGCCCAGAGTTTTGTACGGATCCTACAAATTAATTTTAACAGGAGGCACTTCAGCCTCTCTCCTCTCTGAAATCTCTACAGAAAACTCCATCCCCCCTTGGGCCAGCCTCGTGCCTGCCACCTCACAGCTGTTCAGAAAGTGGAGATTTTAACCTATCAAATATATGATATTGCTTTCACCAGTGACAAACAGTACTTGATGGAAAGAGAAAATATACATGACAAATATTATTTCTTGAGTGAATATGCCCCCAGACTGATGAAGGGTGACAATCTTTGCAGAAACTCTGTGTTTGAATGGCAGCATTTTAATCACATTTAAAAAAAAAAAAAACAGACGTAGAGTGGAAAGCAAATAGAAAAAGGTTTCTGAAAGGCCAAACAAGGTTCATTTTGAATTTGTAATTAATAGTTGGAGAAGAGAATTATCAGTGTTTCCCCAGATATATTTTTCCCCTAGGAATATAAACCTGAATAAAATTTCATATTCTAAAGCACTGACAGATGTAGGGATTTAAGTAGGAATCTTTTTTTTTTTTTTTCCCTACATTACCATTGTTTCCAGAAGTTTTCTGATTCCAAAAAATTTTCTGGGTCTTGGTCTCCAAGTCTATTTGGCATTCTATCCCTCCCTCTTCCAGATTATTTGCATATTTGAACACCTTTCTATCATTGTAAACATAATTAGTGTTTAGTGTTTTTAAGAATCTGGGTTTGGGGGTAGATTAAGGGTGAGGATGTCATGATAAGTCATTTTTGCAATTAATGGCTTCTTCCTTCAGGACTGGAAGAACAACTAGTGTTTACATTTTATTTATGTTCAAATTTTTATGATTTCTGAACTAAACCTTGAAGACACTCGTGTTGCCTTCTGAGCACATCACTGAACCCTTGTTAAAAATGAGCAGCAATCCAGATGTAAAGATGGCTTTTCCTCTAGTAATGTTTTCCCCTTTCTCCACTTGCTTGTCAATTTTCCCTGGCTTCTGAAGGAGCTAAACCCCAAGCCGTGGTCTGAAGGTGTGTCCAAATAATCTAGGTTTGCCCTCGGAGTGGGGGCCAGCCCATCTGCTCCACGTGTGCCTCGTTAGGCACTCAGAGGGAAGGTCTGATGACACATTTTTAGCAAACAAGCAGAAGTTTGCTGGAGGATGCCAAAATGTGGCTGGTGTTGCAGGGACAGCCTGGCCCCCTGAGCACTGCCCAATTTGTAGAGGTGTAACACCTCCCAAAATGACTGTGGGTGATGGGGATACTTCCACTCACAATCTTTTCCTTGTCTCAAAATGAAGGGTGCTAAGCCGGCGTTTAAATTGGACATTGTGGAAGCTGGAGCTTATTTCAGATTCACATGGGAACGGGGAGATGACAAGAAGGATGGAGGGAGATGGTTTGCAAGGGTCTGAAGTGTCAGGACACAAGGAATGGCTTCCCACTGCCAGAGGGCAGGGTGAGGTGAGATATTGGGCAGGAATTGTTCCCTGGCAGGGTGGGCAGAGCCTGGCACAGGGTGCCCAGAGCAGCTGTGGCTGCCCCTGGATCCCTGGCAGTGCCCAAGGCCAGGCTGGACACTGGGGCTGGGAGCAGCCTGGGACAGTGGGAGGTGTCCCTGCCGTGGTGGCACTGGATGGGCTTTAAGGTCCCTTCCCACCCAAACCATTCCATGATCCTATGAAATCTCACTATCCTTGATTTTCATGAGACAAAATCCCTTTCAAAGGTAGCCTGGCCTTGTCCAGAGAGAAAAGCTGTGAATAGACAGAGGCCTCTAAAGGTACCTGGATTGAATAAATGCTCTCTGTGTGTGCAGAGAAATGAGTGAAGTTCTATTCTTAAAGGATATTTATCATTTTTGTATCCTTAACACCAAAGAAACGGTTATCGATAATCCCAGCCCTTGGACAGAAGGAGAAAATGAATAATAAATTTAAAATGAATAATTTTAAAATGAATAATAAATTTAAAAATTCAGAGATGTGGCAATATCTGCCTCACTTTAGGCTGCCATGTTGTGGGCGCATTAGGATGTCTCTAAGGATGTACCTGGAAGTGGAGGAGGCAGACAGACAAAGAGAAAGGCAACCCTTGGTCTCTCAAATCTGGCACTTTCCAGGCAGTTAAAGGCCCAGACCCCTCACACCACCATTGCAAACCACTCAGGTATCCAGTGTAACTGCACACACACACATTGTCATATGTTTTTGCTTCCCCTCAGCCCTGTGGCAGCTCTCCAACATCCTCCTCATGTGTTATTGTACTGCTGCCATCCCCTGTAGCAGAGTGCGAGGTTCTTTCTCCTTTGAAATGATTTCCCATGCCATTCCCAGACCTTGGTCCTCTTCCAAGTCCTCCCTAATCAATCTAGCATTGTAGGATGTCAGCTCTCATTTTCTTTCCGATGAGCTTATGTGACTATACATTTTATATTTGTGGCATAACAAGTCTTCTTTCTGTTCCCGACTTTTGTTCATCAGCTGCTTTCTTCCCCGAGAGATTTTATTCTCTTACTCTTTGGCCTCTCCCTGAATCATCACCACCTCCTTCTTCCTCTGTGTAGCATAGCTGTGAGAATATTTTCAAGCAAAGGCAAACCAGCAAAATGTTTATTTCCTGATGTTATTGCACTTATTGGAGGTCCTGCGCTCTGCCTTGGGAAAAGGTACATAACAAAAGGAGCAGTCTGTGCTTCTCCTTCAGGGCTGCACTGAGGGCGAAAAAAGAGACATAAATTGAGAATACAGAACTTGTCAGACTTCCTCTGGGGAAAGGTTGACATGACTGTGTGGCTAGACTGCGTTCTAAATGAGCAAGTTCCACGGAAGCTCAAGAAAAAGCCTTTATTTTACCTTTGCTCATTGTTTTCCCTCTCTGTTCTCTTCTGCCTGCTCCTTTGCAATGCTGGCTCGGGGTTTTGTCACTTTGAGTGCAGTGGAGAGGCAAAGTCACCCCACCCCAGTGCCCTACATGTCCCCCTGTGCCACATCCAAGCCCCCCAAGGGACAGAGGAGGACCAGGGCGAGGAGCTGCTGCCTTTTCTCTGCCTCCCTTGCCACAGAGAGCACCTGCCCTGCTGAGCACCCAGAGGCAGAATGAGCAGGGCTGGGAGGACTAAAGCTGAAGGACAAGGGTAAAAGGGACACCAGGAGTGAGAAGGGGGTTGTGGTTCTCCCTTTCCCGTGCTGTTTCTGCAGGGATCACACACTGCAATGCACAGAGGGGTGATGATTTTCTGCTGGGCATCTCTGAATGGAGGTGAGTGATGGAGTTAATTGGCACCATTTCAGGAGATTTGCTTTGCAAAATCTCCTGAAAGCTGATGGGTAGGGCTGAGGGAGACCATTAGGTCAGATGGGTTAACTTTATAGTAGGGAATCACAAGCCAGCAAGAGCTGGGTACAGCATGTTCTGGCTGTGATCCTTTTCTTCTTCTTTCTTGGCCAAGTAGGACTGGCAAAAACAAGTATTTTTATTATTTTGTTGGTGTAACATCCCCTCTCCTTTAATGTGTGTAAATAGTCGTTCTCAGGACGATGTCTCAGATGCAAAGCTTGATTTCTCCAAGGGAAAAAAAGGCCAGTTTGTCAGGATTCAAACAGCATAATGGATTAATGCTCTGCTTTTCTGGAAGAGATTTTATTAACAAACGTTTTCAGTTATCACAGGAGAGAAATAATTGCACCATCAGCATCTATGGAATAATACATTCATCCCAGGGCATATGCTTTTTTTTAACTATTGCATTCCTTTTGATTCCGAGCCAATGTATACTTGCAGGGAATTAAGGGGAGGAAATGAGTACAAAGCAGGATGACTGGTCAATAAACACCATGGTGATAAGGTTTCACGTCCTTCTTCCTTGCTTGGCACGCTGCATCATTGAACCCTGCATGATAAATTGTACCAGGGAGGACACAGTTTCCATTGTGGTGACAGGAGGACAGGCATCCTAAGCAAAACTGACATTTTGGTGGAGGCAGAGGTGAGGGGAGACGTGTGCCAATACGTGGCACTGTTTTGAATTAGACAGGAGTTTCCTGCTGTCATCCAAAAATAACAGCCATGATTTTTGTCCAAGAGAAAGGTAGGTGTCAGGAAACAATGCAAGGCCCTTTTTTTTCACCCCAGTTCAGATGACATACATCTTTCATGAGCAAATGTTGTACTGAAATAGTGAAAGCCATGGCAACAGCCAGCTCTGGAGCCCTGTTGCTGGAGGAGGCTCCCAGGGTGAGTCACTGCCTCCTGCACACGGAGCAGAGAGCACCATTCGTGCCTGGAGATGTGGTCTGGGTGGGACAGACCCCACCCGGGAGCCTCAGCGTCCCCCTGGGGGCTCTCAGTGCTGGGCACACCCAGGACAGTGTCAGTGAGCTGGTGACATCCCTGTGCCACCAGGTGACCATGCTCCTGCCCTCGGCCTGCAGCTCATACTGCCCCTCTCTTTGGGCCAAGAGCATCCTCACGGGCTGCCACAACAAAAAGAAAGTCCCCCTTTGGTTATTTTGTTCTAACTTTCCAGTCAAAATAATTTTTTCTATTTTTTTTCTTTTTGTGTGTGTTTTGTTTGTTTGTTAGTTTTGTTTTGGTTTTGGCTTCGTTTAGTTCGGTTCGATTGTTTGCTGGGTTTCCTTTGTTTTTTGGGCGTTGTTTTGTTTGTTTTGTAATCTGCTCTTCTTCTTCTTCTAGACAATTCCCCTTACTTATCCCAAACTGGCAGCAGTGTTACCTTTATTTTCCTAAAGCAGTCTACTTTTATTTTCATCCTGGGTTTTAGTACCAGCAAGAGGGAGGACAGCAGAGGCAGCCCCATAATCTCAGGGATTTTTTTCCCCCAGCTCACATGATTCTGTGATTCTATTTCCATATATGCCCATTCATATGGCATAGACATTATTTATACACAAAAGACACTGGGTGGGTCTTTCCTCCCTGCTTTTCCCTCTGTCACAAATGGCTTCAGCCCCCAACACCACCTCTTCCTGCAGACTTGAGGGTGGATGTGTCTGCTTGGAGTGGGGCACTAAGGTCAGACTGTTTTGCACCTGCTTTGAGTGAAACCTGGTCCCAGCACCTTTTCACAGGAGATTTGCACTTCATATGGTGTTTCAGGAGTGGCAAAGGAACACCACTAGGCCCCATAGAAATATCTGGGTTTCTCCATCCTGCAGATCAACAGAGGACATGATCTGTAAGAATAAAGGGGATAAAGTGTATATAAGGCAAACGGGGAAAAAAAAAAATCCCCAAACCTGCCCCTTTCCTGGCACATCCAATTCATGCTACTGTTATTTTTGTAGAAAAATCAACTCATTCCTTGTAAATAGATGAGCATATGCATCACTGTCTGGAAATCTGTCTGAAAGCATTAAGTGGTCTCTTCAAATTTATCTATTCTAGATTCTATTTTTTCTATTTTTCAGGTTTTTTTCTCTATTCTAGTCTATTTTTTCCTTTGTGCTGTCCTCCCATCTGCCTCTTTAAGTAAAACTGACAGAAGTCATATTTCTGTTTGCAAGAGAAGTCTTTTTTTTCCTTGCAGACTCACCTGTCTGAGAGTCATTTGCTGGGATTGTCCCTTCTTTACAAAGTGTGTCTTTTAGCCCAGGGAAACAGGACAGAGGTTTTGCTTGAAGTAGCATGATCAATCCCAATGTGGCACAAACTCTCATATGAAAAGTGAATTCAGAAGCTGAAGGTGCAATGGAAGCTAATTTTTTCATCCTTCATGCACTGGTGTAGGGACAGTTCTAGAACTTTGCTCCTAATAATAAATTTTTAGACACTTCTTTTGTCTGAGCAGGTTTTGACTATGACCTCGGAGATCTTGATCTTTCTCATCAGAAATTTAATTTTTTTTTGTTGGTGCAGGAGTTTCATGTCTTTGCCAGCTTTCAGGGTCCTTCTGCATTTATGTAGATGTCAGCTTGCTGTGGAACTGGGATCTGTGTGTTCCCTTGTGGAGGCTCTTGATGCACTGTGGAGACATCTGTGGCTGCTGCCCATTTGTTTTGTCATGACCACATTAAATATATTTTACTGTTCAGTATTTTTACCTCACATGGTTAAATAACCTTCTGAAACAGCCAGCTTCAGAAATAGAGGAAACATCAGAGTTGTGCAATACAGAGGATACAGCCACGTATTTCTCACTTGTTTTATAATCCATGTGGAATAATGTGTTAATACTTGGTGTGGTGTGAGGATCTCTGGTTCAGCAGATTTTGACCACAAGACCTTGAATTTCAATTAGGATGTTACGCCTCCACAAGCATCAGCCCTGAGGCATTCAGAATATTAATATCTGCTTCCCAAATATCCTATTGAAAACCCCCTGCCACATTCATCACAATAAAAATGAGAAATGCAATAAGAAAATAAAAAACAGTGCGCTCTGGTTTTGTGTGTAATTGATTCCTCTTCACGATGTGACCATTATTTAAGAACTGTATCTGCAGGCTTGACATTATTAATACAAATAGTGGCTTTTTAATAAAATCTTTCAGTTGACCCAAGTCTTACCCTCGTGGCTCATTTATAATCCTGATTGTGAGGAGCCAGGCTGGATGCTCAGCTCTATCTGTTGCATCCTGCACTCCGGGAGTCTCACAGGCACTATAGCTGTAGGAGTGATGGAGCTTTAATAACATTTTTATTTGTGTTCAGGATGACCTGACTGGCAGGGGCAGATGTGTGCATTCTGCATTGAATGGAATATAACTCCCGTGTGCCTTTGCTGGGCTGTTTGTTTGCAAACAAAACCTCTTGGAAACAATGGTCTTTGTCCCCTTTCTTGCTGATGCTCTTCTTTTCTGGACCAGTAAGTGTTAACACATGTGATGGAGGGAGGAGGTGTTTGGAGTAACACAACATATCCGTGCACTGGACAGATGTCCCCAAAGATAAATGAGCTTAAAATATAAGCAACTCCTTCCTCTGTCATGGGCAGTCGGGGAAATGAGAATAATCTCAACTACCATCACTTTTTGTGCTTGCAGGACATTTTCAGACAACGTGTTTTATGTGGAAGTATCAGCAGTTTCTCTTATCTCATTATCAGACCAGAGAGATTTGTACCCATGGGTCCCGTGTCACAGCAGGGACCACCCTGGAATATCCTGGAGTGGGAACCTGACCCTGCAGCTGGGGTTCCTAGAATTGGGTTCTAGAATATCCTGTTTGCAATATATATATATAATTATATAAATCAAGCAAAGCAGCATAGCAGGGAAAGATTGAAATTACAGTTGTGGCATTTCATAAAACTGGTATACCAAAGGAAGGTGAAACTCAGGATTTGTTCATTTACCTTTAAGACTTACTTCAAGGAGCACCATCAGGTGTGTTTGCCATGGAGATTTGGGTTTTGGGGTTTGGGTGAGGAGGAGAAAATGTGGCTGCTGCTAAAGAGCAATCCCTAAAGCCTTGGCCTTGCTTAAAGCAGACCACTTTGTGCTGAGGAACAGTGATCCAGAACTTAGAAATGACCAGGCCTGATGGCAGTGAAAAAACACTTTCCTGTTGGCTGGTGCATTTGTAAAAGGTTAAGAGGTTTTTCTAAATCTCTATTTCAGTATCGTTCTTTTTCTTTAATGTGTGTGTGTGGTTTTTTGTTTTTATTGTTGTTGTTGTTGGTTTTTTAGGGGTTTTTGGTGAGTTTTTTTGTGGGTTTTTTGGGTGTGTTTTTTGTTTGCTTGTTTTTTGTTTTGTTTTTCATTGGTTTTTAAAATTTTTGTGTTTTTTGTTGTTGTTGTTTTTTGGGGTTTTTTGTTTTGTTTTGTTTGGTTTTAGTATAGCAATTATTTAGGGGCTGGCAGATGATTATTTCAACACTGTTCTTCCTGAGGTCTGCAAACTCACACTGACATCTCTACAAATCTAGATTGTATTAGGAGCAAAAAAAAAATTTATTTTAAAAGGTCCATCAACGAATTTGTGGAAGTCATAATGAAAAATAAAAGTACAGAATAATTAACTACTCAGCTGGGCACACTGTTGTTTGCCATTTGAAGGGCTTGGCACATTAGAATCTTCAGACTCTGGAAGAAATCTTGAAAAATATTTTGAAATTTCAATTTCCACACGATTATGAGAACTGGGAGTGACAGTGAGGTCTGTCCACCTTCTCCTGGATTTGTAGCCCTGTTTTTAGTGAGGTGTCTCATTTGGATATATCAACATTCACATGAGGTACAGTTCATGCTCTGAGCAGCAGAATTTTGCCCACAGCAGAAACTGATGTAACTCTCATTTTCTGTGTCATCTGACAGTTTGGCCCAAGTCTTTTGAAAGAGAAAAATAAGGTGGTGTTTTGTGTTTTTACAAAAATCAGGGGTTCAGCCAGGGCACAGCATGGATTAAATTGGGTGGGCACTGGTTTCTGTGCCAACAAGTTGAAAAGAGAGACAATGAGGGATGAGAGAGAGGGGTGATGTGTTTTTGTGATTCTTTCCCTCTAGCAAGCACAGTCCCTTAACCAGAACTAAACCAGCTAACTAGAATCCCCTCTCTGAAACATTGATCAGCCCACAAATAACCTAAGGAATAGCTGAAGCATCCCAGCCTGGAAATCAGGATTTAATAAAATCTTGCTGTTCCTTAACCTGGAAAAAAAAGAAGGAACATTAAAATCCATGAAGCTCAGGAATTCATGGCCTAAAAAGAATCACTGGTCACGATCAAAAATGTTTTAAGTGCCATTTGACCTGGCAGCCAGCAGAAATACCATGGCTTTGCTGTCACATATCTTCAGAGTCTGCCTATTAGTAATTAATTCTTTGTTCTAGAATTTGCAACTTCATGCCAGGAAAAAAACCACAACCCAACCTCTTGCTGACTCATGTTATGGTATTTATTCCTCTGATACTTAAATATTCCTTTTCTGTTTCAATTGTAGTGTAGCAACATGGCAATAATACAAAGGAAAATGAAATTACCGGTTGTGCTGCAAATAAGATAAAGCAAAGCAAAATAAAATAAAAATATCCGCTGTTTTGATGTGCACCCTCTTCTAATTTTGGAAGGCTTGATGGCACAAAAGTACAGCTGAGAAAGTAAAAAAGAAAACCAAAACAGTACAACAATAGGATGTGAGCTAAGGAAAGTGAACATGTGTAGGAGAAAATGATGTTTGGAAGTTATATGTAGCAGTGATAGGGAAGAACAGGAATACATGGGAGGAATAGAATATGATCTGGTTCTGGGATTTGAGATGGTTGCACAGGGAGATGTTCAGCTGGGGTATGCACTGGTGGGCTCAGACGTCCCTTGGAAATGAGAAAATATGTAGGAAATAAGAGAATTTAGGTAGGAAAAAGTTATTATTCTGTCATTTCCTCTTCAAAGTGGTGCTTGCGTCTGTGAATCAAATTAAAGCTGAGGGCAAGTGCATCACTTGTATGTGGATGCTGGGCTTCTCTTGCTGTCTGTCAGAGGAACCCCTACCTCATCATGCTCCCAATTAATTAATTAAAAGCTGAGAGACCTGTGGTGCAGCTCCCTCTCCACTCTGGCTTGAGTGACAGTCCTGGATCCAGTGCCAATGTCATTTTATAGCAATCTTTGTAGCCATTTATTCATCTGATGGATAGCTAGAAATACTTCTCCGTTCCTCAGGTGGTTTCTTTGGAGGATGAGATCTGTGCTTATGGATTATTGACTCAATTCCAGTGTTTCCTCAAAATAAGGGTTTCTGTCAGGCAGAAATCAGAGTGAACTCGTCCCAGGTTGGGTTCAGACAGGAATCTGCCCCGGCAGAGGCTGAAGAAGAGGTTTTGTCTGAACCAAATCAATCCAGGCATAGATAATAAGGGAATGGCTGTGAACCCAGGGCTTTCCAGAGTTTGTTTAAAGCCTTGATTTGAGGCACATGATGTCTGGCACCCAGTTTGCAGCCAGCTGCTGATGGCCACAGGAATGGCAGCGTGAGGAATAGGAGGAATCCATGACCTCAGGCACATGAACACTGAGCCCACGCTGACACATGAACCCCCACGGGAACGTGCTGCTGTGTGCTCAGAGAAAAAATCCTGGTTACATTTGGAGGGGTTATTCCCTTTCATACTTCCATTTTGCAGTCCTTGCTTCCTCTTTTCCATGAGAGAGGTGAAGCTGAGAGGTGCACTTTCCCCAAATCCATGCAGTAGTTCCAGGATGAGGATTATGACAGAAAATTCAATATTTTTGACGTAAACAAATAAATCTGACAGAAGAGAAAGATAACAGGGCTGTTTTATTTAAATATTATTTTTTCCAATTCCATTTTTTTTTCCCCATTCACAAAATTCTCCTGGTCTATTTACATCAGTAGTGAAGAATTGCCTGCATTTTTACATTGGGCTGGCTCAATTACAACCTCAACATGATGATTTTAATTAGATTATATATATATTTATATCCTATATATCAACTATAATTTATGGCTATCCCTGGCAGTGTCCAAGGCCAGGCTGGGTGGGGTTTGGAGCACCCTGGGATAGTGCAAGGTGTCCCTGGTCATGGCAGGGGTGGGATGGATGATCTGTTTGATCCCTTCCCACCTCAAACCATTCCATGATTTTGATGAATTTAAGACCTTAAATGCTTCCAGCACAGAGGGTGTCAGGGCCAGGCTGCAGAGGGTGCCACAAACACCCAGACCGTGGATCAAATGTTTTATGTGCTGGTTACTGGTGCCAACACCCTTATCCTACACAAGTGCAGCTCCAAGGAGGAGGCAGAGGGATGGAAAAGAATGGTGACCACAACCTCAGCAACTACGTGGCTGCAAATGAACACTGCTTGTGCCTCTGCCAGCTCTCCTTCTGCCCAGTGCCCACTTGATCCCAGCTCAGCTGAAAAGCAGCAGAGCTGGCTGCTAACAGCCCCCAGGCTTCCAAGCACCTCTGACTACCCTCCAGGTTTATTACTGATTTTCCTGTGTGTTCCAGCTCCACGCCGTCTGCCCTGATTTATTCCATATGTCCTAAATTGAAATGTGTCATGGCATGGAGGAAGTCAGTAATCCCTCTCAGGTTTCTGCTGGATACTGCTTGAATCTATCTGCTGTCTTCTCTTTATGGTGGCCCCTGGAAAAACCTGAAATGGTCTGAAATAGCAGCTGCTCCTTTCTTTTGCACTCTTGCTTTGTCTCCTGATAAGTCGACTTTTCAGTATTGAATGCTAAGAACCCACAGCTGGGCTCGTAGAGGAAATGCAAAAATCACAAGAAGCATTCAGTTTTATTTTTCACCAGCCTGTGATCTGGGGGGGTGCAGGTACCTCCTGCCCTGCCCTGTGCCACCCCAGGGTCACTCCTGGCACAGCAGTGGCACAGGGACTGTGGCATGTCCACAGCCTGCCAGGAATTCAGGCTTCTTTCCTTTTTTCTGGGATGCATGGCTCCTTCATTATGCTGCAGAAGAGCAATCCCTGCTGCACTCCCTTGTTTGGAAAAGAAACAAAAATCACCCTCTGCTTTACTGCAGAGCTAAGCCGACTGAGCTGTTTGTAAAACTGGACTTTGAAACCCAGACTTGGTGGTGTCTTAAGCTGTTATATATCCAGTTAAACTGGCACAGAATAATCCACTTTTCTACCCTGGATATGACCTCCAGAGAATATCAATGTTTCCTTAGCTGTGAATTTCCTGAAATGGTTCATAAAGCTCCTCTCCTTATTTTGTGTGGTTAGGTTTTTGTTTTGTAGTTGGTTTTTTTTCTTTTTTTTTTTTTTTTTTTTTTTTTTTTTTTTGTTTGGATTAATTTGGTTTGGGCTTTTTTTTTTTTGTTTTGTTTTGTTTTGTTTTGTTTTTGGTTTTTTTTAAACATATATTTTGTTTTTTTTTTTATTCATTTGTTTGTTTCTTTGGGGTTTTTGGGGGGGTTGGGTTTTTTGTTTGGTTTTTTTTTTTTTGGGTGGGGTTTTTTATTTGGTGGTTTTTTTGTTTTTTTTTTTCCCAGAGAGAAGAGGAATAGATCTTGCATTAAAAAAAAAATAAAATAAAATGTTTGTAAGACTGCAGTGCTGCATTTGCATCCTCATTTATTCAGGGTGTGTGCCCAGACTGGCAGCTGGCAGAGGCAAAATGCAGGAGGCAGCAGTTCTTTCTCAGGGACTGTGAGTGAGGAATGAATCAAGAAAGACCCAACTCTCTTATTTCTGGCTGGCACAGCCCTAAAAAACTTTGACTTTCCATTTTCCAGCAGAAGTGCTGCAATGCACACACCTCGTTTTGGGGGAGAACAGGGAATATTGGGTGCTGCTCCTGCTGTTTGAAACACAGCCAAGGTTGCTCCAGGTGCCCCCAGCAGTGGCTGCAGGGAGGGATGGATTTGGAATAGAGTGCTGCAGAAACCACAGTACACCTGTCCAACCTGCCCTGGAATAGGAAAAGAAACAAGTTATTTAAACATAAAAGGAGGATGATAAAATACTTGTGGATCACCTTACTGAATGCTACCTTAAATTAGGGTTTCTTGCAGTAGGTTTCTGAATTTACCTAAACAGGCAGGTCATACAGAGAACAATATTACCTAGAAATATCCAATATTTCACTTTCTTCCGAGTTATTTTGTCTATTCCATGCATTTGTACATTTTCTTCTCTTTTTGATGAAAAATTCTAGGCTATTGAAACATATCATTGTCACTCCTGCAAACTTTTTCTCCGGAAACAACAGCAACAAAGAGGAGAGCCAAAGTGAGAGGTTGGTGGGAAAGGGGTTTCAGCCTGGCATTGACTTTCAGGTGGTCACAGCACTGCCCTCACTGGCCCAAATGGCTTCTGCTTGAAATGCAGTGCACACCCAGGAGCAGTGAATGAAGTGCTGTGTTCAATGGATTCATGAAAAGCAAATGACTTTAGGGGAAGGCCAGAAACCCCCTGGTAACTCATCACACATCACCAGAAATAAATCCAGGAAAATCTTCCTTCTGTGGTTGCTGTGCTCTTCAGGTATATCTCTTTTTAATTGTTATTTTAAAAAATCATGAATAATCAGCATATAAAACTTCAGGGCAAGCAAATGAGAACATGTGAGCCACAGAGTGATGCACATTAGCAAGTGCTGGTATTTGCTTAGGGACTCGTTGCACATTTATCAGCCCTGATCAATTTCCTGATCCTGAAATCCAGTTTGCAAACAGAAACCCACATGCAGCTGCATCCCACCTTTGTCACAGCTGGCTGAGGTGGGTGGGGTGGAGGATTTGCTGCTCTGGTGAAGCAAGTTCCACTCAATAAAATGGAAATTTTGGAATTGGAGGGGTTTTTATCCCCCCACTTCAAATTAGGAATATGATTTTGTAAAATGATCACCTCGTTTCTCAGTGTCTAAAGACTGACTTGTGGCTCCTTTGAGGCAAGTTTGTGATCAGTTTGACTACTTTGCTATGAGCTAATAATTGCTGTATTCAATGCTTTCCTGTGTTGAATATTGGCAAAAGAGTCATTAAATATTTTCATCCGTTTTATGTAATGTGGATGTATTAATGGGCATTAATAATTTAATATTTTACTTTATAAATAATTAAAATAATCTAAAGGAGAAACATGGAGGGAAATTTTTGAATTCTCCATAAGAAACACCAGAAGGCTTTGGGAATGTTTTCCTGGAACATATGTATAATCTGTTTTTTGTTTTTTTTTTTTTTTTTACATGCATTGTTGATTTATATGCAGTGATGCTCTATCCACGTGTGATGTACCATTTTGAGAAATACTGGCAGGGCACCTAGAAAATGGTATTTTACAACGACTTTTTTTTTTTTTTTTTGTGGATCAGCTATTTTAACAAATGAACTCATACATCAGTGTCTGTAGTACCTGGCACATCAGAATGGCTCCTGAAATCCTCTTTCCAAGAGCAGCTGTGCCTTAGAGAGGGAACTGTGCCTGCGGGTTTTTAACTGGGAGCCTGGGTGCAGGCAGCCCTTGGAAGCCCCCAGTTCAATTCTGCAGCATCAATAAAACCTGGCTGTGCTGCAAGAGGCTTCATCTCCCCATCCTCTAAAATCAGGTTTTATTATCTATGCCTGGAGCTGGTGAGGAAAAGGAATGGGGGAGAGGAAACAATCAATCCACTCATCCTCCAGAATTCCTTCTCTTCTTGAAAGTGGAAATGTGGACGTTGTTATTTTTAACCATTACTGTTGGTTACAAAAAAGCACTGACAGCACAACCCCTCCACAAAGCAAGGAAAGAAAAATCTGATGCATTTTCTCTATTATTATTATTGTTGTTATTATTATTATTATTATTATTGTTGTTGTTGTTGTTGTTGTTATAGTTATCTTGTTATCATTATTGTAGCTGTTGTTTTGTTATCATTATTTCAAATTTATAATAAAGTAATAATTTTAAAAATTATTAATACACTGTAATAATACAATAGATTATAATATATAGCCTATAATAATATAATATATAATAATATATAATAATATATATGATTATATATTGTTATTGTTATTTTAAATTTCTAATAAATTAATATATATTTTAAATTAATAATATAATATGATATATTGCATATAATATTATATACAATACATAAAAATATACAATGATAATATATAATTATTTATTGTTTAGTATTGTTATCGTTATTTAAAGAATACAATAATGAAATTAATAATTTTTTAAAATTAATAATATAATGTTAAATTAACTCTTGGTTTATTTTAGTGTGCCATGTCTGTTGTAATAGAGGAAATTCCAAAGCAGGCAAATGTAGGATGTGGAAACAGACTCAGAAATGGGTCAGGCACACCAGGAGATAAGATTTAGTCCACCAAGACCATCACAGTTTTGCAAATAAATCATAAGGCAGTGCTTGGGTTTTTCAACATTTTGTGTCACATGGGCTTGGAAAATTGAGGTTGCTGCAGGTTTTGTCCACAAACTGGTGTATAGGGAATGGCAGCTCTGGAAAATGGCAATAATTAGCTGAAGGTTGTTCAGGAGAGAGGTTCCTCCAGCAGAGCAGGGAGCCTGAGCCTGGCTGCCCAGCAGTGCTGTGGGTTTCCTTTATTTACAATATTTGGGTGCTTTTTTTATCTTCTGTGAAAGGAATGAGCAGCATTCAAACTGCACTTTAGCATAAGAAGATACCACTGGTTCTTCCAGCTTGGTTTTCAGGGAAAGAAACCCCCAAACCCGCTCAGTTGTTCCCCAGTAAAAGTTTTGTTTGCTTCCTGTGGGATGCATCCCAGCCTCTTGGACAATGCTTCCCACCCCTGCTGCAGAAATGCCGTAAGTGGGGTGAGTCACACTCTTGGTGATGGACAGCAGGCAAAACCCCCAGAGCTTTGCATCAGCTTGGACAAGCACTGGTAAATCTGAATTTTCTGGGCTCCAGGAGGCTCCTCTGGCCACCCCTTGGCCACCCCACTCCATGATGAGTTTCTAGCAAGGAGCTCTCAAAACCTGTTTGTTTTTATGCTTTTTGCCTCGCTGGCCACAACTTGTTTTCACTTTGTGGCAGAAAAATTTGGGGTTCCATCACTGGTGCCAGGGGTCTCTGATTCAGTCTCTGAAACAGCTGCAAGACCTTTATCAGCCCTGAGGCTCCAGGGAAAAGGGGAGCAACAAAACAAGAATGGAAATCTGCATTTGCCCACCTGAAGCAGTTGTGTGGAAGAGCAAAGCCGACTCACTGCCCTCAGTGTACCAAGAAAACGTTGTGCAATCCTCTGCCTTCACCCAGGTGGCAAAGATTTGAAGCACACAAGGAGATTACAGGTTGTATTTCAGTATTTTTCAAAATCACACATTGTTGTTTCTTCTCCAAAGGAGGTGACAACTAGTTCTAAGCCAGTTATTTATTGTCTTACTTTTTTGCAAGTCACTTATGCACACTTAATAACTTCTAACAAGTTAAATCCCTTTTTCCTCAGAGTTTTGCCCACACTTTTGTTATATTTTTTAAAAGTAACTTTGCAGGACTTAGAAATGAAGGCGTTTCTTTCTGATTTTATCTTCCTGATTTAACAATCACGACACCTAAAGACCATCCTAGTGCCCTGATTTCAGAGCCTACCTGAACTAAAAGAGTGTGAGATGCCAATAATTCACTTGCCATGTTGCTCCAGAAGCTTTGGGTTTTTCTCAGGAAGCAAAAAATTCCAGTTTTTGTACATTCAACAGATTCTGGGAAAAGATTTCTTGTGGATGTCAGAAATGTAACTCATGCCACTTCTTCATTTGGAGGGCATAGCACACTATGTAACTATTAATAATTGCCAGTCAGATTCCTGACTGTGCTTTTTATCATTGGAATGCTGGACCTGGAAATAGCAGCACAGGCACACACCCCAGGCTCCCAAAAAAAACACTTCCAGCAGAAAGCAGCACCCAGCAAACCTGAAGTGTTAATTCATTGAGTTTAGATGACGGAGTGAATAATTAGCAACCTTCTACTGAATAATCTGTTTTGTAGATTAACTAATCTGTTGCCAGTGTTAAAAATCCTCCCCACAGTGGAGGATCTAAAAGTGTAAACCAAATAAACCAACCAATATCTCATAAAAATTTCCTCTGTTTTCTCTACTTTCCCACTTGCCTGCCCTTGTTTACTAAATCCTTTAGCAGCAGAGAGTTGTGGGGCACTGAAATAAATAGAAATATAAATGTACATGGTAATGTAGAATAGGAAAGGTAATGTGAAATGGAAATAAAAAAAAAAAAAATAAAAATAAAAGAAAGAGAAAGATAAAGATAAAGATAAATATAATATAAAAGTAAAGAGTAAAGATAATATAAATATAAATATAAAAGAAATATAAATATAGGTTTTGAATATATGGCTGTGTATATATATATATATATCTATATACTATATAATTATATATATATACACACACACACATATATATTTCACCCAGGCCAAAAATCTTGTAAATACTCCTCTCTACAAACAAAAGAAAGCAAAACAAATAGAAAGAAACTCTTGCTGTTTAAAATAGCTCCAGAAAATACAACTCTTATCAAAGTGTTTCTGTTGGTCATGGATTAATAGCTGATTAATGAACAGAAGAATTTGTTTTCAGAAAAGGCAATATTTTCAGCACAGATTTTTTTTTTTCCCTGCCGTGTGCCCTTTCTTTTTTTTGGTGAAAAATACTAATATTTATTTGTGCTCAATAAGGACTCAGTGATTTATCCAGCATTGCTCTCTAAGAGGAGAGGTTTTCAGATTGCTGGATAAAAGGAAAACAAAGAGAACGTGAAGCCTCAGTTCCAGCAGAGTGCAGTAACTTTGCAAACCACAAAAATTAAATTTAGACTTGCAGGTGACCTAAGAAATGGGTAGAGCTGAGTGATGCTTCTCTTGCTAACAACGCACTGACTCTCCTCTCCCTGCAGAAATTCCAGTATTTAATCCTGTAGGTGAGGGTGCTCACTGGAGGCTGGAGCTTGGAGCAGTTGGAGGTGTTGGTGCTGCGTGTTTGGGTACAAAAAAGGCACAAAAAGGCACAAAATGGCACAAAATGGTACAAAATGAGGTTTCCCATGTGCCACCATCCACACCTGCAGCGCTCTTGGCTCCCAGAGCCCTGCAGATAGCAGTGGCACTGCTGCAAAGAAGGCACATCTCGGCAAAGATCACCTCAGACTGCCCCAAAAACACAAGGATCAAAAACCCCAGAGAGCCCCTAGGATGCCCTGTGAGCCTTGTTCCTCTCCACAGCCCTCTCCCAGGCCATTACACCCCGTTTTTGGGGAGAAGCAGCTGTTTGTGCACATGATGGGTTGGGTTTGTCAGGGCTGGTGAGCCACAGGATGACACCAACCTCAGGGCAGGCAGTTTCTGTGTGCTCTCCTTGGGATCCTGTCTGTGGGAAAAGCTGGAGCAGGGAGGGCAGGCTCTCATCCCTTTTTTTCCTGGGATGAATTCAATTGGGAGGCAGAGGCTGAGAACAGGAAATTGTAGCTGGACTGGCAGAGGCACGGCCACATTCTGGCACCTTGTCTGTACATGTGTGCTGGAGGAACACATACCTTTGAAGATGAACTCCATGTGCTGCCTCAGAATGTTTACACAGAGGGGGGAAAAAAAAAAAAAAAAAAATCTGGTTTCAACGCCGGCTTTGGTACCTCTCAAATAAATGAGACAAGAAAGTAAAACACTACTGTTTCACAAGCCCCACTAATCTGATCCTGATTCCGGGCTCTGCAATGTATTTATAATACTTCACAACATGTGGTGTCTAGAGGAAACGCTACCTTCTTTCAGCAGCCTGGCAAATGTGTTGGGAGATAGTCTCATGACAGGAATGAATCAAGAGGTTTCTCTGGTTTGCTCTGGCACAGGGGTAATCTGGACACAAGTGCTTTTCAATGGAGTTTTCAAAACTTTCCATGAGATAATGCTGGTTCTTACGTGATTTACTTCAAAGCCAAGCAGATATCTCTGTCCCCCTCTTACACATCTAAAGGCACCACGCCTTGGAGTCAGACATTCTATCCTCCACTGTGCACCAGACTGAGGTGCAATGATTTACCTCTCCAATTAAAGGATTTGAACAGACCTTGAGAGGTGCAATCTTTCCATTTGTTGGCTCCTCCTGTGCTGGGTGCTGTGGGAAGTGGCTGCATCAGCACAAGGGCAAAAACCACCAGACACAGCTGGGTTAAAAGCCATTGTCATCTGACTGCAGAATCCACACTGAGGCATTTTGGCTGGTGCCCTCCAACAGCTGGCCCTGCTACAATCAGGATTTGCTGGCTCTGCTGGTGGGGTGGTGGCTATTTTTGTGCCCCTGTTTCCCTGGCTGGGATGCCTGAAAGGTGTCAGCATGTTGTGCTGGCCCGTCACCGCCTCGGGAAGGTGAGGTGTTGATGGATCCTACCCTGGGTGCCACTCCCACAAGGGGACTCACATGCCTTGGGATGCCTGAGACCCCCAAGAGGAAAAACAGATGTGGATGAGATGATCACTGAGCATTTGGGGTGGGAAAAGTGAAGGAAAGACCTTCTGCAGGAAATGTTTGAAGGCTGGTTAATTACTTGGTGATCTGCAGCAGAATTCCATGTGATTGCACACCTGGGCTGCTGCAAGGCACCTTCTCCTTTGGTGTCTGATGGATAAAGCACTGGTTTATTACCTCACATGCCCTACATTTCCGCCAAAACTGAAGAGAAACGGGAGGAGGGAAGGTGGGATGTGATCTGTGGAGCTGAGCCCAGCGAGGCACCCACACAGCACCAGCCAAGGTGGGCACAAACACACCAGGGGTGCCAGGGGGAGCACACCTGGCATGGTCTCTGTGACGTGTTCTTTAAAACCAGAGCAACCTCGTGGGTCTTTCCTCCAGAGCCAGAGCCAGTTTCACCTGCACAAGGGCCCCAGATAATCCTCTTTAGCTAATTGAGTCCCAAATTAGCTGCTGTGGCCCTGGAACACATCTACTGAAGATCCCTGAGCAGTGACAAATCTTCTTGTTGCCCAGTCTGATGTCCTGACGTCACAGGTGCTGTGCCCTGTCCTGCTTTGCATAAACTCAGGATTATATGGTGCCTTGGCCTTCAATATTCCCACCCTAAATTCCTCCCAGAGCTACCCCTCTGAGGAAAGATGTTTCTAGCTCACTATATATCTTAAACAAATTTCCGTAGGGGAAAATACTGGAATTCTTTGTTCAAATCACCTAGAAAAGATTTGAAATTAATTCTGTAAGTTAAAGGCTACCAAAGTAGGAAGTACCTAGACTAGTGCATAGTAGTAGTTAGCAGGCACTGGAAAAGGGACAAGCAAAAATCCAGCAAAAATAAGTAAGTTCTATTAAAAAAAGCTATCCTGAAGCTCAGATACCAAGTCTTCGTCAAAAATCACTGCTAAGATCATAACAGCAAAATATGGATTAAATTTTTTTTTTCCTAAATGAATTAGCCCTCCTCTTCATTAAAGAATTATGGAGGATATTACTGCAGTATCAAGTAGGGTCTTTCTCTAAGTCAATGGCTAATTCAATATGCAATCTCCATCAGTTCCTATGTTTACACATTTCCTTGCCAAGATGTCAGTGGAAAAGTGCCTGCCATTGTTTCTGAATATCAGCTATTAATTAGGTTGCTTGGATTTTTCTTTGAAGATAAAGCTTGCTCATAACAAATGAAATATTCCTTTGAGACTGAGAAGAGCTAACATGCAAAAAAAAAAAAAAAAAAAAAAAACCAAAAAAAACCCCAAAACCCCTGGTTGCTGAGACACAGGATGCACTGCATTTTCCCTTTCCTTTGTGTTCTCCTACGTATTAAAAAGGCAAAACAAATCCATCAAGCCCCAAAGCTGAATAATCTGCAGAGAACAAATTAATTGAAAGGCACCAAGCATTTCTGCCTTTCCCCATTGCTGCCCTTCCTCCCTGGCCAGTGATGTCGTATGTGGTAGATCCTTTAGCACCACAGCTAATTGTTTATCCTACAAAGTCAGCCTTCCTTGCTGGCTGGGATCATCTTGCCAAGTGGAATTGCAGGCCTGGTGCCCTGCCAGACTTGGCTGCCAGATTTCATTATTTAACTGTTTCTTTGTGCAGGCCTGGCTTGTCACTGGGGCTGGCAGGAGCCACCGGGCCACTTTGGTGCACGGGGCTGTGGGAACAAAGGGACGGACCCTGCATGCCCACACAGATATTACAAGAAAGAGGCCTCACCCCCTCCTCCAGCAGGCTAACAGCATGTGGAAAGAGGAGCTTGGACATCCCTGCGTGGGTTTTGCATTAGCATCCTTAATTCCTCGCAGGAGTTCCTGGAAGGTGGCTCCTCACTGGACATCTGGCTGTGGGACAGGTCCCCTTCCCCTGCTCGGTGTGCTGCTTGCAGGCAGACAAAACCATTTTATGGCGTGGAAAAAGTCCTTTGAAGAGCACAGAGGCCTGCAGCCCGCAGTCAAAACATGATCCTGGTGCCCTGCAGACATCCCAAAAAACTGCTGTGTGGAACCAGAGGTTCTCCAGGAGCTGCAGGGGACGGGACTCATCACAGATGTGGAGTGAGTGAATGTGGCATTTTGTGTTTTTAGAATCGGTTATTCCTTTTCTAACTCAATAATGGTTCGGTCCTCGATTCCTGCCATGTACTTCCCTCACAATGGGTTCTCCCTATTGGAGCTGCCCCCCCTCCCCTGCCTGTCATGGTAACCACCATTCTTATCTCGAGAATTCTCAATGTCAGTCACACCCTAATTTGATGTATGATTTGCCCCTGGGGTTTTTCCCCTCCCCTGTGTGATCCTCAGTGGCTCAGCTGTAACCCACGCTCCTCCCTGGGTCCTAGCTATTGGTAAGCTTTGTGTCTCCTCCTATCACACCCACTCCCTTTAGCAGCATCCCCCCGGACCCCGCCTTTGGCACCCGTCCCTGGCAGAGGCGGGGAAGAAGATGAAAAGATCCTTGGTACCTATAGGGGCGTCCTCCCTCCTTCCTTTGCTTCCGTACCTCGTAGCCGAGATCCGCCTGTGCCACCCACGCCACAGACAGTAACCACTGCTCAGGGTTCCTGAGGGAATCCGGGAGTGGCACTTGGTGTGGCATCCTCGGCCGGGCCGGGGGCACCCAGCCGGGCTCCCACACAGCCCCACGGCCGCGGGAGAGAGGCTGCAAGTGAAAGCTCTTGCAAGCTCCGAGGAATCCTCCACGGTTTTAAATTGACAGAAAGGATGAAAGTTCTGATGGAAGGGACTTGTGGGAGGCCAGAAGGGTTTGAACGAACATTTTGCTCATTAGGAACACAAAGAAACCCACCAGTCGGATGCATTGTGGGATGGATAAACAGAATATAGCAGGAGCATGATTTCTCTTTCCATCCTCAAACTTCACTGGCAATTCAAAAATTCAGGATAAAAAAAAAAAAAAATCAGGGCGACAATTCAGATGGACAAGGGTCCACCTGAGCAGCTGAAAGAGAAGAAAAATCTTTTTCCCACTTCCTGCATCCTTTCATCACTGTCCTCTTCTTTTTTTTCTCAACACTTTTCTTTAAATAATACTCACAAAAGAAAATCTTACATGGGTTACTGAAACGTTTGGGGAACACCATCCTGTGAGCTGCTGCTGCTGGTGCTGAGCTTTTTTTGTCCTGGGCTTCCAAGGCCTTGCTGTGGTCTTCATGTTTCTGAAGGACAACAGCACCTTTCAATTTATTTCTGCCTTTCAAAGAAATAAGATGGTCATTTCCAGCCCTTCCTTGCAGTTTCTAAACATAAAGGGGAGGTTTTTATTTTTTCATAGAAACAAGAAGGAATGGCTGAGGAGGACAGACAGGGATGAATGCAGAGACAGCAGCCAGGAATTCCTGCATTCTCCATCTGACTCTGATCTCTGTGGTCTTTAGAGCATGACTTGGTCCTCCTTCCTTGGTGGCCCTCCCCTTGAAACAGCATTTTTACATTTAAGCAAAAACCGTGTGAGGTAAGTCATGATGTGCTGAGGAGATCATTGCAAGGTGGCCTTACAACCACCCTGTGGTGTGGCTGATTTGGCTCAGGAAAGGCAGTGACACAGCCACAAGAAGGGCTGTTACAGCTCATTCCTTGGGCACTTTGCTTGCCAGGGCTGCTGGACCCTTCCCGGGCTCCTGAAGGTCTGAGGGCAGAATCTGTGCAAGCAGCAAGGCTCCACAAGTCTGAAACAGGAATGGAGAAATGTGTCCCTGCTGCTGGGTCCCTCTTTGTGAATCACCAAAGCTGCTGAGGACGGGAGCATCTGGAGGCTGAAGATTTCCTCAGACATCCCTCGGGGTCATGCACAGTGGGTGCAGCTGACCCCTCATGAATGTTGCTTTAAGGTGCTCTGGGGCAAATATTTAAACTGCAAGCAAGGGTTCTGACCACAAAACAAACATTTTAAAAAATGCATGATGGCTTATTATCATAACCTTTCCTACAACAGCGTGTGGCATTGCAGCTGGGGCTCTTGGGACTGTGGAGCAACCCAGCCCCAGGTTGTATGGGAAGGGTGAGGGAGGTTGGAGATGAAAGATGCCACTTCCAGAACTCTTGTGTAGGCAGTGAGCTGAGCTGCAACTTTTCCAGCTCCCTGAACCCCTGCTTGCCCTTGAGGCAATTGCTCCACAGCTGCATGCACCATTGCCTCCAGTGACCTGCAAACCTTAGCACAAGGGAGAGCTAGCAAACCTTAGGACAAACCTTTCTTTACACAGAAAGCTCCTGCTGAGAGTTTGCTTTAAAAAGATCCTTAAAAATCTCTTGCCTCATGGCACCTCTTTTCCTTCCCACTCTCTGTGTCTCCCTCCCTAAAGCTGATCCACCTCAGAAAGTGCTGGTTTTCCCAATATCAGTTTTCCTCAACTTTTCTCCTTTACTCTTCATTCTTCCCATCACATTTCAAACAGTTTCCACCCTATTTTCGCTGATGCAAGGCATCCCCAAGTGCTCAGGAGCAAAACTGTGCACCCCATTCTCCCACCCCACCCGTGGGGTAGGAGCCACAGCTCCCTGCCATTCCCAGGAAGGACTGCCACGTCCCAAACCACAAAAACAACTTGGCCAGGCAAGGCAGACACCCTGGCAGGGCAGACACCGAGCCTTTTCTTTGCAGGTCGCATCCAGGCTCCCTCCTTGGAGCCTGGAGAAGGCTCCCAGCTCCTCCTGCCTTGCCTGCAGATGGCAGCTGCTGTTGTTGCAGGAGGAGATATTTCCTCCGCTCTGCCTTGCCATTAATCTCTCCTGGAAGTTGTGGCTGCTGCTGCTGCTATCTCTGGTGAACCCAGGAGCAACGACAGCTGTTCCTTCAATGAGCCTTCCCACCATCAAAGGAGTCTGGGAATCTGTTCCCAATTGTGGACTGGAAGAGGAGAGGTTGTGCTCAACAACTTCACCACTCCCTTTTTTTTTTTTTTTTTTTTTTCTTTTTTTTTTTTTTTTTTTTTTTGCTCCCTTTTAGAAGAAGGAGGTATCAAATAACTTTCCATTTTAAACCATCAGGAAAATTACATATCCTCTGCTTCAAACGTATGACCCTGGAAATCACAGGGCAGGAGGCCTCAGGGTTGTGGCTGTCTCAATGTAAATTATTCCCTGCCTGACTCCACGGTGCTGGCACAGCTCTGGAGCTGCTGGATGTGGTACAGGGCAGCACAGCACCCCAACACTCCTGCAGCAACCAAAGACCTTCCATTAGGAGCCCCAGGGCACCAAAACTCCAGTTTGTGTGAGGCTGTCCTGGAGCAGAGCCGGGCAAGCAGAGGCATGCTCTAAATAAAGGAAATTTGAATTGGAAATACTTAAATGTTTCACATTTAGGCAAATCAGGACCTTTTTTTGAAGCTGGTTCCTCAGAACGCTCCTGCTGGAGCCAGCTCAGCTGCTGCACTTGCACTCTGCAAGGTTGGGAGTGTTGAAAAATCACAGAATGGAATCACAGTATCCTGGAATGGTTTGGATTGGAAGGGAAATTAAAGTTCTGCTCATTCCAAGACCCCTGACCCATGGGCAGGGACACCTTCCACTACCCCAGGCTGCTAGATCTGGCCATGAGGTTGATCTCATCAGTCATGGAAACAATTCATTGCTGCTTACATCACCTTCTCTTATTAATCCATGCTTCCAGTTGAGAGGTTTTTTGTCTGGTTGTGGTTTTGTTTTTTTGTTTTTATTTTTTTTTGTTGCCTCCTTGGGTGTATTGCCTGAGCCTGAAGCACACTAAAACATATTATCCCTTCACTGAAAACAAGAGAAACAGCTCTGCTCCAGGAGTATGACAGGTATGGCTGAGGTGCTGCCACAATCCACTCCATTAACCTTTGGAGAAAGATTTTCAAAATTTATTTTGTTCCCTTACTTCTGTTCAGCTGAAATCTCACATTCAGCACTGTCAAAGCACAATAACTACCAAAGGAAACCCAGTGCCTCTGTGGGAATATCCAGGGCCTGATCCTTGAGCTTCTTCATGTGCAGTGACACCTTCTGTCCTTACAGATGGCTCCAGCACTCTTCAGAATCCACACACTGGGTTTGGGGCTGTTTTTCCCCCCTAAGAATAATGAGCTGAAATTTTTCTCCTGTGCTGAGGAAGTCGCAGCTACAACCCAAAACTTGTTTAGGCAAGCTGCAGAAAAATGAGGTTTGAACTACAGACAGAATAAATAGAACGAAAGTGAAATGACAGACAATCTGTTTCAGTGGATTTCCCATACTACTTGTTTACTTTTTTCCCCAAGTTATACGCTCTTGCTGGTTTAAATATCCGTGGAAGTGGAGCATTTATAGCTGAGACCTAATTCAAATATGCTGCATAATGCAGCAGGAGGCTGGAGATCTGGAGCTCTGGTTATGTCTGACAGTGTGTGGCAGGTCACTCAGGTAGCTAACTTCAGTTCTGGGCTAAAAAACACTGAATTGCTCATTTTGCTTTTTGTGTTGATGTTTGCAAGATGCTTCTCCTTAGCTTCAGTTTCCTAAAGGAGGTACAGAATGATGTCCCCAAGTCTCTTTCTTCTCTGCCATCATATCCTTCCTAATCCAAGCATTGCAAAAGGCTTAACCTGAATGAGCTGCAATTTTTATCATTTTCTTACATTTTTTTATACTTTTCTTTATAATTTTCTAATGACTTTTTATTCATTTTGTGTGTGACCATGAGCATGGAGTTATCCTAATGTTGCTGAAACAGAAGCTCAAAGTCTGTTAATATAACAACCCCATTTGGCACCAAAATGCGCTCAAGGAAATTTTGCCATTTAAGAAGTTTGGGAGACTTGAATTGGTTTGATATGCCTGGATTTTTACTAATGCTGACCTCAAATTCCACTTTTACCAAAGATGGATCTCTTTCCAGCACATTTTTCTTGCCCTTTTTGGAAGTGCAGATGTATTTGTTAAATTAACACACATTAATGTTGTGTGGGAGAAGGGGATCAAAACTACCTTAAGACTGAAAAGTGAGACTGAGATAAGAAATCTGTTGGATTTCTTTTTTTTTTATTTCAGATTTTTTTTTAATCCCTTAGGGTGTTTAGTTTCCTTCTGTTAGATCTTATTGACACAGATTTCCCTTTAATCATAGCTCTTCAGGCAGCATCCTGCTTCTAAAATTTACTTCAACCATTCACCCTTAAAAACAGCTTAGCTGAAAGATCTTTTTAGAACATATCTTTTGAATCTTCTCACTCAACAGAAGCTATTTCTGAATTATTACTCTTTTCCCTCTGGGAAGATACTGTGGTCTGTAAAGAAAGCAGGATTCCAGGGCATTAAAAGAATTGTCTTCTTTGTAGCTCTGCTATTTGTAGGGTGTAGTATGTGCATGCATTTAGGGTTCACCCTTTTATTCTGATATTTCCAGCCCATGACAGAAAAAATACATGTTTTCTTCATGTTTTCTTGCTCACTCTCCTTCCTTCCTTCCTTCCTTCCTTCCTTCCTTCCTTCCTTCCTTCCTTCCTTCCTTCCTTCCTTCCTTCCTTCCTTCCTTCCGTCCTTCCTTCCTTCTTCCTTCCTTCCTTCCTTCCCCTTCCTTCCTTCCTTCCTTCCTTCCTTCCTTCCTTCCTTCCTTCCTTCCTTCCTCTCTTCCTTCCTTCCTTCCTTCCTTCCTTCCTTCCTTCCGTTCCTTCCTTCCTTCCTTCCTTCCTTCCTTCCTTCTTCCTTCCTTCCTTCCTTCCTTCCTTCCTTCCTTCCTTCCTTCCTTCCTTCCTTCCTTCCTTCCTTCCTTCCTTCCTTCCTTCCTTCCTTCCTTTCTTTTTTTCTTTTTCTCCTTTTTCTTTTTCTCTTTTTCTTTTTTTCTTTTTCTTTTTCTTTTTCTCTTTTTCTTTGTTCTTTTTCTTTTTCTTTTCTTTCTCTTTTCTTTTCTTTTTCTTTTTCTTTTTCTTTTTCTTTTTCTTTTTTTTCTTCTCTCTTTTTCTCTTTTCCTTTTCATCTTTTTATTTCCATTTTCCCCTTGTCTTCTTGCTTTCCTTCCCATTCATCTCTGAGTCCATCCCTGTCTCTCCTTTTCTCTCTCCTCTTTCTCTTGCTCTTTCTCCATTTTTCTCTCTTTCATCCATCCATTACCATGATAAAAGGTCACAGGAAAAAAGAAGAAGAGGAGAAACTTAAAGCACACTTACACCCCCCCAAACCCTCCCAAATTACAGTACAACACAGCTGAAACTTGAACCTGGTTAGGGAGAATATATAAACTTTGCAAGTCTAATAAGAAACAGATTTTGAGGGCTTTGTACTTAACAAGTACTAGGAAATTTAATGTAAGAAATATTTAAGAACAACATGAAGATTTCAAAAGCAATGTTAACCTGATCACATTTAAAAACTATTGTGTGAAACACTACGATAAAAGTTGTGTATAATAGTCAGGATTTAAGTTAAATTTGCATTCTGAGGCTGAGAGCACAATCTCCTTGCTGACCCTTCCTACATTACAGAACTTCCTTACTTGATTTCAGTTGGCAACTAATCATCATTTTAAAAGCATTAGGAGATTGATTATCTATTTCCAATGTAATAAAGTCAGAGTAAAACTGCATGAGACCGAGGCACACCCAGGGAGTTACAGTGTGAGAACACTAACTTTTCAATTTCCTTCTCAATGCAGAGCTTACAATGAGCTCCACCACACGTTTTTCCTTCCACAGTTCTTGCACAACTCCTCTGTTTTACCAGCAGCTCAGGAACTGCAGTTCTGGTACAGAGCATTTTCCAAGGAAAGGCATCAGGTGGCTGGACAGGCTGTGAGCATGGAGATTTCAATACCCTGGTTTCAACACCCTCACGGTTTCAGGGTGGGTGAGGAAGACTTTGAGCTCTCTTGCATCACTGCCACGTCCAAAAAGGGAAGCAGAAGGCACTGCACACTCATTGCTCTGCAGGAAAAAAGCAGAGGATGATTCTGTCCTGTTCCTGGAGAGGACAGTGAGACCCTGTGAGGAGGATCAAGCCCAGCCCCTCTCACTGTCACCCACACTGGAAGTCCCCACCCTGAGCAATACATCCCCAGTCACTCTTTCCAGGACTGAACAAGATGATGGCAGCTGCAAAACCATCAAAGAACACAAAAATAAGGTGATTTTGCAAGAAAGCAAGAGAAGTTTGCCTGATTTTCAGTGTGAGGTGTTTTATCTTTCTTACTCAGACTGAGAGTAAATCAGAACGATGTTTTATTTTATTTTATTTCATTTACTCAGAAACTCCTAAGATTTTCTTCACAACCGACACCTTCGCTTTACCTCTGTGTCATTTTTGACCCAACCCTCCAGGTGCCAGCCAGCAGCCAGCAGTGCTCAGCCATCCTGCACAGGGTTCAACACTTGGTCTGTCCCTTTCAGCCTGTGCTGATTTACCAAGGTAAGCCTGTGCTGGAGGCAATTTTAAAGCTTTTTAATCTTAAAATGCTTGATTTCTTAGACACAGGAAGAACTGCTGTTTGAAGCTGATCCAAGGAGGGGGAGGAGAGACCTGGCAGATGTCAATTGGAGCCCTGGTGAAAACAACCTCCTCCAAGCAATCCAGCTCATCAAGCTAATAGTTCCTCAGTCTGATCCTGCAGGGCCTTGTGTTTTATTTCTGCTTGGGTCTTCCTGAGATAAGGCTCTAAAAGGAAAAAGAAGGAGAAAAACCACAACAGTGGAAAGCAAAACACACACAGGCAACCGTCTGCAAATTTCTGGCACAACCAAGGCTGCAGTAAAAATCAGAGAGCCACTGACATTTGCTGTGAGAAAGGTGTCCCAAAATTACTGGGAGAGGTGCCTGGTATTTAGACAAGACCCCACACTCCCCAAAAAGACCAGGTCTGAGCTCAGTGGCTGCAGCTGGAGCAGGCACCTGAGGGCCACTGACCAACATTCCATAAAAATAGAGGAGTGAAAAGAAATGGAACCAACAAATACAGCATGGTTGGGATCTGTGCTGCTGGGACCAGCACGTGGCTCCCTCAGTGACTCCATCAGTGTGGCAGATTGTTGTCCTGTTGGGTGGGAAACTGTCTTTTCATGTTTGGTGACCTTAGGGAGTCCAGTCTGGGAGACCACGGGGGAAAAAAACAAAATAAAAAACCCAAAAAACAAAACTGACAACAACAGCAACAAAACAAAGCAAAAAAAAAAAAAAAAAAAAAAAGCAAAAAAAACCCCCCAAACCAGAAACAAAACAACTAAACAAACAAAAAAATCCAAAAACCCCAACCCCTCCCAAAAAACAACAATGGAAAAACCCAAACCCAAAACAAAACCAACAAAACAAGACAAAACCTCGCAACAACAAAAAACACCAAAAAAACCCACCCAAAAATAAAAAAAAAGCCCGAAACAAAACCCCTGAAACCCCATCTAAATTCAAAACCTTAACTACATGGGAATTTTACCCCATAGCACCACGTCCAGAAATTTGGCATAATGGAGAGCACAGGGTGTTACCAGCTCCTCCTGCAGGGAGGGAACAAAGAATTACATTTAAAATAATAAAACAATATTAAAACGCTGCCTCTTTCTTCCTGATACAAGGTGGCCAAGTTCATATTTTCACTTCTGATGGTAGAAGGGCTGTGGTTTTTCTTGACCACATCAAGCACAAAGCCTCTGGGAGCTCTCTCTAGGTGATGGCACAACCCAACCACAGTTATTCCTTCGTGGAAGAGATGCCCTAAGGAATTTTCAGCCAGTTTTTATTCTTTTAAGAATGAGAGCTAAGAGTGACATGTGGGTCTGTAGGTATGAAATAACAGTAAAATACTTGTTAATAGTGTTATTTCATGTTACTACTTCCTCTGGCCTTTAAATGATACCGACCTAGCATGAGGCAGGATGCAAAGACTAAAAGCTGCAACCTGACTTGGCACAGGTAAGATTTGTGGTGAAATCAGATTCTGAGTGTGTTTGCAGCTTCACACGAGGTTTCCCATTCCCAGATCTGACAAGTTCTGGAGGGAACAGATACCTGGAGTCTTCCAAAGATCTTTAAAAATTAATTTTGGCATATTATTGAGAAATTGACCTTGTGGCTACTGAGTTATGGATTTCCCTTAGATCTAGGTCAAAACTGGCATCAGTGTGTTTGTCTCAAACTACTCCTTGGAAGGTAAATCCAGCAAAATCCATTAAAATCATTGGACACTGGAAAAGGGCATGAGGGGCAAAGCCTGACTCAGTGGCAGGGGCAGGGAGAGTGGGACACAATGAGCTAATTCACAGTGCTCATGTGCACGAGTCCAGATTCCTACCAAAAACATTTATGTTGTGGATTTTGGAATAAAGCATTCTCTGTTTTGTCAGAAGTGATAAATTGGGTGGCACAGAAGCACTCGACAAACCTGACAGATCAGTTACTGCTCCTTCACAGCAACATCCAGCTCACGCTGAGCTTGAGTTTTCTGGACAAAGAAAATACCCCTGAAAAAGAAAGGGAAAGCAAATCTGACTCCACCATCCTGCTTGTAAAGCTTGGAACCCCTCAGTCACACCATTCACTGTCCCCCTCTGGGGTGAGGGGGTGGAGGAGGGAAGGAAAACCCCGTGGAGAAAGCACTTTATGGAGTGTGTTTCTCTCATGTCTTCTGCATAAAGGCAGCGCCCTTTAAAATAAAAAATCTTTGTGATGGTTTGGCCCCAAGTGTCCATCCACAGCAAACTTTGTGAAAAATAAAGCATATCACAGGAGTAACAACCAAAAAAATTTTAAAAAGTAGGAAAACCAAGGAAATACAGCATGCTGCTGCAGATGTGTGGATAAAAGACCCGCCACAGAACCTGAATTTTAATTCACCTCACCTAGAAATGCACAACAGTGCTGCAGTTCTTTTCCACACTGGAAGCAAAGCTGCTCGAGATATTACTTCCACCCACTGGCAGGGAGTGCAATCCATTTGTGTTTTTTGATCTTATACATTAAAATAAAATTCCCTCGGCTTCTGGACAGGCAGAGCTGGTGCTAAGGTTAAGCTAATGCTGTAGCTCTTACAGTCCAGGAATACATTTCTTATTTGTACTCCAGCCAAGTTCATTCACTTATATTTTCACTACAGCCACAGCCTTTTGAAGATGTTGCACTTGGACTTCCTCCCTGCCAAGTTTCTAAATTACAATGTGCTCTGTCCATGAGAAAGCTGAGGAAGATTTATTAGAACAAGGTGCCAAAATGTTTCTCCCTGCCCCACATCAGCCCAGGGTAGAAGTAGCACATGAAAAGATGCTTTCAATTCTTTTTGTTACTCAAATATATAAAGATTTTTTTTCCCCGCTCTCCTTTCCCAAAATAGGCTGTAAAAACATTGAAAATAACTTCAAAGAAAATGTTTGCTGGCCTCTCAGATCTCCTGGTGCACTTCCACTGCTAAAGAGCAGCTGCCTGCATCTCCTGCCACTCTCTTGTTACAGGCAGCAGAAAGATTCACCAGTGAAATGCAAACCATCATTGATGGCTTCACTGATGAGAGCTTTACTAACTGGGGACTGGCCAGATAGGTGAAACAGAACCAGAAAATCAAACCCAAGCTTTTTTGTTTTCAGTTGGATTGAGAAAGAAAAATAACCCAGGATCTCAAATCTATCAGAAAGGTCCACTGTGTTCCTGTTCTGGGGTTATATGAGGGAGAACATGCCCATCTTCCTGCTGTGTGTGGAAATTGCTGTGGAGGATCTCCCAGCCTTTAGACATGTCTGAGTTACAAGATGTGGCTGGGTGTGTGTTCCATTCCCACCTGTCAGAGCTGGGGCAGTTCTCCTCTGTTCATGGGGCAGTTTCTTTATCCCTCCCACAGCCCATCCTCCCTCCAGGAGATCTCTGCTGTCCATGGCCCATCCATCATTAATCACCTTCTGTCCATGGCCACTGAGTGTCCCTGCAGGGCTGATCAAATCCCACCCTCCCACGGGAGATGCTCCACCCAGGGCAGGAGCCAAGCATTCCTACCTGGATCCAATCTGAGCTTTGGGACACCCCAGCAGCCTCTGCCCCCTGCATTCCCAGAGGAGCAGCTTTCTGCTGCCCTGCATTCCCAGAGGGAGAGCAGGCCCATCTCCAGCAGCCCTGGAGCTCCAGAGGAAAACTCCCCCCTGCTCCAGCAGAACCACAGCTGGCACTGCAGGAGGGCTGAGCCCCCCTGGGATGGGACTGTGCCACCACCCTGAGCCCCCTGGGATGGGACTGTGCCACCACCCTGAGCCCCCTGGGATGGGACTGTGCCACCACCCTGACACACAGGGGACAGGGCATGGTGTGACTCTGGCAGTGGTTTTTTTTGGTATTACTGCATGTTTTAAAATTTATTTTTATTTTTTCCTGGTAAAGAACTGTTATTCCTACTCCCATATCTTTGCCTGAGAGCCCCTTCATTTCAAAATTATAATAATTCAGAGGGAGGGGGTTTGCATTTTCCATTTCAGGGGAGGCTCCTGCCTTCGTGTAGTGATTTTGGCTCACCAGTATAAGATTTACCCAATTTTGAGATTTCCCAACCAAACAGACAGGTGCCCTTAGTAGACACCTGTGTTTTCATACCAAGACAAGGCACAAACCAACCCTTCCACCACTGGGCTTGGTCCCTTGGACCAAGTGACACCAGGGTCAGTTCTGCAGGTCACACCCTCACGGCGCTACATGGAAAGGTGTTTCTTCAGAACTGGGGGCAAGGCAGTTTGTTCATTCCACCCTCTGGCTTGTTTTTGTTGATAACTAACCTTTGACAAAGTTGTTAAAATAGTTAAAAACAGTTAATACTGTTTTTTGTTGCCCCATAAAACAGTGACATGGTGCTGTTGTTCAATACACACCCTGGCTGATATTAAGAGATTAAAAAGGGACAATAATTTGGCTTGAGACAGCACACTGCTCTTCGTGTGTGATGTGGGAGATAACCCCTGCACAGGCAGCATTTTTGTGTGGAAATGTTGGATTAATCATGGAGACCACGCTTCATTAGTGATCCCTTCTTCAACAGACCATGCTGCCTTTACCCTGAGCTGATTTAAACTCAGAAATGTGACAAGCTCCCCCTGGAAAGGAGAGAGTTTGAGTGTAGGACACGGAGAAGGAGAAAGAACTCAGGTTTTCAAAGGGGACACAGGTCAGAGCAGTGTGTATTGCATGTCATACACACAGCTTTTCCTGAGGGCACAGTGGCTGCATAAACTGAAACCCTCCTGGAGAGAATACAGAGGGGTCTTTGAGAAGCTTGAATTGTTAAACATTTGTTCCTAATAACCCAGATGACTTCACCCACTTTCCTAAACACAAATTGTGATTATCCTCTTCGAGCCGGAGTGGGGCTTGGTGATTTAATGCAAGCTGGTGGTGTCCCACAGGCACAGTTGGATTTGAGAGTACGAGGATTGAGTTGCCTCTCAAAATGTCAGCAGGTAAAATAAATCTGCGCAGGAAATTTATTAACAATTGCCACTTTCTCCCTCCCTCTGCTTGTGAAGGACTGAGTGGGGCTGTCACAGTGTGAGTAGGTATGCTGGATGTGAATGGTTCCTTATTACCCTATCAGCATCATGCCAATAGCAGAGCTAGGAAAATCAATTTTCCTTTGAAATATTAGAACACGAGTGCGGGCAGTGCAGCAGAGGGAGATTTGTCACCAATTTCACAGAGGCCAGTATTTCAACCTGTTTGTTTGGGGTTGTTTTTTTTCCCTTTCTCAAGGCTCTGCTCTCAGATTCTGAAATAGATTCCTCTCCTTTTCAGTGCTTTATTTTGGTGTTATTTGGTATATTTACATTTTTAGGTTCTGCTTGGATTGCTTAGACAAAGTCCACAAGGTGATATCGAAACCCACTGGGAAGTAATCACCAAAGCCTTCCCTCAAAAGGGTGAATTTTTCCCAGCAGCATTAACACATCAAACACAGCAAATGACAGAATTTCTGTTTGCTGAAGTGCAAAGTTGGTTCACTGAGACAGGGAGGGGGAGAGATCCAATTTCACAATGTTGTTCCTGCAGGCCCTGAACGGGGCAGAATATCAGCCAATGCCCAACTGGCCATGAAGAGCTCCTGAAATGGTCTCAAAGAGTTCCTTTAGGCTAGGCATCCATTGCTAGCCAAATCTGACCAGATTTCCTAGGTTTTGAGGTTTTCTAGAGCCCTGGAGGAGCTGAAGACTCAGGGCCAGGCTGGAGGGGTGGGGAGCCCATCAGAGGAGTGATGGAACCACAGCTTTATGCCTCATCCCACCTCCTTCTACCTGCCTCCAGCTCCTTGTGAAGGTGTTTCTGGAGGAAATATCCTGATGTCCACCAATTCCAAACAAATCACCCTCAGCTCTCCTCCTGTAGGCACTGCAGGATCGGCAGGGCTGGGTTACCTTTTGGTGTGCACACAAATATCCTCCAGGCATCTGTCCAGAGCATCCAGCAATGCACAGAGGTTATCTCGCTGAAGGAGCACATGAAATGCTCACAGAAAGGCACAGGTCAAGCTTTGGTTCTGCCCTGTTTGGACTCTGAGCTCTGGAACTGCCCTGGATGTGTTTAATTGCAGCTCACATCACATTCTCCAAAGAGAATCCTGACAAAGAGCAGGAGGACACATCACAAACAATACATAATCTAACAAATTGTTGAACAAATGAAGGTCCTTGAACGGTAAAGGATTAATTCCAGGCAGTGCTGAGGCACCAGTGGCCAAATTAGTTGTGTTCCATCTCTCAGGAAGGTTTTGGCAGGGAAATTCCGGGTGGCAGTCATAAGGAAGGAAAAGCCAGTGTACATCATTCTCAGACCCTTAGTGGTACCCAGCACCACGGGTGTCAATTGGAAGTGAATTGAGTAAAACATCATTTTTGGAATCCAAAAAAATGACACTTACTTAAAGGTAACACAGATTAGACAAGAAATATTACCTTTATCTTTACCATTTTACATTTGTCTGTTATAGAGGTACGGACGGTAAGCGTGCGGTAGGATAGCTTGGATAGATGGCGTTAGGGGCGATGTCTATGGTGAGGGCGCTGTGCTCTGGCTCGTGTAGTCTGTCTCTTTCTCTGTCTCTTTCTCTCGTTCTCTTTCTCTTTCTCTTTCTCTTTCTCTTTCTCTTTCCTTCTCTTTCTCTTTCTCTCTTCCTCTTCCTCCTTCTCTATCTACTTATATTATCTACTTAAATATCTGGGAGTCACAAAGAATGCAGAGTATTTTTATACATATGACACTGTATTAGTTGTCCCTGAGTCCCCAGTACTCCCAGGACTGGTTTGGATGATGAGCAGAGCATCTTTCCCACCACGTGGGTGAATTTGAATTTGAGTCAGTTCTGTATTTGTTGTTCATGAACATAAATTTTAGGGCCAGACTTGCTGCAGAATTCAATTCTGGTTTTAAACCTCCCCCTTTCACTCCTATTCTTTCGCTGGTAATAAAATTAATGCATAAATATGGGCACTGAAATTCCAGAGAGATGGATCCAAGTGTTGCCTGTTGATCTGGACCAAGGGACAGAGCAGGAACCTGAGCCTTGATTTTCAAAGTCTTTGGAGGAAATTGCATTATCAGATCCTTTTTCTCACCCCAATTTCAGTTCTGTCCTAACATTAAAGACATGAACTTTTCTCTGGTTGGCTAAA
Organism: Serinus canaria; assembly: GCF_022539315.1. Lineage (NCBI taxonomy): Eukaryota > Metazoa > Chordata > Aves > Passeriformes > Fringillidae > Serinus > Serinus canaria. Next base: position 9,421,952 of record NC_066343.1, read on the forward strand.
ACAATTTCCTTTGTCTCATCTTTGCAACCACCTCCTGCTGATGGACAGGAAGGAGTTTTCCATGACATTTTATGCCCAGAAATCACAAAGGAATCCTTTGTGTGATTGGCAGCCCCACCCTGACTGTGCTGCACCAGCCAAACCACGGGATATCCAAGATTAAAGCTGATTTTAGCTACAGACATGCATTTCCACTTTTCTCTTGCTCATCACATGGCAATTCACTTCTGGCTTGCCTGTGCAATGCAGCATGCCTGGAGCACCAGTCATGGATTCAGGATAAAAGATATGTTAGGAACAGCAGCCAAAGAGAAGTAAGTAGAACAGAGTAGAGTAGGAGAGGTGGACGATAGAAGAGGAGAATAGGAGAAGAATAAGGAGAGAAGAACAAGAAAGGAGAAGAGGAAGAGAAGAGAAGAGAAGAGAAGAGAAGAGAAGAGAGAGAAGAGAAGAGAAGAGAAGAGAAGAGAATAGAAGAGAAGAGGAAGAGAAGAGAAGAGAAGAGAGAGAAGAAGAGAAGAGAAGAGAAGAGAAGAGAAGAGAAGAGGAAGAGAAGAGAAGAGAAGAGAAGAGAGGAGAGAAGAGAGGAAGGAGGGATGAGAAGAGGAGGAGAGGGCGAGGAGAAGAGAAGAGAAGAGAAGAAGAGAGGAGGGAGAGGAGAGGAGAGGAGAGGAGATGAGAGGAGAGGAGAGGAGAGGAGAGAGAGGTAGAGGAGAGGAGAGGAGAGGAGAGGAGAAGAGAGGAGAGAGAGAAGAAGAGAGAAGAGGGAGAAGGAGAAGGAGAGAGGAGAGAAAGAGGAGGAGAGAGGAGAGGGGAGAGACGAGGAGAGAGGGGAGGAGAAGGAGAAGAAGAAGAAGAAGAGGAGAAGAGAAGAGGAGAGAAGACAGGAAAGAAGAGAGAAGAAGAGAGAGAGGAGAGGAGAGGGGAGAGAGAGAGGACAAGAGAGGACAGGAGAGGACAGGACAGAGGGGAGAGGAGAGGAGGAGAGAAGGAGAGGTAGAGGAGAGGAGGGAGAGGATAGGAGAGGAGAGGAGAGAGAGGAGAGGAGAGGAGAGGAGAGGAGAGGAGAGGAGAGGAGAGGAGAGAGAGAGGAGGAGACGAGATGAGACGAGAGACTGAGATGAGAGAGAGGATGAGGAGATGAGAGTATAGGAGAGGAGAGGAGATAGGAGGAATGGAGTATTGATATGAGAGGTAGATATGGAGAGTAGTATTATATGATATAGAGGATATGATATGAGAGTATAGAAGGATAGTAGATGATATATATATAGTTATATTATTATATTATGATATTATTATAGATTGTTTTATTGTTATATATAATATTATATTACGGAATCATATGATATATCATATGAGTCCATGTCTTCATACAGAGCATTGGAGGGAGGCCTGGATAAGTTCTTCAGATTGGAAAGGAGACATAGATGCAAATGAAAATATCCTTGTAAATACATGGCTACATTTGCATGTATTATTTATAGATCCATGGATTTCCATGGATCCAGGAACACCTCCCTCACCTTGAGGTGCAGGTGGCACAGGGCACAGGCCTGAAGGGTGAGTGGGAGCATCTGTTCCCAGTAGGGTGACATGTTTTCCCCAAGTCTGTGCATTTCTGGGACTGCTGTGGCAGATGGGAGCTCTCCAGTCCCAGCTCTGCTGCAGGGTTTCCTCAGGATGCTGCAGCACCCAGAGAGGGACCCAAAACCATCCAGCTCCAGGCTCCCAGCCTTGGAAGCACAGCTCACTCTTTCAGCATCCCTGGATTTCCCTCAGCACGGGTAGGATCAGTAGGACTCACCTTTCCCTGGGCTGGGCTCTGGAGAGGGAGCACAAACCCCTGGCAGGTTCCCCTGTGTGGTTGTGCGTGAATTTTGTATTTCCTGTTCATGTTACAGTTCCAGGAAAAACTGTTTTTTGCCCTCTTCACTGAATGCAAACACATGCCACTGATTTGTCTTATTTCTTTTTTCACTTGAAGGTTTTTTTATAGTTGGGTGTTGTATCCTGTCCAGGTTCACAAGAAGGAGGATTCACACCTGGAGGTAGGTGAGGAGAATGATTCCTTCTTCACTCCTCCTTGCTGCTGCATTTTTTAATAGAGTGCAAAGCACTATCAGCCCTCAAACCCAACAGATAAAATCTGTGTGTGCACCACCCCGTGTCAGAGCACTTTTAGCCCTCAGCTCTTCCACACTTCTCCATTAGCTCATTAGGCATCATCTGTAGTGGTGCTACAACTTTTTCTGGAGACTAAAACCTGTGTCCGGTCATCATCACAGAAGAAGAGACAAAACAGTCAGTCAGCCTAAAAACACGGATATGTGCCTTCCTCTCTTCACCTCCTCTTCCCAGGATACTTGTAAAAAACAGGGAAGTGATAAACTCTTTTGCCATGAAGAGCACGTTTGAGCAAGGCTACTCAATAAAACACTGGCCCAAACCCATATTTTTAGGATTATAAAGCCCTGGTAAAAGCACATTTAATGCAGTATAGCTCTAGCAGCTATACAGATGCTATCATGGCCACCTAGTTTATTACATGAAAACTGCAGTAAATCTGTCATGACTGCAAGAACACCAGATTCAAATGCTAGGTCCTGTAGTAATCATGTGGTTAAACATGCTGAAGTGTAGTTTTAATCTGGAATCTACTCAATTTATTTGACTCATCACGGCCTGAGAGCCCTGCAGTCCCTAGGAAAGTGTGGTGATGACTGGACACAGGTTTTAGTCTCCAGAAAAAGTTGTAGCACCACTACAAATGATGCCTAATGAGCTAATGGAGAAGTGTGGAAGAGCTGAGGGCTAAACGTGCTCTGATACGTGGTGGTGCACACACAGATTTTATCTGTTGGGTTTGAGGGCTGATAGTGCTTTGCACTCTATTAAAAAATGCAGCAGCAAGGAGGAGTGAAGAAGGAATCATTCTCCTCACCTACCTCCAGGTGTGAATCCTCCTTCTTGTGAACCTGGACAGGCTACAACACCCAACTAAAAAAAAAACCTTCAAGTGAAAAATAAAATTAAGACAAATCAGTGGCATGTGTTTGCATTCGGTGAAGAGAGCAAAAAACAGTTTTGTCCCTTATTTTCTGCTATAAGTAATCCCAGAAGTCTTAACTAATTGCCCTTATGATTTGGGCTGTGAGTTTGTCCTGTGGGCCAGGTGACACAGCACACCTGGTGACAGGTCCAAGGAATTAGCTAGGAAGTCCCTGTGATGGAGGGGATAACAACTGAGTGGTGACAACTGTGACAGAATGGTCTGAAACACTGATATGTGCCTTCCCCACCTTCCTCAGAGGGTACTGGCAGCACCACCTGCAGCAAGGAAAGTCTCAGAAAGTGGATGTGCAGGGATGCATTTAAATTAAAATAGGGATGATAACTCATCTTTGAGCATTCCTCAGGGCCTGTGGGCTCATTTGCAGGCCCTGCTGCAGGGCCTGACTTTGAAAGGGGCTGTAAAAGTCAATAAATGTGTGGAGGGAGGCTGGATGAAATAACTGCAGACACTTTAGGCTGCCCCTTTAGAAGAGGTTGCCTGCAGCCGTGGGGCAGCCCCTGGAGCAGGAGTGGGTTTCCTATGGAGCTGTGTGCCATTCTATTCACTGCACAGCCTTCCTTTGGGGGTGGTAAAGGCAGAAAGGGGCTGTAGGGGAGATCTGCTGGGGATTCCTGTGAGAAAAGCAGATTTTTGGGGGGGTCAGGAGGTGTGAGAGTAATGGCGGGTTTGTGTTTGCAGAGCAGCTGTGGGGCTGCTGGTGGGTAAAACCAGCACTGGGAGAGGAAAGAAACAATGGGAAGGATTCACTGAGTGATCAATGCAAAAAGAGATTTGCCTTTACAAATGAACTTTGGGTTGGCTGAGAAATGAAATTAGACATTGAAAGATGAGAGAAATAGTGGAGAAGAAAAACCCCTAAATTCCACAAGAATTAAAAATGAAAAGGGAGGGTTGTACATTAGAGGGGAATCTCTGGGATCAGGAGTTGTGGGAAGTCTGAACCTCTCCAGTCCCTCAGCCAAGGGGGAAAGAGAGAAGGGAAATGTGGCTGGGAATTGGGATAAGAAGGAGGCTGCACCTCCAGAAATGTGAGAGACCCCAGGGAATGGCCCATGGCCTCTGCCTTGGTTGGAATAAAGGCAAAGGACTCCTCTGAATCCTTTCTGGACACAAAGCCCTGCTGCTTGTGGGTTGATTTTCCTGTCAGGTGTCTTTCCTGAGGGGCTCTGGCAGTGAGCTGATTAAGGGAGGGAGGTGGGACACACCCTGGCTCCGTGGATTTTGGGTCTCCCCTGATTTCCCCTGCCCTTCTCCCAGGTGTGCTGCCCATACCTTTGTCCCCAGGAGGATGTGCAGGGCACTTTTGGCCAGGGGTTACAGAATCACAGGAGGGTTTGGGAAGCCCCTGAAGGATGACCTTGTCCCAGCCACGGGCAGGGATGTCACCTCTAGAGCAGGCTGCTCAAAGTCCCATCCTGCTTGGCCCTGAACATCCCCTGGCATCCTTTGGCACTGTCCTGGCATCCTTGACGTGGCAAAGCACGGACTGTGCAGCCCTGGCAGGGTCTTCATGGCTTGGCTGCAAATATTTGGATGTTACTCTGTCATGGCAAGCTCCTTTTCCCTGCTGAGATTGGGAGGGAAGGCTGGAGGTGTTGACTGCAGGTGTTTTTATTACATTTAAATTCAATTCAATTTTAATTGTTTTTTAAATTTAATTTTAATTAACAGCTGTAGGAACACAGATGTTGTCCACAAAATATTCCTTCAAATCTGTGTCCTGCTGTTTATCTGTTTGGGTTTTTTTAAGGCTTTAGTTTTGTTTTCTTTTTCTCTAATGAAGGTCAGGGCCAGCAGGAGTAAAATCTAAAGAAATAAAATCTAACTATTGCAAAGTGCAGGTAGCAGCAAATTAAGGGGGTGGGGGAAATTGCTTTTTCTGAATGCTCAAGTCAAGGATTTAAAGAGGAGATATCAGCATGTATCAAATTAAAGTCCTTGGGCCTGTCTATTATTGTGGCCCAGGGTTGTGCAGGTGTGCTGATCTCTGTTGGTGACTCAGATTTGTTCCACTGTCCCCTGAAATGCACTTTAAAAAGTGTAGGTGGTCTCCAATGGAAATGGTCCTAAGCTTAGATCTCAAAATAGTCACATTCTTCATTAAGGAATTATCAGGGCCCATCTGCATCTGGAATTATTTTTCTTTCTGTGCCTTTTAATAGACTTGTGTAAATTGAAGGAAATGCAGATCCCTGGATCAGCACAACTTTGCAGAAAAGGACAAATTTAGACACAGGTCCGGGGAGAGGAAGTTGGGGAACAAATCTGCCAAGGAGCTGAACATCACCAAGAGCCTGAACAATTCCAAATAAACAACAAACGTGGGGAAGGTTTCTTCTTTGAATACATCAGGGTCAGACTGCTGGGGAGTTTGGGGGATGCAAAGTTTATGCAGCCAGTAGAAGTTCAGAAGTTGTGCTCAGATGCAAAAAAAAAAAAAAAAAAAAAAAAAGAGAGGGGATTTTGGCACCAACCCCCACTTTATAGAAGATTAATTAAAGACCTGCCTCAAAGAGGAAATGCTGGTAGGACTGGGGCAGCACCAACAGGCAGAACTGTGCTCAGAGGAGATTTATTTGTTCTAGGAGGGTCAGGGATTGCACTGGTGGTAGGGCCAGAGGAACAGAAGAGTGGCTAATTCTGCTCCAGCTCTGAACAGAACTTCAGGGCATGTCCAAAAGAGGAAGCCTGATGTCTTCATTTGCTCAGTAAAAACAGAATAATGTGACTAAAGCAGGATAACGAGACAAATCCTGGCACCGAGGGAGTTTTTACATGGTTTCTTTTCCTAAGAGGGAAGAATGGAGCACAAATCCACTGCAGTTCACCAGAATTTCACCCAGAGAGGTCAGGTTAACACAATCCACTTGGACAGTGCTGGGCACAGGCCAGGGACATTTGGCAATCTCACATCACAGGATTTTAGGGAAGGAACGCTGAAAAAAATGCACAGTGTCCTGCTGCAGGACACTCTTCCAGCCACCTGCACTTCAGGCAGTTCCTGAAGAAAGTGTGGTGCCAGCTTTCTCTACATTTGAATTTAATTCTTTGAAATTCCAGGAACACATTGTTTTCCTGTGTCCATAAACACTTCCAGCTCACGATGCACTTGTGGCTCCACAGCTTGTCTCCAAGTTTGATAAGAATTTCTCGAGCCTGAGAGGCAGCTAGGTTTGTTTGATGCCCTCTCATGTTCTCCAAAAGATGATTATCCCACATCAGGCATGGTGAAATGGATGTCTGTCCTGTCCACTTCCTGCTGCCTTGTGCTGCTTTCTTCCAGTTTCAAGAATTGCAGTGTTTGGTTGCTTGTCTTGCCAGCATCTGATTGATCTCATTGCTGCTCCCTGCAATTTCTCCTTTTCTGCTATTATTGAAAACAGAGGACTGAAAGTACTTGGAGCTTCAGGCTGGAAATTAACATGGATTTACACAGTGTCACAATAAGGGTTTGACTTCTCCAGCTTTCCTTCCCTCTAATTTTTAATCTGCAAAAAACCTTGCAGGTTCCCCTGTTACAGCATTTTTTTCCTATAGATTGGGTATTGTTAGTCTTAAAATTTGCTTTTCTAATGGTCACAGCTTACCCAGTCAGGGAAGGCATGTCTCTGACATGCACTGAAGCAAATTATCTGGATTAAAATGAGTTTCACAGAGGCAAACCTGGAGTTTAATGTTGCATATCTAATTAAGGCTCTGTAATCGTTTTGTGCAGAGGAGAAATTTCAGAATCAGCCATAGCATCTGGTTATTCTTGGGTTGTTTTCATGGGATGTTTTTCCTGCTATGATTAAGGCAGAGGAAACATTTCCATAGTTTTAAAGCTGAGATGAAATCTGGCATCTGGGACCTTCACGTAGCAAAGAGGGTTTAATCTCTTTTTAACCTCTTAAACATAAATTAAACACATCAGTTCCAAACTGCTCTGTTTGCACACCCCTCCATCTGAGATTAATTCTATGGATTTCAGGGTGATGGAAAAACCTGAGAGTACTCAAACATTCAGTGAGCTTAAATGCTCACGTGCCTACAACATGCTATTGGTTGTTGAAATAAAACCTGCCCAAATTACTCTTTTTATCAATAAACAGTTGGTGTAAATGCTTATCAAAGCCACCCCTCCAGGTCCCTGTGCCACCACGAGGAAGAAGAAATGCTTGTGGTGAAATTTTTAATCTGTTTTTGCCCCAGGAGTGATCAGAGATGGTGAAAAGCTGCCAGGAGGAGCAAGGTCAGCCCTGTATCCTTGGTACTCCATAATATTCCTATTTTACAGGCAGGATCCCTTCAGTGGGTCTGAAAAACAACCAGCTGGAAATTTTAGCATCAGATTGTTTTGATAGTGGCTTCTGCTGTTGCTTTAAATGGAAACCAGCCTGACACTCTGCATTTGCACAGACAGAGGGCTGCCCTGGCAGCTTGGGACAGCAGCCTGAGCACACTCGCTTCTCCTCAATTCTCATTTCTTTGTGGGGCATCTGCAGAAAAAAAACAAGTTAACTAAAGGCCCAGTCTTCCAGCAGAGTCAAGCTTCCCTTTGGTCACCTGAGGGCAGGAGGAGATGGCACCAGGGTGGGTTCCAGTGGGAAATCAGGAACAATGGATTTCTCCTCTGAAAAGTTGGTGAAGCTTTGGAAGGGGCTGCCAGGGGAAGTGGTGGAGTCACCATCCCTGGGAGTGCTCAAAACCAAAATTAAGAAGGTGTGGCACTGGTGATAAGGATTATGGGGCCAGAGGGTGCATGGGAGAAGGCTGGACTTGAGGATCTTGGATGTCTTTCCCAACTTTTATTCTCTGACATCTCAGAATATTTTTATTCTGAGATTCTGTCATAATAAGGTCCAAGAAGTAGCTGGTCTCCAACATACACCAGTTAAAACTTCAAAATTACTTTTGGCCTGATTCTGGAATTGCTGTTTTCTATAATTTCCTATTTTTAATTTTTTTTTCCCCCTAATGTCAATGGACCTTTTAATGGAAAGGGTTTAGCTGTTTGTGCTGTAACTCTTGTCTTCCACCCCCAGGCTGGAGAACCCACCTTGAGCTGCTGAGGGAAGCCAGGTACACCCTTCCTGCCTGGGGAATCCTCTCAGGAGCTCCCTGGCTGCTGGAGCAGCACTTTTTTTATTATTTATTATTAGTTGGAAAAGGGGGTTCCCAAGGAAAAGCTTTATCCTTGGCAGGCCAGTGTCACAGCAAAGGAAATGGATGGGTTTTTGTTGGTTTACAATTAAGACTTAGACAGGGTTAAGGGATAAAATTTCAGATATTTCAGTATTTAATAAGGATTTTTTATGGTACAATAATTTTTCAGGGTGGAATATGCCAAAATGCAAACCCATAGTACATTGTGTAGATAAATTTATGGACTTTGCAAATTGGCAAAACTGACAAAGATTCTCTAATGAGAGGTTTGAATTAATGATGTGGCATTCCTTTAAAGTATTCTATTCTAGATGGGTTTAATCTTAGTTTACAAAGTATTTTCTGGGGAGGGTCTTGGTTTCTTAAATTACCTCAAGTTTTTTTTTTTTTTGTTTTTTAACTGTGAGGTTTTTGAGATGTTTGGTCCTCTGGTTTAGCAGGATTAGGGTTAAGAAGTCAGGTTTAAAGAATTACAGGTATGGTAAGAACACTGAGGATACATAAAGGTGTATAAAGATAAAGAGAAAAAAAATCATCCTGGCATCAGTTTCACATCAGCTGTGGAGGCACCACGTTGCCATGGGCAATCCCAAAGTGGCCTGGAACACCCCTACCCTTCCAATACTGAGATTTCTCCAAGGAAAACTCAGCATCTCAGAGGTTCTGGGGGTCTTTTTTGGTTTTTTTTCCCAGTGCACTGCTGTTCAGGATGCAGATGTGAGGACTGGTTCAGCCTTTGCAGCTCCTCCTCCTGTTCCACAGCCTCTTTCAGCAATTTAAACAAACAACAAAAACAAAAGAGTGAAAGGGATCCTCATTTCGCTGCTCTAACTGGAAATTGTAGCCTCAAATTGTTTCAATAGTGGCTTCTACTGTTGCTTTAAATTAAGATCAAGCTGCATTAAAGGATAAAATTTGTCCTTTCAGACTTCTGTGGACACAATTTTTCTGCCCTGCCTCAGCATGCAGCTGAACCAGGGTCAATGAATGGGAGTGTATCAGGCACAGCAGTGAGAAATTCTGGTTTGCAGTTGGCCAGTTGCATCACAAAACGTATTGGTGTGACATTATCAGTAAATACTGAATTATTTCTCAAATTCCTTTTTCTGTCTTTGAATTCTGACGTTCACAGCTCTCAGTTTCAGCACAGAGATGTGCTAGGTGTGAACACGACTGCTGTGAGAAAGAGAAACAGGGGGGAACATTCGGAAGTTGTTTGGTAGAGTTGGCAAAGGAAAGATCAACATTAGCCCATTCACAAGGGATTGTATTGTTTTAATAATTTAAAAAAAAAAAAAGTTTAATAAAAGGTGGGGGAAAGCACCTTGGTTCTTGTTACATGGTTTTCTGGGGTCCCAGGAGGAGGGAAGAGACGAAACAGTTGACTCCATGCATCAGAAGGCTTGATTTATTTTATATGATATATAAGATATAAAAACTATACTAAAAGAATAGAGAGAAAGATTTCATTACATGCTATGCTAAGAATAGACAAAGAATCTGTAAACTAAACTCTTGTCAGACCGAGACCAGCCGGACAGGTGTTCTGTGATAGGCTCTTAATTGCAAACAGTCTGATGGGGCCAATCACAGACATCCCCCCGTTGCATTCCACAGCAGCAGATAAGAATTGTTTACAGTTTGTTCCCAGGCCTCTCAGCTCTCAGGAGAGGAAAAACCCTAAGTAAAGGATTTCTCATAAACTGTGTCGGTGACAGGTTCTGATTGAGGTTTGCTTCGTTCCGTAATCCCCAGGATTCTGGGGGCTGAATTCCATCCCTGAGCCCAAGGGAAGATGGATCCTATCCTGGTGTGAGCTGCACCGTGCCATGGCCAGCACCTGGGCTCAGGGAGGGCTCCTTTCCCCTTCCCTGGGCACAGCAGGCTCAGGCACCAGCTGGTGACACACAGAGGTGTCACCCAGTGGTGGGACAAATGTTTGATCCCATGAAAACCGTGCTGGCTTCTGTGCTCCCTAACGTGCTGAACTTTCGGGCATCCTTCTGCTTTGGATGCATTTCCAAGCTGGCTCCTGGGCATTCCCTGTTTGTGTTCATTTCTCTTTATTTGTTCCCTGGTGGGTTGGAGTTGTAGGCTGCAGGTGGTTAATTGGGATGTGACCAATTAAAGAGATTAACCAGGTTCTGTGGCTGCCTGTGTGTGCCCAGCAGATCCCACCTTCCCTTTAAGGTGCTGGTGTGACAGATGTAATTCATATTTCATATTTAGACACATTTCTCCCAGGACGTGGTGTATTTGTTGTATTTGGTAGTGATCTCCTTTAGGCAGAAGCACAGTGAGAATATCTGGATTTTGTTTATTTTCTGTGAGCTATTATAATAATACCTGTAATATATAAAATATGCAATATATAGAATACAAGATATAATAGATAATAGATAACATCAAATATAAAAATAAAAATATAAATATATGCCAATATATAATAGATAATAGATAGTAGATAATCGATATTCTATATTCTATATATATATAATATATGTTATATATGATATACTATGTTATATTACATATTATATATTATATATTATATATTAGATATTAGATATTATATTAGATCTTATATTAGATATTATATTCGTATTAGATTAGATATTATATACTATATTATATTTTAGATATTAAATATTAGCTATTATATCTAGATATTAGATATTCGAGATTAGCTATTGTATTTTATATTTTCTATATTATGTAATATATATTATCTTTTGTATGTTATATTTTATATATCATATATAATATCTAATTTAACTATATATATTAGATATTAGATTATTATACATTATATATTATACATTATATCTAATATCAAATCATCTACTATATATATCATCTATATATTCTATATTCTATATTCTATATTCTATATTTTAATAAGATATATTCTAGATTCTATATCTATACTATATATTATATATCATATATTATATATTCTATTATATAATGTATATTATATGTTATATATTATGTATTATATATTATATATTACATATGACATGTTATCGATTATATATTATATATTATATTATATATGCTATCATTATATATTATATATTATTATTATCATATTATATCATCTATTATATTCATCTATTCTGATTATCTATTAATATTATATATTATATATTCTATATATTATCTATATATCATGAGTTTCACAGAAGGTGTAAAACCCAGTCTGCCTCTTGTGTAGTGTTCAGATGTTAGTTTTTGCTTGCATTATAAAATAATGAAAGTGCATACATGATATAGAGGTCCTGAATGTCTGGGAAATCATCATGTCCCTTCAAAGTCTCCAGATTTGGGGTTTTTCACAGGTATAAACCAGACTCAGCTGCCTGCAGAAACGTTGTACCCTCTTGCTGGGGAAAAACAAGAGTGAGAGATCAGAAAACGTGGCCACAGTCAGGGTCAGGCTGCAGGAAAGAAAAAATGGGTTTCTATTTCATGTTCCCATGCTTTACTTCCAGCTAGGATATGACAAATTGGGATTTAAGTTAATATTTGTGTTAAAATGCATAGGAAACCTGGCTGTATTTCCCACCTGTGGCTGTTTGGGGTGTTTTACTCCCTGTAGTGTGCATGTGTTTCTGCCAGGAGAAGTGATTTAGAGAAAATGGCAAAGGGTTCTGAGGGTTATTTTGGGCTCTGCTGAAAGACAATATGCAATATTGTGACAAATTCTGCAAACAATGTCTTTCATCAAAGTTCTGGTTAATGTTCTCTTGGGTACTCGTGCTCATGACTTGAATGGGAGTCACAGATTACATAAAGAACTGTGGAATTTTCTCTGAGTCACTGAAAGAGAGTTTAAAAAAAAAAAAAAAGGGTTTAAAAGATAATATTTTTACAATTAGGCTTTTAAAAGTTCTCTGTGAGTTTGTTTGAACTGTGGTCCGTTGCACCCCTGAAATTGAAATGCTGAACTCAACAGAGGCAGGGAGGCAGCTTGCAATCTGGGAAAATATTCCACAGTGAATCAGGGTGAAAAGTCAACTTAAAAGCTTTACCAGGATTCCTCCCCAAAGATGATTTCACATGAAGATTGCTTTTAAGTGATTTTTTTTTCCAAAGGTAGGAGGAAGGATGGTTGTAGTTGATTACACTAACCCAAGGAATTTGATGCTGAAATCAAGACTGGCTGAGCCAGGGTGACCCAACAGGATACTCTGCTGTGATGTGATTGCAGTTAATTTCTTAGAATACATTTAAAATAAGTTTTTAATCTGGTTGTAGTGGAATGAAACCCCAGGATTTAGCTGGTGGGAGGTGCCCCTTGCAGTTTTGAATTAGCTGTTCTTATTGAACCAGTGATTTTAAATGCCAAGAAGTTCTTTTTGCTACTTGATTCCATGTGCTTTGATCCCTCTCCAGGGCTGCAGTAATTTGGATAAATCTGAGTTTGGAGAGAGAGAGGTTTCTGAGCATCCAGCACATGCCAGAGTCTCCCTCATGAAGGGACTCACAATGGTAGAAACAGCAAAGGAAAAAGCTTCATTCTGGTAATTTTATTTCAGAATGCAAAGCAAATAGAGAGAAATCTGTGTAGAAGAGTGCCAGCTTCATAAATTCTTGCAATTGTGCTCTGCAAAGCTGGAAATGGAAACAAAATTGTGGGGTTTGTTCTTTACCGTGTTTCAGTGTTGTTTATAAATTTTATAGCTGAATTTGCAAGTGAACGGGGAGGGGAAAATAAGGTGAAAAATTCCTGTTTGGGCATCTTGGAAAGTCAGCTTGATTCCTGAGCTTCAAGCTGCTTTGGTCAACCCTCATTTGTTACTTCTGAAGTGTCAGGGAAGTTCAATAAGCAAAACAATCCTGCAGTTTAACATAAATTCAAAAGAGTGTTTCTAATTTCAGTGGCTTTGTGCATTGGTAGTCAATAGAGACCAGATTTCCAATTGATACAGAAGTGCTCATAATTTTAGCTGGCTGAGAAAAAAGGATCCTGACTCCTAAATTGTCTGCAATTGCCACATTGCCTGGAGGGAGACAGAGCTTTCCTTCCTGGAGATTTATGGCGTTCAAAAACTCAAGACATCCAAGTCCATGGGAGTTTTGCACGTTTAATAATAATATTGCTTCCAATCAGAGTGAATTGAGATGCATCAGAACAGTGCCCTGCGTTTTCCATGCTACAAAGAAATCTGTTTCTGTTCAGAGAGCTGCTCTGAGGGGTTCTCACTGAGACTCCACAGAATCAGCAACCCAGAAATATGTTCTGTTTGGGAAACTGATTGAAGTAAGTTTTGCATGGGAGACTTCTTGAAATTATTGCAAATAATCGCATTTGTCCAGCAAATAAACTTATTTTTCCAGAGTACTCTGGACAGCCTTAGAAATTCACAGAGCCAGAAGCTGGTTTTGAGGTAGAGATGGTTTCTCTTTTATTCCTAAGGTGTGGCTTTTACTTTGTATTATTGTCTGGCCTTGATTTCTTGTGCTTGCTCTGTTTCCTACATCACCAAAGGAGACTGGAGTTGCCTGTGAACTCCTGTTTGGTCTTTTCTGGGCATCAGGCTGTTGTATTATACACAGTAAATTACTTATAATCTCAGGGGGAAGCTGTTATTTGAATTTTGATTTTGGCCCAAAACTGAGATTTCTTCTTTCACATGGATTTGGAACATTTGTTCACATTTGGAGTTAGCAGGAAAGTGATTTCCCTCTTTGGGACCAAAGCCTTGTCCCAGACAGGGAAGTTTCTAATCTAAGTTTTTGATCTAACAGGGGAAGGTTTTGATCTGAGAGGCTGTACATTCTTAGATCAAATCCTTATAAAGTCAGGGGGCTGGATGCTGAAAAAGAAAGGGGGGAAAAAAAAAAAAAGGTGAGAATGGCTGAATTTATTTTTTTCTTTTTTCACTTCTCATGATTCTTTGCTGCAGAGGCACTTGTGAGGAGTGGTACATTTAGGAACAGGAAAACAGGAGTGCAGCAGCAGGAGCCTTTAGCTAGGCAAGCCTTTCTCACAGCAAAGAGCCACGGAGTGTTGGGCTTGCCAAGAGGCAAATGGGATGGCAGGGGTTTCAGGCTGAGCTTCCAAACCCTGCTGAGGCAAAGGACATGTTACAACATCTCTGCCCTGACAGCTCTTTCTGAGCTCCCTGGTATCAATAGAGACCTCATGCCATAATCCCACCCTGCTCCTCCACTGCTGTGGGGCATCCTCTTGCTTTGCTGTCAGAGGTAAGAGGGGACAGGGCTCTGGATGTGGGGATGTTTTCCCTTTTTTTTTTTTTTTTTTGGAGGTTTTTGGTTTTTTGAGGTTTTTGTTTTTCTTTTTTAATCCCTGTACTGTTTTTACAAAAAGATGGTGCTCCCTTTGTTTGATTTTTGTATGAGCACGACAGGACCTCAGTAAATTAAGCCTAAAAACAACTTGGCCTCGAGAGCTCACCAAAAACTTGCACTCAGCTGATCAAGGGAGGATGCAGGATTGCAGACACAGAGCTCCCCAGCCCTAGATGCTCTCTGAGTAAAACACTGTTTTCAGACAAAGCAAAATGAAACCCGAGCTGCAGCTCACTCAGGAGAGAGCAGATGATATTGCTGAGTTTTTACAGCAGACACAGTTCTTGGTAACTCCTGTGTTTTATTTGCAGCACCCAGAACCTTGACCTGAAAGCATAAAGCAAAATACACAATTAACATTGAAGGAGAGACTGGCTGCAGCACAGTTTAAGGCTTTATTTCCACTTCTTGCAGTTCCCTGCTGCTTTAAACTCTGCTCAGAATTCATCATTTCAGCTTCTGCTTTCCAGGTGAGATGTGTGCCTCGGGCTGACTGTAATGAAGAGGAAAATACCTGCTTGGCTTTTCTTTTTTTCCAAAACCAAGAATGAATAAAACCACACTATTTTGCTCTTGCTGGAAGGAATCCTGGCAGATATTTCTCTGAGAAGTTGCAGCAATCTGAGCACTGGCAGCAAAGTCTCCTTTCATGATGCACGTTTTTTGAAAAGCCTTTATTAATTGTAAGCATTGTGAAGAGATTATTAGTATGACTCTGGAAGTGATGGAGATGCTTTTCCATGCAGGACTTCCATTGGAATTTCGCCTGTAATCTCCTGTACAGCTGGATTTTGGTTAAGCACAAGATAAAATGAGGGGGGGACTCTCCCCTGTGCTTCCTTGGTGTGCTCCAGCACCATGGCAGGGACTGCTGGATGTGGATGTTGATGTCCAAGTGCCAAGAAAAATGTTGATAAGGAGCCCGGGAAGGAGAGGATGGAGGTGGGAAAGGGAAATAGTGAAAGGGAAGTAGGATCTGGAAGTCAGTGGGTAAGAAGGGATTAAGAAAGGAGTGGGAAAAGTGACTCAGCTCCAGGCTGGGCAACAAAAGGCTGGACCTGCCGTGGTGTGGAAGAGGAGAAATGTGGAGGAGAGGGTTAGAGGTAGATGGAAAAAAACTGAATAAATAAAAAATCAGAGCACGGAGATGTGAGAGAAGAGGGGAAATGAGAGGCACCTGTGCTGAGGGCAGGTCAGGAAGAGAAGAGGGAAAGGGGATTGTGCTGAGCCCAGAGCTGACAGCCCAAATGGGAGCAGGGAGCAGCTGCATGTGGAAAGGGAGTCTGGGCACTGGGCAGAGAAGGGAAAAGCTGTGATGCCAAAGAGGGAGGGTGAGCTGCAGGGCAAGGCAGGCAGCTCAGGGGCTCAGAAGGCCCCAGCACAGTGACTCACTGACACAGAGATGGGATGTCATGTTTCCAATTCCCCCCCAGGTCTGAGCCTTATCAGAAGTTCTCCTTGCAGAGTGGGGATAGACTGCTGTTATTAATTATGCTACTGCCTTTAATCAGAGGCTCAGACTGCTTTAATAAACCCTTCTTTTGCCCATCTTTGAGCACACCACCTGGCTGATGTTATTTTACAGCAGGTTTGTGCAAGGCACAGGTGATTTGATACTGCCCAGGCTCTGGTTGTGCAATACCCCTTTAGAAATTCAGTGTAATAAAACCAGAATGCCTTTTCAATCATTTCACGAAGGAAAACACTGGAAAGTCTCTTGTATCTCGAGAGGGAGGGTGTGGAACTGCTGGTTTCAGTGAGGTCCTAACAGGAGCTGGCATTGTGGCAGCACGTAGTCACACACTGGTTATGGATGAAATGTAATCCACTTAAACTGGAATGTAAAATAAATAACTGCAGAGAAGAGAGGAAAGGGATAACGGCAGAGAGGGGCTTGTATAAACAACTTTCTTTATAACCAATTTGTATTATTACATTTCAGCTGAACAACAGATACACGCCAGGTTTTTGTTGGGTTTTTTTTTTTTATTTTCCAGGGTACAGAAACCAGACGTTTTCTAAAGTAAAGCATTAATCGTGCTTATTTACCCCTATGGTGACAGTGCACGTTCAAACAATGCATCTTTGTTTTCCTTTTCCAGAGATTTATTGAGGCAGACAACTGCTAGTGACTCTCAGGAGCCACTCAGGGAGTCAGATTCAGAGCACAGGCTTGATGAGGAAACCAGTGGTCTGTTCTGGTGGTCCCTGGAAAAAGGGGAACAGTTCCAGAGGCCATGGGAGGCATAAGAAAGTGAAATTGTGGCATTTGGTTTTTTTTTCCCCACAAATTAAATTTGCTTCTTTTGTTTCTGGTCCACCATGAGGTGAATTTGTTTTGATTTCAAGCTGTTTTGGTGAGGTTTGGAGGGTTTTTTTTTGTTGTTTTTCCATTTATTTGTGAGAAGTTTGTTACACTCCTCCTCTCCCATCGAGAACATTTTACAGTTTGATGTAATCCCTAATGTCCAGACTGGTAATCCTGTCACCTGACTGCCTATCCCAAATTTTAGCCTGTGTTTGGAGTGCTGAGCACTGGCAGCAGCTGGGGAGGACTGAGAGGAATGGGAGCAAGGCAGGAGGAAGCACAAACAAATTGGGATATTTCAGATAAAGTATCCCAAAATATTGCCCATTTTTTCCTGGGTTTCATCTCTGGGGATAGGAATCTTTTCTGCCCTCTCTCTCCCTTCCTTTCCCTAATAGGTGCACACCCTAATGGGTGTGGGGCTTCCTTTAATATCTTTTATTCTCCTGAGCAGCAGACCAAGGACACAGGTAACAGTGATTTTTCAGGCCAGATTTTCAGATATGGATGGCTTTGGTGACATGGGTGATGAAAAATTCCCAGAGAAACAGATATCTGTCACCAGCATAAGAAACATGCAGGGGGAGGAGTAGGTGAAATGACCAGGTGAGACCCATCTCCATGGCAATGGAGTGGTATTTTCTGCTTCTGCACATGCAGTTTTATCAGTATTTATTTTATTTTATTTTATTTTATTTTATTTTATTTTATTTTATTTTATTTTATTTGTTTGTGTTTGTTTTGTTTTGTTTTGTTTTGTTTTGTGTTATTTATTTTATTTTATTTTATTTTGTTTATTTTATTTTATTTGGTTTTGTTTTGTGTTATTTTATTTTATTTATTGTATTTTGTTTTGTTTTATTATATTTTATATTATTACTTATATTATATGTATATTATATTATATTATATTATCATTATATTATATATATTATATTATCTTATATTATATATATTATCTATCTTATATTATGATTATATTCTATTATATTATTTCTATTCTGTACATTATATTACATTATATTATATTATATTATCTTATGATATATTTTTTTGTATTTCATTTTGTCTTTCATTTTATTGTATTTTATTTATATTTTATTATTGCATTGTATTGTATTGTATTTTATTTTATTTTTAACATTTAATTTAATTTAATTTAATTTTACTTTATTTTATTTTTATTTAATTTAATTTATTTAAATTTAATTTATTGTATCAGTATTATTTATTTAATTTTTATCTGAGTAGCCTGCAGAGGCAACCTCTTCCTGTTGAAGCAGAAAAAAGATAAAACCACAGCAAGAATGAAGCTGGGTGAGCTCGGGTGCGGATCCAGCGCGGAGCCAGCTCGGGGGGGTGGCGGAGATGAGCAGGGGAGGCTCTGCCAGGTGAGTCCCAGGTGAGACCTCTCAGGGAACAGCAAACCCCCCTCTCCCGGCAGGAGCTGCCATGGAGCTGGTCCAGGACACGGCAGGAAATGGCTCGGGGTCAGGGATGAGCTGCGCCTCCCCAGAGCCAGCAGGAAAGTTCCCTCTGCTGACATCACCAGAAAATCCATAGCCCGCAGGACATCCCAAAGCAGATTTTCCATCCTTCCAAGCAGGATATTACTGCTAATACAATAATTGCCTCTGGCTAGCTCCCTTTGAATTCCTTTGTATTTTTTTTTTTTTTTTTTTCAGTCAGACAAGTTAATTATTTCAGCATTTAAATCGTGGAGTGGTAACAAGCTCTCCATGACATGTAAGCCCTTAACTGTAACACACTAATGCATAAATGTGAGCAATGTTTTGTTCTTCTTTCCTGATAAAACCAGGCCTCTCTCTTTGCTACAGTTTTCCATCAGATTAATGGCTTGCTTGGAAATCTCACAGCTCTGATTATCTGCAGCAAGGTTGTGGTTTCACATATTCCTTAACCAGAAAACCAACTTAGGTTGAGTTTTGGAGGCTCTACAGTAATGTACAAAATGCTAGGAGTAACACCAGTGTCTTTAAAGCAACTTCCCACCATCAAAAACCTATTATTTATTCAATAGAATTATTATTATTATTATATTATTATTATTATTATTATTATTATTATTATTATTATTATTATTATTATTATTATTATTATTACTAATAATAATAATATTATAATTTTATTATTAATTTTATTATTATATTTTATTAATTTATTATTTTATTTTTATTTTTATTTTTATTTTTATTTTTTTACTTATTTATTTATTTATTATTATTCCATCGGTTATAAAAGAATATATACCTTACAATATAATGTAATATTATACATAATAATATTAAACACATAATAATAATATTACATACACATAATAATATTATACACATTCATAATATTATACATAAAATTCTTGTATCCTATAATAACAACAGCATAATATGATATCCTATACTATAATATCTTCATCGTATATTTTATCCTGTAAATATTGTTTATGCACAATAATAAATCCAAACAATACATCATAAAAGAGGCCTTTTTCTGGGTGTCTTTGGTATTCAGCATTGGTCTTAATGTGCATTACCTGAAAAGCAACAGGAGAAAAAATTTTGTCCTTCAGGCAACTTTCTGTAGGAAAAACATTGCTAGCAAAGTATGAATAAGTCAATCAAAATATTTAAAATACTTTAATTTCGAATTTTCTCTTTACGAAAAAAATATGTAAATAAACCAATAACTTTTATTTGCTACATTATTCTGTAAAACTGGTGCTGCCTACGGAGAGAATTTGAAATGAATTCCCTTTTCACACAGAACAGCACTCAAAGCCTCGTGTTAACAATGAATTTCATAAGTTTTAAATTCTCCTCAGCTGTGGTGAAATGAGTGACAGACCCTACTGGTGTAACTGCAACCCTGGAAATATTTTATTTTATTTCCTTGTGAATCACATGCAGAGAGGAGTTACCTTCACTCTCTCCCACGTTAGTCCCAATAAACTTTAAGAGTTTCCTGTTCTGATACTGTCTGGGCTTAGTCCTGGGTAATCTTTACCTCTTTTAGAGCTTTTTCTGAAGGCTCCTAAATGCCACATCTGAGGTCCTATTGCATGTATTTAATTTGAAGGTGCTCCCTGGCCCTCAGGAGCCTGACAGGGAAATGTTTAGTCACTCTGAGAGTAATGAGGAATTGTATAATCATTTTAAATTGCTAATGTTTGTGGTCCCTCTTTGTCCATGCCTCTTCCATCTCAGCTCAGGGGCACCCAACAGCTCCCCAGCTTTAATTTGGTTTGGTAGCTTGGCACCAGTGAATTCAAACCAAAATTGAGTTAATTTAGTTTGGTAGCTTGGCATCAGTGAATTCAAACGAAAATTGAATTATTTAGGTTTGGTAGCTTGGCATCAGTGAATTCAAACGAAAATTGAATTATTTAGGTTTGGTAGCTTGGCTAAAAGTGAATTCAAACCAAAATTGAATTAATTTGGTTTGGTAGCTTGGCTGAAAGTGAATTCAAACCAAAATTGAATTAATTTGGTTTGGTAGCCTGCCACCAGTGAATTCAAATGAAAATTGAATTATTTAGGTTTGGTAGCTTGGCTGAAAGTGAATTCAAACCAAAATTGAATTAATTTGGTTTGGTAGCTTGGCTGAAAGTGAATTCAAACCAAAATTGAATTAATTTGGTTTGGTAGCTTG
This sequence comes from Serinus canaria, assembly GCF_022539315.1. Taxonomy (NCBI): domain Eukaryota; kingdom Metazoa; phylum Chordata; class Aves; order Passeriformes; family Fringillidae; genus Serinus; species Serinus canaria. The sequence goes on from NC_066343.1 coordinate 9,442,465, forward strand.
GCTAAAAGTGAATTCAAACCAAAATTGAATTATTTAGATTTGGTAGCTTGGCTGAAAGTGAATTCAAACCAAAATTGAATTAATTTGGTTTGGTAGCTAAGCTGGAAGTGAAAAGGTCCCGAGAAAGTTTCCAAGCATGTTATGTGCGAACAGAATTTGATGTTTAACCTGGAAAGGGAGAGGGCTGGCCCTCCTCTAAGGAATTATGCCTTCTGCTCTGCTGTATTTGGGTTTAAAAGGCACAGTTCTGTGACATTAATGCTGTTTGCATAATTCTGATTTGAGGTATTTTTCATCTGGTGATGAAGGTAAAGACTGATGAAGAGGCAGTGTGCAAGATTTCTGTTTTCACCCTGAGCTGGCCCAGCCCTTGTCAAATGCAGGAATTTCATCCCAGACCAGTGCTAACTTGGGAGAAATTCTCAGCTGGAAGCAGCATGGAAACCTGGGTTTTCCTTTGGGAAAAGCTGATTTATTGTGGAGGTGGGTGAGCCCAAGGAACTCCCAGTCCGGGGGGGCTCAGTGGGGCTGGACAGAGGAGAATTCCTGAGCCCTGGAAAGCTTGGGGTGCTCCTGCTGCAGACTTTGGGTGGTTGGGAGAAAAAAAAGGAAGTAAGTAAAGTAATAAATTAGGTAACTAAAGTATTGTAAGTAAAGTAATGAAAGGAGGTAACAAATAGGAAGAAACAAAAAGGAATGATTGTCTGTGGGGCTGGAGGATCCATGGGATTGGCATGGAATCTGAGGATGCAGTTTGGATCCAGAAGTTCTCCTAAAAAAGCCATTTTGTAGGTCCAGCCATAAATATTTTCACAGGGTTGTAGGTGCTCAGTATAAATTCACTCTCTCTACCTGATTCTTCTGGAGATCTTACAGCTGTTTGTGGGATTTAATCTTCATTGTTTTGTAACCTCTGACAGCAATTTTTACACCTAATTGTTCTGTGGTTATTGTTATAACCAGGGTGCAGGGGGAGGGAAAGCACTCTCAAACCCACATCCAATTCTCCCCCTTGATCTGTGTCTGAATGTTTTCCTGAAGTCCTTAGGACTGAACCTGGTGCCTCTCACGACACCAATTTTGCAAAAGGAATTTGCACTTGTCATTTTAGAGACACACATTTAAGAGGAAGGGTTTTTTTATACATTTACATATATTTTTAATATATGAACGCACTTTGGTTTTTGATAGTCATGATTATTCCCTGCCTCAATCAATAATGAACATACACAGTAAATCAGTGATTTATTTAATGGTTTTATAAACCCTTTAATTAGCTCAGCACAGCACGTGCATGCTTGTGGTGGCTGGAATGGCATAAGGGATAAATTTCACAGTAAAACTAATTTTGTTTTTTTGTCCTAAAGGTAGAATAATCATCAAAATTCTTGGTGCCAAACTGTTTCCTTTGCATAAAGAACTTGAGGATAGTTATTTGCAGATGGACAAAACCCAGTGATGGGTGAAGGAACCTATTTATTCCATAAATATCAGTAAAATTACCCAGTGTCTCATGGGACTGCACCATTTTGGTCACTCTGACTTGCAGGATTCCTGTCCACTGGGCTTAAACTTATTTTAGGTTTGCCAAGGGGAATACATCACAGATGAGGCTGGGGTGTTAAGGGCCAAGCCATCTCCCTCCTGCAAAACATTTTCATTTAAAAATCTGTGGAAAGGACAGAATGTGTACTCACATATTTAAAAAAAACTATTGGGAAAATGGTGAGGGTTTTCTTGGTTTGTTTAATTTGCTTGAGTTTGGCTGCTTTTTTTTTTTTTTTTTTTTGATGGTTGTTGTTTTGTTGTTGCAGTTTGGAGGGTTTTTTCCCCAAACTCTACACTAGAGTGCAATTACTGTAGGAAATGGTTCTAAAGCTCATCCAAAATTATTCTGGAGGGGTTTGGTGCAGGCAGAGCACACTGGCTCACCTGGAACCATCTCACAGGGCAGCAGAGGAGGAACTTTTCCCAAGCAGGGACAGTTCTCACCTGGACACTGATGTTGGAAAGGTTGGGGAGGAGGAGGAGGTGGGTTAGGGCTCCCCGTGCTGCCTCTGCTGTGTGTGGGTGTCAGCTGGGACACCAGGGACAGGCCTGATCTCTGCCAAAAATAAAAAGAAAAAAAAGCAGTTTACTAAGTGTGAGGATAGGAAGGTGCTGGTGGCACTTTACAGACACATCTTTGGGAACCTGCTGGGTCAGGATGAAAGATTTAGCTGGGGGTGTGTGTTTTATTTGTATTTTATTTTTTATTTGTCATCTGTCAGAGCTGGGGCAGTTCTCATCTGTTCATGGGGCAGTTTGTCCTTTATCCCTCCCACAGCCCATCCTCCCTCCAGGAGATCTCTGCTGTCCATGGCCCATCCATCATTAATCACCTTCTGTCCATGGCCACTGAGTGTCCCTGCAGGGCTGATCAAATCCCACCATCCCATGGGAGATGCTCCACCCAGGGCAGGAGCCAAGCATTCCTCCCTGGATCCAATCTGAGCTTTGGGACACCCCAGCAGCCTTTGCCCACTGCATTCCCAGAGGAGCAGCTTTCTGCTGCCCTGCATTCCCAGAGGGAGAGCAGGCCCATCTCCAGCAGCCCTGGAGCTGCAGAGGAAAACTCCCCCCTTGGGCAGGATCCCTGCTCCAGCAGAGCCACAGCTGGCACTGCAGGAGGGCTGAGCCCCCCTGGGATGGGACTGTGCCACCACCCTGAGCCCCCCTGGGATGGGACTGTGCCACCACCCTGAGCCCCCCTGGGATGGGACTGTGCCACCACCCTGAGCCCCCTGGGATGGGACTGTGCCCCCACCCTGAGCCCCCTGGGATGGGACTGTGCCACCACCCTGACCCACAGGGGCTCAGGGCCTGCTCTCACTCTGGCAGGGTTTGTTTTGTGTTACTGCATGTTTTCTTGAATTTATTTCTATTTTTTCCTGGTAAAGAACTGTTATTCCTGCTCCCATCTCTTTGCCTGAGAGCCCCTTCATTTCAAAATTACAATAATTCAGAGGGAGGGGTTTGCATTTTCCATTTCAGGGGAGGCTCCTGCCTTCCTTAGCAGACACCTGGCTTTTCACACCTGCTCAGCTGAGAGCAGCTTAGGACCCAGCCCTGGGTCCCTGCTCTGCTGGAGCTGCCCATAGGTCACCCCATTCCCATTCCCACATCAGGGAATATCTCTGTGGAAAGGCTGCTGCAGACAAGGCACAGATTTGCAGCGTAAATGTTATTTTGAGCAGATACCCTAATTACTTCTGACGGGCTTAGCCCCACCAATCCCTCTAATCCCTCCCAAAACTGCTCCTGCTCTTGGTCTCTGTGACATCCTGTGGCAGGCAGCACCACAAATATAACACCCTGTGACAAAACCAGGACAGACAAAAATCTTGTCATTGTGTTTGTTTTTCTGGGGTTTTTTTTAGCTCTTCTGAGAAGTTTTACATTTTCTTCCCTGACAGATTCCCTAGGTGACCTCTCTAGCAACTTACATTTGTGACATGTCCCTCAGCAAACACTTCTTTCCCGGGGATTTTAAAGCTAAAAAATTACAGCAAATCATTAGATGCTCATCCTTAAATGTCACAGTTTGCTGGTGAGCACGGCAGTGCTGGGTTCACAGTGGTGGACTCAAAGACCTTAGAGGTATTTTCCCACCTTAATAGTTATATCCCTGCTATATTATTATTAAATAATATATTAAGTAATAATTTATGATTATTTAATACATTATTATTAATTATATATATTTAATACATTAACACAAGTCATATTATAATAAACTAAAATTTTATATTTTATATATAAAAATATTACGAAATTAGCATTAATTGTAAGATTAGTAGCAAAATTAGTATTAATTGCTAGATATGCAGCTCATATAGATGATTCTTGGTTTTAATAAAGCTTTTTGCATGATAATTGTTTCTGCAAGGAGCCCTCCATGTCATTGTCGGTTTAAGTAACATTTTGAGGACTTAACACACTTTGGAAGAATCAGTTTGAGCTATCCCTGAATTCATTCTGTAGCTTATACACATTTAATCTTGCTTTCCAGCTCTTCCTGCTCTTGGGAGTTTATTAAAAACAATGAGACATGCCAAGCTTTCCCATTACAAATCAGTAATAAATGTTGTATGACCATCGTTGTCACTCCCAAATAATTCAGTAAAATGGGAAAGAAAATCCCTTTTTTTTGGTGAATTTCACTTTGCAACACTTTGGAGACACTGCTTTTCTAAAAAGAAATGAAACTGGACTAATGACTATAACTGGACTAATAACTATAACCCAAACAAAAAAGAATCAAAACATGAGGAGATGCAATGAAAACTCAAAATTCCAGCCAGGTTTTCCTGTCTGTGATGGTTTTTAGCTCCACAGATCCCTTCCGGTCCAACAGCCTGAGCTTAGGTAAAGCAAATCATCATGATTTGGGCAGAGAAAATGGGAATTTTTTTTGTAAAGCAAAAAAGAAAATGAAAAATTTCTGTCTGTGATGACATCTCATGTTCAAACTTATGGGCACTTTTGCCACAGGAGAGAGGCCTGAAAAACAACTGCAATTCATATTTAGCAAGAGATGGTACCTGGAAATATTCCAGTTCTTTGCTTGCTATCTACTCACTACAGGAGGAGAGTAGAGATTTCCATTTTTCCCCACGTACTAGCAAAAGAAATGTAAAATATACCAGTATTTCCCCTGTGATCTTAAAAACAAATAAATAAATCTGCATGCAAACTTCAAGAAACCCATGCTGGGCTTGTCTTTTGTAAAAAGTGCTCAGATAAAGCCATTTTAGAGTTTTAAGTGATACTCAGTGAATAGACATTTCTAGGTAAAGGTTGGTTTTTGCAATAACAGAAGGGGAAGTTTTCTTTAATGAGGAGAATGAGGAATGCCATCATTTGGTGTTAAAACTTCCAGCATTTCCCTGGAGATTATTTCTTTTCTGTCATTCCCTTTGACAATTTTTCCTTGGGCTGATGTTGCATAACTGTATCACTGGGGGCAAAAACAGCCTCGCAAGCTTTTTAACTTTTGTTTGTTTGTATGTCTTCATTTTTGTTTTGTTGTTGTTGTTGTTTTGGGTTTTTTGTTTCTTTGTTTTTTGGTTTTTTTCTTTTTTTTTTTTTGTTTTTTTAATAGCTGAAATATACTTTAGGGTCGAAAATACACTCTGCTTTTTAGAAAAAGAGGCAAAAAGTACAACAGACAGAAGAATCCATATGTTATTATCTTCCTGATACGTGGGTTTTTAACACTTATTGTAGTGCTGTTTTGGAGACTAAAAATTTAAGTTTTCTGCCATAAGCAGTAAATTGGGAGCTGGGGAAACCTGCCCTCTGATTGCCCTGATTTTGGTTCCATTTTGGGTAAAGATGCTCCCTTTCCTGCTGTGCATAAAAATGTTCCCCTCCAAGAGCTCAGGACCTCTCCTGTGAAGATTTGAGAGCAGCCCCAGAGTGGCTGCATTGTTCATTACCTGAGCCTTGCATTTCAGTGGGAGCTTCAAAGGACACTGATTTTTTTCATGTAGGTTTTAATGTTGGGTTTGGATTTTCCTTTTTGGAGCATCTCTGGGCAGGACTCGGACTGGGAGGCCTGGCTGTGCAAAATCCCACCTGGAAAGGTGATGGGTGAATTAATGCCAAAGACATAAGCAAAGAGTGACAGGAAACATGAGCAAGGTTTCATGTGTGGACCTCGCCAGTACCCCCAAGAAATGAGCTCAAGCTGTGGGTTTGATATGGATTCATATTTCAGCCCTGCAACAGTCCAAAGGTCTTCAGCTCCAGGGATTCCATTTGTGCTGTTTCAAAGGCAGAAGTCAACTGAAAAAAAACCACGTTAGATCTGGGCTAAAGTTTAAATCTAAACAGTCACAGAGTTGAATGGGGCTGGAGTTGGGAGTTGTGGTTGGAGGCAGCGTTCACCTCTAAATGCAAATTCACTTTCAGTACAACACACACACACACACACACACACACACACACAAAGTGAGACACAGCTGAGAAAGAAGCTGCAGCTGAATGAGAAACAGATTTGCAGCTAGCACAAATGAAATTAAGGGGATATGGGTGCAAGCCAGCCAGAGTGTTCTGTTGTGAGACAAAATGTTTAATTTCCCATTTGTGATAACACCGAGGAGCTGAACAGGGCTCTGCCATGAATGTTCCTTCACACAGCACTGATTTCCAGGAGCTGGCAGTGCATGAAGCCTTCCCACTGCGGGCTGCTTCCCCAAAAACCTCCTACCCCTCTGCCCTGACATTGCAACAGCCCTCTTGAAAACTGTCAGGTACGCCTCGAAAAAAGGAGAAAATACTGGGATTTTTGCATTTCTGTGTATTTGGGATGCCAGTCACAACATGTGGGCAATTTGCAGTAAGAGTTCTGCATCCCTTTCAGCAGTGGGTGCCTTGAAGTATCACATCATGAAGGGCAGAAGTAGAAATATTTGTTCTAAATATAAACATAGTTGGACTTTTAAACTGGTAATTTTTAAGTGGTAGAGATTTACCTGCCCCTCATGAAGGAGATAATTAGCTGTATTGCTCTCAAGCCATGACTAAGAACAGAGGCTGATACCTACTTCATTTTCTTACTCCTGTTTTCTACCACTCCCTCCATCTCACTCCAACTATTTTTTTTTCATTTACTTTTTTTAAACCAGTGACTAGGCCAACTGGATTTGATGTTTAAACCACACAGGGTTAAAAGTATAGCTTCCCTTATATTTCTGAACTTTCTTCCATAAAAATCTTGAGGAAGATGATCTCTAATTTCACTTCCTCAGCATGAAAAGCAAAACATCTGGTTGTCTTAGTTTCCCACCCCAGCAGCTGACTTTCAGGACAGCAAGTAAGCAATGACATGCTTGAGATTAAAATACAGAAATCTGCTGTGTTCATGCTGGCATGGGAGAGCAGCAGTGCAGCAGGGGAACAGCACCAAGTTTCTATCACACTCATAATTACAGAGCACAGATAACAGCCTGCAGTTAGCACTTTAATATTCCCTGGCCCCTGCTCTGTTTTTTCTGGCCATTGCCAAGGGGAAGGGGATGGAAGCAGCTGGCTAGGGATTCCCCTGCAGTCAGCAGAGCCCAGCTGCTGCTCAGGGGTTTTTGTGTCCCCCTCCTTCGGACACACACAGACCCCAGACAACTGCCCATGGCAGGGGTGGTCAGGAGGGAGCCACCAGGAGGGGACTTCAGCAGGAATTTGGCCAGAACACTCTGCAAATGAACATTTCCGTGTCCACAGAGCCCCAAAAAACAGGGAGCTTGGGATGAAGCTCCATGTCTTCCATGCCTTCCATGTCTTAGCCAATTCTGGGCCCAGCAGAGGATGTGACTCTAAATTTTCCCCCTTCATTTTCGGTTGCAATTTGTACCTGATGGTCTTGGACGTCTCAATAAATCTATCATTCTTTTCTATTACCTGCTCCACTCACTTGTGCAGTGAAATTTAGCATTTTTCCCATTTTTTATTAATTTTCCACATTCTCTTCAATGGCCAATATTATTATGATGATAGCTATAAGGGGATAATCTTCCTATTTCAAGTTATTTATTTGTAATGCAGTTCAGCCAGGACAGCCCATACTCCACCTGTGTTCAAAACCTTCCAGACAGAAATTAGGGATGGAGGAATGGTACAGCTGTTCCATTTCTTTTGTGCAGTGGCTGTTAATTTTTGAAAAAGTCGAGCTGGGATCCTCTCAGTGATGTCTTCTGATCTATTCCTCACTGACTAAGATCTTGAAATATACTTAAGGTGAGATTTTGCTACACAGAATTTCTGTGCTCCTCCACAGAAAACCTGGCTGCTGCAGGACCTTTGCCTCTGTGGAGAAGCCAATCCTCTGGAGAGGGCTGGACAACTCAGAGAATCATAATTTGCAGGTAAGGGGTGAGCTCTGAGCCAGCCCTGAGGCTCTAACAGCTTTTCCCAGGATTTTGGCAGACAGGTTCCAAGGCTGGAGGTAGCATGGATGCTCCAGAGGGCCCATTCCAGTGTGGGGCTGCATCTGCAGGGAAGGGACTTCTCCTTCTCTCAGCCCCTAGGGGAGGATCAGGAGCCCCAGCAGGGGCTGAGGGAGCTGGGAAGGGGCTCAGCCTGGAGGAAAGGAGGCTCAGGGGGCCCTTGTGGCTCTGCACAGCTCCTGCCAGGAGGGGACAGCCGGGGGTGTCACCGTGATGTTTTCTGAATAATCCCCTCACCAGGATCTCTTCTCCTGGGAAGCTTCAGCCTCTCCTTGTTTTGCTTCTCTGGATGTGATTTGGAGAATTGTTTGCCCAGCAGGTGAATTGTTTTTCATTAATGGCCAATCTCAGCCAGCTGGGTCCGACTCTCTGAGTCAGTCACGGGTTTTCATTATTCATTCTTTTCTGGCTTTCTGATGTCTCCTTTCTCTTTCTTTAGTACAGTTTCAGTATATCATTTTCTTTCAATACAATATCACAATATAATAAATCAGCCTTCTGAGCCCTCGGAGTCCATTCTCCCCTCTCCCCTGGTCCTGGGGACCCTCCCAGCCCCACAGCCGGGGGGTCGGGCTGTGCTCCAGGGAACAGGGACAGGAGCAGAGGGAACGGCTCAGGCTGGGCCAGGGCAGGCTCAGGGTGGGCACAGCAGGAATTTCCCCATGGAAAGGGGGCTCAGGAACTGCCCTGGCACTGCCCAGGGGGGTTTGGAGTGCCCAGCCCTGCAGGTGTCCCCTGGAGGTGGCACTGAGAGCTCTGGGCTGGGGACAAGGTGGGGACAGGGCACAGCTGGGACTCCATGGCTTTGGAAGTCTTTTCCACCCTCAATAATTCTGATCTTGTTGCTTCCCAGAAAGTTCTTCTGTTCTCTTTTGGAGTGGAGACTATTTCTACACTCATGGAGGCCTCTCTCAGTTTCCAAGAGCTCTCAAACACGGCAGAGAGCAGCCTTAGGAGGGCATTGACAAGGATGAATGTGCTGTCACCCATCCCTTCTCCAGCTCCCCCCTTCACCAGTGAAGGGATAACACAGGAATTAATACAGGGAGGGGTTGGTCTCCATTTTCCACAATACAGCCAAAGAGCCTGCACTTATCCATCATAAAACTTTGTGTTTCAAGAGCATCGGATGGCACCAGGAATAAATTTGCCAACCCTGCTCTGGTTTATTTCCTTATCTTGCTTATATGTGTGATAATCCAGCCACTCTGGAATTCTACAGGCTCAAGAAAGTAATTTATTCATTGTTTTGCACTTCCTCCTTCCCCACGTGAATGGCTTCCTAGTCACACAAATGAGACTTGAAGGCTTGTCTGATTTTGCACTGATTTCTTACCCCCACAGCTGATGGTATTAGCAGTGATAATAAGATTTTTACTAATGATTTTGGCAGCTTTAACATTGTGCATACTCCTGGATTTGCCAGTACACACCAGTAGGCTTTGTACTCCATAACTGACCTAGAACGTAGGAAAAATCTATTTTAAACTCAGAGATTTTCTTCTTTATTTGTGTTATTTCCTCTAATGTGATCAAAACCAGAAGCCACCACTGCAATTACCTATGCTAATTTGTAGCTGAATTGGAAAGTTTGGGTTTTTTTCCTTATCATTCCACCATTTTCAATATGCAGGGTGAGTTTGGTGACATAAATATTGTTCCTCTTCAGTCAAATACAAATTCTTGATTTATGCAGCCATGAGGTGGGTTTAACATAATGATGGAATTGTAATAAATCCACAGAATAAATTCTTTGTCATTGCTGTCACATTACCTCTAGCCTTCTTATCCAGAATAAAAATAGACTAATCATGTAAAAAAAGTTGAATTTGATTTTTTTTTTCAGAAATTAAAAGCTGTGGATTTACTATATGCTCACAGGCTTAAACCCTCTGAATTCATGAGTGTTTTGGCTGGGTTTGCCTAGGCAACAAAACTTTCAGTCCTGACCTAAGCCAGCCTTTCCCTCCCATTGTGATTTGCCATCCCTAATGATAATGTGAGTAGACAATCTAGGACAAAACAGGTTTAAATCCTCTTAAGCTGTAAAAAAGAAAGAGAACCCAGGGATGTCTGGGCTGGTTTCTTCATCAGACACAGAAGGTACACACCCATCACACAGCAAAACATCTGGACAGCATCAAACTATCTGGGTGGAGGGGGCAAAAGTCTCTGCCGAAGTCTTTCATGAAAGATTAAATCTCTGCCTGTTTTTTTCAAATACAGTTGTTCAAAGGTGCCTTAATTTCATGTTTCCAATTAGTCTGAAAACTTAAGTTACCCATTTTTAGACATGGCTATAAAACACAGATTTGGTTTGGCAGCAACATAAAGAAGAGGTTTCAATATTTCATTTTCACTTTGAGGAGGAATGAATTCTAATCTTGAATATCATGTTGTAGAAAAGCAGGTCTGCAAAAAACTCATGTCCCCATTGTGATGGCTTCACAGATGGCAAAAACAGAGGTAGAAAGAAATTGAGCAATTTGATTTCTGTCAATGACGAGGGTTTGACCATTATCCTGCTGTCCTCAGATTTACACTTTCTCACATTTCAGCTCCGTGATGGTCTGTATGGGATGTTACAGGTGTGGTTTCCCCTGGGGTGGTTTTATTTGGAGTGATTTGGGCTAGCAAGTGGCTGTGCAGGAGAAGGGGAAGGCTGTGGGGTGAGGGTGACACCCAAGGCACATCCTGGGCTGCCTCCTTCCTTTCCAAGGACATTCCAAGGACTCATCCCAGCCATCCTAACACGCTCTGGCTTTTCCACTGATGGTGAACACCACTGGCAATGTGAGCAATGAGGCAAAATAAACCATCTGTCCAGGTTTAGTGTGCTGAGACCTTGTGATTTTGGCTTTTGACCCAAAGGTGTTTCTGTGCGCCGTAGGGTGCCCTCCACGAATGCCCCAATTTTCCTCAAATAATTGCAGTGTTCCTGCTTCCTGCTGTGTGGGTGTAAGCCCTGACTATCAAAGCTTTTCCCAGCTGTGAGGAGGCTTTGCAGCTCCTCCAGGAGGACCTGGACACAGGAGAAGAAGAGGCCATCCTGGCCGTGCTTCCCGTGTGACCTTGGGTTGGGATGTTTAATCTCAGAGAGTTTCCTCTCTCCGCCATGGCCCTGAAAAAGGGGGATAATAATAGCTGCCCATATCATCAGGGGGTGTGAGGATTAATGAGTTAATGCCTTTAGGGCTCTCTGCTGACAAGGAGCTGCCTGAGTGCCGTGACAGAGCGCAGGACCTCGCAGGGCAGGAGTTGTTCACTCCACAGTGTTGATTAGGGGGGCAAAAAAACATCCAGGGCAGAGCAGACAACAGCCATAAAAGCTGAAGGAGCTGCAGAGGCTGGGCTTCAGGGCCCAGCAAGGCTAGCAAACAGCTTGCTGGCTTTTCTGGCCCACTGGATGAAGAGGTTTGTGTGAAATATTTCATCCTACACTCAAGGGGGAGGTTTCCACAAGCATGTGGCATCCTGCACGGCACAGGAGCAATTCAAGGCAGATCATCCAGGGAAAAGGGTGCAAAAGGGTGGGAGGAAGGGGGATGGAGTAGCAGAAGACAAGGAAAACAGAGCCACCTTCTTCCCCAAGGCTTGTGCCTGTGTGTGCCCAGCCCCTCACAAGGGAATTTGGATGCTGAGAAGGTACCAGGGTCACTTTAGGTCCTGGATTAGGGGCTGTGATTCCTACAGGCAGGACCACGTATCTTTTATTGCCCTACTGTGATTCCCTTTATTTCTTTTGACAATTTACCTGCTTTTTTTTGCTTGAAGTTTTTTTTCCTTCCTGCCTCCTCCCCAGTAATTGATCCTGAAGGGAAAACAAGAACTAAATCCATTAATGATCAGCAGCACGGAATAACAGCTTAAACTTTATGAGAAATTATTTATAGGAAGAATCTCATCTGCCAGAGCATTTGGTGTGAACTTCAGCTTTTGCAGAAGGTTTCTGTTGCTGGATTCTCGCAGTTACTGACACATTATTGTGTCTGTGTGAGCACGGTCAGGACTGGAGGTGAAGTTCTGAGTGGTCTAAAGGGGAAGCTCTCAAATGTCAGCCTAATGAGGGGACAGACTTAGAGATAGACAGAATGGTCTTTCAGCAAATCTTTATGCTGAAAGAAACCTTTCAGAATAAGCTGGCAGTGTGTGCTGGGACCCCAAAGCCTGTGCTGGGCCTGGAGCCCAGAGTCCCGTGCTGGGCCGGGCCCGGAGACCGGAGCCCTGAGCTGGGCCCAGAGCCCTGGGCTGGGCTGAGTTCAGAGCCCAAACCCTGGGCTGGGCTGGGACCCCAAACCCTGGGCTGGGCTGGGACCCCAAACCCTGGGCTGGGCTGGGACCCCAAACCCTGAGCTGGGCTGGGACCCCAAACCCTGGGCTGGGCTGGGACCCCAAACCCTGAGCTGGGCTGGGACCCCAAACCCTGAGCTGGGCCGGGCCCAGAGCCCAGAGCCCCGTGCTGGGCCGTGCCCAGCGTGGGCAGCAGGGCCGGGGGGATTCTGCCCCTCTGCCCCTCGGTCAGAGCCACCTGCAGAGCTGCCCCAGCCCTGGGCCAGCCCAGGAAGGAGCTGGAGCTGCTGCAGCCAGGCCAGAGGAGGCTCCAGGATGGGCAGAGGGATGGATGGAGCAGCTCTGCTGGCAGCCAAGGCTGGCACAGCTGGCACTGCTCCCCCGGGCAGGAGAAGCTTTGGGCTGAGCTCAGGGTGGCCTCGCAGGGCCTGAAGGGGCTGCAGCAAAGAGGGACAGAGACAATTGCCAAGGGCTGCAGGGACAGCCCCAGGGAATGGCTCCCAGGGCCAGAGGGCAGGGCTGGCTGGGACCTTGGCACTGAGCAATTGTTCCCTGGCAGGGTGGGCAGGCCCTGGATCCCTGGCAGTGCCCAAGGCCAGGCTGGACATTGGGACAGTGGGAGGTGTCCCTGCCATTGTAGGAGGGTTTGACAGAGCTGAGCTTTAAGGCCCCTTCCAGCCCCAACCCTTCCATGATTCTTCACTTCCTTTAGATTGCCATTGTTAGCTCCTCCGGGTGTTATTTTCCTGCTCCTTGACAATGTTTTCTGTAACTGCTCTGTAGGATGGTGTCCTACTGCTTTTACTATGCTTAATAAAATCCAGCCTGACCCAGGTGGGACTCACAGGTTTTTACAAAAAACCAAACCAAACAAAAAAACCCCCCAAAAACAAAAAAACTAAAAACCCAAAGAAACAACCAAACAAAAAAAAAAAAGAAAAAAAAAAAGAAAAAAAAAACCACCCAAAAAATGACAACTCCCCCCACCAAACCCCCTCAAAATCCCCCAAAACCAAACCCAAGCAAACCTACCAACCAAATGCAATAACAACCAAAACCAACAAAACAAAAACAGAAAACAACCAAAAAACCCACAAAAAAAAATCCTTGATGAAAACCAAAACAAAGAGAGACAAGTTTTAGCATTTAGCTTTAATGACAAATGAGAATTAGACAATTAGTACACTTCCTCTCTTTCTAGAACCTATCAATTTTTTATTTTAAGGAAAATAAAACACATTTTAAGGAAACTGTCCATGCTTTCCCTGTGTTCTTGGTTTTGAACAGCAACATCACTGTAGAAATGTCTCTGCCTCAAGGCAGGAATTGGCTACATCCATCCTGTTGCAATAAAAAACCCTTGTGACTGCAAGTGGGGCAATACCTCTACTTCACCCAGAAATTCTCATGAGCAAACCAGCTCATTTTATTCTGGAAACAAGGCAGAGCAAGCATTATTTCTTGTAGAACTGCTAAACCTCAGGTGATTCCCCCACTTTTCATGCCTGAGACTTTATGTCACAGCCAGGACCTTTGAAAATGAAATATGTTTGTGCAGAGGATACACATCTTCATGGCAAGTACCACCACCAAGTGTAATTGCCCACTTTTGCAACTTTCTTCATCTGCTTTACAGCCCTGAAATTCATATCTCTGGGGATATGTATACATTGCTTCTATCTCTTAAAAAAAAGGCCATATGCATTTCAGCATTGCTATCTTTTTATTCTGGAGACTTCATAATGCAAATAACTCATCAACAGTTGGGTTCCTTCCTGTGTAAAATGTGATAAGAAATGATTAATTTTTATGCCAGAGTCCTCCTTTACTCACATCACTATTTTACATAAGTTTTGAAACTCATTTCTTTAGCTGAATCAGTACAGGAACTTAAATATAACATATAGACTAAAGATCAGCATTCTACCTTCACAGAGTTAGGGTTGGAAAAGACATTTAAGGTCTCCAAACCAAACCATACACCCCAGTAGTTGCAGGGGGAAATGTCACAAAGCTACAACTTGTTTGGTGGGAATTACTGTCCTTAGAGAGGAAAATATGCTGAGGAGGATCCATCCTAATTCACAATGCACCCCACAGGTGTGTGGGAAACAAAAGCAACAGAAGTTATCTTATCTGCACCCTTCTCAGGGGGCTTGACATGACCATCCCATTGCCCAAAGGTTTTGTGGCAAAAACCTGTGGATTTGTGGATTTTTCCTTTTTGGAGGAAAAATCCCTCACTCTCATTTCTGTGGAGGGGGTTGGGGGTGTCACTTTTGGGGCAGTAGAGCCCCAAATGCAGAGTGGGTGCTGGAAGATGGATCAGCAAAGCTGGGAATAAAATAAAGGAGAAGAGTTGTGACAGGGGAGGAGAGTGGCACCCCTGGTGTGACACAGGACACACTGACCCAGCCAGGAACAAGGTCTGGTGACCTTCTGGCCAGCCTGGAGTTCTCCTGGGTGAAGCCTTTTTTGGGCTCACTTAAAAACAGGGACCACGCAGAATTAAGGGATTAAAAATGGATATATTTAATGAGGGACCTTCAGGTACACTAAGGGCAGACAAAGCCTCCACAAAGTTACACTCAAAAATGGAAAATGGTCACGAGTTTTTCACACAATTATAAATTTGGTCCATTCACATTTTAGGGTTTAATCCTCCAATTCCAGCTTCAGGTAATGAAGTCATTTACCCGCAGGTTGCTTCCCACCAATTCACTTTTTTTTATACTTTCAGGGTCTCAGGCTATAGAGTATCTTTGGACCACAGGCCCAGAGGGATTCTTTTGTCTGTGGAGACAGGAACTAACAGTCTGTATGGAGTTCAGACTTACACCCTAAAGCAGCACAGGATTTGAAAAATATAAGAGCTAAAATCCTAAGGCATCAAGGGGCTGTTGGCAGGCTGGGGGCACCTGTTGGACACAGCAGGGAAAGGAGCCATGGTGGCAACTGCCAGGGGCTGATCCCCAGCACAGAGCATCCCTTGTAACCCTCACACTCTCTGCCCCGTGGAGCATCCAGCCCCTCCAAATTAGCAGGGCTTGGCCACAGGCACGAGTGTCCCAAAACCTGATCCGTGTGAGAGTGGCCGGCCGCTGGCTGGAGGGGTGCCAGCCCTTCCTGGGATGCTGACCCTGGGTCAGGCCGGGTTTGCAGCCACCACCCCAGCCCTCCCATAAATCCCCCCCGGGCCAGCAGAGCCTCCCTGGCAGGGTGACAGCCCTGAAATCCCTCTGCCCATCCCCTAACAGCCGTGGTGAGGTGCTGAAACACGGGAGCCGAAATCCCGGCGTTATTGTTCTCCAGCCTTGAGAGGGAACACGCCTTGGGAACATCTGGTGCTGGGCTGGGAATTAGGAGCAGATAGGGGTTTACAATGACCAGATTATTGCACATGACACCGCTGCCTGCAACAGGGAAATCCTTGTTTTAGCTCCTCCAAAAAACAAAACAAAAAGCACGTTAATTTATTTCTTTATTTTCTTGGCAAATGTGTGCCTTTGTCCGTGTCCCATTCTGGATAAACTGGGGAAAGAATCAATTTTCTGTGATAAGCCTGGAATAAAAATAAATTAGGATTTCCTATATCCTGCAGAAATTACATGGCTATGAATGTCAGTGTAGCAGTTAACATTGGCAGTTCTCCCTCCTTCCAGGGCTGGGTCTCTTTACCACCAACAGCTGGGAATGGGAAAGATGACACACACAGAGCTTTCCTCTATTCTGCTTAATGAGTGAGTCTCTAATGAGAACAATTACTCTAACGAGTTTCAATGCTCCCTCTCAAATAAATAGGGTAACTAGAGAATCTACGTAATACTGATGCGCTCTTCCTAAATGGATTTGCATTTTTAATTTTTTTTTTTTTTTAAGGCAGGAAGATTTCTGAGTATTGGGGAATTTTCTTTTGTGGGGATGAATTTTTAATTTTTTTTTGTTTTTTTGCAGACATCATCAGCCTAGCTCTGCATAAAGACTGAATCTCTAAACTGTTCAGAATTGATGTCCTTTAGGTTCTTGGAGCTTCCCCCTGCCAAGATCTTATCTGATGTTGGGAAAGACTGTCTGACTCTGAACAAGAAATTTTCTTTGGAACAAAGGACCTGATATTTATCCTGGAATATTTTCTGCCTCTGCCTGGTGATTAGCTCATCTACCTCAAAGTTTTTTCCACCTTCTTTCTTGACAGCCTCCCTTGCCCAGCCAGCCTTTCCTGCTCCCAACTCTTCCCAGAACCCCAGGGCTCTGGGAGGGATGGTGTTGGGAAACAGGAGTGAGTTGCCAAGGTAACTTCTTGTCACATTACACGTGTTAGATGTTCCCAGAACTGGGAAATGCATTGGTGCTGAGGAGCTCAGGAGCTGCACTGAGACCCGAAATGAGGTGTCTCCCCTTCAATGACCATCTGGACCTGTGAGAAATTAAGAATTCTCCCCGAATTAAATTAGCTGGGATTTGTCTAGAAGCCTGTGGGGGACACCAGTGTGTGTCTGATACCTGTGGAGGTAATGCCTGTCAAGCCATGAAGGTTTAATGGCAGCAGTGAAATGCTCTGTGGCCAAGCTGAGCCTATATATATGAATAAATATGAATAAAATTATATGATATGTACAATATCAAAACCTCAACCCTTAGAAGAGAAGGGTCAGATGAAAGCTGACTCATTTTTGCTCACTTTTAGTTGCTTTGTTCCAATCATGCTACTATCCCATTTATCCTTGCTTTGCCCAGTCCAAAATTCACGGACAGAGGATTACTGGAAAATAAAATTCCCACTCTCACTGTCAGTAAAACCTGTGCCACCAAGCTTTTCATGCTGACTGAATCAGAACAAAATTCCTTGTGTGTGAACTCAGTGATCACAATTGTCTCACAGCAGGCCCATCTTCCACCAGGGACAGTGAGCTGATGGGAATCCCAGTGGGCAGCTGGAAGGGAGGAAGGAATGCCATAAAAAATTCCAGATACTTCTGAAAAGTATCACACATTTTGGGTGAAACCCTGGTTCTGTCCATGGAAATGCCTCTCCTTCTCCCAGTCTGGGATTTTACACTTCAGGAATAAAAGTGACTTAATTTTTAAATGTTCAAATCAATTTCTGCTCAGGATCAGGTAAAATGGTGAAGAAAAGGGGTGTTGGGGAGGACTACTGTGCATGAGAAAGAAATTTAATTTGTTTATCTTGACTTATGGTGACCATCTACCAGTAAGGGCTTCACCCACTGGGAGTGGCACAGAGCAGAATTTGGATTTTGGATTGTGGCACTGGAAAGAATCTCCACAATCCATGAGTACAATTCCAAAATCAAGGGGGTTTTACAAAAAGCAATTAAATTTCAGAAAAGCTGGGATCAAAGCTGATCTGCTGCACATCATACCTCCTAATTTTTCTGCTGCATTTCAGTGACAAGAAATTGTACAGTACAATTTGATGAGGAGGCAGGGGTTTTCCAAGCACACAATGTCTGTGTGACTGGCACTACTTCCCATAAAATTTCTGTGGGAGTCTTCCAATTCCATCACGATCCTTTATTTTTAACTTTCTGAAACCTGATTTGAAGACACTTTGTAGTGCTCCGCTCTCTTCCAGTACAATACAAAATGGAGATAAAGAAGTTATAATGCAATTTTAGTTTTCTCTCTAGATTTCTTGTCAAGCATTATTATGCTAAGGAAGTAAAAGAAAGCAAAGAAAGAATAAAAAAAAACCCTCAAGAAACTGCCTTTATATGTAATACAACACCTTGATAAAAGATGAAATGAAGTTTCTGTTCAGGGAATAATTTTTAGAAATTACTACTGGGGTATTACATATTGAACAAAATATTGAGAAGCTCACAGGTGAAATATTTCTTGCATGTTTTGGCCCATGTGGAAGAACTTCCTTGAGCAAAGTTGGCTAAAATGGGCAATATGGTCATCTTCTTTGGATTAGGGCAAGTTTAAACTGCCAGAGGGCAGGGCTGGCTGGGAGACTGGGAATGAGGAATTGTTCCCTGGCAGGGTGGGCAGGCCCTGGATCCCTGGCAGTGCCCAAGGCCAGGCTGGACACTGGGGCAGGGGAAGGTGTCCCTGCCATGGCTGGGTGGCTCTGGGGAGGATTTAGGGTCCCTTCCCACCCAAACCAGTCTGGTATTCTGTGATTATTTCATGGCCATAAACTGCTTGAGTTCCCAAAGTGGACTTGTGGGACTTGTTTTGGGGAAAGGAATTTCCTAAATGCAGGAGGCTTGACCTCAGCTGCAAAGTGTGGCTGATCCTGAAGAGAAGGTGATAGTTTTAAGCTTATATTTCTTTTGGCTACGTTGAGATAAAATAGAAGAAGATGCATTAAAATTTTTTCACTGCCTTTTCTGAGATGTACCTATAAATGAAATCTTGAAGACACAGCAGCTTTTGTAACCCTGAATTAAATGCACATAGTGTTTAGATGAAAAACAGGCGTGCTGCAAGCTTCCCGTTTAATTTGTGTAGAGCCTTCACTCCACCAGCTGGGTTTCTTTTCCTGAACATTATAATACTCACTAATGGGAAGGCTGGAGCCAAGAACAGGAAAAATAACTGGCCCAAACAAGCAAGTTATTTAGGCTGAGAAAATGAAGATATAAATACCTTTTACTGCTGGGTGAGAATCAAGTCAGAGCTGCCTGGGATTGTCCAAGTGTACCACGAACTGACTGCCAAAATTTAATTTCTTTTACCACGTGCTTGCTAAAGTTCACCTGTAGGGTTTGGTACCTTTTAGGAGCTCAGGAATGAGGGAAGGACTGGTGATGTGGATGTGTTTCCTGTGGCAAAGGAAGCTCTGGAGGGGCTCAGCCTCCTTTATCTCTGACCTTTCTGGTGAGATCTGCGAGCAGCTCAGGTCATGCCTCCCAGCACACCTTTTACTGCTCGTGCACTTGGTCCTCCTGAACTCTTCTGCAGGCACACCAGTGGCTTTAACTGAGGTAGAGCTGAGGTAAATCAGTGTATTTTATCTCCTGCCTGACTCTGGTAGCACCAGGAGAACTGACCCTGTCAGTCTTTATCGCTGGCGCCTGCGGATGCTCGCGCGTCTCCATCCCTGACCCATGGCCCTGCTGTGCCCTTCCCCTTGTGCCCACGGGGGTCTTATCTGCAGCCTCTTATGAGGGGTCCTGTGAAAGAGCTTCTGACAGTCCAAAAAAAAAAAAAAATCCCAGCTAAAACTTCATTAGGACTTTTCCTGTACACGAGAAAATGAGTTTTGCCTTTAAAGGCGACGATTTTTTCCTTGCTGTTATGTTTGGAATATTGGCATGTTTTAAGGGCTGTTTCAACTTGCTTGCAGCAATAAGGTAAATTCTGTCACAGCATTACCTTATTTCAGACATTTTATTTAAAATCTATGGCTGAGTCATGTTTTTTTAAGCGAGGGAATCCATGCAAGTGCCTGTGCTAGTGTGGCATTGTGGGTGTCGGAGTTAAGAGAACAAATCGTCATAAGATTTTATTTTCCCCTTAAGAGTTTGATTTAAGGGAATGTATTAGGTCTTGCCTAGAAAAAATGTTAGATCTGTATTTAGATTAGACTGACTTAGGGCTGGCATGGTCTTTTCTCAAACCCTCTGATGAGAGCAGGCCCAGGTGATACAATGGCCACAACAATAATGCAAATTGCTGAGACACCCTTCTCTGATCAGGTGCTAAAAATATATATATATCTATTGCTTGGAAAACACTCAGTGAGGAGTTTGGAGCTAATTGTTTCCACTAACACCTTGTCATTAATCAATAAATGCTCAATGCATGACTGAGAATGCTGTGTCACTGCTGAGAAAGCCAAGAATTTTCTCATGAGCCAAAGCCTTAACTCATGCCATAAAACATTTGACTGTAGACCGTAGTAATTTAGGCCAGAAAATTTAAATATATTCTATACATGAAATTCTCCAAAGTATTTTTTCCCATCTCATACTAGCTAAAAATATATTAAAAATCAGTTTATTAACTGATTCAGAGAATCACTGTGCACATGCTAAGGGGTTAAATTGAAAGCAGGCTGCAGAATTGTGATTAAACTCCCTGTCCCTGCTCCCAAATTGCCTTTTAGATGGAGGGGTTATCTGTTTTCTTCACCAGGAAGTATGCTTCATAACAGACAGCCCAAGAACATCATAAAGCAGGTTCAGGCTGCAGATACCTGTGTTTACACCTGATTCTTTGCTTTGTACATTTCTGCCACTTTATTTTTTGAGGCAAACGCTTTAATAAGGCAGATAGAGGCAGCAAGAAAGTAGAGATGGGTTGTAGTTTTAATGAGGGCCTGGAATAAGAACAAAAAAGAACAAAAAGCCATCTTTTGTGGTTTTAAGGGGGATGATGAACTTGACAAGAGTAAAAAAGGTACACGTGGTTTTCCTGATAGTTAGGAGCAACTACGTAGTGAAGTTGAGTGTGTGAATAAAGGTTCATCTACACTGTAAATGGATTTTCAGTGCTGGGATATGAGACTGACACCTCTGTCATCTGATATTACCAATGGCATGAACTTACATTATTTTGGGAAACCTAAAAAAAAAAAAGAAAAGACAAAGAAAAATATATTTTTGGACACATAAACTTCTGGTAATGTGTCCTAATGGTGGCTTCACACAATTCTTCACTTTAACTCATCAGAAAACATCTCCTTAGGCTTTTCCCCAACCAGCAGTTCCGTGGTGGGTTCAATCTAAAGGTCTGTATCCTGAAGCTTGCTATAGTGATTTACACTCCAGAATGCTTTTCCCTGCCTATTGTTTGGAATGGGAGTTACTGTAGGAAAATAATTGAGAAAACAACCCACTGCTATAAAAATGGCCATGAAAATGCTGGCAATAGAACAATCTTAAATTCTACAGTTTGGGATTATCTGAAGGTTTGTTACACAAGGGGGTTTTTTCCAGTCTTGCTGTGTGGATGTCCATAAATCTTTACAACAGGCATCTTATCATGGGAAGTCTGGCTTTAACCAAAAAAAAAAAAAAAAAAAAAGGAAAGGAAAAGAAAGAAAAAAAAGGATGAAGTATTCTGGAATTTTCTTTTTTCTTCCAAGTGCAGTGTGAACCCAATCCTACCTTATTTCCCTGCATGAGAAATGCCTCTGCTGGACACAACAGAATTGAAATTGGAATCAAAGCTGTGGCTTCACACCACAATTATTGGTGTGTTTAGATTTAATATGTCAGCAACTCAGGGCTGAACTTTGGCTGTCCTGTGCCACAATCCCACCATAGTAAAAAACCAAAAACCTGGAAATTTTTTAGTGCAGGTATGGCTCTGATGCTCAATTTCAGTGCTGCTACCTTGCTCAAGCTGGTTCTGCATGGCAGCTTTCATTCCAGGAGCTCAGCTCCCTGGATATCTGGGATTTCCTGCCAGCTCCATGCTGCAGGGAGGAAAGGGGCTGTTAGGCCCTCTTAGGTGGGGAGTCTTTTATGTCAGCAGCATAAATCAGAGCAGCTTTGTTTGTGCTCCTGTATGGATTTGCTGTCCCAAGAAAACCTGGAATTTTACCTGTCACTTTCATTCCTGTTGTTTTCCTTCCCCAGGCACAGGTCTGTGTTTTGCAGCTGGGGCAAAAAGACTGACTTTGATTTTCCTGCAGTCACACAGACTCTCAAATGTGTGAAAGGTGTCTGAGAGTGCCTCATAAATTTTCTGGAAGTTCTTTTAGGCTTCATTATGCACCAAGATAAAGCACAGGTGTGCCTTCCTGCTGTTCCTCTCCTTCTCCGTGGACCTTGTTCCTCACCACATTCCTCATCAAGACACTCTGCCTTGGGTAATCAAGGTGAAACTAAGGTTCAATTTCAGTAGGATTATTTTTCCTGACTGCTACCTCACCAAAACAGAAGTGGCTTTTCCACTAAAATTCTGTTTTCCCAGTGAAACATTGACTCTGGGAGACCCAAAACTGCCAGGTCTTAGGCTTTGTCTGTCTCTTCAGCAACTCAGATTTTTTTTTTTTCAGATTATTCCAATAAACTAACAATTCTATTATAAAAAGGTATCTTTACACTTTTATTATTACTATATTTTCCCAAACTATTTTCTACCTCAGAACAACATATACTTTAGAACACAACTTTTTCCACAGGAAAAGGAAGAAATGTGGTTCTTGTCACCTTAACCATAAATAGTGCATAAATTTATCAGCACCTGCCCTAGTTTGAGACACCTTGTGTGGCTTGTGTTACCCAAATTCCATGTCTTGCCCCAGGTTTATTAAGTGGCAGAGGGATTAACTGCTCCCCTTCCATGGAAACCTCTTCTGCTGAAGATTTTATATCTTTTGCAGTTTATATTGATCTGTGTTTTCTAGCTGGTCTAACTAGCATTTTCTAAAAAATTTTTAACATTTCCACTATCCCATGTTGTTCCGACCCAGCCTTGGGCACTTCCAGGGATGGGAATGTTTCTCTGTGGAATCCAGCATTAGCAATTCTGCTGGAAATGCTTCAGGTTTAAAATATTTCCTAGATACAAAATTTATGCAGGGTTTATGCCAGTTTTGCAGGGTGAGAAACCCTAAAGAAGGGCAGAGTCCAGCTTTTGCTGAGGTCTGTGGTAGTTTGATGAAAACTCCGGGTTTTGTGATTCACAGTTTGCAAAGACATTAATCCAAAGTTTGGGTATAATTGTACCCAGTGAAGACCTAGTGGTTTAAGAACTGTGTACTTTGGAAATCTGCATGAACTCTTATCTCTGAAGATAAGAGATCTTATCTCTCTCATGCTTGTCTTCATGCCCAGACATCCAGAAAAATGCCCATTGTAAGTAAATAGGATATCAATCATAGAACCCAATGGTTTGGGTTGAAAGGACCTTGGAGATCATCCAGTGCCACCCCTGCCATGGGCAGGGACACCTTCCACTGCCCCAGGGTGCTCCAAGCCCTGTCCAACCTGGACTGGAAAATGTCAAGGAATGTTTTAACTCAAAAATGTGAGGATTGAGGCATCTCCAAAAAAGACAATTCGTGTCTTTCCCTGAGGAACAGCTGGGGACTTGCCTTCTGAGCTCTCCATGGGAACAGGTGAGGCTACACCACCATTT
Organism: Serinus canaria; assembly: GCF_022539315.1. Lineage (NCBI taxonomy): Eukaryota > Metazoa > Chordata > Aves > Passeriformes > Fringillidae > Serinus > Serinus canaria. Next base: position 9,465,804 of record NC_066343.1, read on the forward strand.
GCATGTCCCTCCTTATTCCAGGGGCGGGTGATGGAAGCTTCTGGCACCAAAAGGACAAGGTGGCTTTTGCATGGGTAGCAAATCTAAGATTTCTGTCCTGGTTGTGCACAGTGTGGCAGCCAATTTTCTCTTTGAAAAGAGCCTGGGGCTAGAGAACCAGGGCGAGCCACATTCCCTCTCTCTAAGTGGTGTTAGAGAGCAGCAGAAATGAGGTATTTTTCCTGGGAAAAATATCCTGGCTGTGCCTCTTAACTTTTGCTGTCTTCACTGACAAAAAACTGATTTTTTTTTTTGTCCTGTGCATGGGCAAGGGAGATGTGCAGAGGTGGCACTTGGGGACACAGTTTAGTTCTGGACTTGGCCGTGCTGTGCTCATCCTTGAGCTTGATGACCCTGGGGGTCTTTTCCAGCCCTGATGATTCCATGGCTCTGTGGATCACAGAAGCCCCAGTGAAGGAGGAGCTGCTCTCTCCAGCCAGATGAGTGTGGCCCTGTCAGACCCTGATTAGAGACAAACAGCCTGGTGTTTCTTCCCCTGCGTGATTGAATTTTGACCATCAGCCATAACATTTGTGCAGGTTGGCAGCAGCTTTTCCTGCTTTGATTCATTCCCTACCACTTCCATAATCATAATCAACCAGAGTTTTGTTTTGTGTTTTTTTTTTAAGTGGAGAACTCCTCTTTCATCTCCATTTTCATGCTTGCCTAGAAAAACATACTCTTTTTCAACCAGATGTGGTAGAAAAGAGAAATATCCTCCTGTTTCTAGTCTCTTCACTTTTCTTGCCGTTACGAAACAGACCTACTAAACTTCTGCAGAACTGACTGGTGCTAGATTTAATTAATCCGAGCATTTCAGTCACCCAAGCCTTTAGAAATGTAAACAGCCTGAGGAAGGGAAGAGTTTCATTTACTGCTTTGTGTCACATGCAATGATGCCATTTCATTTCCCTGCTGGCCCCACAGATTCCCTGGAGTCTCCCTCTCCCAGGCTGCTTGTGGAAAGGAGCCACCAAGCAGGAGCCAGAAGAATAAGAGAAAACAGTCAGGAAAAACGAATCCTTGAGAAAACAGAACCAGTGTTTCTTTCCCCAGAGAACCAAAGAGGTTGAGCATCTATCTATTTTGCACATTTCCACAACTGACTGGGGTTTTTTTCTCAGAAAGGGAGGAAAATACTGGGCAAATCACCTGGCAGGTGTGACAAATCCAGGTGAGGTGCTATTTCTGTTGGACTTAGCAGAAATAGTGTCAGGTGAGCTATCCTGCAGGAGCAAATGGGTGAAAAAAAAATCCAAATCCAGTGTCTGAGGAAAAGGGAATTGTCAATGAAACAGAAATTGTGAGGGAAGAGAGGCTTCTAAGCATAAGCACAATGGAAAATTGCTATCACAAAATAGCAGAAATGGGGCTAAATGGGTTCTGGAGGCATCTTTTCCTCACATGAATGATGTTGGGACAATTTTGGATCAGTTGAAATCAACAAAGATATGAGTTAAAACCATTTTTGCCCTGTTTGGATCTTGGTATTATCCACATTTTTTAGATCAGTTCTCAGTGCCAGTACGTCTAATTTATGCACTCACCAATGGATACAGAGAATCACGGAGGAAAACCCAGAATGTTTTAATTCTGTCTGTGTGTTTTACATTGACAGGATCCTTCTCCCCTTCAGCAAACACATCCTCTCCCTCCAGAGTAGGATATTTCTCCCTCTCCCTGGTGCACAGGCTCTTGCTTGCCAGAAAATGTTGCTAAACTGCTTCCATTAGTGATGCTGTAAATCACAAGGACAGCTGAGATTACTCTGCACTTTTGGAACAGGGATAATATCCAGTTGGACACACATCTATTGTCATTCCCTATGAGTATCATCTGGTAGCATCATACACATTAGTGAATAGTAAATTTTGTAGACATTTTGAGGCATTATTCTTTACTTTTACATAGAAATCTTTATTTTCCCTCCAAAACAAGAACATTTTATGTTGAAATGGGGGCTAATAATGTCTTTTCTGAGATAGAAAGTTTTGATAAGGGTCTTATTCCTAAGAATAAAGCTTTCAAGAGAATGAAACAGCAGTCTGCTGGAACAGGGGTTTTTGGAAGTGAAGCTTATGTAGTCATCCCAAGTAACTTTGTTCCAGGTGGGCATGCAATAGAGAAATAAGAGTTTGGAAGGTGGAAATGGCCAAAATCTCTATCAGCAGCACAGCAGACTTGCACAGGCCTGAGAATTTCAGTTATAATTTGTGATAAATTGATGAGACACCTCAGAGATGTTGGAGTTACAGTTATTTATATGACTGAGATCTGGATTACAGTTTAATTCACTTGACTGATTTAAAGTCCGAGTAGGTCCCACTCTTTCTGCCTCTACACACAATTTAGGGAACAGCCTTCACTTTGTTTAGGGATAAGTAATAGTTCATCAATTGTCTTGTTTCTCTCAGAACACAAACTAGGTAAGGTTTTCTTTTCCTGCTCTGAGCTCTTTTTCGTGTGCTGAGTGCTGCTCCTCAAAAAGCTGCTGGGTGTTCTGGAATGGTGGAAGGAGAAAAGGTCAGTGTCCTCATCTAGGACACGTCCACAGCTCCAGTAATGAGCAGCTGAACTGCCCAAATACCTGCAGGCACCAGGGCACAGGTGAGGGGATGCTCTGGCTGGAAGCACAGCAGGTTCCCAGGAAACAGACATGGTCTGGTTGAACTCTGCATGAATTCAGGGCCGCAAAAGAACTCAGGCAACCTCCTAAAATGAGGTAAGATCACACATAACTCGGTGCAGGTTTTTCTCTGATTCCTAAAAGCTTCAAGTAAAGATGCCTCAGGATTCCTAGGGGGGCTGTGGGATTGCTCAACAGCAAACCCATCTGTGGAAAACTCCACTTGCTTTGATGAGGTCTCTAATTGTCTCTCTGTCCATTTCCCCATCCACAGTATGGCATGCTCTAACCAGGAGTGTTTTTAAACTGAATAAATCTGTCTTCAAAATGCTCTGTGTTTCTGTATATCCATTGGTGAGTGCATAAATTAGACTTACTGGCACTGAGAACTAATCTAAAAGAGGGATGTGACAGACTTAGCAGAACTTATCATTATATTTTGACTAAGTCTATTTTTTCCTGGTATTTGTTCCTCATGTTTGAAAGAAATGGTTTGACTATGAATGAACAAAAAAAATTTGGTAAATAGTATGCATAAAATATTTACAGTTCTGTTTTGTATTTTTTAGGTAAATTAGAAAATATCTTCCTTTTTGAGAAGTAAAACCCTGCAATCTGTTTAAACATGTGAGGGACTGCAATAGAAATTGCTCGGACACTTCCAAGGATCAGATGCTCTAATGCAGCTTCTGGAGCTGGATTTGGAGGGATAAAAGGAAAGTCCAGGTATGACTGCTGCTAAGCTCTGGAGCTTGCTGCTGTGTGTCTGTGCTGGTTGAGTGGGTTTCATTCTCCCTGTGGCCAGGGCAGCCTCTCCAGTCCTGGCAGGTGATGCCCTGTGCTGCTGCCTGGCACAGGCACGGTGCTGGAACAGGAATTTCCTCATGTGTCCTGTGCCTCATCCAGTATTAGGGGTGAAACTGTCCCAGGGGAGAATTTGGGTGGAATAGGGATGGCAGCCTGCTGCTTTCCCTGAGGAGACTGGGAGGTATGTAATTAATATGTTACTTCCAGGGCCTGAAGGGAGCCCACAAGCAGGATGGACAGAGACAATTGCCAAGGGCTGCAGGGACAGCCCCAGGGAATGACTCCCAGGGCCAGAGGGCAGGGCTGGCTGGGACCTTGGCACTGAGGAATTGTTCCCTGGCAGGGTGGGCAGGCCCTGGATCCCTGGCAGTGCCCAAGGCCAGCCTGGACACTGGGACAGTGGGAGGTGTCCCTGCCATGGCACTCAATGGGCTCTAAGGTCCCTTCCCACCCAAACCAGTCTGTGATCATAGGAATGTGTAGGTCGTCCATCCAACCAACCCAGCTATGACCTGAAAGCAGCTGGATTTCAAAGGATTTGCTCTTCCTTGTAAGAAGAAGAGGAGGAAACAGTTTTTATTACTTCCAGAAGCCACGGTGAACTCAGAGATGAAAATCTTTTCCATGCCTCCGGTCTGTGCAGGAGGGGTATCATTAAGTGATCAGACTGATGCCAGAATGTGTCCCTGGGCAGGCAGAAGCATGTTTTCTGCAGGGCAGAGGTAGGGGGAGAACTCACTGAGTCTTTGAGTGTGCTCAGAACCACTCTGGAGCAGGGAGCTCCAGCCCCAGGCAGGTCTCCAGTGATGATGATAATTTCAAGTGCCATCTTTGGTATCAGGGTTTTATGTCCTTAGTAAATGACAAACAATTCAAATGTCAAGAATGCCTTATCACTGGGAAGGTTGTTTTTTTTTCTGTCTCCTGGAGTTTTACCAATCCAATGATCCAAGCTGTCTGAATCAATCGTGAGAATTTGGAGGTAATTTGTTCCAAAGAGACAAGGATCAGTGCGTTCCCTTGGCCCTTTATTAGCTGGAAAGGGTGGGGGAAAGAAAATGAGCATGCAGCTTAATAGGAAATCAAAACTGGTCTGTGAATGTGTGTCTGGACTGGCTTATTCATGACTGTGATACACTTGTAAAATATGCTGGTGGTGCTACACAGTCAAAAACACAGCTTGCCAATGCTGTCAAATTACTATTTATTTCCTCTTAATTCCACTGGGTGTGACATTTATACATCCAAATGTCCAAATACATCTATCATTTGGTTGGAGTTTTTGTTAGCTCTACTACAGCTCTGAAAGGTTATTTAAGTTTTTGCATGTGGGAATGACCAGCTGTGGAGGTTTTAGAATTGAAAGGGGTATTTCTATATTTTGACCTGATTTGACTTTTTCTCTTTAAAACAAGCCTTTTGTGTTTTAAAACAAACCCCCACCTTTTTTTTCCCCTGGAATAAATGAAGCCAGATATATAATTTTACCCTTTTAAAACCTCCCAGTCTTCCTTTGGGGGAAAATACAGTATTTTAACCATTAAGTTTGTCAAAGGTAAGTGTTGGTATGTGGAGTGAGTGATGTGACAGGCTCCTCTATGTAAATGGGTGATACAGAGGGTGTCAGTGCAGTGTGTTTAGATGTTGTGTTTGTGTTAATTTTGAAAAAGAAGAGGTTAATTGGGCCTCAGCTGAACCATTCTGCACCAACATGGCCATTTACTGAAATGTTGGGGCAGCTGGGGATGGGCACTGCCTGCTTCCCACTCAGAGCTGGGCTGGAGGGAAAACCTCTTTTCCCGTGGCACAGCTTCCAAAGAACCCCTTTCAAACAACATAAATGATGATGAGATGCTCTCACAGAAAGTTCTGAATGTGACAGAGCAGCAAGGAACTTCCTCAACCCTTAATTAAGTAATTATCTCCCCTACTGATGTCCCAGGAGCTGGCAGCAGCAGCTGTTTCCCTGGAAATGTTTATACCCAGGTCCTTGAGGAAATGTTGGCACTCCCTTCCACATCAGTGGGGATTACACGAGTTAGTGACACTCCTCTCAAGGTCTTTTTCATTCAGATTCAGGAAACCTTGGACAGCCTTCCTGCAGCTACTGATGAAGCAGGAAGAGACAAGGCAGCTGCAGTGCCGAAGGTGGTTTTATTGCTGAGGTCTCAGGCTTGAGCTGGGCTGATGCTCCATCAGAGGAGCCTGGGCTCTGTCTGTCACACAGCCAAAGGGAAGGGTAGGTACCCTGTGAGGAGACACATCATGCTTGAGTCCGTGTGCTACATGAGACAGGGAACAGCTCCTGGAATTTAGGCAAAACCTCTGGACATGGATGGTATCCTGACCGACTGAAAACCACAGTTTTTTCAGTGCCTTTGCCACACGAGCCCTTCAGGTTTGAAATGGAGCCAAAAACTCTACCACAGAGTACAGGTTAGCTGGTCATGTGGGACACTGGTCATGTTTCACCTGGGGAGCATTTTCCCCAGCTATCAGATCCCGCCAAATGACTATTCCTCCACACCTTTTGCCTTATGGCCTACAGGTGCCATGAAAAGAGGTGCTATTTATAAAACAGCCAGGTAAACAATTCAGGCCTCATGCTCCAAGCCTGTTTTTCAGTGTAGACCTCCCATGCCTGGCATGCTGATTACACTGCAGTACAGGAGCTAAGGGAAAACTGCTTCTCCAGACAGCCAAGTGCCATCAAACACATGTGAAGCCTTGTGATGGATGCTGGGAGCACTCCCCAAACGTGTCTGGAATGAGTAATAACACTCAGGTAAAACAAAAGAAAAGGGAGAGAAAAGAAACCTGGCTGGAAAACTTTTCTTTGCTGGGAATGTTTGACCTAGATAATGTAAAGTTGCTGCTTGAGTAGGAGAAGCAGGTTTACATCACACTTTCCTGGCTTCTGGTGGTTCCACCACGTTCAGCATTTTAAATCATTAGGAAGGTGCTGAGTTTTCTTTTCTCTAGAAGATGATTATCAAAGCAAGAAGGGGGGAGGAATCAATCATGGTGAGCCTTCCTAGGCATTACAGAGTGGGCTCTGCCCCAGATACCAGTGGGACAGAACTGGAGACAAACTGAAATAATCAAAGCCTCAAGCACTAACAGAGCATTTATTCCCTCCATCACAGTGCAGCTTCACCTCTGGGTGACACTGTATTTCCACTGCTCACTGCTGTGGTTACGGAGGTAGAAAGGGCATTCACAGAACAGGGACATTGTTCCAAGAACAGGAAATCTTCCTGTCATCCTTGGACTCCACTTTGTCTTTCCTCCTCCACCAGCCACGTCTGCCCAGCTGCTTATCAGTCCCTCCAGAACATCAGACCTTCACTGTGATCCCATCTCTTACTCATGCTTTACTCATTTCCCAACATGGCAATTACTGTTGCTCCATTCAGCCTTCCTAAATCCCTGCTTTGAATTTGAGGCCGTTTAAAGTGCAGATGTGGATGGAAATTAATACAATATTAATCCATACAAAGAACATGCAAGGGTATAAAATACTCTGTGTGTTCCAAGAGCAGCACGTTGTGTTTCAGATGTTTGGGCATCAACAACACCCGTGATACTGTTTAGGAAAAAAGGATGAAGTCCCAATGTGGAAATATCTTCCACAGTAGCAGGCACAACTACAGCTTCAGTCACATTTAATCACTGCTCCTTTTGCACAAGGAAAGGTGTACAGACCTGCCGTGGGTGCAAACTCTTTTGCATGAAGAAAAGAAAGCCAAGAAAGCAAAACAGTTTTAAGATTCTAACCTGGGAAAACAATATTTACTCCATAATTTACTAAAAGACACCAGGTAACAATCTCTTCAAAAAACTTGAAAACCAAAGAACTAGTCCAGAGGCAAACACCTGCCTGAAGCAGCAATTTCAGCACAACTGCAGTTTGCCAGGTTAAAGATCTTGTTTCCAGAGTTTTGTTGAGCAGCCATGCAGCTAGCACCTAATGAACAGCCTGAAAATGTCATTTAGGGGGAAAATTAAAAGAAAATTCCAACCAAGAAGTATCCATCCCCTGCATTTAGGCCAAAAGGATGAGCTGCCATACCACAAATAAAGTTTGAACAACAAGTAACAGCCAGGAAGAGGCCTGTCAGAGCTTCCTGGATGATAAAACCTTCACAGAGAAGGTTTCTGCAGCACAGTTCCTCCAAGTAATTAATTTTCAAACACTCAAAACAAAAAATTTCATGGAGTTCTTTCACTGGTATTCCTACCTGCAGCTAAACCCCAGGGATTATTAAGAATTCATCTGGTAATTAGAACATCTTGGATGACTAGGAAATGTGTGAATATCATGAAAATGCCATTATGTATTAAAAGAAGTAATAACTGGAATACAAATGCTCAACATAAAAAGTTACCAGATGATTCTCTGCATATTTTGAACAGTCAAAACCCAAGACTTTTTAGGAATCTCCCTTGCGCCTGCTGAGGAACAGCTCCTTTGAAATCCAAACCTGAGTTGCTTTGATGCCCTGTTTGGAGCAGCATCCACATTTAAAGTTACAGAGCAGATTCTGCACAACCCACATCCCCTACCCTGTGCCAGGCTTCTGTGTGTGCACAGCATGGCTACAGTCCTACAGCTGTGCACTGCCAGGGGTATTTATTTGGCCCAAATTGGAGAAATCTATTTTTCCTGAGACCAGAATAGAAAAGTTTTGGATGGCTACTTCTGATGGTGATTTAGATTTGCAGGTACACGTGAGACAGCACAAAGGTCATAACTCAAAATCACTTTTTTTTCCTAGTTGCAGGGTAATTTGGATTGATGGAAATAAGGTTTTCAAACAAGAATGACGACAGTTAACATACCTTTAAGAGTGTTTTACTTTTTAGCTTTGTTCATTCTGATCACAAACCTTTCCAGAACAAGAGATACTGGAAACAGACAGCTCTCCCAAATTCAACCAGTATGAAGTCACACAGGTGTCTGATATAACACATCTGTCAGGCATTATTCAAGAAGTCACTACATTACTGAAAGTGTGCAAAATTAAGAAGTAAGTACTAATGGGTGGTATCATTAAAAGTAATCTAATCTTTACTACTGGTGGGCATAATTTAGCTGCTTCAACCTTTGTATTATGACATGCAACTTCCTTATCTGCAGCTAACTGTTCATTCTGATAATTGAGAAATCTTTCCATGCATGCAACAGCAGCAGCAGAGCCTTTTCAATCCTTTTCTCAACATTCTGGAACCTCTAAAAATGAGTAGATGTGGTTTTTTACAGAGAACAATCCAGATGTCTCAGATCCCCCATCTCTGCCTTCTCAGCAGCTAATCAGACATCACGACAATTATGGTCCCTGCCTTTATTTCACATCTTAACAACAAAAATATTGAGAGTTTATTTGAGAAATTACAAGTTTAGAGACAAATAGCTGAGTGTAACTTAGGTCAGAGGTAATATTTTTAGGATGGGAGTGGTGCCATCACTTACAAATCAAGAGAAATTGTTTAGGCAGCAAGAACTAAAAATACTTTGATAAACATCCCCTAGAGTCAAAACACTCTTTATTCTTCAAAGGGTGGTCTTATTGCTGTGGCTAATTTACCATTTCAACGTTTCATTCAACAGGTCTACTGGACAAGAAATTTTAAAGAATAAGAAACAGCAAGCCTTTTCAACTGCATGATGTTTAAAAAAAAACCCAAAAAGAGCTCCCCTGAAGCTCAGACACACACCAGACACCCTTCCAGGAGTTACAGCAGGAGTGTCAGTGCTGACCTGGTTTAACAAGCACATCTCATCTGGGTTACGATCACTAATGCTGGTCCATCTGCAGGGGTGTCCACCAGGAGAGAGCTTCGTGTGAGAGGAGACTTGCTGAGGCTTCCCATCCTTTCTTGACACAGGATCTGCTGTTGGGAACCTGGGGACACTCTCCAGCTGCTACTGCATGAACAGGATGCTGAAGGCCATCACCACACAGCACACGGCCACGTAGGGGCTCTTCCGCTCACCTGGCAGGAGGGGAGAGAACCCAGAACAAACAAAAATTCAGCCATGGCTAAACAGTTAAACAGACCCCCCTGCTCCTAGTCTAGTGTAATTCTGCCACAGCACGTGCAACTTGGATTCACCATTTCTAGCTGGAGAAAGGCAGGCAGAAGTACAGCTGTGTATTCACAAAGAACATGCATGGGCAGTGGGGAAATTGAGATGTAGGACAGGTTATCTGGCTACATAAAAACAGAGCTGGGCTCTTTGCTTTAAGAGAGGAACTTGTAAACATGGCATGGAGTGATGGGACTGTGGGGAATGGCCTCAGGCTGAAGGAGGGCAGGGCTGGCTGGGATCTTGGCAATAAGGAATTGTTCCCTGGCAGGGTGGGCAGGCCCTGGCACAGGGTGCCCAGAGCAGCTGGGGCTGCCCCTGGATCCCTGGCAGTGCCCAAGGCCAGGCTGGACACTGGGGCTGGGAGCAGCCTGGGACAGTGGGAGGTGTCCCTGCCATGGCAGAAGTGGCACTGGCTGATTCTGGGTCTCTGTGACAGGCCCATGTAAGGGCTTCCATCTCACTACAAACCATCTTTTCTGAGGTGCAGTTTTATGTCCTAGTGCCAAAGTCAGGGGGCAGGCAGTGGAAAGTTGCCCAGGACACCCCATTTTTGCTGTTTCTGCCCCTCTGTGGCTGCTCAGGAGCTGTTCTGTGTCAGCTGAGGTGCAGCTGGTGCTGTCTGGTCCCGGTACCTGCCACCTGCAGTGTGAATCCTCTGTGCAGGGTGTCATGCAGCAGCCAGAGCTGTGAGCTCACAGCTGCCCAGACAGAGCCAGATGCCTTTCTTAGCTTTTTTAAGAAGACATAACATTGTTAGCATGTGGAGAGGGTCTGGTCTACAGATTTCCATGATAAAAATGGCCAGCAGATCACAGAAGCTGCACAGACACCTCTATTTTCTGACTCTTTCAAATTGGTGTCACAGTTTCCCAGGGCAAACTGTGGAAGAACGTTAAGTTTACTCCATTAATAGACTTTTATCTGGTGGCAAAAGCAATCGTGAAAGATCTATTCCCACCTATTTGGTCCAGGACAGAACGTTATACAGGTCTGTTTTTCACCAAGAAAAAAAAGATTCTCAGGTGTAAAATTGTAACACAAGCAGGGGAACATCAGTAATGTTAATCTGACCAGTACCAACTTACAAGAGCACTTTCTCCCATTAATTAGCAAGATGTTCTTACACTTAAACTTTATTCTTCGTGATTCCACTGAATTGGAGAGACCTCCAGCCTACAGAGCTGGCAGGGACTGTTAATACTGAAATGTGTCTTTTAAGTGAGAAGATCCCTGTTTTTACACACCCAGGAGTATAAAGACAGAGCTGGAGCTGTTTGCTTTAAGCAAAGTTCAATTTCCCTTTGCTGTGTGAGGTCTTTTGTCTTTACAAACCACCTTATCAGAGAGACAGTTTTCAGAGAAACATTAGAGGAAAAAACCACTAAGGCTCCCAAGTCTAGCATGGTGCAATTTTTAGGAAAAAAAGTATTTTCTTTTACAGCAGGACCTTTAAACACACAGGGAACAAACTTTCCACAGTAAAAGAAAAATAAAATACTTGCAGTGACACCTCCCATACACAGGATTGACTGCCCAGTGACATTACAAGATTCTGTCATGATCTGGCATATATTTAATTAAACTTCAAATAACTGAACGAATTAATGTCTGCAGTTTCACATCTGTTTAAAATAAATTTTGAGGAAGTCCAACTCCTACGGTTCAGGGTATTACAATTTTCATATGGGTTATGTTTTTCTGCTCTTAATTTTCTTAAAAGAGAAATCACCATGTGGCAGGATTAAACATTATTTTGCACAACTTTGTAAATATGTAACCACTTGCCAGTGATTAAGATCTTATGTACATGTGAAAAGGTTGTTTAAACATACCAGGGATGTGAAATGTAAAGGAAGCCAGCAGACATTTTCATTTTTAAAACCTACACTTTCTACTTGCGTTTGTGACTAACACACATAAAATGATAGCAATCATCTCCAAAGCCCATTTCCACTTCTTAGCCTAAAAGAAAGTCAAAGTGGTCCACTCTAGATGCAAGTTGCAAAAGAAACATAGCTAATAGAAAAAAAATATCCTTGCACTTAATTAACTGCAAAGAAGATGGCAAGGTAAGGTGAGGTGCTCTCCTCAGCTTTGAACAAACCCTAATGCAGCTGAATTTTTACATTTGTTTTCCCTGGTACAGCTCAAGATTCATTTCTGACAGCTGCCACCTTCCCAATATCTTTCAATTACAGCCCTAAAACTGGTTCTGCAATGTCTATTATCTAAATAGGACAATATCTGCAATCATTTTAACAACCGCTCTTCACCAAAACCCTGTTTTTTGTGTCAATGCTTTTCTGACATCCTGTAAAATGCTCTGCCTGGGAATGCAGAAAGGGAATCATAAAAGCTTTCTTTAGGTTCAGTGACAAGTAGGAAGCTCTAGAATTACGAGTTCAAAGTTTCTGTTCTGAATTAACAATGCAATTTCAACACTGATGACGGGTTAGTAGTTTTTTTTTTCCTAAATCGTGGATATACCTTAATGTTAAGACTAAACTTCTGTTGCATATTCCAATTTCCTTCTCAAAATAAATTCAGGATAAGGATTAAAATAAATATAAAACCAATGTTATGGGAAAATGTCAAGAATCAGATAGAGCTGATCAGCCTGTGTGCAGATGTCACTTGACATGAACAGCTTTGTGTAATTCAAAAGTGCACAGAAGCTGAACAAAGAAGGGAAAGAGAAAAAACCACATTTATGCTTAAACAGAACTTTAATGCATTATGAACTCCATGTTGTTTTATTACTATAGGGTAAATATCTGGGTTTTTTTAAACAGTCCATTGCAATTTCAAGCAGACTGCAGTTTACAAGAAATAATTGATTTCTTTGCATGTTAGAAATGCACCCTTGGTTGTTTCACCTGGCAAGAAGTGCAAAAGACTTTTGAAAATGTAACACTAGATACATGAACTGACATGAAAGATGCAGGATTTCCAAGATGCTAATCTAAGAAAGCAATATCCTGCCCCCTTATTTCATGGAGGTTAAAACCTGCATTTTTAAGGACAAAGGATGTGTATGGTTTTCATTGCTACATGGCAACATTATCCTAATAAATTATGGTAGAAATAGGAGTGATCTTAAGGATTTTGAAGAAAAGAAATAAAAAAATCCAATTACCAATCCTGGCGCATTTCCAGAATATCCCCAACAGTCTGTAAAGATAAAATAAATTCATTAGGGTCTTGGTTTAATACATCCAAGTCAACTGATTTTCTTTATGTTAAAATAATCTGCACTGACAGTAATTTGTCAACTTGATTCCCTCTGAACACCAGAAAACAGCAGATACCTGCACATAAGGGTACAGAATATGAATAACAGAAGTGGCCAAGTTCTAATTCTAGCAGGGGTCTTTTTGCAAGCAAAAATGCATTTAACTAATTCTGTGTTCCAGATCTAAAGCTTCCATCAGAACCCCGTGTTTATCTACATAAAGGATCCCAGATAGAAAGTTCTGTGAAGAAAAAAAACCTTCCCAATTTTTCTGGTTCTTTCTTACTCTTTTACCAACATTTACCTTGCTCATACCTCTCCTGTGCTGCTTGCCCAGGGCTTTACCTCTCACAAGTGAAACAGCAATGGAGAAAAGCAGAATTCAACACAGGGAACACCCAAAAGGATGTCACAAGCCTACAATTTCTCTGTGTAACTAAAATAATCTCATACTGACAACTCCAGAGGAGCACGGACTGCTTCAGGATCTGAGGAAGACAAGGGGAACAACACTGAGGTATCCTGTGTAAGCAGAGAGATTTCAGCCCTTCAAAGCTTGTCTGCAGGAAGGTTTCCTTCACAGTATGGCACAGAACACTGTGGGGAAGCACTTGCAGAGCTGCCATCAAGCAGGTAGTAAATACAGCCTCACAAATAAGGTTCTGAACTCACACCTACAAAGGTTTGATTGTCTTTGCCCTTTTTTGGGCTCTGAGAGCTGCTTAATTCTAACACATTTAAAAGCAGACAGCTAGGCTTGGGCCACTTGCTCCTGCATGCTCAAGCATCAACATATCTTTTATTTCTCTGCTACTTCTATTTTATGTCCCCTTTTATGGTCTTGGTTTACTTCAGCATCTCTCTGTCCATTTAGCAGCCTCCTCTATTTCTGAGACAAAGGTTCAGTGCTGGGCAGGTGAAGATCAAAGGTGGCAGCAAGTGACTGAGGTGTTCAAACTCAAAGTGAAATGCTTTTTGATTTATGTACCCTTTGCTGACCAGTTCATCATGAACAGTGTTCCATTTCCATTTTCAGAAGACAGGCACTTTCATCTGTGCTTTAGATATATATTTTACCTCAAGCAAAATATATACACACACACATATTTGGGGTTGACTGTATTTCTGTATAGCCAAAGCTCTTTTTGTCCTGCTTTTTTGTAGCTCCACAAGCAGAAGTAATGATCCCTGCATATAGACCACCACTCTTTTCCAGGCCAAGAGGTCATACAATAAAGTAACCTGAAGACATTTAAGCACTTTTTGAAGATGTGTGCAGGTAGGAAGGCATTCATGAGTAAATCTGAAGTGCTCCACTGATAGCACCTCAGGTTCTCGAAATGGTTGTTCACTCTCTGTAAAATTACAATTTACAGATTGCATGCTGCAAAACCAACAGGAAAACTTCCACAGCCCTGCTTCTCATATTGCCCTCTCTCAAAAGCTTGCCCAGGAGCTCAAAGAAATAAAACACTACTATTTTGTTCATATACTTTTGAAGAATCTTGCATGGGAAAAAGAATATTAACCCCTTCAGGCAGCCTAGAAGTCTGCTGAATTTGCCTCACAATCTCAACAAGGGTATTTCTCCATCTTCTTAGGGATTTCTTGACTAATGTGAAGCCACTACTGCACATTTCCCTACAAAGCCCCCTTGGTGAAAACATAAATTTTCCTACCTGATATGCCAGGTACAAAACAGAGAATGGGTTTCACCAGCTGCCCTGAACAACTGCAATTAACAATTTATGAACCTGAAGCATGATGACACCAGAACATCTTAAGAGGCTTTTGTGCTACTGGAACAGCTCATTACCTCTGTTTGTCCACACAACCTGTTGCTCAGCAGCAGACTGAATTCTGGACCTTCTGATAATGTACCCTCTGGAAGAACTGGGGAGCTCCCACTGCAGGAAAAGCCAGCCAGACCTACTGCTCCCCTGGTTTTTCCATTAATGCTCATCCCAGGTCCACAAGAAGAACCTCTTCAAATCAAAACCTGCTTGCTTATTACAGAAGTGATGCTGCCTTGAATAACTCTGCTCCAAAACAATTCCTCCTGCAGCAACTCCATGGTGTAACTGCACTACTCCTTCTCCACCCTTCGTGTTCTGCTTGATCCTTGTTTGGATGCAGGTGAAGGCATGGGTCTGGCTGGGGTCCCTGCTCTTTCTGGCAGCCACAGCCCAAAAGTGCATGTCCTGCTGCAGATTCCTGGCTCTCAGTGCTAAATGCTAAAAGCACTCATGGTGAAAAGCGGATCTGATTACCCGGAGGACAAAAAAACCCAAATAAATGGAACCTCTTAAGCTGGGGAGGAGTTGGTGAAGCCTTAGACAATGACTGCTAAGGCTGGGTGTGCTGCAAAGTGCCATGTGTTCACCAGGAGAAGCCCACTGACACTGTAGGAGGGAGTGTGAGACATCCCCACTGCAATGCTGATGGAAAATCAAAGGGGATCTCTGCTGCACATGAGCTAACACATCTTTCTGGTTAACAGAGAGGAGAGAATTACATTGTGGTCTACATTATCCTCTAGTTAGCATGAAACAGTAAATCTCCACTTGCTTTCCCAGCCTTTAACGCTGTTGCTCAAGACTGAGCACATGGGAACATTCAGGGAAAATGAAGGTTTAAGGTTCTGTCTGGCTTGGTAGGAAAGGACTCCCTCTGGCAGAAATGAGGGGGAGGAAATACAGGGTTATGAGGGTGGGTGACATCACTGTGCAACAGCATCCCTCAACCAACAGAAATATGTTTCTTCACTTATCATCAACAGACCTAAATCCTCAGCAAAGTTACCACTCACTTAGAAATACAGTGAATAACTATCAGCATTCCTCCTCTCCGTCACTTTAGTATCTTATTGCTACTTTTTTATGCCTTTTATTTGGAGCAGGAATGATGAGGTAAGAGCATCTCTGTGGTGAACTGAAATATCACTAGAATTTGTTTCATCCCACATGTCCAGACATTTCCACTGGAGCATGGAGTATGTTAGAAGAGAGGGAAAGGGGTTTAGCACCACATGAGCTCCATGTAAACATCAACCATACAGGAAACAACTTTCATTGCTTCCAGGTCAAGGTTTTATTCTCCAGTAAAAAGTAGTCTACAAATATATATATATTAAAAAAACCAAAATGGCATGTCCTACATCTCCATAAATACAAACCTACACATCAAACGCCCAACTCCTCCACAGTGTCAGCACCCCTTGGAAATGTTTTATGAAGAGAGTTCTATTGTACTCCAGACAGATTTGCCTCAAGAATAAACAGAGTAGCTCCAGATTAAAGGAAATACTCCTTGCCAAGAACAGCACTAAAATTTTAATCAGTAAAATAAACATTCTTACTTCTTACTGTGTATACCTCATTGACTATTGTGTTATCTTCCACCAGCAGACACCCACACTCCCCTTGTCCCCCAACTCCCTGTCCTTCATAAAGTCATCCTTTCTTCCATCTTTACTTCCATCCAAAGAAACCTCTCATGTCTGTGAAAATTTCATGGCCTCATATAAAAGGACACAAGTGTTTTCATGTTGGAACTCCAAATTAAGGGAAAAAAAAAAAGCTGGCGTAATTTGGGTATCTTACACTGCTAAAATTATAAAAACCTGGATAATAAAACAGCAACCCCAGAGGTTAATTACAGCGAAGGTTTTCAGAAGACAAACACTCAGATGTTTGGTGTTCTTGGTCACAACACTATTTACAACTGGACACTTCTGAATTTAAATGCCAAAGTGATGGAAGACACTTAGGGAAGAAGAACATTTTATTTAACAGGAAATGACCTAATGGCAAAAGTGGAGAAGTCAAACACTCACCATCCCAAAGCCTGTCTGTTTTTCCACCTAGAATTACCTCCTGCTTCTACAAATATCATCTCCTTTGCACTAACCTGAGGTGACAGCAGTACTGAAGTTCTGTGGACAGCCCCAGACATTTCTGTGTCACAACTGCCCAATGGTTACTTGAAACCCACCACACCTAAATCGCAGTTCTGCTGATCACAGCTAGCATCCATATGATTAAAAAACATAAAGTTAGGTTTGTAGAAGTTTTCAAAAACTCTTCTAGAAATTCTCTCGCCTTAGAGAATACAAAACCATGATTTGAACAGACCACACAAGAGGACTTTGTTGCTTATTTTGAAAAATATTTTTAGTTTTCTTTTAGTTACATTGCTAAAGCTGTGTTTCAAACTTCTATCTGCAAACACCTATCTTGAAAACAAGCTAAAAGCCAGTTTCTGCTAGTTTCTTACCCACCCTAAGAATCAAAAATAAATCATTGCAACAATAGCCACATGTAGGACAATGTTTTATTTCTGTCTCTCATTTCTATATCTCTAATAAGCATCTAACAATGAAGCTACAAATCTAGGAGATTATTAATGCAGTATTAGCAAGGTTAGCAAGCTAATAAATTCTTGCAATAAAATTGCAACTAAGTGCTTGCCAATACCTTATTGCACTCTATTGTGAGGTACAAAATTAGGATTTTTATCTTTAGAGAGAATATTTTCAAAGCAGGATCTGCATTATCACAGACTTCATCAGGAGATGCTGAAAGGCTGCAGTTGAACCCACACAGCTTGTGGATGTTTGAAATGATCAGGCCACGTACCCGGATTTATTTTTGTCCAGTAAGCTGGGAGCCAAGGATCTGATGTAGGCACAGGTACATATGAGCAGCAGGATCACAGTCAGCAGACTCTGGAAGTTGAAGATGGCAGACTGTGGAAGAGAATCAGGGAAAAAAAAGAATTACATCTTTGCAGTGCAGAACTCCTCTTGAAGTTCTGGAAAAAACAGGTGACCCCTTAGCCGAAAAATGAAACCTACAATGAGCCAGAAAACCTTTCCATCAATGGAATACGGTGGTGGTAGTGAAAGTAGAGGTGAGGACTGACTGGCAAGGAAACCAGTAGTAGCCAAGACAAAAATAACATAAAATGTACAGTAGGTTTGTTAATATACCTACAAGGCTACAGACCAAATTTAACAGATTTGTAGAAAGTTAACCTCACTTAAACTATGATAACTGATTACTTTTATTTTCAAATAATGTTCTGATTGTAAACTGAAAACATCTTTATTATAAATACACTTTCAGAACTGCTAGTTATAAGATAAATCCTGAAGAAATTGATGAAATTGCCTTCGGATTGAGAAGTAAAGTTCTGCTGTTGACAGCAAACCTGGATCAGCCTAGTGGCAGCAACAAAAGGCATTTCTTGAGAAACTGCTGCAATATCTGGCAATTTAATGAAGCATGAAATAACAGTAACAGGCAGAAAGTGCAACCCATAAACCTTTTTTTTAACCTTTTTATTTTTTTTTTTTTACAGTTCTGGGGTTTCTCTTAAGTGTCTCAACTGACATTCTGGTCAGTGTAAGAGCACCAGGAGGTGTAAGAGACAACTGCTTATTTCAAAAAGCTTTATTTTACCTTCACTCTGCTACGCTCGTTTGCAAATCTGATTTAATGTGAGCGCCAAAAAAAACCCTAAAACATAAAATGTCAAGGCAAATGCAATAAATTCACTCTTTGTTCTGGAATTCTGATGAACTTCTGTCTCCTGTGTTCATACTGCTCAACCCAGCTGGCCAAGTAGTGGTATTTAATTAAAGGTAAATATTTAGCACTTAGGAAGGGATAATACATTGGCATTTCCTTTTCCAAGCATATTTTAGGGCACATCAGAGCCTTCATTTCCACACAGCCTGAGGCACATCTCTGTTGATGTGCACATGCTTTCTTCCTATGTCACGAAATTATAATGTTTTGAATCTCTGATGATCAAATCTATCTAGCTAATGAGAATTATAAAAGAAAACCACACTATTCTAGTTCAGTATGGCAGTAACAGGAAATTAGGAGAAAAAAATTACAAGTTCTAGTAGAAGAAAAGTCACTGGAACACACAGAAGTGTTCCAAAACTGAGATCAAAAACCTGGTGACCAAAACCCACCAAAATCAACAGCAAAACACAACAAAATACTTTAGCTTACTTAGAAGTCTCCATGGATCACATGAACCCCAGAACATGCACAGAGCTGCCAGTCTGAATACAGGCTTTAGGCAGGGTTAGCTACCTAAAGTAGTTTCAGTATTTAACTTACTGGGGTCCAGCAGGCCACTCTGTTGAGCAGCATCATCAGAGATGCTCTTACTCTGCACTCTGTATAGGAGAGATTTCAGCATCCCTAAAACCCACCCTTTCTGTGATGAGGGAACAAAGATCCCACATCCAAAGACAGCCCTCCTGTCCCAGCCACAAGGCTGCTTGGCTTCCTCTTGCACCACAGCCTTTCCTAAATCACATGTAATTCAGCATTTTAGCCCAACCAGCAACCCCTTCTGCCCCATCATGTCATAAATAATGGACAGACTCTTCACAAAGGACAGCACGCTGCCATCCACAGCCTCTGGAGCCTCTGTGCTCAGCAGAAGTTTCTGTCAGCTCCAGAAACCAGGGAAGTCTCAATTCCCCTTGGCTCCTGCAGGTCTAGGAACGCGGCGGGGCCGGATCCAGGAGCGGCTGCTCTCAGCACAGCCAGATACTGCCTATCAACTGATTAACTCGATCAGTCCTGCGGGACAGACAGACAGCTGCTCTGACAGCTCACAGCCCTGTGTTCCCATGAATTCCTGCAGCTGCTTCCCGAGGCAGCACCGGGCACTCCGGCACTGCAAAATGGCAGAAGGGCACACTTGCTTCCTCTTAAGCAGGGGCTGTAAATGTATACTCATGAAATGTGCTATCAGTCAGCCAACTGGGGCAGTATATAATTGTATATAATTGTTCTTTGTTGGGGTCTTCACGTGTTTCCCCAGATATGTGTGGCTGTAATCCCATCTGCCCTTCCATGGAACCATGCTCTGAATGACACGTTTATCTGCACAGCCGCTTTGAAAGGGCAGATGTGAGTGTTCCAAAATTTGCCTACAATTTCTGGAAATGAGAATTTAGTCTTGAATTAGATGGCTTTACTCTTCACATCTGAAGTAATTCTCATGGCCCAGCTGAATTCACAGACAGCAGCAACCTACATCTGGCTGCTCCAACTGATGTAATTAAAAGCTGCTGCAAGAGTTATACATTGCTCAGAATCCTTTTAAAAAACTGCATTCACATACCAAGCTACTTGGACAACGTAGATGTGTTGCTGTTCATTTTTTTTGACTTGGTTGCTCTGATGAAAATGTATTAATTTCAATTTTTGACTTGTGTTGACTGGCTTATGGTAGATCCCGTGAGCCTCACTCCCGCCACAAAGAGATCTCAGCACATGGAGAAACTGCTGCTGTCTCTTAGACCGTGTCCCCATGAGGGTGAAATGACAACTAACTTCCTGAGACTTATGCTGCAACGCCAGAAAGAGCCAGCACCGGCATTTTACTCTGGTTTTAGACAGCGCCAATTTAATTCCACAGGCTGAAATTTTCTACATCTGCATTTGGTTCATTTCTGACATAGTGGGAACACCTCAGTTGCTCCATTCTGTCTCATTCCCCCCATGTCCCCTCCTGTGTGGAGCATCACCACATCACCTGCAGCAACAATGAGGTATTGTAGTCCCCTGAACTTGCACAAGACAAGTTTTTACCAATGTCTTTGAAAATTTAAGACTATGGACTTCAGCTTTGAGAGCTACATGACCAAAGGCTGTTTTAAATCCTTCCCAAAACCAGGCCTTTTAAAAAAGCCTCAATACCATTTCCTGATTATAACATATCTCAGTAAAAACTCCACATAATAAACCATTAGTACTCCTGAAAGTTTTATTGTGTTGGGATTAACAGCAGTGGCTTGTATTAAAATAAATACTCATGGGAATATACAGTAGTAGGAAATCAAGTGGAACAGCTAGAGTTGTCTGAATGTACTCTCATCTGAGTATAAACTGAAGTTTAACGTACTTTATTAAGTGTTGATTGAAATGTAAAAGTTACCTATGTGGCTGTGGCAGGGAATCCTGAGAACAATTGCACAGCTCCGGCAAACCTCATCATAGACAATGCTGTCCCTCAGCACTGAATTTACTAAACTTGGGCAGAAGAAGAAAAAAAGCAGCAGCTCAGAGCAGTGGTTTCCAACAGTTCTTGCATTTCACAGGAGTATTTAAGTCAATATGCAGAAATAACCATTAGGAATGCACTAATTCTTAGCACTTTCCTGCACTGACAACACCCGTAGACAAGACACTGTAATTTATCCATCTCTGCAGTTTGCACTCACTCCATTTTACCCCAATATTCTCTGCTTCAGACATATTGTTGCTCCCTGTCCTTGCAGACAGCACCACACTCACAAGCCACCTCCTGATGCAAGCCCTGGGCAGCACAGTAATAAATCACACCCTAGGTTTTGATGAAACTGTCAGTGTCACGAAGGACCTGCTGATTTATCCCTTATCTCACAGACTTTTGTTTGAAATAAACCACCCAGTATCGTGGTTCCAGGGAAAATGAAACATGCAGGAGGAGAACACAAACCCTGTGCTGTTGTCCTTTTGGGTTGGTAGAAAGCCTAACACAAAAGCTCTCTGAGTTTATCTCAGCAGACTTAGCACTGAAACCAAAGCTTAACCTTCCCTAGACTTAAAGTATTTAGAAAATGATTATTTTATCTCTGATTGCAGCGTGACCATGATGATTTCATCCATCTGTGCTATAAAAGCAGAGGCCATTGTAGTGCCAGCAAGTTGCAAAACTTTGCCCTGTGGTTACTATTATAACAACCAATTTATGTGGGCCAACACAGATAAATAACTGGAATATGTTAAAGAAAGTATAATCTCTTGTGTAATACGCTTCAGAATATGCAGTCTTTCTCAAATGGTTTTATTTTTTTTCCTCCCCAGTATAATAAAATTGATGAATAATTATGTTTTCTGTAGTCTAATACGAACACCCATTCATTCAGCTACCTTTCTCACACCGGAATATGACCAAGAGCATACATACTGCAGTTAAACTTAAGTTAAGCATGAGCTGATAAAAATTTAAACACAGATGAGTTAAATCAAGCTATGAATTTTTAACGAAGAGATCCTTACAAAGCAGAAAGAGAAAATGCTTATTATCTACAGTTTCCAACAGGCCCTGCAATTCTTATTTCGTCAGTAAAATCAAATTTTTTGGAATATAATACTGAGGAAAAAAAACAGGATATAAATCATATAGTACTGCTCCCAACCTGAAAGCCAAAGCAACTGCTAAAAAGTAATTAAAACATGCATCTAACTTATTATTTTCCCATCTATTAAAAAAAAATTACTTTTCCCACCGCTGCCAAATGCAATCTGATCCAAACAAATGGAAAACAAGCATTTGCAAAAGAGGCATGCCAATTAGCATCATAAAAAAATTACAAAAAGTGCAAATTAGTGAAGTTTGAAGCAATTACCGCCAAAAGTACACAACAAAACTAAGCAAGGCGTGTTAGTAAATATCCAAACACCAGCCAGATGCAGTTGTTCCAGCATAAATATGGCTTTTTACTCTGGATTTACAGCATGTTCTCCTCAATATTTCATTTCCAAAGAATTTAAGTACTATATTTAATGTTCATTCAGATTTCTGTCTGAAAGATGTATTTTTGCACTCATGGAATGTAAGCTAAGGCTTGATTAGAGAAATAGAGAATTTTTTTCCCAGTCATCTTCTGGAAAAGCACACTGTCAAGTTTAAATGGCAAGTACAACTAACATGTATACTTGCCAGTCAACTGAAGACTAAAACATCTATTTAAACCTATCTCCTCAAACAATTAAACACTTAATTAAACATATGGACACAGATGCCCTCCTGTATAAAAAGCTCATTTGACTTTAGCAGGTTTAGGATTTTTACTGTAATTCAAACCAACAGACCAGCAGTGAAAAGACACCTTCAGGCAATGATGCTGAAATTTTACACTTGCTTGAATTCCTCCCTCTTTGCCCCAATATCTAGTTTGAAAACTGAACTTTTACTGCAAGCAGCTAGCTGATGCAGCATTTCACCAAAATACCTTGCTATGAAAAACAAAGTGACTGTTAAAGTCTTTTACTGGTGTCACTGTAGCACAAAGGTGTGCATGGTAACATATTTACCAAACAATCAAAGAACTACGGTGGATATGTCAGCAAAATCTTGAAAGTATCTCTACCCACAGGTCTTCTCTGTACATTATACAGTTTTAAATTTTACAGAGATATTTTTCCTCTTCTGTCTTCCCCATTAGATAAAAGCAATATTTTAAGTACCCCCTTTTTTTTAAAGTAACTCTATTTTCTGAAGTTGCACATCACACTGTTTAGTTCACCACAAATTTAGTACCTAGAAACTACAAAACAGAACTACAAATATTCTACGTATACTATTTACCAAATTTCTTATTTACTCATTCATAGTCAAACCATCTCTTTCAAACATGAAGAACAAATACCAGGAAAAAAAATGTACTTAGTTAAGAAACAATGACAAGTTCTGCTAAGTCTGTCACATCCCTTGGCCCTGGGGAGGTCCACAGCACCTCTGCAAGTCTCTTGTTTGGCAGAGGTTCAGGTGCATGGTTTGAATATTTAGCATCTGGAAGACAGGTAATATTTTTCACAGCTGTTCCCACCTTGTTTCCACTGTCACCAGGTTGAAAATCAAAAACTTTTGTTGAGTTTGAATGCCTGGCTCTGTGCATTAGCAGAAAAACATATTCAGGGCTGCAGTTGTTACAATGAATGTGTGTGGTGTCTAGCACCGCAGGCAACCAAAAAATTAAATTGTGACATTCACTTTTTTATGGCATTCAGCAAAGAAATGGTTTCTCACAACCTGTGTCATTCTGGGTAAATCTGTTAAAGCAGACTCGCTGCATCCTACTCTTCCAAAAAGAGATCATCTTACCTTGACAGAGTAATTTCCTCAGTTCAATAATCAATAATCAGAAATAAAACACAATGTATTTTCACTTCATCCTCCAAGATGAGAGAACTATCTACACAGAACACTTCAGGTGAAATAAATTCACAATACAAAGACACTTTAAGACTGTTATATGACCTAGAAGATGTTTTTAAAGCTATGTACTGTTAGGTCATGATAAAAACAAAGCTGCTAGCAAATCTGAATGAGGATTGATTAATTCTTGTAATTTTGAATAAGACAAACACAAAAATCTGTACTTGAAGACTCCTGAAAGCTCCTTTTTCAGAGCAGTGTCTTGGGTTCTGGTGTGTTTATATCCGACAGCTTGGTTTGAAATAATATTTACTAATGAATGTTTTTACAATTGGCTCTATGAGCAACTCCCCTTCCTTCTATAAACACCACACTAAGAGAGCAACAAAGACTCTGGCAGAAATGTTTGTCCTCGTGCAAAGTTCCCAAATCAATTTTTGTGCAGTAATGTGGGGCCAGGATCAGCCCAAACCAGAGGGTGACAGGGAAGAAGCCATTTTTGCCAAGTTTTCTGCACTTCTTTTAAATTATCTCCGTCACCAAATTCTGTCTGAGTGTAACCTTACATTTCTGCTACGAAGGAAAGTGAAGACCACCCCTCAGGAGGTGAGAAGCTCTTCATTTTAATGTTACCTTTGGCTTCTTTCCTCCTTCCATCCATGCATGTGGCAAACTTTTCAAGCCCACCAGAAAAACTTCCGTTGAGTTTTCAGATGTAAAATCCCCAAAGCTGGCAGGAAAAGCTGATTTGTGGAAGCCAGCAAACAATACACATCCTGCTCCTAAATAAATGATGGAACTGTGCATCTCTGGTGCATCCCTTCCATTCCCAGCAGGTTTGGAATCTACTCATAAGCTCCTACTGGCTTCCATAGCTGCTTAAAGTTAAAATAGTGAGGGTTTTGCTCTAAGTCAAAATGGTGAGTTTTTTCCCTATCCAATGGCAGTGAAGAGGAAAAAAAAAATTCCCACAATTTCTGCTTTCACATAAAAAAAAAAAATCACAGGTAAAAGTCACCTTACATATACATACATACATATATATATACATATATATACATACATATACATATATATGTGTGTATATATATATATAAAGAAAATAAATAAAATATTAATTTTTTTCCTGTTTGGCAGCAGCTGGCCCTTCACCCAGCACAAGTTCTTATATGCTTAGCAAAGAAGGATGTGGTAAGGAAGCCTGGAAAACAAAGGGATGAAAAGTTTCCAAGGGATAAACTCCTTTGGAAATCACGCTCCAGAATATTACAGAATACAGAACATTCAGAGTGCTGCTAGCTTGCCAGAACTGCAGCTCCTTCTCTATGGACAAGGAGAATAAATTGGAGATGTTGCTCTAATCTCTTCCATTTCATGACACACAGGCAGCAGCTGTTTCCTCTCACAGTCAAATGTGAGCTCAAAAATTATCCATTTTTCCTCCCAAAATGCCTTGACACCAGAGGTGGCATCATGGAGGACCGAAAGTCCTGGAGGGCTGCTGCTGCTCTCTTGAAGAAATTCAAACATCACAGTAAGGTTGTAATAAACTTATTTTCACCTTATTTTCAACATTAAATCATAAGCAACCATCCTAACAGGAGTTTCGTGCTTCAGGGTCCTTGAGGCACATGGAGTAAGGAACAGGGGCAAGTGGAGAAGATAATCCTAAAAGAATCTCATTCACTTGCCATAATCTTCTTAGATTTAAACACTACCTTTGCTTTTAGGTTACTGTTACATATTTCTTACATATCACTACGAAAATATATTAAATATAAATGACATAGGGATATAATATTGAATAATTAGTTGAATTTAATCATGATACTGAGCAACAACAATGCCCCACCAAGGTCTCTTGCTTTTTCCTATCACCTCAAATTCTTTTAAATACAATAAAAAAGAGTGAGGTGCTGCTGTAATTCTCTATATTCACCTTTCCATGGCACTGATTAGAGGTCTCTTGCTTTCTGCACGTGTGTTTTAGATCTCCTCAGATAATCTATGCCTCTCATCACAAGAAATCTCCTTTGTTCTCTGCTTGGAGCCCCAGACTGGATCAGGTTCCTCTGAAAGATCTGCCAAGGAATCCTCAGGTGAGCAACTCCCAGCAATTTCCTGCTGGTGACAAGATCTGAAGCCTGGAAACCCTTTTTTGAACTGAGCCATAAGGAACTTCAAGTGGTATTGATCCTTTCTGTAAATGCACAGGAAATACAGCAATATTCCATTAAACTGCACAGCAACCCTGCAATGATGGATTATCTGTCCATGCTCATGGGAAAGGGGGAACCAGGTGATCTTTAAAAGTCCCTTTCAACCCAAACCACCTTCTTATTATCAGAAAAATGCCAAAAATTCCCATCCTAAAAAAACTTTGTGCTGAAGATATGGACAAACATGTTTCTGAACATGAAAAAACTTATATTAATTCAGTTATTCCTTTGGTTTTCCTTTTAAATTCAAATTCATGTCTGCTCTGCTCATATAAACATTGTTGACATATACACATTTAATGTACAAACCTTGACTAAGAAAAAGTATTTCACTGCTCAGCTTTAACTGTGACAAAAATGCAAACACTTATTTTGTGTTACCTGCACAGAGCCTGGAAAAATGGGGAGGAAACAAAAAAAAACCCCAAAAAAACCAATTTGCCTCTAGACTAACTCTACATAAAGAATGTATGTATTTACACAAATATATTATATCTATATATATGTATATCTATACATATATCTCTAACCACACTCTTGGTTTATAGAAAAAGGTATATTGATAATCTATTATACACAATTATTAAATTATTCAATTATATATTTGCATACACCTATAAATATATATAAGTACCTTTATATCCACATATATTAAGACACATAATAAACTCATATATAGGCATAGATATTCTATTCCAGATGTACTTACCTGTCTTTTATGCATTTACAAAATTAAAAAAAAAAAACTTAAAACTACGTATTCATATGGTAAGTTATACTACATATACTTCTATATTCTTAAAGATTACACGTGAACGTACGAACTTTTAAAAATACAAGAAAAAGGTAATATATATGTATGCATAAATATAATTTTTATATATATACACATATATATAATTATATATATACAAACATCTCTCTCTCCATATATATATATATATATATATACATGTAGAAGTATGTCGTTTTAGATATGATCCAAAGTTTTCATGAGTAAAAGGACCTGGGCGTCTGTGTCTGATGACACTTCTGAAAAACAGCCAACGACACGGCTCAGCCCACTGCTCTGAGCATGACGTCACCTAACACCACCATGACGTCACCCCCCACATAAATGCCGTCAGGAACCCGTAAGAGACATGCACAGCACCTAACTGACCTCGCACCGGCTGCTGATGCCCCGTACAGCCACAAAACGGGTTTTTTTCCCCTGTCACCAAACCCCTGATGTAAACCTGCCCTGCCCCGCGCTACTCCCACCAAAGCCTTGAGGAGGCTCTGCTCCCACGGCCGGCGGCTTATGGCGCAAGCGACCTCTGTGGGCGCCGCCTGAGCCGGGAGACGCCACTGGGGACCGAGCCGGGTCGCGGAGAGGCAGGGGAGCGGGGAGGGCCCGGTCCCGGAGCGGCAGGGCCGGGCAGGCCCTGCGCTTACCATCGCGCCGCGCTCCGCCACATCACCTTCCGGCCGCTGCCACGGGCGGAAGCGCGCACCGCGCGCCCTCAGCGCGCCGGGGCGCGGGCACGGCCGCCATTGGCCGCCGGCGCCGCGGGGCGTCGCGATTGGTCGGCGCTGCCGGCGCGGGGCGGGACGGACGGGCGGACGCGGCGCTGATTGGCTGGCGCGACGCAGGCGGAAGTGGCAGCGCGGGAGGTAGGTCGGGCGGCCCGCCCCGCGCGCGCCGGCACGGGCGGGATTGAGGGGAGCGCGGGGGGGCAGGGGAGGGGCCGTGTCCCGGTGTGGGGATAACCGGGATCGCTGGGATTACCGGGATAGCGGGGATCAGCCGTGCGCTGACCCCCCGTCCCCTACCGGCACTGAGGGGAGCGGGGCAGGGGCCGTGTTCCGGTGATCACCGGGAGAGCCGGGATCAACCCTGCACTGACTCCGCTCCGGCACTGAGGGGACTGCGGGGAGCACCGATCGTGTCTCGGTGTGGGGAGAGCCGGGGTCACCGGGGTCAGTCCTTGACTGCCCGTCAGCGGCTCTGAGGGGAGCGAGGGGAACCCCTTCGATCGTGTGGGGAGAGCCGGGATCGCCGGGATCGATCCTTGAGTGGCCCCGCCCCAGCACTGAGGGGACCTGGGGGACTCGTTCGTGTCCCGGTGTGGGCACAGCCGGGAAAACCAGGATCACCGGGGTCAGCCCTTCACTGACCCTGTACCGGGCCATGGGGGCCGCGTGTCTTTGGTGAGACACAAAAAAGAAAAAAACAACCCCACAAAATACCAAACCAGAACCAAAAAGCAAAACAACAAAAAAACCGGAAAAAAACAAAAAACGAGAAAAGTCCCCACAAACAAACAAAAACATACAAAGCCCTCCACAAGAATTGGTCCTTTTGGTGTGTTTTTTGGTTGATTTTTTTCAGTTCTTTGTTATTCGGCTCCCAGCGCTGCTGCCTCGTCCCTGAAGTGTGGGCCACTGGGTACTGAACGCTTAATAATACAAAAACCGCTTTAATAACATAAT
Organism: Serinus canaria; assembly: GCF_022539315.1. Lineage (NCBI taxonomy): Eukaryota > Metazoa > Chordata > Aves > Passeriformes > Fringillidae > Serinus > Serinus canaria. Next base: position 9,494,255 of record NC_066343.1, read on the forward strand.
GAATGCCTTAATGAGGCCATTTCTTAATTAGGGCTCTCTTACTGTTATTTCTGTTGTTGTATAGGGAGAACCAGATTGTCTTCCCCTGGTCTATTGTATTTTGGCTCCTGTGCTACGTTGTGTCTCTTGGAGATTTTCATCATCTTTTCTGTAGCTGCACCTGCCCAAGAATTTCCAACTTTTTTTTTTCCTCCAGGAGGTTTTTTTTGTTGTTGTTGTTTATTTTGTTTTGGGGTTTTTTGTGTGTTTGTTTTTTACAGAATAACCTTTGATGCTGTGAGAGCTCAGTAAAATGAAGACAGTCATCACTGTAGAACTTCACAGTGATGACTTTGTGTTTAGGTGCCCGAGTGTTGCTGTCAGAATAAACACCTGAATGTTAGGAGAAATCTCTTCCTCAAAAATGTGGTTTTAAAGGCATCACCCCTTCACAAGGTGATGGCTTGGTTTTGGGGCCTGTGTCATTCTGTGTGTTTCAGCACCCAATTCGTGCCCTCTGCTGAGTGTGCAGACTTCCTTTGGTGAGGGTAAACAGATTTTTTTCTCTCCAAAATGACATTTTCAGGTAACATTTGACAGGCCTTGTGCAGCTGCTGTGGGATGCCGGGGGTTGATGTACATGTATGAAATGCATTTATCCCATGGAATTAAATTTACTGAAGCAGAGGACTTTAAGCTGAGTGAGACCTATACAGCCCACTTAAACTGGTGTTTATGTCTTCTACAGAGCAGCTTCCTTAGCAGTGGTAGATTTGGTCACTGCAAATTGACAGAACTCTGTGAAATCGTGGTTTCAGATTCATAATCACCAAAATTTACCAAAATTTACTGGGATGTTACCAGCATGAGCAGGTTTAGAGTTTGAGATGGGTTCTCTTGTGTGACTTTTTTCTGTCCTGTGGACTTCAGGCACTGTGTTGATTCTGGATTTGCTCTGATTCTTTTCTAGATTGTTAGTGGCTATAAAGGTTCTTTCAATCGCAGATTTATCCATCTGTCTAGCAGGTAGTCAGCATCTTGCTGTGTGCTTATTTTCTCACATGTTTTCTCACATCTTACTCCTGCTACTGAATTAAATTCACGGGATTGGTTTCTTTCCATCATGTGTCAAGGTTTTGGATTTAAAAAAAAAAAATTATTAAGTGCTTAAAGACAATTCTAAACATAGCCTTATTACCTGGGATTGCTTCACTTTGAAATGTTTGAATGATGTTACATTGAAGTATGATTGTAAAGAGAAATAAGTAGTTAGTATAATCACTGACTGGTTCAGCCTCGGATGGTCAACGTGACTGAAGACTTTAAAGGCAGTAATACTTTTGAACTTTTTTTTTAAGCATGACAGATATAGAAAGCAAAAACTGGGTTGTTTTGCCTGCTTGGACTCACTTTTGGATGCTCAATGCGAATTAGAAACTCAAATTGAAAATATTCTGTAAGGTCCAGGCAGACTCCAGCTGTCAGTCCTTGTTCACACCATAGCCAAGCCTGCTTTCAGGTGGTCATCTAGCTTCCTGTAGTGTACTTTTGTATGCAAACATGCCCTTTCATGATAGAGATTTATTAAAATTTTTCTGCTTTGATGGTTTATTGTGAGCTGCCACCTGAAACCCATTGCAGATTTTTGCAAAAAATGCTCTTTTTTTACCCCACGCATTTAATTTCCAAGTGAGGTTTCCAACAGTCTCAGCTATTCAAAAGGGAATTTTTACTGACCATGTATTAAAATGATTTCAGGTGAACAATTTGCTGTGGTGGGAAAAATGCCATTTAAAGATTTTGTGGGACCCTTGGTGGCATAATTGAAAATATTGGTGCACCTAGCCTGGAAGTGTCTTCTGGGATACTGTGTGATAGGCATGGGATATTGACTGGATTATCAGCTTTCAAATGGTTTTGTTCCAGTTTCCCTTGTCCTTTTTTCCCCTCCCAATTAATACCTTGTCATGGAAAAGGAGCTCCAAGGAGCTGGGACAGCTTGGTTGGTGTTGTCTACTGGAATGGGCTGGGTAGCACACTTGTCTGGTGAAAATCAAAAAAATAAATCACAAGTTTAAACAACTACATTGACCTACATAGCAATATTCAGATATTTACAAAAAAGTTTAACATGAATACCGTTGTTTTTGTTGCTGTTAGGTCCCTTAAGAGCAGTGTTCATGGTTGTGGCTGTGTTTCCTGGTGTTGAGAAATATTTTAGGGGTGAAAGGTTTTCCTACTGCTCAGTGGAGTAAAGCACACCAAGGAATTTGTGTCTACAATGAAAGGTAAAAAACGTTTAACCCCCAGGCTGTTCCCAGATGCAGGAAGAATTACCACAAAACAATGACAATTGCACATGGAAGCCTTGGTTTTTATCTTCTGTTTTACCTTTTATGAGGAGAAGGATTGGAGGAAATGGTTTTGAAAATATCACAGGTGGGTGACTGACATGACAGGTACATCCATATAAATAAGTTTTTGTGCTTAACACATCCATGCGTGTATATGAGGTGGAAAAAACATTTGAAAATAAGCTATAAATGCAGTCAGTTGGGGTTTTTTTGGAGAAATGCTGGGTTGAGTGGCTGGCAAAAACTGATAGTGCTTTGCTTTTCTTTGGCTTCTACGTGGTGCCCACATCTGTTATTCCCAGGATCTTCAAACACAGGCATGAATGCTTATAAACTTATTTGCATTTTTGCTACTGCTATAAATTTGCTCTGCTCTCAGTCTGGAGTGGAGGTGGAACACGAGGGGTGTGCATTTTGCAGGCAAACCTGTTGTGGGTAGGTGGTGTTCTGTGTGCTGGCAGTGGTATTTTGTTTGCTAACACCATTTTGAAGGGAAAAAAAAACCAGAAAACAAACCCAACAACAACCAAAAAACAAACCCCCCATCTACATTTGGGTTTGGCTCCTCTTTCTCTTCACTTCTCTGCCTCTCCCCCGCCAGAAGTGCCCATGGTATTTGTTCAGTGTGGTAGGATGGATCACAATAGCTGTGAAATGCTTGGAGTTTGCAATTGTTCTGAGCAGGAATGAACCTCAGTCGTCATGTCAAGTGTGGTATTTTAACTATACATTTAACAGAAAGTTACTCCACAGGGTGATGTGTGGTGGGGAGTGCTCCTACTGGTGTGGGAATTCCTGCACCTTAAAATTTCTGCTTCTTGTGGCAGATTTCGTGCATATACAACTGATGGTCTGATGCAAAGGGTACACCATCACTTAGCAAGGGACTCCAGATTGTAAAAACACTCGAGGTGAGGTGGCCTTGCTGCAGAAATAGTGATGCTGTGCCTGACACAGGTGACCTCACTGCCTTTCTGACAGAGACAATCCCTGCTGTTGGTGTGCAGCAACAGAGGATGGCTTGCAGTGCTCTGTTTTGACCAAAACCCACCCATTTCTGTGCAGATGAGATAATTTAGGTGGTTTTCTATGCTGCATGTTGGCTCCATTAAAGCAGTATAGCAAATATTTGTGCTCTGTGCTTGTGGGTGTGCTGTGGGCCTTGCCAGGGTCACTTGCTGTTTTGTCTCAATGCCTGTTTCTGATGTGCTCGTTATCTTCCAGTGCCACTTGAGGATGAGAAATTTTAATCCCTAACTCTTGTCACCTAGGGCTTAGCAGGAGGTGGAGAATGTTTTTCAGGGGTTATGTTAGAGCTCAGGAGCCCCAGATGAAAAAAAAGCACACGTCCTTGAGTGAGTGGAACCACCCAGAGCTGAGGGTCACGTTTTCAAGGACTCAAAAACCATTAGCTGATTCTTCAGGGTTAGTAGGATGCAGCTGTGATTTCTTCACTGCTACATTTGGCAGAAATGAAATGTAGTGCTTGCTGATGTTGTGGGGAATGCATGAAATCGTGCATAAATTCTGAACCCACATCACTAAATTACCAAGACTCCAATTTAGACAGCTGTTGTAAAATAGCATTAAATGGTTCTTGAAGTCACTTATTTTTCACTCATACCAAAATGAGTATTTTCTCTAGTTGCATCCCTGACTTGAGCTGTGTCCCTTTCCCGGGTTAGGAAACAATGGCCTTCATCTCCTGCTCTTTGTAATCAATGTCTTGTGGATCTCAGTGTTCCCCACATCCTTCCCCTCTGTTTATGAGATGGAAAAAAGGGAAAGGTGGCAAAAACTTCCTATGAATTTGAATATTTTTCACAGAACATAGTAACAGATAGAGTAAATGGTAAGGACTGCTGTCCAAGATATGTCAGGGTACAAAAGACTCACTGAATTATGTATGGTGTCTTGTTGACACAAACTAAAGTGAAATTTAGGAGATAATTACTAAACAAATTACTGTTGTTTGCTAATCTAACACAGTCAAATCTGATCAACACAAAAGAACATGTCTTACAGGAAAAGTTCCAATTGGAAAATAATAATTCATTAAGTGTGTGCCTTAAGCAAGGGCCTCTGCTGCTACTGCTTTCTAAGGTGTACTGGTGATTGCACAAAACATTTTTAAATTAAATTGTCCAAATTTACAAAGTTTGGAAAAGCCTTGGAATATTTCTGCATATGCTCTGCAGACTGTTGGGTGGCTTTTCCGGGAAGGGATGTCCTCCAGCAGAGCAGGCAGCTAGAGCACAGATTGTAAAATAAACAGAGAAAAAGGGAGACTGATCAGATGTGACTTTCAAGAGTGCAGAGACTGAGAACTTTTGTGCCCTTGATCTAGACATCAGCCAAATTGCTTGCTATCTTGGGACAGAAAAATTAATGGAACTAGAGGAAGACTGAGGCTATATATCCTATCACAGGCTGCATTTGTTGTTTCTTTTGTGTGTGTGTGTGTGTGGATTTTTTTTTTTTTTAATAAATGATTCAAATAATTATGAAAGGGATTATTTGTTTACAGGTCTACAAAGGGGTCTTAGAGGCCATCCTTTTCAGTACAAAAGCTGGACAGGATAGAGAGAGCCTGGGGCTTTCCAAACGCTGTCAGCTGTGTCAGGCTTGGGGTGAAACCTCACAAAATCCTGGGGTGAGATTTGTGCTGGCTGAGCCAAGCAGGGAAGCATCAGACTCTGGTGTGGAGGCTTATATTAAATTATTCCAGCTGAGAAAATTAACCTAATTTTCAGAGTCCAGCACAAAGCAGGCACAGACTGGGAGATGGGGCAGAAATGTTAATTTCTCTGAAAGCTGACATGGAGGATAATTGTTATAGGAAGCAAGAGTCAGGGAACTAGCATTCTTGTGTGTCTTGGAAATGCAGTACTTGAGTAATGATTTGTGATCTCTGAAGGCAATATTAGAGGAAGGTTTTTTTTCCCTCTGCCTTGATCAGAGAAGTCTATAGATTGAAAATGTGCCTTATACGTTACAATTTTTTACTCTTGTCTGTTGCAGGGATTTGTTTTATTAGCCTTGACTGTGCTAAAACCAGATTTTTTTTCCTTTTCTTGAAGTAAAGAGGTAGAGGAGTAATTTTTTTAGTATGTTGTCTTCATTTGAGGTTAATGTTTTGAGTTTGATACTTTTGAGGGTGCAGAATAAATAAGGGCATTTGTAGCATTGAAAGAGAGGGAGATGCAGTGGCAGGTTCTTTATCTAAAACTGAACTTGAACGGGTTGTTGGAGCTGTGGAGAGGTGGCTCCTGTGTTCAAAGGCTGGGTTTTTTTATGCTCATGTACCTGCATTATTTCAGGGCCATTGTGTTTGCTCACTGTTGTGTTTCAGGTACTGATGTGCAGCTGCAGTTGGGAGCCAGAAACACAAAGGTGAAGTGCCCCCCAACAGAAACTGAGACCTGTTTTTAAAATATTTATCCCTTCTGTGCTGTTTCTGTGCCCCACTCCCTATGTTTTATGTTGTCATTAACTTACCTGGGAAAGCAACAATTTACCCTGAAACCTCTGTGGTGCTTCACGTCTCTGCTTTGTTGTAATTTGAGTGTTAAGATCTCCAGCTTGTGTCTGACTGGTTCGGTGCCAAAGCAGTTTTGTGCTGTATTTTACTAATGAGTTCTTAATGGCCCTCTCAGCTCAGTCCCAGTGGCATTTTTGCACTGGTGTGCCCCTGCTGTGCCCTCATCTCAGCCTGCAGGTTTCTTTTCACGCCTGTGCAAGCATTCTTTAGGAGCTGTAAGGGAACACTACTACTGAAAAGCTGCTTTCCTAGAGTAGACCCCCTGCTTGGCATCAAGTGTCTTGGGTAAGGGTTAAATTTTCCAGTTGGGTTTTGTTCTGGGTTTTTTTTTCCAGTCCACAGCAAGAGCGAAAACCAAAACAAACCAAAAAAAAAAAAAAAAAAACCCAAAAAACCAACCAACCAAACAAACAAAAAACAAAAACAAACAAAAAAAAAACAACCAAAAAAAAAAAAAAAGAAAAAACCCATCAAAAAAAAAAACCCAGAAAACCACACATGAAAAGAGTCATGAAAATTGCTTAGAAAAGCATTGAGCTGACGAGTCTTGAGAGGTTTTATTTTTTTTTTAATGTCGAAAACTTGTGATGCTGAAAGTAAAAGCAACTCCTGTGAAGCTCTTTGTGCCCTTTTCCCTTTCCAAATGTGGTTTGTAGCACAAACCAATAGATTTGTAAGTGCTGGCTGAGGGTCTGTAGTGAGAGGCTGCTGAATTTTGGGTAGAACTGTGTCCTTATGTATTTTATCTGGTTTTTTTTTTTTCTTTTTTTTAAACAAATCTACTTGTTTGCTCAGAGCTTGGTGAGGTTGTGAGATTTGTGTCCCATGTCCCCTCCTTGTTAAAATCTTGGCACATACCATGATAGGGAATGGTGCTTCTGCCCTGCTTTGATTTGTCAGATGTGGATTATCACAAAGCCTGAGCTAAACCCATGCTGAACCTCTGCCCATGTGTGGAAACAGCTGAAATTGGTGCTCAATGTATGTCTTTTTGCCTTATCTTCAAACTCAGCCTAAGCCATCAGCAGAGTAATTAATGTTCAATGCCAAGTAATAAACATAGCTGGATAAAGAGCTGCAAAATTGAAATTTAGCTGCATTGAATGTCTCAGTTCCTTGTGAATTGTTCTTGTCTTGTGAATTATTTTTCTGTGAGGGTCAGGCGAAGCAAAATTAATTGCAATTTTTCAAGTAGTAAATTTAAGCCTTGTGAGCTCTTTGTTTTCAGAGAGTTCAGTGTTGCATTTTGTAATAGATAAATAGCAGATGGAAAGAAAAAACATAATAAAGCTTCGGTTAAGTGAAGACTGGGTAATGCAGGAATTTTCTTCAAAGAAAATGCCTGAGGAAACTGTTTAGTAAGATAAAGCAATTTGGAGCCTGGGCCTATTTTTTATTATTAATTTGACAGGGACGGGAAATTAAAATAATCCATCTCTTTGAAAAATCTTGGGTGTAGAGGTGGGAGGAGAGAAAGATACGTATGCCTTCATATTTATACCTGCCCTTGTCCCAGTGAAGTGGCAACATTTGGTGAAACTTGTTTTTCCAGGTTACTGGGCTCAATTTTTCAAAACTCCTCAGAAAATCCTACCTACAGAATTACATCCATCCGTATCTACCTGACACTGATTTCTTTGTTTCATTTACCTTTGTGTCAGACTGGGTGCTCTTGCCTGGGGATCTCTTGTGGATTTGACAGTACTGGATTTATTTGACTTTAAAAAGAAGAAAAAAGGAGAAAAAGAGCAAAAAAAAAAAATTAGTGGAATCTGTTGCTCAGTGATCTTAAGTCCGATGTTTAGAGAAACACATCAGACTGAGTGGAATTGTATAGGTCTGCGTGGGGACTGAAAAATAGAAAACAAAGGAAATCTGTGCGACAGATTTGTATTGAATATCCTGATAATATTTAATCCTGAAGAAGGCAGTGTTTTGGAAAACAGATGATACCTCAGCTAGACTACGTTGTTATCCAAATATACATCAAAAACACATATGTATTGGGGTAGTTTTGGATGGACAAAGGGTAATTAAAACATGCTGCTTTTTTTGATTTTTCCTCCCCCAAAAAATTTTCTCAACGTTACTATCCTCAAATGGATGATACTGAGGTACTGAAAACTGCAGAGATGCTTTTAAAAATATGACTAAGAGACTTGGAATTCCCAAATCTTTGTTCTTACTGACTGTATACATTGGGCTCAAAGGTTGTGTCTGGCACAACTTCCTTTTTCTGTTTTTTATCTGCAAAACATACAGCAATTTTACTGCTGCCTTTTCAGAGAAATTATGTGGAAAAGGATATATATTTGGAATGTGTGCCCTTTTTTAAAAAAATTTTTTTGAGGAGGAAGCGAATTATTTTTCTTAATAAGTATCTTGTGGTTTTCAAGTGAAGGCACTGTGCCACCACTGGCTTTGGTAGGACCTTGGAAAGCCAGGGTGTCCTGCTGCCAAGTTAGAATTATAAAGTATCCGTTGGGACTTGCATCTTCCAGAAGCAGCAGAGAAAGGGAGTCTGGGTCTCTGAGACACGCCTTGCTGACTTTTCATCCCAGTTCTATCCTCTGCAGGCTGAGCTGGTTGTTGCCTTTGATCTTTGCTGCCTTCCACATGCACTTTTTAGTAAAACTTCACTACTAAAATTCACATTTTCAACAGGAAACATGACAATATTTTTATTTTTATTTTATTTTTTTGCAGGTTTGTAACGTTCAGTTAGTGTAAGCTGGCTTATCTGTGCATCTTGGAAAGGGAGGATTTGCTGTTACTTTTGGGAAGAATTATTACAAAAAGGGTGAGAAAAAAAGGGACTGCCCCTTTTATAAATCTGTCTGCATACTCTCTTACTTGCTAGTATATACTAGTATAATTGCCCACTTTGGTGTTTATTTTAATACACTGAAGGCCTTTTTTTTTTTTAAACCTTATTTTAACTTAATGTAGATGGTTGTAAGTGAGCTTGGCAAGGCTGGATGCCTGCAGTGGGTAGTGGGTTAGGCCTGAGACTTCAAGGGGATGAAAGACACCAGGGTGGGCTTTGCCTCCAGGCTACAATTAAGATCAAGGCTTGTTAGTAAGATTCCTACTATAAAGGTTGTTGACTGTCTGCTTCCTTCTGTTTCTCCTCATTTTTCAGCTGGTGACTGTAGTAAATAAGCCTGACAAGGGTTGTTCCTTATCGTGGATTCCAGATCTTCTGTGGCAAATCTTCCATATCCTATTGTCCCCATGGAGTCTGACAAGCTCAGAACTAATTTGTTTTTGGTTTTTTGGTTTGGGGTTTCTCCTTTTTCTGGGGGGGACACACAATTGCACAAAAAGCATGTGCATGTTTCCAATCGTTCCGTGGCTGCCATGAAGCAGTGGGAAGGCAGCAGTGCAAATGTGAGCCATGTGAGCCTCGACTCTGCAGTTGGGCCCATGATCTCCTGATCAAATATTGTCATGGAGCACTGAATTTCTTAAATGGCCCACTTACCCCTCTGCACAAAGTTAGAAAATCACTGAGTCTCTTCCTCCTATCCAAGTGCTGATTTTTGGTTCATTTATCTCCAAGACAAAGTTGCATTATTGGCGAAATTTTAACCCGTGTGCTTTTAATACAGAGTAAAGTTAAACAAAAGAGCAACTAAATATTACTTAGGGTGCATGTAATACAAAAATGTCTTAGCCCCCTAAATTGCATTAGGGAACAAAGCTCTTTCTAATTTTTTTTCTTCTTTGGCTTTCAGATTTTCTTTAAGTTTTACATAAAGGTTATTATTGAATCATTCCTCAATGTCAAACAAGTATTGTGGCCAGAGGAGTGGGAGGATTATTGTGAGATGGGACAGGAAAGATGCTGTGTTATTTGTCTTCATGTTTGTTGGCCAAATTGTGTACCTCCAAAAAGAAATGAGAAAAGAGGAAGTCTCTCTTGGATCAGTAGTAGTTCTGTGTGATTAATGGAGTGAGAGTTGAGGTTTTTGTCGGGTATTTTAATGTTCTTACTCCTGAAGTATTGGAGTTAATGGAATTTTAAATTAACACGAGAGAATATCAATTTGTATGAAATATATCACTGGAAATATGCATAAATATAGGCATTATCTTATTTCCTTCTGTTAGAAAATGTGGTAATAGCAAGTTTTAATCTTTAAAAGCAATCTTGAGCTTTTCTTGACTGGTTTAAATCTCTAATTATCTACTTATGAGTACATGTAGCATCTCTTGAATAGTACCTCTTCTCTGATTATGAATTTGCTGTTAACTTTCTTCTGATTATTAGATTATGATCTGTATTTTGGGCAGTGTCAGATGGAGCCAAACTGCAGACTTTAATAGCAGTGTGTGGTCTTCTATTCTGAACTCCCTGTGGATAGCTCCCATTTTTCCTCAGCGAGAAAGCACTTAGGTTAATTGCTCCATTTCAAAGACATAGTAGCTCTTTCTGGTCTGTAAGTAGCCTTCCAAGCGTAGCTGCTGAGTTTTGGAACACCTGCAGCCCGACCAATTTGGGGAAAAAAAAAAAAAAGCCATTAGTCTGCATGGGGAAAAAAAGAAAAAAATGAAGTGCTGAAGTTCAGAATATTATCAATGATGCTGTGTTGGAGCAGCCTGAAAGATTTGGCTTTTGGTCTATGCCTGGTGCTATCCAAAACAACATATAAAATTCTTTGTGGGCCCATTTTAAGAGTGTCTTGTTCATTCAGAAGGGCCTGTGTGCACTGTTTGTTCCGAGGGCAGAGGCACCAGCCAACAGCTGATTCCTCCTCAGAGGGAAACATTGCCTAATGGTGATCACAGGAGCCAAAGACCACGGGGACAAAGTGCTAAAGATAAACAGCTCAATCCCCGACTGTTCAAAGGCCTCAATAAAGCCTCTGATTTACACATTTGGGGTGGGACCCCGCTGTCCCCACCTGCAGGCTGGCCCTGGGGGCCTGGCATGGAGAGGGGGCTGGTGCTGTGCCCCCCAGGGATGGAGCCCTGCCTTTCTGTGGCCCCAGCCCTAAAACTTCTCTGCAGCTTGGCTTTGTCATAACCAGGGAAGGAAGAAAGAGCAGACTGCTCTTATTTTGTGGAGATGGTGAATGGGAAGAACCCACAGGGGCTGGATGCTGAATGGCACTTGAGGGTGCTCCTCTGGTCTGATGGACTGAGGGGCTTTTTAGGCTGCCATAATGAGACTCTGGTTCCAGTAATTTGGGTAGCAATAAAACTACAGTCTATTTCAACGGGATGATTATATTTTACTTTGTTGTAACAAGCTTCATCAACAGCTGGACTGTTAAATTGTGACACTCCAGAAATTCAGGGGGCTGTTTTAACCTTTCTGAGCAGAAATACAGTTCTTGCCTTTCCACCCCAAAGATGTGAAAGTGGAAATAAGTCTCAAGGTTTCACGTCTCCTTTATATTTTTGTATTTCATAATGAAACTTTTACAGAAGTATTTGAACTGTGAAAGGTCACATAAGGTCAACACATTGGAAGCTGATGGGGTGATGAATTTAGTGAGTGAGTGGGTGGGGCAGGTTAGTTTGAGGAGATCGTTTTATTTCATCTCTTGAAATACAGAGCAATGCATCTTTTATTGGAAATACAGTGCTGTGCATCTGTTATTAAGATTTGCATTTAGAATGAATAAAGTGCATGCAGTCACCTTATAGTGAATGAATAAGGAATATGTCCTCATTTATTGTCTGTATTTTTAATTTCTTTAGTGTTAACTGGTAGTTGTTAAATAAGTAGGGAACTCCTTTGGTCTTCCTTGCTGTATTCGTGCTTTTTCTGTGTGTGGTTTATCCATTTACTGAACACTGCAGTCAACTCACTGTTCTCAGGACATTAAAGGGATAAGGGGAAAAGGGATTTGGATTTTTAGTTTGTTGTTGTAATTGTTTTGCTTTCACAAAAGCAGTAAGGTACAATATTACTGTTTGCAGTGATTTTTTTTTGTGCTGTGTAGGTCAGACTAATTTTCATGAAGGTGGCTTTCCCCTCCTGTTGAAGAGGAATATATAATAGGCATTGTATACAGCCCGGAGTCCTTGAGCTTTTGCTGATGGGTTGGAAGGGCTGAGTGCTCAGGAGTCTGCCTGAGCTCTGCTTACAGAGGCAGATCCTAAATGTGGAGTAATAAGTAATATGCTCCTTTCAAAAGGACACTGAGTACTGTGGGGGAGATGAAAGCTGGGAGAAAAAGCATCTTCATTTTATGCATTCTTGGAGAATCCTTTTTTCCAGAGCTGCACAATAAAATGTGGAAAAGCAGGAAAACTGTATTTTCCATTTGTTTTGATGTTCAGGGTGTTATTCTTGGTTGTGTCTTCTCGTTCTGTTGAGGTTGTGTTTTACCACAGGGGTACCAATAGTGTTGTCTAAACAGAACTTTCATTTTTAGCTGTGCTACATCACTGTAATGAAATACTGATGTGTGCATGGGAAACCAGTATCACTCTATCAAATTAATTTAGTCTCTGGCCTCAGAGACCTTGTTAGTGCATCTTTAAATAAATAAACAGGCTTCTTTCCTCTGCTGCTCTTGACCTCACTTTTTCTGACTCACACTTCATTCACTTTATCGTTACATAAATAGAAAATGTAATTCTCTTGCTTTGTTTCTTGTTATAAAAAGTCTGGGTTGATAAGAAAGCCTCTAGTGCAGGTATTTTTCACTGAATGCTGCTCCACTTTCTGATAAAAATCACTTAAAATAAGCAAAACCTTCCTGTTGAACTACACATATGCATCAGTACCTTTTATGCTGTCTGTTTGGGTTGTCTGCTACTGCTTTACAGTCTTTAATTGAAATATTTTTAAAAACATTGTCTTTTAGAGGAGGATTTCTGTGAAAATATTTCAGGAAAGACTTTATTTTTCTCTAATTAACAAGAAGCAAAAGGGAATCTGGCAGGCAGAGGAGAGTGCCTGCATGTATGCTTGAGCATGCGTTGCTTGTGTTTCCTGCCGTGTGCTCATTACTGACCCATGGCCAGGCAGTTAGTGCCCCACAAGTATTTAAAATGCCTTAATTTCTGGAGTCATTAATTGCAAAGGTGTTGTTCCACCCCCAAATATTTCATTTTTTTGTTCTTGCTTACAGGTGCACAGACACACTGTAGATTTTCAGAAATGGCCAGCTGGTTGGTGATGGAACTAGAAAACTTTTTTTTCCTTTTTTTTTTTTTTAAACTGAGATTAATTTTTCTATGTATGTTTTGGTAACATTTTAGTTTCTGTTGAATTTTCAGGGAATAGAAAGGTGGAGTATGACATCTGTAATAGTAAATGCCATATGCCATTGTGGTTTAGAGATGTAAATCCTAAAGCTTTATGCTTGAAAACCAATGCTTAAATTCATGTATTTTGCTGCTTTTGAATGCTATCCACTTGTCTGGGCAAGGGAGAGGCATTTTGAAATGTTACTGGGTGCAGAGTTGGGCAAGGGTTAGGGACAGTTCAGTCAACTGCAGTTACAGCTGCTCCTCCTAACCTGAAAATGCCAAATTTTGAGGAAGCCAAGGTAGTTAAATCTGCACCTAGATTTATTTCTCAATGTCCAGCAGCAAAGAAAAAGCTTCCTTCTGCTCCTGCTTGGAGAGCAGAGTCCCTTCAGGGCCTGAAATGATCCTGGTCATGATTATTTACTGCTTCACTTCAGATGGAAACCTCCATAGAGCATTTAATCCCTGCCCAAGCACCATTGTACTCAGTGCATGTAGTTTAAATTTAAATGCCCCATCTGGGTTTTTCTTCCTTTTACATGGTGTTTTTAGTCTGTGAGTGACCATGTAGCCTTTTCTCAGTCACTTCACTTAGGTTGTGTATAAATACATGGGATTCTTGAGAAGATTTGAAGTCAAGCACAGGTTGCCAAGTTGCTTTGCCATAGAGCAAAAATATTCCCTGTCACATCATATACTTTATTCTCTGCAGAATCCAGTGCTTAAGATACTTTCTTTGGGTTGCTGGCATTTGCTGTGAAGCTTAGTAGCAGCTTTCACGTGGCAGTCTTCCAGATGAATATTGATTATTTTGAATTATGTTAAATATTCTGTACTTTGGGTGATAGCAGGCAGTGAGTTAAAAGCAGAGCCATGGGGAAGAGCTTGTGTGTAGTAATTTCCTGTCCCCCAGCTTCCTGACAGCTTCTTAATTTGAGGCTATTCAAATATGTTTAATTGTTGGCGCTGAAACCTTATTTATTATAATCCAGTTTCCTGTTTGCACGTATCACCAGTTATCTGACAAAGTGAATTTGGGAAGGAAAGTAAAATAAAATTACAAGCATACTTGTGTTTGTATATTCCCCACCCATACAACCCCCAAGCTAGGCATGTAAAGCTGTTGGTTAAAACAAGATTATCTTGCTTTTTAAACAGGTAGGAGAAGAAGATGGAGAAGACTTTGAACAGAATCCATCCAGTTTCTGATCCAGAAGCAACCTATTTTCTACAGGTGTCATGGGAAAAGGATTTAGGCACTGGCTTTGGTTTACTTCTTAGTGATTGTCAGTGTGCCTGGACTGGGACAGGTAATGGAAAGAAAAATGCATTAATTTAAATCATTACTGCTCTTAATTGCTCCTTTAAAAACACTTTCTAGGCCGTGTCCCACAGCTTGTGTGGAAATTCCATGGGCGTTGTGTCCCCAGTGGTGGAAGAGGTGAGGTTCATGATCTGATGGGATGTGGCCAGAGAAATCTGGAGAGATTGTGTGTCAAAGCTAAAACTAACTCATTCAGCACATGGATATGCAATGTTTTGTTCTTTCTCAAGAATGTATAATTTCTTGGAGTGTTGCTGAAGTAACACTTCTCTGTCTTCTCCAGATTCTCAAGCAAATGTGTATGCAAGTTCCATTTGCAAATTGGAGTCCATAAAGCCTGTAATTGCAAATGTTTTTAAAATATTTTCATGGAGTTTAAATAGGCAAAGGTAGCTGTATTTCATGGTGAAGTGCTTTTTGGTTTTTTTTTGTTTGTTTGTTTGGTTTTTTTTTTTTTTTTTTTTTTTTTTTTTGTTTGTTTGGTTTTTTTTTTTTTTTTGGTTTTTTTTTTTTTTTTTTTTTTTGGGGTTTTTTTGGGGAAGGAAAAGGGACAATAAATTATCAGTAGGAAAAACTTAGCCTGTAGAATTTTTCCCCCTCTCTGAAACCTCGGTAAGAGGATGGCTCTTTGCATATGTGCATGATTCTCTCATTCATGCCCAGAGGAAAAAGTCCTTGAGAAATGTCAAATACTTGATCAAAAGCCCTTCTCTCAGTAACAAAAGTATTTTGAGGGAGGAGAGAATTATTTATTTTGAGCAAATTGTAGGCAAAACCATTTTCTGGACTGTCTGAATCATAAGAAGTATCTTTGTAGTTCCTTTCTTCCTTCCTTCTCCTTACCCAGTGGATGTTGTTCCTCCTCAGTTCGTACACAAGCCAAGCTTTCATATAGGTCTGAGATTAGATAAATGTAAATTAAAATCAACACATAAATTAAATCTGCTCTTCCATATTCCTTTTAACATTTTGAACAATCTATTGATCAGGGCAAATACATGTATTCCAATCCTGATTCCTGGTAATGAAAGGTTTTTCTTTCCTGGCTTGACAGGAGTAAAGTCAAGTTATTTTGAAAATTTAAAAAAAGGGTGTTAACACTGACAAATACTGTTTTTCCAGAGCTGAGCTCTGTCATAGTTCTCCATCCCATGTGGGACTAATGAGAAGATTCTTCTCGTTCTTAGGTGACTTCAAATCCCCAGTTTAGAATTCACAAAAAAATGATTCTTACTTCTGCAAGTGAAGGCTGTGCCACTATAGCTGGGAGTGAATAGAAAAAATAGGTAAACACAGTTCTCATTTTGTTGAGTCCCTGCATCTGGTAGAATGGAGGATAATGATTTCCCTAAACAGAGGGGCAGTGAAAGCAGGATGACCTCACTCTATTAACAAGGAAAGAAAGAAACCCACAATAGTTCTGCTGTGAGCATTGGCTGCTCATCCCAAGTAAGGTCTTTTTCTCTTCTGGAAGAATCTGATCCCTTTCTAAGAAATTGTTACTGAATTTCTATTTCTATTCTTACTGAATTTCTTCTATTCAGTCCCTTGAATAATTTCATTGGGGGTTGATGTTGTTGTGCATGAGGCTTTCCTACCGTACTGATCTGTGCTTTCATTCAGCAAAACATTTTGGTCACTTTCTAAAGTTGTTACATCATTTTTGAGACTGCTTCCATTTTAAATTCAAAACCTGGAGGGAGGGAAAGCAATGGTTAGAGTATTCTTGCTGTGGGAAATCCCTTTTGGGTTTCTCATGCTGTGGATTATTTTCCTTGGCAAGACCTACCAGGGAGAGAGTGAAAGCTGCTGATGGAGTTGTCTTTTATGGGTTTTGTATGTTTAATGTGATGATGAAATGTGTTAGGAGTCCTGCTTAAGGAGAGAGGTAAAACAGTGAATATTGGAGGGGAGGAGAAGCACACAAAAATGCAATGTAATCTAGTGTTTTACCTTGGTATTGGGTTAAAGAAATACATCTGTGAGGATTTTTGCATATCATATTTCCCTAATGATTGATCAGTTCTGCTGGTTTTAAATCATAAAGGAACATGTAGCATGTACAGAAAAAAAACCTCCAAAAACCAACAAACCTGCAGTGCTCTATTGCAGTATTTTAGTGTCTTTCTTTTTATGACTTTCTTACTGTTATTAAAAGTTTATCTTCTCAGTATTGAAATCACTGTTCCAGACAAGCACTTCTTCTCTAAATATTTCAAACTTACCTTTTTCTACTCCTTTTTGCCTCACGCTGCAAGGGATTCCACATTTCACTCTGTACTGTTGTGGATGACTTTAGGCAACTGGATTGTGGATCAGTAGCAATAAGGAAATAATTTTCAGATGGGGGAAAAAAGGGGACAGGACTCCTGAAAACCCCAGAATTCTTGCTACAGTTCCACCAGTGGAAATGACGCACCAGTGTGTGTTCAAAGGAAGAATAATCTCCTACTATTTCATTGAATCACAGAATTACAGAATGCCTTGGGTTGAAGGGACCTTAAAGGTCATCTAGTCAGTGTGTGTCTGTATATCATATATTTTTTTAATAAATTATAAATATAAATATATATACTTTGATATATATATAGTAAATATATATACAATATGTGCACTATATATATAGAAAATATATAGATACAATATTTTTATATATATGAATGTATATTAATAGATGCTTTGTATGTAATGTATAGTGCACATACTTGTTTCCACACATATGGGTATTTATTCCTCACATGTCTTTTTCTGGTAGTGTCTGAATCAGACATTTCTAGGGAGGCTGCTGACATAGAAATGGACAGAGAAAAATATGTGGAAGAGCTGAGGAAAGCACTGATAGCTGGAGAAGAGTTAGCTGGCAAATACAACTTCGTGATTTCAAGAGATGAGCAGAATAACGCCTGTCACTTCTCCTATGAAAGGAACCTGAAAGATGGCTCTGTAAGTAAATAAATGTTTGAATTTGACTGTTAAACCATGAGAATGAAATACATTTTTGTATTTTATTATGGTCTTCAAAATTAGATGTGTGATATTCACTTCAGATTGAATGAGTGTTGTGAGCTCTTGCATGGGCCAAGCTAAAAAGAAAGTGGGTGGCTTGGGGTGGATGCTGCCCTTTTCAAACTGTAGCCTCCTGTGCATTTTAGTTTTCCTTGTTCCTTTATCCTCTCTCTGTACTACTCACCTAAATTAGAAAAAAAAAAAAAAGTAAAATTCAGGCAAGATTATTTTCAAAAGCTAAAACGTAGTTTTAAAATTAACTTTTCAACTACTTTAGATATTTTGGAAGTTAAAGCTGAAATTGTTGCATGAAATTGCAAATGGGAAAGTGGTTCCATGCTGCTTGCTTGGCTGCAAAGGGAAGGACTCTCTTAAAACAGGAAAGAAACCAGTATTATCTGTATCTTTAGACATTTCTGGATGTTTCAGGTTGTGCTTTGCTGTATTAAAACTTTTCTGAAGAAGAAGCTGACTTTTAAGATGAATATCCCAGTTTTTACTTCTTTTTTTTTAAATTCTTTTACATGTCCTTTTTCTTGTGCAGTATAGGAAATTTCAGGTAAGTTTGGCTCTTGAGGAGCCAAAAGTTAGGGCATGTAAGTCTACCTGTCTGCATAATAAGTATTTCTGTGAATTTACCCAAGGCCATACTGACCCTAAACCTTTTGAGCTGTTTGTACTCAGAAATTGAGAGCTGTAAGGTTAAGAATCCTTTTTTTTTTTTTTTTGGTTTCTGCTCTATGTCACACATGTTCTAAATGCAGGCCAGATTAAATACATTCTGTATTTTTATTAAGTGAAAACATCCTCGAGTTTGTGGGGTCACCTAATACATGTTTCCATCAATTAAGGCTTATGAGAAATTTAACTTGTATGAAAACAACTTTATGTCAATTTGGGAAAATAATAATCTGGCCAAAGAAGCTGAAAATACAAAGAACCTTGATTCCTATGTATGCTTTAAATTTGGGTGTTGAAAGCATGTTTTTAGATAAGATAGGGTTTCTTGGTTGAAAATGCACCCTTTTTTTTTTCCTTCTGTACTGAACTAATGCCTACAAATAAAATTGCCAAAGCAGTTATATAGAATTAAATAATGGAATTGGGTGTTAGAAATAGCTTTCAGGTGGGTAATAGAATATGTTCCAAATGTTTTGCAAACTCTCTGTGGAAGTATTTGTGATCTCTCTCTTTCAGCACCGCATTAGGAAATTGGTCTTCCTGGGCTCTGTACATCCAGAGAGTTGATATTCAGCTACATGTAAATTTAGTGCAGAGGAAGCCTAGAGAAACTACTCTGCAGCTTAAACATGACTTAAACTCCGTGCTTCTCTATTATCAGTTTAATGATTAACAGTTTTTAGTAAAAAAATGCAAGAACTTCTGAAATTCATTATTACACTTTGAGCTATAAAGTGCTTATTAATCCATGTAAGTAAAATCTTATATGGGTATATGGGTGTCTGAGAATAAATTTTGTAGTCTTAGAAAATCAATAACATGCCTTGCCTTATTTTTTAGAAATTTATGCATGCTTATATACACAAATTTGATTATTTTAATTAGTCTTAATGGGACCTGCCTGGAACATGATGCTGATCACCAGCACACACCTGTGCCCAGTAACTTCCAGAGCTGAGCTCTGTCATAGTTCTCCATCCCACGTGGGACTAATGACTGGCAAATCTAATGACACTAAATCTCTGATATATTGTTTTCATGGCCATACCAAACTGTGATATTTGAAATAAGTTTTACATTCTTTGTCGCATCTTGCTAAAGCTTTGCTTCCAGAACGTCTAATTATGTGCCAAAATTGTGTTGGGAGGTCTGTAGGAGTGCAAATAAAAATAGTGGGGTGATGTTAAGCAAAGGAAAACAGGCATATTACTGGGAAATGTTTTCTGATATGGAAATTTGTTTTACTGCCCAGATGTTTTCTGGAGGATGTGGTGACAGCCCCATTGCTTTGAAAGGGACTGGAATGAAAAATGCATTATAATTATCTGTATTGCCAGTGTAGTACATTTGATGACTTAACAAGGTGTTTGATTCACCTGTTGTTAATGAGCAAATAGTTTCCTTCCATGAACTGTAAAAGGATGTTACATCTACTCCTGCACTGCTTTGATGGAATGAAAACAAACCTGTATCTTAATATAATTTAAAAAGTGTTTATAATCATCAGTATATAATAATGATGTGTATGTAAGGTTTATGTAAGGGATGAGTGCTGATGTTTTGGGTTTTGAATGGATGGAAAACTTCCCCAAGTCGTGAAGAATTCCTGTCTTATTTAGAGGGAGCACAGTGTAACATGTTTGTTTTGTAATGTCCTGGCTGACTGTAATTCTTAGAAGTAACAGAATAAGAAAAATAATTTATCTTCAGGAGTGTTCATAAGGGTTTTACTACTTAATTATCTTGAAGTGTTGGTTGGGACAGATAATGGTGTCTGAGCTTTAGAAACAGTGGTTCTGGCTGTGCCTCAGGATGTGCAGCTGAGCCTAAGAAGGTGTGCCTTTAAAAATCCCCCGCCTCTGGTGAAAATCCCGATGGGTTCAGTGAAAATCCCGATGTGTTTTTGTGAGAATTCCAACGCATTTGGTAAAAAGCCCGGCGTGTTTGTGATTTACCTCCCTCAGGACAGGTGGCTCTGCCTTTGGGAGCCATGTCTGGGGTGCCTGGGGTGTCGGGAAGGACCCTGGAATAACAATGTCTGTGGAGCACAGTGGGAATTGTGTGCGGATCCAGCTGCAGCCCCGGACGGGCCACACACACGGAGACCCCAGCGAGGGGCCGGGGAGGCTGGTCCAGCTCAACTGCTGCCACCTAAACAAACACCAGCCACAGAGGCAGTGATTTAGTGCTTGATCTAAGTAGGTGACCACTGGGAAGTAAATCTTTCCAAGTGCTTCAGCGAGTCACTCCACATATAATAAATAATGGAAATCCGGCAAGCTCTTTCTTTTTTTTCTTTTCTTTGGGGCTGGCAATTAAATAGACTAAATAGCCTTTGATAAACAGTTATTTGAGTGCTAGCAGTCTCTTTTTTTACAGTAATGTGACAGGCTCTGGCATTTTTTTTTCCTTGCCTTTTGCTTAAGTTTGTAAACAGGGAGGGTAAGAGCTTAACAAATTCCACCTTAGATGCAGCACTGTTGCTAATTAGGATGATGGAAGCGATGCTGTTATTTGTCTCCCCCATTTCCTGTGGCTGCTTTTCCCTGGTCGGGCCAGTGAGTTCATTATAAGTTTACTAAAAGTTGGGAAAAAAAGCTGGAGAAGCTTGTGCTAACCAAAACTTTTCACAGCATGCTGTCTGAGAGAAATGCAGTTGGTAGAGCTCTTTGTGCTGTCCAAACTATAGTGGTTCAAGGTCTGAGTAGTTACTTTGCTCCAAACCACTGAGGATGTGTTGTTTGGTTAGCAAAGGTCACTGGGAGTTCAGGTTGTTTCCCAGGCAATTCCACCAGCTGAGGAGAGAGGAAGATGAAATGATTAATCTTTAGGTCAGTGTGAAAGTAATGACACTTATATCACTTAAAGTCTGTACTTCAGGACCTGAGAGTGAACACTTGAATGGATTTCTTGGAAGCTCATTTTAGAAATAGCTGGCTTCTAATGTGCCTTATGTAATAGAAACATTAAGTGTTATCTTGTAAGTAATCTCAGAATTCTGAGTGCCACATGATTTTCCCCATCTCACCTCTGGTGTACCTTCAGGTATTTCAGGTACATTGGAAATGCAGTGCATCACTTCTGTAGCCTTGAGGTGAGAAAAACCATTTCTGGTGGAAAGTGATTCCCTGCCATGTACAATTCACCTACAAGGTGTGTCTGTACAAAGTGTGAGAAGTCCTGGGGAATCAATTAAACTCTGCTATTTTCCTTGCTAAGCTATTAGATTATGTATGTGATTGCTGCTTCTGATAAGCAGTAGTTTGGAGAAATTAATTTAAAATACTGGCAATTTATGCCTTAAAAACTGGTATTGTTGAAAGAGGAGGGATCAAACACTGTGATGAATAAATTCTCCTCATTTTTTTCTCAACCTGTTAGGATCTGTGTATTTCACCAGACCTATCCAATTGGACAAAAATCGTAGTTTAGGGGCTTTAAGGTGTACTGTAAGTTACACTCATTGTCCTTCTTGAGTACAATGAGAATCTAAACATATTTCAAGCATACTTAACGTGTTCATAAAATAACAGATTTGGATTTGTACAAGAAAAATTGTCAGTTTTTCTTTCTCCCTCTTGGTGTTATTGTGTTGTCTCCCCTCCCTTCCTCTCCTCTCAATTTTTTTTAGATTTTCCTTTCTGGAATACCTGCTGAGCAATTCAAATCCCTGTGTGGACATCAAGGCTTGCTTTCATTTGCAAATGCTTTCCTTTTAGGAGGAAGACATCTTTAAATCATGGCATATTGTCAAGCTTTAGTTTCCCAAACACAAAATCCAGGGGACAGTAGGTGCTCTGGAAAAGAGATTACTGTGTGTGGGCTCTAAACCTTCACTGCCAGACCCCAGTCCTGTATTTTCTGTGAGGATGAGCAGCAGCCAGGGCCTGTAAACCCACAAGAATCTCACCAGTGGTTCTTCAGAAACTCTCTCACCTCTCACAGCTCCAGAGGAAGCATTCATCTTTCTACCTGCAAAGGCATAGGAGAGCTCTCAACCTCATGTTAACTCTTAGGTTCACTGAAACAGCACCTTTTCCAGTATAAAATATTGAATGGATATGTTTAAACCCTCTCAGAGCAACTTCAACACCTCTAGTACTTCTGCTGCAGTTACAGAAGATGTCTTGAAATGTAAGAGAAGGGCAAACTCAGGATGTCCAGCATTTTTTAAAAAGTGACAAATATGGAAATATCGTGGGGTGATGGGATGAAGAAATAAGGGAGCTGCAGAATGTGCAGTGAGGAAAGTGTTACACTTCCTGTTGATTTCTTGCCTTATGCTGCAGTGATTTAAAATTTAATTTTAAAATACTAAATATCTTAATATGTAAGATAAAACATATCTTTGGTTTTCCACTCTGAATTCCGTCTGTATTAGTAGACACAGATAAAAAGGAATTTTTCTTTTAAAAGTGAAGACACGTCCCTAATTTCTGTGTCTAGTGAGGAGAGCAAGATCAGCTCTTTTTCTGGTGGTGGAATGGCACTACCATAAGTTTGCTGGTTCCCTAAAAACCCTGTGAGGTGTTGTGGCTGCCCATAGGATTTGACAGAATGTTAATTACTGCCTGTTACATGTCAATATGTGGAATGAGTGTTTTTTATCATGAGGACAAAGGCTAAGCATCTTTGAGTTTTAAAATTTAAACGCCAGATTGCACATGGATTTGGAGCTGGTGAGTAGAAGATTCAATTAGAGTTGTTCTGAAATATTTTAGTCCCACTGGAAAATGTGGTTCTCTTGCAAAAAATACGTTTCTGAGAAAGGCAGGTACATCACACAATTTCAAGAGTAGGTTTCTGGGTAGTATCATTCCAGGAAAAAGCTTTTCCATAGAAGATTATTTGTTTCATCCTCTTTTCTTCTTGTTCCTCTCAGGTACCTCTGCAAATAATGCTTGATATTTCATTAAAAATTAGATGTTAGCTGCTTTGTTAGGTACAAAGCGTAACTGTTTTTTTTTCTTATTTTCGGAACCCAAATCCTAGTCATTCTGCATGTGTTTTTCTCAGATAAGTCTTAAGCTTTGGGGTTTTTTAACAGTTTGAGGTACTGTTTTTTGTTCCCTTCATAAAAGCACATTGTCTTTTCAGTGTGTGAATAATACCTGTAGGTTATTAGCTTAACACAGATGTATAACAGAACATTGTCAATACTCTTAGGGGCTGCAGAGGTGCCAAAAACTGGGATTTGGAAGCAGTCAAGTTTTTTTAATACTAGTTCTTTGCTCATTTAATTGATGGCTGTACATCTTACAAAACAATGGGAGATTTATTTCCATTAATTCACACTGAACTTGTTGCCTTGCAGTTGTGTTTAGTATGTGTTCAATTCCAGCTGAAATGAGAAATTTTTGTTCTGTATAGATAATTCATCCCAGCGACATCAGGGATGAATTTTGCTATTTAGTTGGAATAAACCTGACTCTACTCTTTCAGTCTATCCTGAGTCTGTACTCTTCTCCTCTCAGCTGAATCACACTATCACTCTCAGGGAAAAAAAAAAAAAAGAAAAAAAAAGAAAAGAAAAGGCTTTATCTAATGTAGCTTTTAGAGACTAACTTGAGCTACTGATTAGCAAGTTCTGATATAGGTGAGAGGTCTAAGCCTGAGGTGATGTGGGGAAGATGCATAGTTAGGAAAAAATGTGAACTTGTCTAGCCTTCCAAGCACTGTTTTATTTCCAATTTTGGTGAGGGTTTTTTTTGCTAGTAATTGAAAGCAGAAGAATTCACTGTCATCTTTTACTTCCCTGGGCTCACAAAGGAGTTAAAATTGTAGTCCTGTGACCTGCTGGGATTTTCTAAATCAGCCGTTCACCACTGCAGTTTTGGTTTTGCCTGTGTTACTGATTTGGTGGACTGAAATACATTGAGCAATGTAGTTTTCATCTCATTTAATACTAGTGAGACATTGCCTAGGACATGGCAAAAATGAGGACTGCATTAATATATACAGTTTTTATTTTGGTTTTATATGCACTGATTTGTATGCAAGGAAACTGTTAGGTTTCTGGGACCACCTGAAGGTTTTGTTAGCTGTGATGAGGGGCAAAGCCCATGTTTTCCTTGACTGTAAATAACAAAATATAAGTTGCCTGTGTTCAAGAGATCAGAGAAGTAACCAGCCTGCTCTTATGTGGGTGTGCTAGCTTGAAAAGCCTGTAAACTACATAACTAAGATGTTTTGTTCCCAAAAATCCTTGCAGGCTATGGGTAAATCACTAAAGATGTTGGGAAAGGATCCTTATGTGGACATGTGGTAGTAAAAATGCTGTGCTAACCAGTGGAAAGGGGGCTGTTATCTCTGTTAGTTACCTGACATAATTACAGTTTAGCAGATCTTTTTTCAGTGATGTAATCTGGGGATAAAACCAGCATGACTGCAAAAGGGACATTCTTTCTGAGGAAAAGAACATGCAGATACCAGTCCCTTAATTTTTCCTTTTTGAATGTGGTCCTCCAGAACTTTTTAAAATAATTTTTTTTAAAACAACTATTTTCTTTGTTGAATGCCAAGACTTAAACTTACAGAGGATAAGACTCACCTTATCCACTATCACTGAGGGTCTTCATTTGTGGGAAATAATCAGGGCAGATTAAATGTGGAGAGAATAAGAGTAGTATTTTTTTGGATCAGGGTCTAGTAAAAACTGAGCACTCCCTCACTGATAAACCCAAACACAAGATGAAGGACACCAGATACTTAACTGATTTTAGGTTTAACTTCTGTGGGACAGGCTAATACCTAGAACTGAGGAGCATGACATCTGTTTACACACCTTTATTACCAACTGTTTTTAGGCCTGGGAGTGGGGAGCTGCTGCCTTTGCCCCTCGTGGCTGAGCTGTGTGTTTTATCTCAAGTTTGTCAGGCAAGGCTTGCAGAACACAAGCTGAGGCTCTGCCAGGGCTGCATGTGCTCATCAAACATTGTTTAGTCACTGCAGCATGTTTATGCCATCTGCAAATGCATGTGCTCCCCTTCCTGAACAATGCTCTTTAATCAAGACCACTATTGTGGAGAGGCTAGCAGGAGCAGTATACATAATCAGCTGGATGCCAGAATTAGAGTTACACGTGCATTCTGCCTAACCCCATCACGTCAGCTCGTGGTAACAAGCTTCCAGAGGGTGCCACTTCTCTGGAATTAGTACCTTTATCCATAATCTCTCATACTTCTGTGTATATTATTCAGAGTCCAAGTTGTTTAAAGAGCTTTGTGGTAATAATAACAAATCAAGAGTCGTTGTGGAGAATTGTTAAGCCTGTAGGAATTGCCTGCTATCTTTTATTTGTTAGGAGACTCCATTTTCCAGGTCTGTCTAAACAGAAACATCCACTAAACCATTTCACATCTGTTGTGCTCCTTTCTTCGTGTTACAAAAGCATGAGCTTTTTGTTCCACATATTTTTCTGAACAATTTCTTCATTGTTTTAAAGCTCCCATAACTTCTTGCTGGTTCTTTTTGCTGGGTACTCAAAGAGCTGTTAGAGAATGGAAATGTGTTTGAGATGGTGTTAATTCCCCTGGTAAGAGCCAGGAGATGAAGTGTGCCAGGCAGTGTTCTGAGAATGTGTGTGTTTCAGAGATGATGGTCATGATATTTGAATGATTAACGTATAAATCATGTGTGTATAATGATATATATTCATAAATGTACACTCAATTTTATCTTTTCTATTTCTTGCAAAATAATAGAATAATAAGGGCTGGTATGGACCTTAAAGACAACTTCTGTTAACTTCTTGTAAATTTTTAATGGCAGTTATTAAAGGTGTTTTGCTTTAACAATAGCTTGTCTTCTCTTGACAGCTTAATATTTTGTTGTGGGTTTGTTTGTGGTTTCTTTTTCCTATGAAAGTCAGTAGTGTGGTAGAGGAAATGTTTCTTTTCTGACAGTGCTGCAGTGTCTGACAAAGCTGAGCTAGTTAATCTCAGTATCCCTAGAGCTGCTGAGACAACCACCCTGGACCTTTCTCCCTTCTCAAACCAATTTTTTTCTTATAAAAGATTTTTATATTTTAAATTTAATCTTTAAATTTTTCTTAATTGCAATTTTAAGGATTTAAACTAGATTTGGACAAAATCTATCTGTCTAAACTCAGTTTCTCATACTGCTCCTTCAGGAATGTTAGTTTCCTTATTGAAAAAGGGCAGCTTAAAACTGAGTCAGTGACGTGTCTGTCTGTCTTTACTAGGTTAAAATTTCATGACACCATCATTTTGTAGTGGAGGCTCACTGTGTGATTGCACAGAGGTCAACAAAATTCTGCAACTGCTTATGGTTTAATTTACCACACCTGACATACTTGATATTGATTCATCAAAACTGGGTGCAGTGCATTTCTCAATTATCTGCCAGTCTTGGATTTTAGTCAATTAATTTTTAGTTCTCTGTTGCTTTTACCTGAAGAAACTCTTGTATTTCATGGTGTGTGAGTGACTCTGCAGGTTCTGCTCGGTGACAGTTACAAAACTGGGTATTTTATGTACATGAGCATGGAAAATGATGTCATTCAACAAATGGCAGCTACTTTAATTAAAAAAGAAATTAAAGTCCCTACATGTCAGGTCACATGGTTTAGGAAAATAACATCAATTCCATGACACAGGAGTGTTTTCCTTTCAGCTGCAACTTTAAACCTGATCCAGACCGTGACACTGGAAAGAAATATATTTCCATATGGTAAAAGAAATGTAGTAATTTTTATTGAAAAATTCATGTGGGTTTCTCCATAAAGCTGTTAATGCTTCAATAGTCTGGTGGGTGACCAAAAAACCTCTATGCCTTATTGTTTTAGTGCTTTTGAAGAGAAAATGGCAATCGGGGGAGAGTGGTCTTTATCATAGGAACTCTTTTTAAAATTAGATGTGAAATATTGCAACTTACTGGTATATGATGGCAAATTCAGGTTCTCCAGGCTATATTGAGCTCTCTGTAGCCTTAGATCAGGGGGGTGTGCATTGATTTGAGAAGGAAATCTGTATTTTGCTCCCAGGCTAAATCAGCAGCTAAGTCAAAAAATTGGTTTTTGAGCACTGGGATATGCTGTGGGATATGCAGGGGAAAATGTGGGAAAGCATTTTTTGGTGTGTTTCTTAGAATTCAAAAAAGTCAATTTACAGTGCAGAGGTAACATTTATGTGGTGTCAGTCTGTGATATTTGTTTGAATCCATCATGAGTGTTGTGTAATTATTGTTTTCTGAGGACTGTGTGACAAGATGGAGACTGTGTTCTTAAAGCTTTTGTACTCAGAAACACCTTGCTGACAAATAGCACAGATTGCCTGCTGCTAACAGCCAAGCTACAGAATTTTGGTAGTTTAGGAGCTAACTCTGTCTCTTACATTAACACAGCTTGGATTGCACAATGACCTTATTAGCTGAAATGTTCTGGTGTTTCTACAGAAACCCCACTGGAAACTTACAGCAAGTTTTGAAAAAGTACATTTAACCTGTTGATTGACTTACGTGGCCTTTTTTGAAGGAACATGCCTTTTGAGAAGTGAACATGCATTTTTACTTTAGAAAAAGAAGGTGCCAATAAAACCTGAAGTTGTAGCTAAGACATGCTTGAGCCCTGTAGGGCTTTTTTTCTTTTTTTTTTTTTTTTCCCAGTAATTAAGGATTTCCCAAATGATATCTGAATGGACCCTTGGTTTGCCCTGAAGTTGGGCATTTAATTGGGAGCTCATCCTGTTACAGGTCCCAGCTGCTCTCCTTAGTGAAGAAGAGTGAGTATTCATAGCCATGGGCTAAGGAGAGTTGTTTGAGAGATAGGATCTTGTTTCCTTCAGTGTTTGTTTTCCAAGGATTATCTTTTGCTTGCAGTAGATGCCCAGCTGTTTAGCAGGTCCTAAATTTTCCATTCATTATCAACTTGACACCTATGGAAGATAGGCAAGATCTTGAGTTTCCATCAGGTCTTTCCCATGGGTATGGAAGCTAATTTTAAAACATTCTGTAGATAAAGCCTTCAAATGATTGTTTCAGAGCATTTTAGGTCATAAGATTCTTTTCTTTTACTGCTTGCACTATTGTAATTGGTGGGCATGAGAGCAGTTGCAGGCAATGGAATGGACACTAGGTAGTTTTATAGAAGTGCTGTTTGAGGTATTTCAGTTTGGACACTTCTGTCCGAAAAAACCCCAACTTTTTGCTGAAGTTTCCACTGGGATTAACACTATGAAAATACTGGTTTTTTTCCTGAAATCAGTTTTTCATAGTCTTTTCTCTGTGGTGACTTTAAAAGCTGATCTATCTGCCTGCTGGCCTTCTCATGCTTTGGGAGGTTTTGTGTACGTATTCTCTGAAGAATTTCAGCCTTTTTTGTTGCTTTACCTTTTCCAAGTGTTACATGAGGAAGTTCTCACTGCTGAGAGAGAGTGATGTGCAGCACTTAAGTCAGCAGTACAGCAGACAGCCAAGAAAAAGAACCTGGAACTTTTAACTTATTTGTCAAACACAATTACAAGTGAGTTTGGGCTTCAGAAATACTATTTATTGTTCAGTCCATTAGCTGGATCCTGTTGGAGCAAACAATCAAACACAGCTGAAGCAGCAGCTTTTCAGTTTGAAGCTTCTAAATTTTGATCATTTCAGCTATGTGGTGTCCTCATAAGTTGAAAATTATTTCTCAGTGTAACTTAGAAATTTCATTTGTTGAAAGGGGAAGTGTGAGATGTCAAGGGAGGGCTCACTTCTCATATTTGTGCTAAGCCTTAAAAACTGGCTACTAGGTCAGCCAATTTATGTCTCAATAGCTTTGGACTTGTACAGCAGTCATTCTTTGCTGTGCCTTCACAGTGACTCAGCCCAGGCAGATTTCCATCCCCCTTTTCCACCCCACTCCCCTGGATTAGTCATATGCAATTTAGGAGTATTAGAGGAGCTGTTTCTGGGCTCTCTCTGCAGACAGTTCTTGATTATCAAACGACAAAAGGACTTAATTCACAGATAGCTTGTAACTTGGAGACCTCATTCTGAACAGAAGTGAAAGCCTGTTCCTTTCCTTAAAAGAAAAAGTTGCTGAAATAAAATCAATGTCTGGATTTGTAAAGAAAAACATAATTACTTTTTTGCACTAAATTCTGTTAGCACGAAAAATTAGCTAAAAAAAAAAATCTCGAAACTGATTCTGGCTCTCATGGTCTGTTTGTAGCATTCATCTTTTTTGCAAGGTTTTCACTTTAATTTTCTGTCACCTTGCTTTTTTGAGTCCCTTCCCTGAAGCTTATTGCTGAGCACAGCTATAAAATTATCAAGATGAAGATTAAAACTGCTAAAAGACTGAGTTGGGTGCATGTTACACCTTGGAACTGCACAAGTACATTACAAGCAAAGAATTTCCATGGCTCCCCTTCAGCATCACGGTCTCAGCTGCTCATATGGCATCCATCTGTGGTCTTTTGGCAGCAGCCTGGGCTGCTGCATGGGAGTTTTGGAGTTCAGAGCTAACCTCATATCTGTCTTCCCATCACTCTGGAAGTTATGAAAATTCTTCATGGCTGCCCTGAAGTGAGGTATTAAAATATTACAGAAACATGAGATGGAATTAATAATGCTGTGAGTTAATAATGGGAATGTAGGCTTGGGGTTTGGTTGGTTTTGTTTTTTTTTTTTTAAATAACAAAGCAAATATCTTTGATTTAGTTTCTTTAGCTGTGTGTTCTCTATGTGCAGATTATGGTGGATTTCCTATACACAGATATAAAGTGTGATTGATTCTTGTTTGATTAATTTGCTTTATGCTGCCTTGCCTCTAGAAAAGGTAATAAAGACCATACAGATGGTTGAATCAAGTACATAGATCTATATCAACAAGATTTAAAGCATTTAAAGGATCAAAAGTCTCACTGTTTCTTGCTTAAGAAAGCAGGTTTAAGTGAGGCTTTTCCTGCTTAAGTGGGAGTGTCAAAGTACAAAAGACTAGATAGAAAAAAATGAGTTTACAGAAGATAATCAGAATAATATAATGAAAAAAACCTGCAACTGCTAGAATTAAGAGAATAAATGCTTTCTTTGTGAAAAATATTCTGTGAATTGTGCTAGGCTTATATCCTTGTTGGGCTTATTGGGTTTCTGAATAATGCTCAAAAAGTTGCCATCACTTCAGAGCAGACCAAGATGTTCCATTAGTATTTCTCCTCTGAACCTGAGAAGCAAAAATATTTGTGTGTCACAAAGACAATCCATTAGTTACTAGGGAAGATATTACATAGATGAAAACATTTAAGTTACCATTCTCCTCAAATAAATGGTGTCCAAGAGAGCAGAAAGAATTGGCTGAACTGATTTCTGGCTTGCTCAAGTCTGGTTTTAATGCTAAATCCATGGGAAGTTATAGAAGACTTGAAAATGTGCTACTGTTCTGTCAGCATGCAGTGGGTATCCTATCCCACTTTTTAGTGTTGAAATCTGAAGCTGCCTGTGCTGTAGTCAGTCTGGAATTAAAGTAATAGGCAAGTCTGCTAAAATACTAAAGGGATTACAGAATGAAAATGTAATTCTGGCTGGTAAATTTCCTTTACAAAAAAAATCCCTCTGCAGGACAGGATGAAGGCTTACATCCCTATAGTTACTCATGTCCAAAGAAGAGAATGTCAGAATCACTTAGACTGACCTAAAAGTGAAAAAAAAAATAAAAGATTGCTAAGGAAGTCTGTGGATAAAGAATATCACAGTAGATTTTTTTGAGGTAGTGTTGCAGAGGTTTCCATATTCTACACAAAAGCTGGATTTAATTATTTCTATTGAAATGTCTGAGGATTTGAGACTCAGTGAAATAAGTAATGGCTGTGGTTCTTACATCTGTACTTGTTGTTCAAGCCTAAAATATATGTGGTATGTTTCATGTCTACTGTAGATAGTCTCCATGAAATGTGAGGATTTCATCCCTGCAGGTTGTGTCCTTGAGGTATCCACTGCTGTGTTTTCATGTGTTCAGAGAATAAAATGTCAGTGAACTCCCACACTAGTTTTTTATATCTTGTGTTACCCTTTGTCTTGATCCTTACATTGCTTTGAAATAAGAATCTGCCATGCAAGTTCTGCATTTCATTGCTCTGTTTTGGTGAGTTAGGTAAGGCAGAATAAAATCCAGGAATGAAAGTTGTATCAGAAAGCAAAGGTTTTCAGAAGTGCTAGGGCAGTGGTGTGGCTCTTGACTCCTATATCTGTGTTTGGGCTTATCATCTGCAGAGTGAAGAAATGAGGTGTCACTTTGAGATGGAGAGCAAAAAAAAGTGTCTGAGCGCATTTTCCAAGGGGTGGAAATGGTTATCATGAGGAAACTAGGCCGTTTCTTGATTTTTGTAATAAAAGTGAGCTGAAAGATGTGATCTCCTCAAACCAAAACATGAGAGCAACCTCAGAACCTTAGAATTTAGCAGAAAGAGTTGTTGGAAATTGGAGAAATATTTTAAAATGTCTTCAGAGGAGCCCTCTTGAAAGGGTTTGAGGGGAGTTTGGGCTTGCAGCTTTTGCCATCAGTTTTCTGTATTGGAGAGGATTGAGCAAAGGTCAAAACTTAGACACTGGAAGTGAAATGGGTATATTTAATGTCTTGAATTTGGTGCTTTTTGAGACTGGGAAAAACAAATTACTGTTTCCCCCCTGTAAACTCTTGGTGGTGGCAGTTCTGTGAATGAATAAGAATAGTTATGGGGTTGTAAAATTGTGTGAAGCATTGTTTTTTTGTGAAGTGGTTTGTGCCTGTTTGGAGGCTGGAGATGGAGGTGAGAAAAGGAGGATGCAAAGCAGGAAACCTCTGGGTGAGATAAATACATTTGGTGAGATGAACTGTCACAGGGTCATCAGCCTCTCTCAGAGGGACATGGAGAGAAGGAGTGGGTTAAGCTGGGCAGTACATGTCTTCATTTAATCAGAACAGCTGTAGCTTGACATTTTGGTGCTCTAAAACCGGGATTGGCCAAAGTTCATTTTGGATCCTTTTGGGTTTTGTGCTTTCGGAGTCCTGCGTCTCCTTTGGCCCGAGACCATCAGTGCACGTACAGTATAAAGCTGAGAAAAGAGTGCCTTGAACAAATGTGCTCTCCGTGTCATGGTCAAAACAAACAGGCGGTGTATTGCTGTGGAAACCAGACAATAAACAAGTGAAAAAAGAGACATTCTCCCTTAAAATTCACAGTGTGTGAGCTGTTAGTTCATTTAACAAGATTATCTTCTGCAGCGTATGATCACCACGCTGTAGCAACACTGAGTATCTGTAGAAGTTGTCTGATGTTTCTCAGCCTGCTTTTTATCCCTACAAGTTTATATTTCAATAAAGCTAAGAAATATTGTGTGAATATTTAGGATGATTGCATAATTAAAGAAAAACCCAGCACGAGGTTGGCTCTGATGGTCTTAGGAATCAAACAGAGATTGGTGTCTCGCTTCATTTTTGTTCATTTATTTCCCCCCCCCCCCCCCCAGACATCAATTCAGGTTCACAAGCAAGCAAACAAAAGGAGTTAAGCTCAGTCTTTAGTCCCTGCCTATGTACCTTAGCAGTGGATTTTGGAGCTGCTGTGAAGCCTGAGCTGGCAGGCTGGGAGGCAGTGCTGGTCCAGGACAGGGTGGTTCCTGCTGGTTACTCACCCACTGGACAATATGCTGGAAAAGCTTGCAGCACTGCTCTTGTCACCAAGTTCCTGAGTTATGAAGGGCTTCTGTTCAGCCCTGGTTGCAGGCCATCACTTTTATTGTATCTCATTTGTTTTTGGAAGTGTCTTTCAGAACTCTCATTGGTGGGTTGCAGTTACTGTAGTGGTCAAATGCAGACTGCTTTGGAAATATTCTGTGCCAATCTTTAAAATAATTTCCTCAGTATTTTTAAGTCTTCTAGCAAATCTTTAGACAGCTGAGACTGATCCATTTCCTCTTCTGAATCTGAAAAGCAAAAATATTTGTATCACGAAGACAGTCCATTAGTTACTAAGGAAGATATTACATAGATGAGCACACTTAAGTTTGTAACTTGTTGAAGGTTATCACGGAATCAAGGCTATTATAGATCAATATAATTTGATGATAATTTTGTTGGCATCTTGTTTTATAAAGTAAAAATTACATTCACTTCTCGAAATGAGAAGAGAATGTGTGTATTCACTTCACTTCTCTTTTTGTTCCTTCAAGAAAGGCTGCAGAAGTTGATTAAAAGGTTAAATATAACTTTTTAAAATTGCTTACAAATTGGGAATATCCTTGCTATGTTCATTAACCTTCATGGTTCTGTTCCTGCTGATCTGGGTAACGAAGAGAAAAACTTTGAGTGCTCCTTTGGTCGTATCTGCACCAGCTTTCTTTATTTGTGAATAAAAACACAGCCAGACCTGTGACAGCCCTGTGCTGCAGGTGTCAGATGTTTCCTCAGCACTCCCAGGCACAGGGTTGGAGTGCTGGGGCTGTCCTCTGCAGGGGCAGAACCTGGACTTGGAAGGGATCCATCAGGATCATCAATCTCAGGATATTCATGATTCTAATAACATCTCAGATGTGGTAGCCCTGCTGGGCCCCTTGCTGTAAGCATGCAGTTAATTTAGGAGTATTGGGCCACTGAATTAATTAAAAAGTGGTCTCAGCTCCATACCCAGACTGTTTTCTCTCTCCTCAATTGCATGACAAGTGCACAATCTTATGACCTGTGGGAAGGCAACTGTTTTAAATATTAAAAATCTTTATGTAGTTGGTCCAGACTGGAATTGCTTTAAGGCCTTGCCCTCCAGCTATTTCAGTTTCAGGTTGGCAGTCTGAGTGAATAAAACTTCCAATCTTCCCTTGAAAGAAGTTTCTTTTGACTCTGGTACTAAGGCTCATATAAACTTACATTTTATTTCTTTCTTGGCTCGACTGGAGAACCACAGAGACCCGACTGTGCTCTGAGCCTCAGTGGGGCTGAAATGGGGTGTAACTCCTGAAACCTGACTGCTGTAAATAACAGCTCCAACATAAAGCAATTGCTAGTTGTGAGCGAACAAAGGAAGTATTGTGTATTTACATCAATTTTTAAACTGCAACCAAAACCCCACACAGGAGCACCATTTTGGTAAGGAGAAACATCAAAGTGATGGCTTGCTAAGAGGAATGCACATCCCCTGAGCTCACTTTAGGTGTGCTGGTTGAGATTGAAAAGTTGATGGTTTTTTCACAGGTACCTGGAATTTTAGGTTAACAATTGTTTTCCAGCCCAGCCTTGCAAGGAGAGCAATCTCAGTATCTGTAGGCAAACGGAAAGGTGAGGTAAAAATAACAGATGCCTTCTGAAGAATTACAAGTCTGGGCTTGCTGAGGCTTCTTCCACAGCCCGACTGGGCAGGAGATAATTTCTGAGAAGAGTGACTCTGTCTGTCAGGGAGGAGCTGACTGACTGGGAGGGGCAGAAAAAGCTGAGGGGAAGGTCTCAGCTGCATCATAAAAGTTCCACTTTTACAAATCCTGTGATTCACTGGTGCTGCCTGGTGACCTGAGTCAGAGCTGGAGCAGGTGGTGACAGGAGCCAGCCCCATAAAAGGCCATTAATTAGCTAATTGCTACTAAAAAGAAAGCTGTTAATAGCTCTCACTTTTCATTCAACCCTACTGAATGCAGAGAATAATGCAGGCTGAGCAGGAATATTGAGGAAAATTTTTTTTTTTTTTTTTTGCCAATGTTATTTACAAATTGGATTGAAGCTGCTCACTGCCACCATATTGTGATGGAAAGGCAATTAATGGACTTAGGACGAGCTTTCTGATGTTGGTAACTGGATTAGAATACATGAAAAACAGATTTCAGGCTGTCCTAAGGAGTGAAGGGATGAATTTAGCTTTAGTGGGCTAGCATATGATTTTTGGTGGAGAATATTGTTCTGGAATTAAATGCTGCAGAGGAGAAAACTGTGAAAAATAATGCTAATTGTAGGGCTTCACTTCCTTAAGGTTATAGTCTACTTCCTGTATGTGTTCATCAAATATAATTTTAATTATGTTTCACATTTTGCATGGACTTTCTGTATATATCAGTGGGATCTAGACCCCTTTTAGGTCATGTCTTAAAGAAAAAGAAGTACGGGTATGGGAAACATCCAAACTAAACAGTAATATACAAGGTTTTCAGGCTAAATGGATGCATTTTACTGATTTTTAAAAAATTATTATTTATTTGATACCTACCACAGTTGCATAGCTGAGTCAGAATTTTAGCTTTCACTCAAATTTTGTCAGTCCCCATTGTGAACATTAGGGGAAAAGCTTAAAAATGCATGGTTTAAAAGCTTAAAAACATCAAAACCCCTATGGAACAAAAGATAAGAGTTAATATATTTTAACCCTATATTATGATTTTGGGACAATGAAAAATCTTAATTTTTTTTTTGGATGAGTCATTAGAGTTGGAGTTTAACTTGACAAAAGCAATCAAGTATTTGTTCTCCTAGTGCCATTGCTGACCCCTTCCTTCTTTCTGAATGACAACAATTTGAAATGTTTAAATTGAAAAGGACAAATCTTAATGACAAATCCTGAAGAAAAGAGGTTGAGGACTTTGGAGTCCAACCTGTGGAGGACGTGAGTAAAAGCTGGAGAAGTGCTCATTAGCCAAAGGCAAGGAGAAGTGGATGCTGTGCTTTGTTAATAGCCCTTTTCAGCAGTGGCTGAGATTGTCTAATCCAATTTGCGTCATTGGAGGAAAATTTGAAGGTGTGTGAATCGTGGGCCATCTGCACTCAGGAGATTTCGCTTTTAAGTTAAATAATCATTATTTCTCTACACATATTTATCATGATTTATATACACATATTTCTAGAAAGGAAATGATGTAAATAACTGATTTGTCACTCAGCTGTATACTTCAAAAAATGTTTAGCTTCAGGTTGAAATAGATTTGTTCTTGTGTATTGTCACTTTTTAAATGCAGGTGTTAGAAAAGAACAAACAGAAATTGAGAACTACACTTTGTTTTTTATTAAATTCAGTTTCTCTGTTCATTTTTCTTAAAAAATAGTGAAGTGGCTTCAGTTTGAACAATGCTTCAAACAAGTAGTCTGAGTTAAAAGAACTACTCTCAACATTGGACATTCATTTGTACTCATAAAAAAACGGATGAAAAATGGATGGAAGGGAAATAGTCTGTGGCAAAAGGGGTTGAGTTTTGAAGGAAAGGAGGAAAACAGTGGAATAGTGGAAAGAAAAGCAGAAGACAAACTCATTTTTGTGTCTCAGTTCACAGTAAAAGTGATTTGTAGCAAAAAGGCAAAATGAAGCTCACACTTGCAGAAGGATATTTGAGTTTTCTAATGTTTTGTGAGGCCTAAGAAATAGCTGAAGAATGAGAGGTTTATCTATTACAAGATAATTAAACCCATTGAAATTGTGATTAAATTTGTCATTTTCCATTTTATGTTTTCTTTTTGCTGAAGACAGAGTTGGCAGCTCAGAATACAAGAGGAAAAGGTTTTGGGGATAGGTGTGGTGATGCTGAAAATGAAGTATTTCAACAGGCAGACAAAATGCATTTGTAATGCTCTGACATTAATTTCTACTCTGTCATGTTACCACTTAACACCCTAATAGCTGAAACAGTGTAAGAAAACACAATAACAACTGTCAGTGTGTGACCAGACCATTGTCTGGTGACAAATTCAGGGACACAAAGACAAAACAGTGAAAAGCTAAAATTTCCCCAGACTAGATGTGAATCTGTAGGCAGTGGTTCTGCTTTTTCAAAGCATTGGCCAATACAGACATTAGACTATTCAGAGAAAAGAAAAGGTAAAATGCAGAACAGTTTTTACATTTGCTTTCTATTTCCATTTTCAGAGGATACACTCTAATCAAATTTCCGGTGTTCATCTTTATCAAAATTCTCCTCATGCTACTAATTTCCCCGACCTTTCAATTAACATAGGCAGATGCATCATTTTTCATCTGTCTCTTCACAGTCTTTTTTGTTGGACAATATGCAAGTGAAAAGGGAAATCACATTTTTTGTTTGTATTTAAGAAATTGTCACGTTACAGTCAAAAATAGAAACCATGACCTGAAGTGGAAAACCACCTTGACATAATTAGAGATCAGTACTATTTAGTCTCTTGAGTATTGTGTCATTGCTGTTAATTTTTCTTTAACTTCACAAGTTTATTTTTTATTTTTCATTAACAGGAAATATGCGAAAACAGCACTGTTAATGAGAAAGAAAAATCAAGGTAAAATTCTGGTTTGCACAGGTAGTTTTGCTGTATTTGAAAGGTCCTGTAAGCTTACATGAATGATTAAAAGGAGAGCCCACAGGACTTGAGTGTTTGCTGGTACTTTAAGTTGTCTGTGAATTGGAGTAGTGCTTGAATAGTATTCCTTTATTTTCTGTCCATGGTAACCATGACAAATTAACCCAAAACATTCACTGTCACTAGAGAACATAAATCTTTCTTTTCTAACATTTTTTCTGTATGCAATTAAAATAAACAGTTTTATTTCCTGTAAGCCCTTGTGAAATAGTCATTATGAATCAAACATTGAGAGTTTCACTCTCAAGCATGAAAGTCTCTGAACAATGTATATTTTGGTACATATTGAACATTTTCTGTAAGCTCCCATAAATAAATCCAGGAAATGTCGGTCCCTTGAGTACTACCTTCATTAAATCTGGAGCAGCTGTTGTTGAACTTCCACCCAAACATATAATGGAGTCCTTGACATCAAAAACTCTTCCATGGCTGGCATATTATTGTAAGTCTTTGTAAACACGCATTTGTTCTGAAAGAGGGCTGACTCTATCAAAACTACAACCTGATTCATGCTGTGGAAAATGGAACTCTAAACCCACTATGCCCTGGAAGATTATTAATGGTAAACAAACTTGCATTGATTGTTTATTTGTGGTTTTGCTTGTTTGTTTGGGGGGGTTGGGTTGTTTTGTTTTTTTTTTTTGTTTTGGGGTTTTTTTTTGGTATGTGGGGGTTTTTGTGTGATGGTTATTTTTTTGTGTGTGAGTTTTTTGTTTGTGTGTGTGTGTTTGTTTGTTTGTTTGATATGAGTTCATTTCTGTTGGTTTTGGGGTGGAAGGGTTTGTTGTCTCAGCACTCTCTAAGATGAGAGAGTGGCAGAGAACCTTGGTGTGATAATGGAATAATTGTCACATAGTGTTGTAAGAGTTGTAAGACACCTTTCCTGAAATCACAGGTGTTGCCGTGGCTGAAATATTAGTGCCAGAGGATTGTAATCCCCTTACATTCTTACAAGTTGAGTAGGACCAGAATATGTTAATGTTTCATCACTCTGGGGGATTAAATTTCTCTTGAGATTTTTGTGTCATTGGTTTTCTACAGTTTTTACTACTTGATTGAATCACTTTAAAGTCATGAAATTGTGGAATGGTTTTGGCTGGAAGGGACCCTAAAGCTCACTCTAAAATGCCACCCCAGCCATGGCAGGGACACCTCCCACTGCCCCAGTGTCCAGCCTGGCCTTGGGCACTGCCAGGGATCCAGGGGCAGCCCCAGCTGCTCTGAGCACCCTGTGCCAGGGCCTGCCCACCCTGCCAGGGAACAATTCCTCAGTGCCCAGATCCCAGCCAGCCCTGCCCTCTGGCACTGGGAGCCATTCCCTGGGTCCTGTCCCTCCATCCCTTGTCCCCAGTCTCTCTCCAGCTCTCCTGGAGCCCCTTCAGGCCCTGGCAGGGGCTTTGAGCTCTCCCTGGAGCCTTCCCTTCCTGGGAAACACCCCCAGCTCTCCCAGCTTTGCTCCAGTGCAGAGGACCTCCAACCCTGGAGCAGCTCCGTGGGTTCCTCTGGGTCTGCTCCAGCAGCTCCTTGTTTGTCTTGTGCTGAGCTCTCCAGACCTCCCCAATCCATCCAACATCTGATTTCACCCCAAAGGGTGCACAGAAGGAGCCCTCTCTGTTCAGAACAGAGTGAACTGCTGCTGATGACCTGGTGAGATTCCACCTTTCAGCTCTCCAGGCAGCACCACGTCCAAGTGTCCTTTGTTTGAAATGTATCAGCCCAGTTTAGAATTGCAGAGGTAGAAAGTCTTCCCCTGAACTCAGAAGTGTTTTATTTTTCACTAGGCAGAAGTTCTCATGCTAGGAAGGATTGTTTCATCTACTCCTCCAACATTGCAACTTCCCAACTTTTCTGCCAGGAAGGGGCTGCTTGCTGGACAAGTCAGCCATCACAGTTGATTTGTGTTATTGCTTGTTTTACTGACAGCTTATTTAAATATAATGTTATATTTAAATGTTGCTCCCAATTTATCAAGGAGAAAAGTGAGAGGAGTCATCCTGTTTGGATTTTGCTTTTCAGTTGCTATTTTTTAACTTGAGAACCAGTGGAA
The DNA here is from genome assembly GCF_022539315.1 of Serinus canaria. Classification (NCBI taxonomy): domain Eukaryota; kingdom Metazoa; phylum Chordata; class Aves; order Passeriformes; family Fringillidae; genus Serinus; species Serinus canaria. The sequence goes on from NC_066343.1 coordinate 9,533,669, forward strand.
AGGAAAAGGAAGCTTGTACATAAGACTTATGTTACTGGTTTAGAGAAGAGAGGCAATAATCATGGCATGATAGACAACTTATATTTATAAATAAATCCATCCTTAGCTACAACTAAGGAACTGAATAGAGGAGCACTAAGTATCCTGACCTCTTGCACAATGGGCTCCTCCCAGTGGGTTTTGAAATACAGTATTTGTTTTCATAGTAGTTAGGATTCCTCCTCATTTTGACGTGAATTATCTTGCAGCTCTGCGGAGAGCTGTCTTTCCTCTTGGGAAGGGTATGACAAAAGTGTTTTGTTCTCCATTGATGAGATCTGCCTCACTATGTGTGGGGGGGAGAGAATAATGTCCCTAAAAACAGTTTTGCAATTGCACAGTTTCAGTCATATTATTTGTATAGAATGCAATCCTAAATTACTAATCTGTGAAATTTACATGAAAGTAAGATATCGGGTAATTATTGTTGCAGAATACTGCCCTAAATTATAAATCTATGAAATTTGTATGAAGGTAAGATATCAGTTCATTCATGAGACTTTATGAAGATGAAAACAGAAGCTCGATTTCCTGGACATTTCTTATATTCTGTAATCTCTAGAGCCACAGAGGATTTATTCGCTTGATGGCACATCTTCTTTTCTGGAAGGAGCTCTCTGAATCTCATTCAGACATGACGCAGGTGGTCATGACTGTAATATTTTGTGGTAAGCTACCTTTAACTTCAGGTTTAAGAAAGATAAATCATGATTGCTGCAAGCTGTAGCTACTTAATTTTGCACACAGTAGATGATTCTATGCATACCAGTGTTGGTTCTTGAGATATCTGATAGGATACCTCCTATCTCATCATATTCTGCTCAAATTTATTTAGAGGGAGGTGAAATAGATTCATGTGCTGGTTTTTGTCTTGTTTTTCCTTATGATTTCCCAAATATAAGTGCTCATATGTGTGAGATAGAACCTTTTTGCTAAGAGTGTGAAAACTTGGAGAGGCAATGTCCATTTTCTAGTAACTTTTTAACACCCTTCTCCATTCCATGTGTTTTGAAAGTAGCTGATCTGTAGTTCCTGGTTTTGCATTTTTGGGTTAGTCCACTCACTATCTCTGAGGAACCCCAACTTGCTTGAAGGTGGGTTGGGCAAATAGTGGATGAATTACACGTATTTTTAAAGTTAAACTTCTGGATTTTGAAGACCCAAGTATTTCCAATGTATTTTTAAAGGCTTAACTGTGGAGGTTCCTGCATCTGCTGTGGAAGGCTGTGTTTCTGGTAGATTTCAACACATAAAGGTGATGAAAATATTATCAGATCTCTTTTGCTTCTTGGAAATTACATCCCCACATTCATTTAGTATGGCCTCATTTTTGTTTTAATTTCCAGCATATTTGAATTGCTACACTCCAGAGGATAAAAGCAAAATGTAGAGACAATAAACATGCTGCTTTTGCAAGTTTCAGTGTGCTCTGACATAATTAATGTTAACAGAAATTTGCATAGCAGTTACCTATTTTCTCTTGTTCCTTGGCACTTTTTTCAAGCAACATTTGCTGTGATTACCATCACCACTTTGCAATGGCTCTAAGTAAGGGGAAAGAAATTATTTAGCAGTGTTGAGCATCCTTACTTAACTTTTATTTATTTTAACGATTGTTTAAATGTAAACATGCCAAAAAAATCCAGTTAGCTCTGAGGTTGGTCTGAGTGGTGTTGGCTGCTGGCTGCAGGACTCTGGTCTTGCAAAACATGAAATAATATTCTTAATTCTGCAAGTCAGGCACAGCACAGGGATATCTCCTGTTGTTTTTTTTTTTTTTTAATGAGTTCCTATACTTTGGGGTTTTGGCAGCAAAGAGCCTGTTCCAGTGTGCTGTGCTGCTGCTCTGGTTCATCTCTAGCTCCTGTTTGTGTGGGCTGGTGTAGTCACTCACACAGTTCTGCTTCCCAGCCTGGGCTGTTTCACACTGCCAGTGTCATTGCAGTTCAGCTGCGTGGGGCTTGAAAGCACCACTTTCCCCCAGCTTACATCCCAGGATAAATAATCACATCTCATGTGTTTAAACCAGCTGTCCTGGAGCGTGGAATGGCTTCTTTTCAAAAGCCTCCTCATGTATTTCCATGTGCTTTGTGTGCACAGGGTGGGATTTGCTCACAGGAGCATTTTCCTTGTACATCCCTAAGGAAACCCTGATGTTGCTCTGGTGGGAAGCAAGTTCAGCCATCAGTTTTGTAGTTCCAGAAATGGTGGTGGGTCTCTCCTGTTTCCTCAGGCTTGGATAGCTTTAGATGTTATTTGGGGCAAGGTTTTTGCAGGTCTGTGGCTGAGCATGCCGTGCAGGAGGCTGCTGAGAACCCCAGTGAAGTTATATTTAGCAAAATGCAGATAACTGCTTGCCTGAGGACAGCTCAGACCATGCAAGTACTTGTTTTATCCTCGTCAAAAAAGAACCTACATTGAACATGTCAGGCCTGTTAAGCTCTGGACATGCCATTGTCTCACCAAGCACTGTCTGTTTGACAGTGAAACACTGATATAAAATCAGAAAAATGGTAAAATTAAACTTCTTACCACTCTGTCTCTGTGCACAGGGCTCTGTGTAGGGTGGTCTTGCAGTCAGGTATTGCATCAGAGCTTCCTGGGCAGGACTATCCAAGTCACCAGAACCAGACCCTGCCCTTCAAAATTGGTTCCTGACAGACACATCCCTTTAGATCTTATTTTGCCCATAATTTTAGAATTGTCATCTTTTTTTTTTTTTTTTTTTTAATGCTGATAACTGATGGTTGATGTTTGGCACTGAGATGTTTTGTGCTTTAAAGGAAAAGTTACCTCTCTGTCTTCAGCTTGCATTTCCTGCTGTGTATCTTCTTTTCCAGCTTGTTGCTGAAATACATGTTTATTGAGTTTTGCCTTTGTTATCACTTCAGTGTATGCATTTTTGTCTGGTTGTTGGTTCTTTGGTGTGTTTTTTTGTCTGTATGTTGGGTTGTTTGTTTGTTTTTTGGGTGGTTTTTTTTGGTTGGTGGGTGGGTTTTTTCTTCTTACGGATTGTGTTAAACAGCACTAGCTCAGCCAGATGTTCTTTAAGGTGATCAAACTGCTAAGTATTTCATTACTCTGTAGTAAATAAGACAGCAATATTAGTATCTTAATATTATATTATTATCCTAATAAGATAATATGAATGTTTAAGAATTGAACAAGCACAAAGCAAAAACCAAAGCCAAACCAAACCACAGAATCCCAGGATTTTCTGGTTCATAAGAAACCTTTACTTCTACCACATATTCTCCCTTTTGGGCTGGTTTGCTGGCAAGTAAAAATTAAGAAAATAAACCACAACAGACCCGAGCAATGATGTTCACCCTCCCTCCACTGAAATTACTGCAAAGATGAAATTAAATTCTGAGGTTCTCTGCCACGTTGAGCTATTTCTGTGATAAGTGTTCTGCTCTTGGCCTCTGACAAACTCCTGGGGCCATCCAGAGGGAGCCTGTCCCTGCCTCTGGGCTGGGAGACTACAAAATTAAGGAGACTTCACTATTTTCACTTGATTCCTTGGAAATTTTTGCCTCTGTTTTCTTCTGCAAATAAAATGCCCTGATGTGGCTTTTTGGTGCCTCATCTGAGACCTCATGTTCTAAAACATGGTCCCATGAAGTCTCCAGTTGTGCTCCATAGGATCCTGATGGTGAAGGAAAAAAAATGCTTTCCCTCATCCAGGGTTGGCTTGGCTTAAGAAAACATTAATTCTCTAAATACTTCGTCACAAAAACTTTTGAAAACGGTATTATGCAGAAAAGAAAGTAAATGTTTTGTTTGTGTTGCTAGCAACCAGTTTAGTCTAACTTTTTTATCTATGAACTATATTTCTTTTGCAGATGAGAATTTATAAGATTTCAGGGAATAATATTTTCTAATTGAATCCATTCCAGCTTTTCATCTGAGTAGAAACTTCCATTGTAAAAAGACGTATTATAATTGTGTGCATTTTAAGCATTAGGTAAGAAATTTAAGACAGGGAATTTTTTTGTCTTCAGATAGATACAGGTGATTTGAATTTTCTGAAAATCTATTTTTATTAGAAATATTATTAGAACTTAATATGGGTTTCTTGAATGAAAAGATTTTGATGCCTTTTATCATTATAATAGTTCATATAGAAAAATTTCTTGCTGGAGTTGAATTTGTAGTGCCCATGGATGGATCTGACATAGAACTTAATAATATTATTCAGGATGAAGTGACATTTGATCACTCAGACTGACCTATGATCAGTTAATGCTCTGAAATGGCCTTTACCTATGGAACAAAAATGTCATAATTTAAGTATTCTTTTGTGATAGAACACGTAGTTCTGACTGGAGTCACATAATGGTTCCTCCAGACATTTTTGGGGAAATGGCCCCATGGACTATCAGTTTAGAGCTCCAGATGTTCTTCTGCTCCTGCTGAACCTGGGAATGGCTCTAGTTTGAGCTGCCCCCCCGTGTCATTAATTCCATGTGAGAGCTGGGTTTGCCTCGTGGCTCCATGTTGGGACCACTGTGGTCACAAACACTTCACTGTTCTTGAAGGAGTTATTCTTGTGAGAAGGGGAAAAATGCATCCCTCCACCCACCTCCAACCAAGTGAGAATCTCTGTTAGCTGTAAAAATATCCTTCCTGCTATTACCAGAGTGTGTAGTCTAGAACAAATGTTTGTTTTCAAATTTCTACCTCTCTGACAGTAAAACAAAGAGAACTACTCCTTGATTTTTAAAAATACTCCTTTCATTCCTATTTTTCTTAAAGCTTACTTAAAAAGTCCCCTAAGGGGTGCGGGAGATCTTTTCCTGCTGGTGAAATTAAACAATAAAAATAGGGATCTAACTGTAGGGAGAGAGAAATTGGTAAAGTTTTTTTCACCTGCATTGCATTCCTGAACCTGAACTTGCACTGATTTCTTTCTATGAAAATAAGAAAATAATGAAAATAAGATTTGATTTTTCTATGAAAATAAGGGTTTGGCCTTTTTTTTTCTATCTTTGTTGATTTCTTTAGGCTCTTGGATGGAAAGAAATGTTCTGTTCATGTCTTGACAATTTATAGAAGTCTTCATGTCCTTCTGTGAACTCAGTGCTGCTTTACTGGAAATTTTTCATACTTAGTACATATATCTCATGATGCATTGAGTTATTTCCACGTTTGTGGGTGGGTCACAGCACACACAGATGTTCAGATTGCTCAGATTAGGTGCACAATGTTCAATCTATTGCCTTTTTGGGTTTGGTTGTGTTTTGTTTTTTTTGAATGGGATAGAATAACTCCATTCAATAAAGTTTTTATTAAATAGTTAGGTGTTTGGATATTAAAGCTTCAGCAAGTGGCTGTCAACATTCTGAAGGGGCTTTTTTTTTTTTTTTTTCAAACAAAGGGTAAAATACCATCCTGAAAATAGTCAATGGTTGTTCTAAATGAGTGCGGTGTTATTACTCACACTGGAAAATTGGTTGCAGTGCTTAGCTGGGAACACTTTTATATTTTGCCTCGGTCTAGGCATTATCTCATGCTTATTCACGTGGTTATACATTTACTTTCCAAAGAGGGGGGGAGAAAGAAAAAAAAGTCATGTGCAATCCTGGAGCTGTTTACTGGCAGCATATTCGGGGGGAATCAGACCCAGATTACTGCAGAACGTTGGCACGTCAGCTCCAAGGGTGTATTCACCCAGCACTTTATACTTTCCATTACTTCCCAAAGCCTAAAGGTCAAGTGTTTGAAGGGAAGCAGCTCCCAAGACAAGTTGTCTTCATATCTGACAGTTATTACTCCAGACATTTCAGTTGTGTTTTATTATATTTTTCTGAAGGAAAGCTGCAGTCTGGGCTTCACATGTAGGAATAGGATCAGTTGACAGGTAGAATTAAAATACTCCTATTATGCAGCACGTAATGTGGAGGTGTTTTTTTTAATCTTGGAAGTATTAATCATTTATATTTTGTTACCTTGGAACCTTTACTGACAGTAATATCACCAGCACTCCTGCAAGTCTTGCTTTTATTTTGGAGATTTTTGGCTGAAAGCACATTTGTATGGGTCTACCTTTCACAATGTTTGTCGAAACTTTTCTGGAGGTTTTAAAAGGCTTGCATGGTGATTTTTTTCAGTGTTTTATGTTCATGCTACATATGCTTTGTGATTGTTCAGAAAAAGAACTTCACTCTGCTCCTGTATGCATTTTACTTAAATAAATTGCGGGTTTTTTTCTGGAATAATTTTTGAATTGGAAACCTGAATATAAATGAAGAAAATAAATTTTAAAAAGACCAAACAAAAAGCCATCAGGTTAAATTAAAAATCCTTGGCAGGTCTCCTTTCATACTTTCAGGGAGTCTCAAGCCTCAAACTCAAGGAAGGTGCTGTGTGATAAGTTTGTGTGGCAGTTGTTTAATGGGAATGGGCCCATGTTCTGTTCTTAGCCTCTAGGAAATAAATTCTGATTTAAGCAACCTATCTCATAGGGCTTTCCCTCTGAAATCTAAATTAACACAGTTGGGAACTGTTCATGCATTTAAGTCCTGAGACCTGAATCCAGATGTTATATCTAGAGTCTATTGTATTATTGCCACACTATAAATAACATGAAAAAAAAGGAAGAAAACAAGTTTAGATCTCTAAGTAAAGCTGATTTCCTAATTCATTTAGGGCAGGGTTTAAAAATAACAAAAGGTGCAAGTGTTTTACCCTGCTTCCTAAGGAAACAAAGCTTATGTGGTCATGCTGTGTGCCTCTGCTGACTGCCAGCCTCTTACCTCCTCCCTTTCCCCCCAATAACTTCTGAAACTCCTGGACAATTTCAAACAGATTTGACAGGAGTAAAGGTCTCAGAGATATCAGGTTCCTACTAGTTTCATGGAAATAGGTGCCTGGATGGAGAAAAAGAGACCCTATTCATGTGCCTGCTTTGGAAAAAGCTGTGGAATGAGATCAACTGTATTATTAGACACTAGCAAATCCTCCTGGGAGAGAGGAGTTATGAATTCATTAAATAAGGGAAAAGCTTTGACTGGATTTCTCACCTTTTTAGACATTAGGGGATCCAGCACAAGAGTCATAGCCATAGGAAACCAGCCTTCAGTAGTTCCATTGCTCACAGACATTGCTCCTGCTCTGCGAGGTGGGAACACATCTGATCCTCCCTGGAGCCACGGAATTAATGAGGGAAAAGGTGGAAAAAAAATAGAAAAAATAAAGGTCCTTTAAGGGTGTCCTGCTTCACTCCTCTTTGTTAGCTCCCTTCAGAGGCAGAGGGGTAGCAGGGTGGTGAATGTACAATATTGCCTGAAGTACAGCAGGGAATGATAAACAGAGGGGAAGCATACAAGAGGAATAAAGCATTTGGGGTGCATGCATAAAGTGCAAACCTGCTAGGTTTTGTGTGATGAAATAGTAATTTCATACCAAATCCAACAAAGTGCTTGAATTGTTGGTTCTTCACAATAATCATGTTGTCACTGTTCGTAGAATTATAAGGTATAGTTGCCTGTTCCATATTTATTGTTCTAAAAAGTAATTAATGCACCCGATTTTTATAGGTTTTTGCCTTTGGCTTTTTTGCTTCAATTGCTTTGATTTTTTTTTTTCCCCATTGATGAAGTAAAAAAATTTATGTGATTACCATTAGGGAAAAAAGTGGAAGAAAAATCTGATGTTACAAGTGCTGAATATTACCACTGCAGTTCATTTCAGTATTCAGTCTATTTCTGAGTTTAAGGGATTTAGTTGCACAGTGGTCAAAAGAATGGGGGGATGGGGTGGGGGGAAATTAGTGGCAGCTTTCTGTGGCTCAGCACCCTGAGAGATGAGCATTTCTGTGGTGCAAATGCTCTGCAACTTTATTCAGTTCATGCCTTTTTTGGAAATGCATCTCACTTTTTACAAAGATATTAGTCGGGTCTCGCATGTATTTATATCTATATATCTATATCTATATATTTATAAATATATATATATATATCTGTGTGTGTTAGTTAGGAGGAAGTGCTCTTTTGAGCAATATTTTTTAGAGTAAGGCTGAAAAAATGGTTACAGAGCACTCTGAGGCAGTGGAATCACAGCCTGGGTAGATCCTGACCAGACCATGCCACAGCTGTCAAAATTCGGTAGCTAAAGACCCTTTCAGCCTGGGTGGGATTAAGCTTCACAGAAGTAGCTGATGGTATAGATATGTGAAATATGGTGTTTCTGAGGAGTGTAGAGATTAAACAAGGAAGTTTTCCAAAGGCTTGAAAGAAAGACATATAGATATAATGCCTTATGTAAAAGAAATCCAGTAGTTATTGCCCAGTAGGTGTTTTTGGTACTCTATCCCATGTACATGGCTTTCTTTTTTCTCGGAGGGGGGTATTTTAGAATTATCTGATGTTCTTACTATTTACATTTACCATTTTGAATTCCAAAACTATCTGGAGAACCAGGCATCCTAAAATGTAGATGATTCCTGTATCCTGGTGATTCTTACACAGGATACATGTGACAGGGTTAAAGGAAAGAAATGAAACATGCAAATAGATTTATGTGACATTTGAACGCTATCAGTATTAAAGTCTGTGTCTGTTTTCTGTGAATTTTCACTGTCTACTTCAACATGGTTTATATTTGAAATTAAATGTACAGTTCTAATCATTCACAGTCAAGAAATGCAAGCTGAAATTGAGAGGAAGGTTGTGTGGTATGAGGGATAGAGAAAGTAACATGTATGTAGCCAAAGCTACGTGGAGCTTTAGTCCAACAGAAAAAAGTACTGGCTGAGAAATTTATTTATCTATAAATTATGGAGTCTGAACATGACAGAGGGAATACTCTACGCCAGGGAACAGAGTGTGTGCTAGAACAAATGGATACAAATTGTGTGTATGTGTGTGTTTAGGAGACAAATTAGGAACAAATAACTGAGCTACACTAAAGAGATGAAGAAAATCTTGTGAAAAGTTAATTCCTGTATAAGGGGGTTTATGTGACACTGTTTCTTGTGATTGCACAGAGCTGCAGGTCCCACAGAAATGATGTTCACACCCCCAGAGCTCCTTCCCAGTCAGTAACTCCATCAAGAGCTTTCAGGATCAGAGCCTGCTGGCCAGGCTGAGCGTGGGCTGGAAGGAGCTACAGGGCCTTCCTTGTCCTCGTGGGGATGGGTGTCAGTGTGTTCTAGCACCTGGCGATGTTCCCAATTTCTCTCTGGTTTCCCTCCTTGCACCCCAATCCTTACAGGGCCTGCAGTGCCATGAATGTGTGGGGTTGAGACTGATGAACAGTGGAGCACTCCCCCAAAAATACTTGGGAGCTACTTCCAGGCAAAACAGTGAATCCAGAATGAATTTAATTTCCAGTGGACATGTGGCTAATAGGATGGCAACTCTGAATGTTTCTGCAGTGTGTGGTAACAACCTGAGAGAAATCTCAGTCACGGGGGAAGTTTGTTGCAGGCAAGGTTTTTGTGTTAAACTTGTTTTTTGGAGTTGATGATCATGTATTTACACCGTCTGATGTAACCTGACAGATTTCTTGGCTTCCATGGTGCTGTGTAATTTTTTCTAGCTTCCTAGAGTCTGCTGTTACAAAAGTAACTTCTGCTTTCACATTGTCATCACTGTATTGTGCAAGTCTAGTGTACTGGTTTTATTACCACACCCAGGGATGTCATAGTTACTGCTGAATGATTTCCCTCGAGATAATAGTGGCACAGCTTTAAAAAATCAAGACCACTCACTGATTGACTTAAGAAATAAAAATGGTATAATGCTTTCCAGATTCAAGCTTGTAACAATACTTTCTTTGTGTAAGTGTCAGCATCATTCATTTGTAGGTCATATTCTTTAACCCTGTACATGAATTTTCATTAACATGTTTCTCTTTTAAAATCCTAGGTATTTTCATAGTGAAAGCTTATTTTTATCCAAGTGTTGATTCTGTCTTATTTCAGAGTCTGTGGAGTAGGAGAGGTAGCTGATATTTAACAGGGAATCACAGCCTGTCTGTCTTGCAAGAGCTCCAGTTCTCAACTGAGAAAAAGAAAGTTGCTGTATCTCACATGCAAGGCACAACTTCCTATTGTAACAATTTCTCTGGGGTTCAAATAATTCCAGTTTAATTAGTTTTAATTATGACATTCAGACTCTGTAGTAAAGACTTTGCTTTCAGCACCAGCAGTAGACAAAGGCATGGGTAGGGGACTTCAGGGTAGCTCACCTGTACAGCTTTTAACAGCTTCTCCTAGCAGGATTTTTCTAGGTGGCCACGGAGCTGGTAAGGAGGACTGGGGCACCTCTGCTACAGAAACAGGCTGAGAAATTTGGGGTTGTTCACCCTGTGAAGGAGCAGGTTGTGTGGAGACCTGAGAGCTCCTTCCAGGATGTGAAGGGGCTGCAGGGAAAGGACTCTGCATCAGGAGCTGGGGGGACAGGACATGGGTAGAAATTTAAAGAGGGGAAATTTAGGTGAGATATTAGGAAGAAATTCTTCCTTAGGAGGATGGACAGGCCCTAGTACAGGTTCCCAGAGAAGCTGTAGCTGTCTCTGGATCCCTGGAAGTGCCCAAGGCCAGGGTGGATGGGGCTTGGAGCAGCCTGGGACAGTGGGAGGTGTCCCTGCCATGGCAGGGGTGGCACTGGATGGGTTTTAAGGTCCGTTCCAACCCTTCACATTCTGTGATTCTGTGCTCAGAACAGGGCAGTGACAAAAGGATTTGTTGTTGTGTGGATCTGCAGGGCTTTCCTGCTCCAGCACAGGGGTCACAGCTGCTTTCACAGACTCCAAGAAGCCAGACAGGGACTGCACAGCTGCTCCGTGCTGGTGGGCTGCTCTGGAATTCATTTTTTTTCCCCCACAAATTCTTCTTTGATATTTCCCTGGGGAAAGGACATTGCTTGGGCAATACCTTGCAGGAGGCAGCATCTGTCTGTGAGGATGTAGGTGTTTGTGGGTGTGCTAGCTCAGTCTGAAATGCTGTTTTAGGGGCAGAGCACAGGGATCTCTATGTCTCACTCAGGGAGACATAGAGAAGTGGAAGCTGAGTTAGAGCTAGTAACAGGCTGTGCAAGGTTGATTTGTGTGATTAAACCTCTGTCATTCAGTTCACATGCTGGGAATATTTTAATTTCAAAATTAGACCTAAGTATCTGTGAAGTGTGCTCTCTCCAAAAGTTATTTGTTAATTAGTTTTCAAAACAGAGAGGGGAAAATTGCAATACTGTGGGTTAAGATTTAATAGGAGAGAGGCTCACAAATACACACAACATTTATATCTATAAATACATGTATATCTAAACATCTATATATCTATATATGTGCTATACCCTGCCAGGACAACAAAGGACAGAATCTATCTAATTTCATGGCAGTATGAAATTCCTTAAATATATTGTGGGTAAAAAATATCGTTAGAAAGGGTTGTTAGAATTTTACTAATACAGAGAGAAATCACAACCTGCAAAGCAGATGTAATGACAGTTTCCAGCATGATTTCTTTTTTCTTATAGACACAGTGAAAAATTGCTGTTATTTCCTCACTATTAGTGTTTAGCTTCAGGTTCTGACTCAGAAGAGAGGCATTGCTGTGTGAATGTCTCATTTCACTGCATAACCTCTGATAATTATTGCCTCAGGTGTGATAACTCTCATATTTAGTGAAGTAATCCAAAGATTAAATAGCAGATATGTGTTACTTAATGCAACATTAAAATTCGCTGTCTCTATACAGTACAGTAGCTTTCAGTTTTGGAATCTTGTGTGAAAAATGTGTTGTATAATTTTTTAATATCTGTTATTTTCTTATGTGAAGCACATCTTCCCATAAGCGTCTAGAAGAACACCTGAGAAACTTTTCAGTTATTTCTGAAATATTTTGTGTCTTATCATTAAGATCACTTCTTTCTTCATCCTTAAAAGACAAACAGTGGGCAGGGTGAGAGGTCAGGGGAAAATGACATTTTTGTCCTAAGCTTCTAATTCTTGGTTTTTATTTTTTAAGCTCAAAATACAGACCTGGTGGATACATGATGGATTAAGGGATCACAGTTTTCTAAATGCTTCTGTGTTCATTTTCCTGCACCTTTAAAAAAATTAAAATTGGAAAAAATAAAATCCCAGCAAACAGTAAAACAGATATTGAAGGGCAGCAGTCTATCAGTCACAGTCAGTCTGTTGTCCCCTGGGACCTCTTCCAGGTCTGCTCCCTCTCTGTATAAATGAAGTGTTTAGTGCTTCAGTGTTTTACATAATGTTTTCTTGAATGATCTGAAAGGGGAAGTAGAAAGCACATTAGTTACATCTGCAGATGATGCAGAGCCAGAGAGCTGCAGCAGCTGTAAGGATGGTGAGAAATTTAAATTCATCTGGGGAGCAGCAAACTGCAGGAATTTACAAAGCGAACAATTTTTTTTTTTTTTTTTTTTAATTCACCGTAACAAATTTACAAAATCACCTCGGAAAAGTGATCCAAACCAAAGACGTGTTGCTTGTCAAATTAGCTTAGTGAGGTGTTAATGATGTTTTCTTTCACTCCTGCAGTAAGCAAGAGCTGTTTATCTTGATATCCCACCCGGTTAACAGTTTGTTGTGGTATCCTGATCTTTAACCACTTCCACCGCATCTCCCTGGAACTGTTTGCAGTTTCCCTAATGTGTCTTAGGCGATGAAGGACAAATAACTGGACTGTTTCTTGCTTTGGTTGCAAGGAAAATCTTAGCAGTGTGTGGGGAAAACTAACATCTCCTTTTTAATGATACACTTTTTCCCCTGCAACACTTGATTTTAATAGAATTATGTCCGCAATTTGCATGCCTGTCCCCAGTTCAGAATCCTTGGAAGTAAAATTGTGTTATTTTGTCATTTTCTCCTCTACCAGTCCACTTTCCAATTCGGGATGCCAGCAGGACTCCAGAGCAGAACTGCCTTGAGATTTCTTTTTTCTTTACGTTGTTTTAGTCCTGCTTTGGGAATTCAGGGGGCCTTTTTGGCTTATCAGCCTCTCAGCACCGGGCTCCTGGTGGGGCAAACACCACTCGGCTGTAATTTGCCGAGATAGCAGCGTTGCTATTGTTAGTGCTGACGTCTCTGCCTGTTAAATAGGTGGTGTAAAACAATTCCCTGCTGGAGGAACAGCCTCAGGGAAGGGGATTTTGGTGCACTTTGTGTAGATCTGTGCTGTGTGAGGGAGGCAGAGCACAACCACACAATCGGGGATCACAGAATCAGTGGGTGCTTTGGGATGGAAGACACCTTAAAGCCCATCTCATTCCACTCCTTCCCATGGGCAGGGACACCTTCCACTATTCCAGGCTGTCACATTAGTTTTGTTTTAATTAGGACTGTATCTAAACATTCAGTGTTTTCCTGGATAATGTGCTCCCCACAGCTATCCTAAATTAAGATTAGATGGCTGCTGGAGGAGGAGAGATAGAGAAGAATACGTTTTGCAGAAAACCTTACTATTGTTTTCCTTTTATAGCTGATTTGTCAGCACCTGCATGATAAATTTCAGCCTCCTGGTGATGGGCTTGCTCTGCTCACCTTTGTGGTCCTCATGGAAATGGTCCAGAGGTCTCAGTGTCCCAGACACAGAAGCATGACAGTGAATTTTATTGTGAGAAAGTACGAAATAGTTGCTTCACATAAAGCCTGAACTAAAGGCTAAATTGAAGATTTAAAAGTCAAAGTCAAATAAAAGTCAGTGTTAGACTTCAACACCTGCAAAGATAGACACATGTTCTGTGTCCCTGTAGCAGTGTTGGTTTTTTTTAATAATTACAATTGCGTTTGGAGTGTTTGATATGTGTCTGGCATGATTTTGGTTGTGCAGTGGTACCAGGCTTTCAGAATAATTTTACTGCTACTCATTTTAACTTGTTTCAGGATTTTGGATTTTTTTACTTTTTTTATGCAGTAAAAACTGTAATTTGTTTGTCCTGATTAAATATATTTGCCCATACCTGGTCTCAGTTGAATGCATTAAGGCAGGAAACAAAGATGATGTGCTCTCCTTGCTATTTCCTTCACGGTAAAAGGTTGTGATGCTATTTATCTGTGCTACTGTGCCTCTCTATCTCTGTGAATTCTTTATCCAAATAGCATGGTGGTAGCTTGCAAGTGATGAAAAACAGTTTCCTTTACACAAACGTCCATCTTTGTTACTGCTGTCAGACAGCAAGTGTGATATTCAGGGGGTGCACGCCAATCTGTGGGCTACTGATAGTGTAATCTAATTTCCAAAAATAAATTAAAAGCATCTTTTCATCTGTGGCCATCAGATGCACGCCTGCTAAAGACAACAATGCTTTAGAGACAGCACATGTGAATTTGGTGGCTAATTGGAAATTAAACCTTTGGGTTTTCCACATTTTCTGATAGACTGACCTTGCTGAAGGAGGTCAGGGTGGTATCATGTGTTGGGGCAGAGACTTCCACAGATAAAAGGTCCACGTGGAAGGACTGTTCCTTGTTTCAAGCAGTGTCTTTGATAGCTTTGTGAGCAGTTCTTACCGAACCTTTTCCAGCCAAAACTTATGCGTGGCATTAGTGAAACTTGCATTTTTAAAAGGTAACAAACAATAGGCATTTTTTAATAGCTGTCTTTTATGTAATTTTCCATGCCCTTCCAAGTAAAATGGGGGGAAAACCCAAATCAAACTGCATTTCTGTTTTTAATAGGTGAGGTGCCACAACACAGAGTGAACACTTCCCTAGTGTGTATCACATAATTTAATGCCTTTTTTAAAGATGTTATAGCTGTGTATGCAAGTTGGAAAGGTGGGTAGTACCTCCCTCCATAGGGAAATACCACAAAATTTATGTCAGTCTTTTTGAAGATCACAAGATGAGAGAGACAACCCTTTCTCCTTCTTCCACTCCCTCAAACTGTTGTGTTGGATATTAATGTGTCTTCACCCAGGCTTGCATGGTTATAGCACAGCTGGCACTGGTTTGTATGCATGGCTGAGCTATTCCTCCTTTAACATGACAAAAACAACAGTTCTCTCTTGTTTATCCCAGACCGGGCCAAACAAATGTGTTCAGACCTCCTGTATATCCTGTTCAATATCCCCACTGCTGAAGGAACTCAGTGGTTCATTACAGATCCTTTAACCTCACTGGCTTGATGAGGCTGTCTATTTAACTGGAGGAGTCCTTTTAAGATTAAGAACTTGCTGTCTGAACCCTGGAGGTCACAACTTGCTGGCTGGATCTTTCATATGGACTGCATAAATTACAGAATCATAGCATCCCAGGATATGTGGGGTAGGAAGGGATGTCTGGAGATCACCTGGTCCATCCCCTGCCCAGGCAGGGAGCCCTGGTCAGGGGCACAGGAAGGTGTCCAGCTGGGCTGGGGTGTCTCCAGCCAGGGACACTCCAGGCCCTCCCTGGGCAGCTGTTCCAGGGCTCTGCCCCTCCAGGGACACAAGTTCTTCCTCCTGCTGCCCTGCACCTTGCTGCCCTTGGTTTGATGGGCACTGCTGCTGCTGCTGGCACTGGCAGCACTGGGCAGAGCCCGGCCCGTGCTCTGGCAGCCCCTGGGGATGTTTGGGTGGAGGGATGGATGGATGGATGGATGGATGGATGGATGGATGGATGGGGGGTGGGTGGTGGATGGATGGATGGATGGATGGAGGAGGGAGGGAGGGGAGGGACGGGAGGGAGGGAGGAGGGAGGGAGGGAGGGATGGATGGATGGAGGGATGGAGGGAGGGAGGGAGGGATGGATGGATGGATGGAGGGAGGGAGGGAGGGCGGGATGGATGGATGGATGGAGGGAGGGAGGGAGGGCGGGAGGGAGGCGCGGGAGGATGGGTGGGTGGGGTGGATGGATGCTGGATGTGGATGGATGGATGGCCGGACAGGGATGGATGGATGATGGATGGATGGATGGATGGATGATGGATGGATGGATGGATGGATGGATGGATGGATGGATGGATGGATGGATGATGGATGGATGGATGGATGGACGGACAGGGGATGGATGGATGGATGATGGATGGATGGATGGATGGATGGATGGATGGATGGATGGATGGATGGATGGAGGGATGGATGAGGGATGGATGGATGGATGAGGGATGTAGGGATGGATGGAGGGAGGGATGGACGGACGGACGGATGGAGGGATGGATGGATGGATGGATCCCCTGGCAGTGCTCCCTCCTGCAGCCTGCCCAGCCCAGCTCCCCCAGGCTCTGCCCAGCACACAGATGCTGCAGAGTCCTTCTCAACATTGTGGTCCTCTGGAAATAATTACCCAGTAGATTATTCCACATATTCCTCCATTCTCTGCATGACAAAATTATTATCTCCCTTTAAACTGGAGAACTGTAAGGTATTTCCTATGCTTATTAAAGATGTATTCAAGTTTACTAAGGCAAAGACTCAGTGAAGTTTCTTGTGCAGTTGAAATAAGTCATTCTTTCCTTGTGTCTCAGTTCAGACTTGGATCTCTGAGGCTGCAGGAAGTCCCAAACCCAGCAGAGGTGATCAAGGAACTCATTGGTTACTGCCTGGACAGCCTGGGGAAGCTGCAGGCCAAAACTGAGCGTCTGCAGAGGGAAAATGAAAGGCTTTTCAACAACTGGAGCGACGTGGAGAAGAGGTGAGTTCCCAGATGTATTCACAGGTGACACCTGAGAAGCTTAGCAGCAGTGAACATAAATTTTTATTCATTTGAGACATGTTTTGAGCTTAGTTAACCACAGCCCATTTGGTTGTAAAGCTCCTCCCTTTAATAAAGATGCAACTGATACTAAAATTTTGCAGTTAAAGGTGGTTTTAACTTATGAATTAGGAAAAAGCCCCAAACACCTCAAAATCTGTGGAATTAGCTTCACTTTCTTTAGGAAGCCTTTTCATTAATATTATTTCCTATGATACTTAGGACCAGCACTGTAGATTATTTACATTTTTGAGTGGGGAATAAATTACTGTTTCTTTCAACTGTTTACTTTGTTGAAGAAGCCAGAATTGAAAAATGAGTGCAGAATTATAGGAAAAAGTACCATTATTTTTCAAGAGATTTTCGTAATTGCTGTTGCATTTACAATCTGAGTTGTCTATCATTATGTAGCGAAATAATCTGTGCTTGTTTCAATAAGCATAGAACTCTTAGCACTGAGCAGTCAGGGATTTATCTTGCTTTTCTGTAGCTTTACCTGAAAAAACACACAGTCCAGGAAGATTGATGAAAGAATGCAGCTAATTTGCATTAATTTACCTTGAAAAAGAGAGCCAGCTTTTGGGAGGAGTTAGTTTTGTTTCCCTCTCATTAAAATGAGTAACAGTTTCTCCTGACAGTCTCTCTGACAAGCAAAGGGCCTCCCTAAGTAGTGTTTTACTGCTTAACAGTGTAATTGAACAATAGTGTATTGTATAACCCGTGTTCTGTGCTGCATTACACGCTGATATGTAAGAGGCATTAGTGCTTGTATCAATTTCCATGGTGGGGTGGCACTTTTACAGAGGAACCCCAAAGAAAAGGAGGAAAAAGGAAAAAAAAAAAAACCCAAGAGTTGTGTGACTGTTCTCAGTGCAAGCTGGTGGATTTCTTTAGCATGTTTATAGTTTTGAGTAGATGAAAAATGATTTTTCAGAAGATACACTGAAGGTTTTATGGTCGCCAGTCTTTGGCCATGTCTGTTAAATGCAAAATAAAAATAATTTTAAAAAAATTTTCATTCAAGAAGGACTGGGCTATTTTGGTTTTGTTTTTTGGGGGAGATTTTAGGGATGGTTTTATGTCTTGTTTGGGAGATTTTTGGGGTTTTTTTTGGTTTTGTTTTTTGAATATTTTTTCCTTTTTTTTTTGTTTGTTTGGTTTGTGTTATTTTGTTTTGTTTTGTTTTTAAATTTTCGGTAGGGTGTTTTTTTTTTTAATTCTTTTTGGCACAGCCCAGTTCTACCCTGCTGCCTCCCTTTGCTGTTTTGGCTCCAAACACTGTGAGTTGCCCCGAGCTGAACAAAGCTGTGCCTGTCTTTGTTCAGGAGGCAGGAATTCAGGATTTACATCCTGCACCACTCACGGTGCTGAGTGCTGGAACATCAAATACAGAGCACGTGGTGTGCAGAATTGCAGCCAGGGCACACCAGCCCCCAGCCCCTGCAGCTCCCTCTGCTCACAGCCTCTCTTCTCAGTACTTGATTAGAATTAAAACATAGCAGGCAGGCTTCTGAGAGCTGCTTTTGTGCCCCTTATTCGTGGGGCACTGGGTGGAATAATTCAATAATCCCATTTCCATCTCCCTGTTTCAATTCTCTTGACCATCACAGAAGTTTTGGTGAGCAAGTGGCTGCCTGGGCGTGAGTGTGTGTGTCTGTGTGTGCACACCTCAGGGATGGATGAGTTAAAATAGCAGAGCAGAATAGCTGTTTTCTTTATTTCATATAGAAAATTCAAGGCCACTTAGTTCCAGGCCAGGTTGGACATTGGGGCTTGGAGCAGCCTGGGACAGTGGAAGGTGTCCTTGCCATGGCAGGAGTGGCACTGGCTGGGCTTTAAGGCCTCTCCAACCCAAACCATTCTGTGGCAAATTTTAAGTAACAGTAACCTGCAGCAAAATAATTCCTTGAACAATAAAAATCCAATTTCTGGTTTGGGCGTGGGTTGTGTGTTTTGTTATCGGGCGTCTAAAATTTGCATAGACAAGCCAAATTTAAAATAGCTGCCAATTTATGTTGTGGTCATCTGCAGTGACAGTATATTTAAACCACAAGCAGATTATAAAAATGCAAGCTAGGAGCTTTGGGCTTGAAACTAAGTCTTCAGCATTAGCTCATCAGCATTCCATACCATTGCCAATTCTGGGGGAAGGGTGAATCTGAAATGCAAGGGAGCAGTGCCATGGGATCCAGGAATTATTTTACAGCACTGGTAACAAGGATGAATACCAGAGGTGCTGAATTGTTTCCTTCATAGTGTTGGATTGTGAAGGTTGCCACTAATAATTAAAGAAAAAACATTAGGTTTCATAGCTCACGTTCACCTCTGTGGAGCACGTGTGATTGCTCTGTGATGGGTCAGCACCTGAAATCTTGTTTTTTGTAATTAATTTCTCAGTTTATTGTTTGTCATAGTCCCTAGCAGTGTCTGGTTTCAGTGGGCTGTGCAGGATTTTTGATGCCTGTCACCTTGGGTGCATTTTGGCACGTGGGAAAGCATTGCAGAGAGACCTGAGGACGCACGAATTGGGAGGCACCACTCCAATAATCAATCCCCATTTGGGTTCATCATGCTGGGAGCTGTCTGTGGGATGAGCAGCACCTCCATTTGGTCTGAGGAGATGGTGCTTGAGGGGCACAGGGCACACTCAGGCAGCACCACGTGAGGAATGGCAATTAAAGTTTGTGTTTGCAGCCACTGAGGTATTGGAATGAAACCCATCCAGCTCTGCTCTGTGCTCAGGTGGTGAATGCCTCAGTGAATCCAGAAGGGTCCACAGAGCCACCCCACCTGCACAATTACTGCATCTGTCCCCAAGACCACTGCCTTTTACCAGTCTCTGCTGAACTATCAGATATGCCACATAACAGTGTATTTTAAAGGCTCATAAGTTGCATAAGCATTAATGTAATGCTTTTGTGCTATTCAGTGTTCTGCCAAATCAATGCCATTCTGTGTCTGGAGAATGTATTTGGATGTGGACAGCTTTGAATAATGGGGAAAAAATTAAAAAAAGGTGTTCATGTAAATGAAAACAATCATATAAGATTAACTGATGGCATACTACTAATTGGTTCTGCCCAGAGGGAAAAGTTAATATTCTAATTTTAATATTCAAGATGCTAATTTTTTTCTCCAGAGACTAAAGAAATTGGCTAGTCTTGCAGTTGGTTTCTCCACTGTACTACTCACAGTCCAGGCAGCATCAGCCTCACTTCACTGGAAGTTTCCATTTCTGTGGGTTTTCATCAGGGGATGTCCTTGCAGCACTCAGGGGTCTCACTGAAGTTATCTTAAAAGGCTCTTTTTTGGCCAAGTCAGCCACATTTCTCAATATTTCAACCAGCCTCAACTGCTCCAACATAAACCAGTGCCTTGTCAAAGTAAAGGCAGAGAGCAGCCACTTTCCCTGGTTTATGTGTGGGAGAGGGGATTATTCTACAGGATTTGATACAGACAAGATTAGCATATTTTAGACAAAATCCTTTCCCCCCCCATTTTTACGAAAACAGAAATAATTAGTATCAAGCATGTCCAGGCTCTTCTGGGCCCTGCATTAGGGTTTATGGTTCTTTATGAATTGTCTATTTATTCCCCACTAAACAGTTAACTTCCCCTTTGTAGGTGGGGAGTCTCCTGGTAGTTGATTAGTAGCTATGATCTTTCATTTAGGAATTATTGAACTGATCTGTATGGTAATGATGTTCTGCTATTTGCATTTAAATTAGATGAATTATTTATCAACTATCAAGCATATCCCTGAAGCATTGAACAGTAGGCTTAATACTTCATGAGATTTCACACATTTCACCACAACATAAAAATTGTGAGGGTTTTTTTTTTTCCTATTGTCTTGCTGCCTACATCATATATGGTTTTGATCTGTGAACAAAATAATTAGTTTTTATATAGGAAGTCTGTTGAAATCTCTTGTCTTATAAATTAATATTTTTAAAGTCTGTTACATGTCTGGGTTTAATAGCATAATAAGCCTTCTAAACTTTTTTACAGCCTTGCACAGGCTGGTGAAAAATATGTTTTTAACTTATGACTATTTACTCTACTTACCATGATCAGTAATATTATTGAGATGTTTATTTGCTTCTTGTGTATGCAGCTAATAAAATGTTTGTGGTTCAACCCAAGGACTGAAAGGTTATGAAATATAAGAATTAAATACTGAATTACATTGGCCATAAATCACTTGATTTGTTGTGCTCAGGTTTCCTTGTGTTCCAGTTTTCCTTATGAGACTTTATACACCTATATTCCTAATTTAATACTCCCATTGTGCTTCCTTTTATTGACATTCATCTACCCACATAGATCAACAGTAAAATTTTTTAAAAACCTGAAGTATATTTTCCTCTGAAGATATTAAGAGCTTCTAAGCATTTTTATGTTTTGGAATTTTCTTTCCTCTTCAAATATATTTCACACCAATGTGTGGTACAGATTTGAAACTTGTCTAGGTGTATCATATCTGTTTATAATCTCATTATGTGTATCCTCCTAAGGTATGCCCACTGTTGTGATTCAGCATTGAAAATAAAGAACATTTGCCTGTTTAAATTTTAGTTGTCTCGGGTGGAGGTGTGCAAGAACCTACCAAAAAAAAAAAAAAACCCAAAAAGACATGAAAAGAAAGGTTCACATCTGGGAACTTTCCCCTTTTGGAAGCAGAGTTCATTGCACTTCTCTGTGGAAAAACAACAAAAAAAGCTTATTCTGGCCTGTTTCAAACACAAGGGGTTGGTTCAGTTGTTCGTGGTTTGGAGTGGGGATTCCTGGCTGGCCTCAGGACAGAATTGTCTTCTAGGAAACAGAATGATTGGTGTAACAGTTAATTTTGTGCTGCAGGCTGGAAAAATGCGTGGAAGCTAAAGAGGTGCTGGAGGCAGACCTTTACAGCAGGTTTGTTTTGGTGCTGAATGAAAAGAAGGCAAAGATAAGAAACTTGCAGAAGTTGTTGAGTGAAGCTAAAGAATCCGCAGTGGACGCCAAGTGTGAAAGGTATTTCATTTCCCTGGGTTTCTTGGTGTGGAGCACATTTGAGTTTAGCTTAGTTCAGTTGCCATCTCCTTGGCCCTGACAGTGAGTGACAGTTCTTCCTGGCTGAGTGCTGGGTTATCCAAACCAATCCTGGAAGTCAGGGAAGAGGAGGATTCTTTCTGGCATCCCTGCAGGCAGCAGCATGTTACAGTGGGTGCTGTAGCCAAGAAGTGAGTGTTTGATGGATCTGTCCTGCTTTCTGCTGGGCTGCAGTTGATTTTCCAATAAGATCATGTCCCTGCTCTTTCCATAGGTGGTGATTTCATACATATTCTCCCTGAATTATTTAATTCCTTTGAGAAACAAAAATACCTTATTTCTTTCCCTTTCTTTTGATGTTTTTAGGGATAGTATAGCTACTACTCAGGTGGTTGTAAAGAGAGAAAACAACTATGATGCCAGCACTGATGAGGAAAGTGAAAATCCAGCACGGGCCTCGTTGCCATCAGGTAAGACAGAAAGCATTGTCTTTGTGTTATATCACAGACAGGCTTTGTGTGAATAAACCTTAAGGAAGGCAAAATACTACCTGACAGATTGCTCTGTGACAAGCCAGCCAGCAAGACTTAAAAATACCTCTCCTGGAGCAGAGTACAATACTGGCATTTTCAAATTAGAGAGGGGAGGTTTAAAAGCATGTTGTACGAGTGAAGGCACTGTCATTTCTTGCAAAGTGACAAATTACACACTTTGCAGAACTAATGACAGTCTAACAGTATCTGAACCGTCAACAATTCCATTTTAAATTCTAGGAATCATGATGTGCGTGCCATGATTGATAAAGTGTAAAAGGTAGCTCCTGACAGTTTCATTAGTGTTTAAAAAGGGAAAAGAGGGGAGTTTTAACAGCTATAAAAAGAGCTGTGTGCATAAATGGAATGAAAGTGTATTTATAGCAGAATCCACTTTAATTTGTCAGAGAATTTTTGGCCTTGTGAAGATGCTCATGAAACTTAATCTGATGAATTTTTCCAGGACTAGAGCCTTGTAAAGTGTGTGGGATGCAGTGATGGCCCATTATACAGTACAAAATATTTAACTGTGAATCAGAATTTTGGCATGTTTGTGATAAACTAGTGGGAATATCCGGGGCAAATGCTATCAAAGTTTCAGAACTGGAATGGTAGTTGTAATATGGTCTATATATGTATAGATATATACACATATGTGTATAAAAATAGATACATAAACTTCCCTTCAGGTCTGCAAAAGTTGCTATGGGTTCTCTCACTGAAGCTTTTTTATTTCTACCACAGGTAAAGGTAATCCAGACAACAATGTTTTCCTGTAAAACAGCAATTTTCTCTGCATATTGGGAGCTGGAAGTGGTCAGGACCCTGGTGCCAGTGGCCAACAGCTGGTTACTCATGTGGGCCTGCTTGCAGAGGAATTTCTGCCTTTATATAAAGTAGGCAGAGCTTCAGACAAGTGGAGGAAATTGTGATCACAGAAAGAAATAATTTAGTGCTTCACTGTTTCTCCAGAAGTCTTTGCTGTCAGGGGTAATTGTTCAGTTCAGGTAACATGATGAGGAATTTTTTTTGTGAAAAGGCAAGGAAAAGTGGAAGGTGTGGAGTCTTCTTCTAAATTCAGTGGGGCCTAAGTAGCTCAGTGAGAGTTTTGAGACAGAGATATGTATTTAATAATGAAAACAACACCCACTGCCCTGCTCAGGCAACCACGAAGGACTGGACTGGAAAATACACCAGCTGTATTTCTGTTTTAGGTGCAAACAAAAAATGTACTTTCTTTAGTCTTTGAGGGATGCAGTCCTCAGGGTTTTGGTCCTGCCTGGAAGAGTTCAGATGCAAAAGCTGCAGATAACATGAAGACCATAAAGTTAATGCTCTGGGTAACACAGTTGAGCTTTTCAAGGCAATGGCACTGCTGAGCCCTCACAATGAATATCCCTGAGGCCAGTTGGTGCTCCTCCTGTGTGCACAGCTTTCTCTCTCAGTCAACAATGGGAAAGCACAGCTGGGTGCTGGGTATCTGAAGTCTGTCCTAGAATCTCCACACTCAAAAAGAGGCAAACCATGTCTTTATGGAGAAAACAGTGATTCAGGGATGAGTGGAATGAGTGGATGATGAAGCTCAAAGCTAAATGAAGCATCAAGGACTGTAAGACATAAAAGATAAGACAGATAATATTTGGGGTTTTTTTCTGTTTATCCTAGTTTTCCTATATTCTAGTTCATCATTGTATTTCCCCTTAGGACTCAAAATGTCATTGCAGGAGTCAGTGAGAATTAGAAGATCATTGAGGTAGTTTTAGTAGATATTGGTGAAACCCACAATCAAGAGAGAAGATCATAATTAAAAAACTTCTTTGAAGGAAAGTGAAGGCAGGTGTGTGTATGCACACACAGATGCACAGTAAAAGTGCATTTGTATATGTGCCTGTCCAAATAATTCACTATTAATTGAAAAGGCAGCAGTGCTCAGCAGGTGATTTGGTTTGTGTTGGGAGGGGAGAATTATCTTGTGATGGAACACCACAACTTGTGGTGGTTCCATCACAAGATAATTCTGTTCTAGCACCTCATGGGGATGTTACACAGAGGCTATGGAATCCAGACAAAATAATTTTCAAAATCATCATCATTTGCAAAATCAGAAAAAAAAAGCCCCAAAAGTCAGGATTTGTTGAGCTGCAGAATTTAAAACTCTGTCTGAAGGTTTTTCTTAATCATTAATAATTGTTCTTCTCCCTGAATTTTTGGGGCACTCAAATGTCAGGATATTTCAGTGGATATGGAAGAAAAACCAGCTGATGTTTATTAAAGAAAATTTAATGACTAATTTAGTTATCAGTCTGGTGTTGATCTAATGGAAATATTTTAACAAGAGCCAATGAAGGAAAATATTAAGGAAATGAGTAAGAAATCATTGCAATCTTTCTAAAGGGGCAGAATCTGGAGCCTAAAAGTTCACCTAAAATTTCTTGGCTTTTTGGCATTTCCAGTGCTATTTGTAGGTTTGATTGATGGTTTGCTTTCTCACAACAGTTTCTGCATCATAGCTTAAAGCAAAAATCAACTGAAACATGGTAGTTTTTGTCTTGCCTACACACTGATGTAGTTAACGCTTTATACTGTAAAGGGAGAAATTAAAATTGAATTAGTAAGTGTTCTAAAGCACTCAGAAAAACAGCTGATGAGAATTGCACCCCTTAGAAATAGTACAATGTTTATAAATAATTATACATTTAGAAATGATGTTGTGTGTGATTCTACACAGGAGCTTTGCCTGCCATGCCATGAGCATGGGAGGAATATATTTAAAATCTTGTTTGGGGCTGTGAATGTGAGGTTGAGAAAGGCACAGAGCTCCAGCTCTCACTGCAGATTAATAAAGTCTGAAGCAGCAGCTACAGATGATGTGTCAGTTCCTTGAAATGCCTGTGAGCTCCTGCTTGAGAGAGGAGGGAAGAGATGAAGGAAATCCTGCTGCTGTTCCTCATGGATGGAGTGTCAGGAATGTTTCTTGGGAGCAGGACAGGGCTGGTTTTACTTTGGCTTGTTGAGGTTTTGCTCCAGGGTTGGTGAGATTCTCAGAGTTACCAAACGCAGGTGTAGTTGTTATTTTCTCTACTGGTGCTTCAACAAAGTTTCCCCATCTGGAGCAGAGCTGCAAATGCACTCAGAGGGTGTGGAGTGGGGTAAGGCTGTGGTTCCCTTCCTGTGCTGGTGCCAGCTGGACCCAGTTGTTCCTTAAGGGGGAAAAACCAAACCACAAACCCCAGCAATCACCAGCCTGTGCTCCTCTTAGCCCACAGGAGTGAGTGTGTGACTCAGCATGATGCCACCACACTCTGATGCAAGATGGTTTTGTCATTTTAGGATACAGAAACACTTATTCTGGTTAAGGACAACCCAGTTGTTACAGATTCCTCTTTCTTCCCCTCTGCTCTGAATTGTCCTGGTTTTGTTTACTGAGCTCTTCCTCCTGAAAATGGATCAGGGATCCTGAAATGACAATAGCAGTTTGATAAATCATAACTTGATATCAGTGGTTGGAAATAATGGCTTTGTCCTGCAAAACAACTCCTTTTACTAACTGAAACCTCTTTTAGTGGTCCAGGTTGCAGGAGGCTTTTAAAACATGAGCAAGGATGGGATAACTGTTCCCCCTCTCTGCTGCCTTCCCAGGAGCTTGAAAGGGAGATGGAGGGTAACAGTTTACTCTTCACAGTGCCTGGAAAGTGACCAGGAAATAGAATATTAATCCTCCACCCAGGTATTTGATAAAACTGCAGGGAAAGATTTAATTATTGCAATCTATTATAGATATGAAGGATGACATAGCAGGTGGGATGTAGGCAATGGAAGAAATTCTTTTGTGATTTATTGTTGTTATTTTCATTTATAAATGCTATTATATGTGACTGCCTCAGGACAGAACAAGGCTGCTGTGCCCCAATTTACAGTCAGCCTGCATCCTGTTTTATTTTCTCTTGTCCCTGAATTCTTTAGTTATATTTCACATTATAATTGGTAGAAGTTACTTCTCCTTAGGGTAAGAAGGGATGTCATGATCTGCCCTGTTGGAGCAAATAAAATTTTATGATCTGTGTTTCTTGCCAAGGTGTGTGGAAATATTCCATATTTCCCCAGACATTCAGTGGCCACACTTTTCTGCAAGTTTGATGATGAGGGCAGGTTCAGAATTGGTTGTACTAAAATCTCAGCAGAGCTCACAGTAAATAAGAGCAAGCACCTTGCCATCTCCCACTGCCTCACCATGCAAATGTTCTCACCCCCTCCATTCAGTCTCCTGCTCTGGGGATTGTGTGTTATGCCCTCAGGACTTTGTGGCACTTTAAATTTAATTAGCTCTCCTGTGTAGTCCAATCCACTGATGGCTTGGTGCTGCTGGTTAATAAGCTTTGATCAAAGTTAATAACAATAAAAGAAGCCTTTTGTAACAGCACCCGGCTGTGCTGTGCAGTTAAAGTTCCATCTGTGAAGGCTTCTCTTTGAAAGTCTGTTTTTAAGGAGTTTTAGTACTTAGCCATCTTAATTTACCTTGGGTTTAGATTATTTCTCTTTTTGTCAAGCTGTAATTAGAAATGGTTCATCCTAAGGAATAATCTCCTTTCCCTTTCCCTTAAAGCTGTAGATACCTTTTCTTTTCTTCTCCCTGAAACTTGATACTGATTGTTCCCCCCACAACCTGATGGTTTTATGCCTCTGAAATACTTGTGGTGGCCAGACTGGTTTCCCCCTGTGTTACACCAGGTGTCATGGTCAAAATACATTTACAGTACAAGATGTTCCTTGCCCCTTTAAAAATCCTGTTGTGAGTGTTGCACTAAGAGGGATTTACAACATATTACCCTGACATTTTTCCATGAAAATTATCAAAATTGCTTATATCTCTGCATATTCTCCACACACCTTCTTTCTGTTCCTGCTTCAGCATTTAAAGTGATGCAGCTGGATGTGGTTTCCCCAAAATGAGTCATTATTCAATGAATTTCTATAACTGACAGAGTCAGATTTATGCTTTGGTAAGGCTGTTGAAAGTCTGGTGATTGATCAAAAAAAGTAGAGAAACCAATGATCACACTGCACAGTTAGGTGCAACAATGTGGATTAATGTAAAATTTAAAAATGTTTGTTGCTGTATTATCCACATACTGCTAGATATTACACATGAAAGAACTTTTATTTCCTTGGTAAGTTGTAAAATGTTTTCAGGTGCTTTTTAATTTCTGCATAAATCATCACATTAACTGCCTTTAGTATATTTAAGTTAAATTGTAAGACCCTTCTTTTAGAATCCTTTCCAGACCAAGCTGCTGATTACAAGTTAGATGCACACCCATGAATCCAGTGTTGGTTTTTTTTTTTTCCTCTTCTCCTCAACTGAAAATCCAGGTTAATTTCAACAGTTCAGCAATGTGCACTTTGAACAGATGTAAAATTATTTCATTTTTGCGGGGAGGGGGTTAATATGGTCATGCAAAGGAGAGTAAGTGACATGAAGTTCTTAAGTAAATAAGTCAAAATTAAATCCATTAATGAGGCAGTGCCTTATCTCCTTCCCTGAATAATGGAAGCATTTCCCAAGCCTATTTTGACACCTGTTGGTAGAGAATTTAACTCCCCAGTGGTGAAACTGGGACATCAGTGGTGCTGGAGCTGTGCCCTGCTCTGCCTCATCCTCCTCCAATCCACAGCTGGAGAGCCACTGCTTATCAGGTGAGCAGGAAACTCCTGCCAGGCATCAGCAGCCTGCCAGGGGCAATCCCCATTCCAGCTTCTGTTTCTGCTGTAATCCACAGTCCCTGCATTTGTTTAGCACCCAGGGTAATGGTCCTTTTGGGATCTGGTGCAATTAAAGGACCTGGCAGGGATTATTTTTATTACACCAAATTATTCTTCAATACTTGTATTATGGACCTCAGGAGTGACTGAATTCAGTGCACAGTGAAATGCAAGCCTGCCCAGGAAACCTCTGTCACACAATTTAGTCCTGAACTTTATCCTCCCACTGTCCCAGCCTGGCCTTGGACATTTCCAGGGATCCAGGGGCAGCCACAGCTTCTCTGGGAATTCCATCCCAGTCCTTCCCCACCCTCACAGGGAACAATTCCTTCCCAATATCCCATCTGACCCTGCCCTGTGCCACTCGTAATGCAGACAGGAAGAAACAGCATCAAAAATATTTACGTATATTTCACGATATACTGAAAACAAGATAACTGACATGCAGAAAACACAGTGCACTTCCATTCAGTTTTTGAGACCACATCTGTACTTCAGAAGAGCTGACATTTGGTTTAGCACTGTTGGCTCTTGGGGAAGGATCCTTTCAGCAAGGAGAAGTAATGGTTCTTGAGGAAGGAAGGTTGCTGAAAGGGTGGTGATCCTGAACACTGGGGTAAAAACCCTTCTTTTCAGCTAGGGAATGGGCTGCCCATCAGTGCCAGCCAGCAAAGCCCTGGATGCTGCAGGTGCTGGCACACCAGGGAGCAGCACATTCCAGCACAGTTTGCTGTCACCTGTGGCTGTTCCAAGTTCTAGAACAGCTCTTCTGATGCAGAGTTGAGTATTTTGCAGGCTGCCTTCTCAAACTGCACATTTCATGGCAGTGGGCAGTTCCCCAGTGCTGGGTGCACACACCAGTTTATTTTTTATTTGGACTGTGGGGGCATTTCCTCTGGCCACCTGTGCAACACTCACTGCCATAATTATCTTAATGACTTCCCAGCTGCATTACAGTGTCTCATCCCAGCAAACAGCCTGTGTTGATTAAAAGTTGGGTTGCTCAAGACTGTACTAAGCCCTGTGGTTGTTCCCTTGATTTATTGCTTTTCCAGGTTAAAGCACACATCCCTGTTTTTAACTGGAAGTTTTCTCAGCCAGGCTGTACCTTGTGAGTCTGGTGGGTCTTGGCTGGATTTGAGAGTTGGTTTCCCTGTTTGGCTCTTCATTGTGCCTTTAAGCCCAGTGGAAGCTTGATGGGAAACAGATTTTACACCTAAGGAAATGTCAAAGTCATCACTCTATCTAAAACAGGAATAGAAAAAAAGTTTTATTTTAGTGCTTTAAAACCTTTGAGTAAGAAGAAGGAAATCTCATTGCTTCATCCAAAAATCATGAATGTAATACTCCTCTGAACTTTTTTTTAACTTATTCCCTCCTCGTCTTCTCTACTGTCCTGCCTATTTTACTGGATATTAGTGTTATTTATGTCCATCTCAGGTAAAAGGTACTCTCTTAGTACTCTAAAATCACCTTCCTACCTTAAACTTTTATTTTTAAGGTGGCACATAGATCAATCTAAAAGACAGGCACTGAGAGTGAGGTGATAAAATTGCACTAGAAAAATTTGCTTTACTCAGTGGAAACCATAAATGACGGCACTAAACTCATACACAAATTCCACATAAATCACTTGGCATGTTGCCATACTTCCTGGAAAGCAGCTTTTTGGGGTTTTGGGTTTTTTTTTTTTTTTTTTTTTTTTTGGTTTTGTTTTTTGGTCAGTTTACTGAAAGGCTGAGAAGTTCCTTTTCATCTTTAGGATGAAAGGCTCTTCTCAAGGACCCTTCTCCTCAATATCCATGACGCTGCATGCATCATGTGCATGGATTTAATGCAGAATATTATGAATTTGTGAAACTTGGAAGGGGGAAAATGGCTTCAAGATAATCCAGGCACAATAGGCAAATGCCATCTGTAGTCATTATTCCAGATTTTGTCGTGCATTTTGCTGCATTCTGCTTGGTTCTGAAGGTTCACCTGAACTCGCTGGTTTATGTACAGCAGGCCAGGTGACCTCGTAAAGGAGCTCTCAGTTACACACCCTGTGTCCAGGAAGGTCAAACACCAAATTTCACACTCTGAGAGAGAACTTTCCCATGTGGGATCAGATAGAGGGGAGATGTTTTCACATCTGGAGCTGTCAGCAGCATCTAATTATCTTGTTTTATTTATTTTTTTTTTTTACTTACTATATAAATTAAAAGTAATAAAGGAAATAATGCCAAAGCAAAAGTAATGTAAACTCTGAGTTTTGGGTTTTTTTTTTTTAATTAGGTGCAGAGAGAACCCAGTATACATGAAGCACAGAGAATGTGCATTTCCTCAGACGTACAAATACCTCATTTATTCACCTTTTTTTTTTCTTTTTAATATCTGCTGAGTTTTACTCTGTTAGGACACACAAAACATCACACTTGCTAACCTTACAGAGAGAGCAAAATCCATGAGGTTCACAGATTTTTATTTAAAAAAACAGGTCCAAAACCCACTGTGTGCATCCTGACTATGACACCCCTATTTTAGAAACAAAATATCTAATTTTTGTTTAAATAAAAAGAAGCTCACAGATGGATTCATCTTCCTGCAGTTTTCATCTCCATTTTACAAGTCTTAACCTAGCTTTGCTCCTGTCCCTGTGAGTTAATAGGTGTGATTGTGATCACCTGGGACCAATCACACTGAAATCATTGGGCCCTCTTTTAAATTCTTCCCAAATTTAAGCCCAGTAAATTACTTTTCTAGAGAAGGTATCCCTGTAGTCAAGCTGCAGACCTCTTCTTCCCTTGTAGCCTATAAAAATGTCAGTAATAACTCATTTATAACTCATTACCAATTCTGACATTGTGTAAAAAGACACAATATCACTCTTGATGCAAACAGAAATTTGGATGCTCTTTGAGCAGTTCAGAACATACTGTTCTGGAAATCTGGATATCTAAATGTAAATTAAAATGAGTGACCATCATTATTTCTTTGTTTTTTTCACAGATTGTGGGGTAAAATTTTAACCTTATTGTGTAGATATCAATTGTGTCCAAATTCAGGGTAATTAAAATGAAACAAAAAAGGTACATTACCACACATTTGTGTGTACCAGTATTTCTAAATATACTGATAATAGAATGAGAACTAAAAATTGGCATTGATTCCTTGACAGCTTAGCCTCTCTCAACCAAGTAACTGCCTCAATCATTTGAAAGCCACAATGAAAATAGTGTTCAGTGTTGATGTGCAGGGCAGAAACCAGTTTCCTATGCCTATGTGAAATGACTTCCAGGGGATTCCTTTGTCCAGTTTGAGAGCAGAGTTTTTGGAGGTTTTTTATTTAATGAGGATATGAAACTTCCTCAACAAAAAAGCGAATAGGCAGCTCTTTGGTGATAGCTAAAAATCTCAGCTTTCACGAGTACCAAAGTAATTTTCATGATTAAATGGGTTAATCCATCTGTAGCTTAGAAAGATATTGGATGTAACCAGTTCAGGCAAGAACAAAAGTCCTAATTTTTGTCTCTGTAATGAACCTGGATGTTTCAGGTGGAGAAATAAACTCAGCTTGTAGGAGAAGACCTTGGAGCAGGGTTTTGTCTCAGCTGAGACTGGGTCTTGCAGG
The DNA here is from genome assembly GCF_022539315.1 of Serinus canaria. Taxonomy (NCBI): domain Eukaryota; kingdom Metazoa; phylum Chordata; class Aves; order Passeriformes; family Fringillidae; genus Serinus; species Serinus canaria. Next base: position 9,565,292 of record NC_066343.1, read on the forward strand.
TGTGCTCACCTGGCTGCAGTGTTTTCCCAGCTTACACAGCCCCCAGATTTCCCTCTGCTGATCCTGCAACTGTCTCCAATTCCACAGAGGAAAAGCAGGGTTTATTTGGGATTAGCCATACTGCGAGCTGTTGTCTCAGTCAGGAGAAAAACAGCTCTTTAATCTATAGCCAGGTGTTGGATTCTCACAAGGATATTCATTACCTGGGTTCCTGGGAGAGGAGGGTCAGGTCAGGAGTATCTAATTGCCAGCAATTTCCTTGAGACCTTTCCTGGTTAACCTGTCTGTAATCCCCAGGGGTTCTTTCAGGGCTGATGTTGGCATTCTGGCACTCTCAGTGGGTTATTTGAATTTTGTCCCACCATCTCCACGTGGCGTGAATGCACTTCATCTGCTCTAAGCTTCAAAGTGATTTAAAAAAAAAATTCTAAATATAAAATAAAGTTGTTGTGTACTCCCTACTCGATTGTTTACTTCATTACACCTCAACAAATATTAACTTCTCTAGTTAGGCATGAAATTTGGTCTACTTTGGGATCAGTATCATTAACTAAATGGATCACTAGCATAGCTTGTTGCTACTTCAGGAAGCATCAAAGCACTTTGGGTGCAATCTCTGAATTCTAGCAAGGCTTGGAAAATTTTAATGGAGACGAAATTTTCTTTTGTTGTTTTTGTGGCTTTGATTTTTGTTTTGTTTTGTTCTAGAGGTGAGGAGTAGAAAGCAAAAACCATTTTCACTCCATGGAGCTGCCCTGTGGCCCAAGGGAATGTGATAGGATTTGGGAGACATCTCAGTGAAGGGAGGCATGGCTTCTGTCTTGCACCATTGATCAGTGTGTGAGTGAGGGGAATGAGGATGAAGCAGGTGCCAAAATGTGTGTGTTTGTGGTGGAAACAGCACACAGGGTGTGACCTGACAGAGCCCCTAACATGTGCATGGGGTGCACTAAGCAACCTTGGGGAAATCTCCTGGAAATGCTGATTTTTCCAAAGCAGTTGCATGCTGTGAACCCGTGAAAATCCCTTATTAGGTAAGACACTTTGTGCTTAGTTACCAGTGACTCCTGGTTTCCATGTGTGGAAGACTCACAGTATTTTTTGGTTGGGATTTGCAGGAACACCCGTCTGTTGTGGGAAGGAAAAGATATATAAGATATGCAAAATGACAGGGACATCTGGTATATAATTTTTGTAGCCAGTCTATAAAAGTTCCACAGAATCCATGAGACAGGGTTGTGTGTAGATCACACAGGCTGGTTTGTGTTGGAAGGTACCTTGAGGATTACCCAGTGCCATGGCAGGGACACCTCCCACTGTTCCAGGCTGCTCCAAGCCCCAGTGTCCAGCCTGGCCTTGGGCACTGCCAGGGATCCAGGGGCAGCCACAGCTGCTCTGGGCACCCTGTGCCAGGGCCTGCCCACCCTGCCAGCACCCGTGGCTTTCACCTGGCTGCTTTTATTAGTGTGAATTTCCTCATAGCATGTAACAAGCAGTTAATTTTTGTTTAGTCCTTGTGCTGAACAGAGCCTTTTCTTAGATCAGAATCAACTCCTCTCCATTTGCTGTGAGACACTGCTTGCTCCCAGCTTCTATCTGTGTCCAGAGGTGAAGCCTCATCCTTACTCCAGCCCTGCTCCTGGGTTTAATTAGCCCTAAGAGCACTGGGCTCATACCTGTCCTTCACAAAGTCTGTGCCTTGCTCAGCCCTGGCTCCACCCAGCACTGTTTGCAGCCTGCCTGAAGACAGAGTTCCCCGATTCTCTCACTTGACAACAACAAATCTGAGTCACAATTCCCAGCCATGTCTCTAGGTGTGCTGAACAAACATCCCCACAGAACACTGCTGCCTGTTTGTGTGGCTGCTGCCTGCAAAACGAGCCTTTGTGCAGCAGGTTCAAAACATGTTGATGCTCCAGTGGAAGCTGCTTGTAAATTGCACCTGGTTTGATTTCAGTTCTGTTGAGCAAACAGGTCAATTCCAATATCATTACCTACCTTGACTGGTAAAGGAAAAGGAAATTTGGGGATTGATGTAAAATGCAGATGGACTTTTAGGTTAAATGGATTTTCAATCGTTTCACTATACCATCATTCATTTTTGATGTGATGTGCTCTATTTTTACTTCACCTTGCTATTTTTTCTGTCCCTCCCATGTCTAAAACTATTTCATTAACCAGTGAAATTTAGGAACATGTTCTGCCAAGTTTCTTTAACTTTTGAGGACATTAACAAATCACTAACCAAGCACAAAATGCCATCAAGATACAGAAGAAATTTAAAAACACCTCCTCTCTGCGTGCCCAGGAGGGATAGGTTCCTATTGTGCTCTTACCTTAACTTTTCATCAAAGTGGAGAACAGAGAACTATTTTCTTTCTGGAAATTGTAGTTTAAACTTCCCAGAAATGATTGAGTCTTATAGCTTTTAGGGAAATGTAAAAAGTGCTTCTGCCCACCAAGGACTTCATAAAGATTTTTGGCACTTGTGACATGAATGCATCTGTCTTTTTCTAGTGATCAGAAACGGAGGCTGACTGTGAATGATGGAAATGGAATCTTCAATTCCCCACTTCCCTCTGCCTAACTGTTTTTTCTTTTTCTTTTTTTTTTTTTTTTTTCTTTGAGAGAGAGAATGAAAGGTGTTGTACAGGTAGCCATCAGACTGAGCAGCTGCCCTTAATTATTGCAGGCTGATGACACTGACCACTTCACACCAAGGGTAAAATCAGATCTCTGCCATGAGTCCCAACATCTTGGGAGCCTTCCCCATGAAGGAGGGCAGGAATTAGAAGATTCCCAACAGAGGATTTTTGAGGGCTATGAGTGCTTTCAAGCTATCCTTAAAGATATCTGAATCATAGGATTGATGCCAGTCATTTTCAGAAAGCATCATCAGCAAGCTCCAAACTGTGATTAGCCTTTGGTTTGCGAGTGAATTATGTCTCTTTCTAGGCGACCAAGCTGCTTCCAGATGCTTTATTCTTTACTTGGTTGCAACACTTGGTTTAAGAGCTGCCAAATGAAAAAATCTACTCTCTTTCTAGGCATATGAACATCTTAAAGCTGTTTCAGTGTCTGAGAACCTCCCAGTTAGCTTCACAGCACAGCTGAATATTGATAATTTGAGGAAATAATAGGTGGAAAATCACTGGAAACAGGCATCATTCTCACTCCACACTGAGAGAAGGAGGGTCTTGTCCACCTCATAGAAACATGGAATTGCAGATTCACAGATTCACTAAGATTGGGTGAAACATTAAAGATCATGGAGTCAGATGGTGACGCCAGCCCTGCCATGTCCCTAAAACACCACATCCACACATTTATTGAATGTTTTCAAGGATGATTCCACCACTGCCCCAGGCAGCCCATCCAGCACTTGAAAACCCTTTGTGTGAAGAAATTATTCCTAATACCCAAACTAATCCTCCCCTGGCGCAACCTGAGGCCATTTCCTCTTGTCCTGTCTCTTGTCCAGGGGCAGGAGAGACCAACCCTATTGCTGGACCTCTGAGTTTTGGAGAGCCAAGGAGAGAAGATGATTTATTTTGGGTAAACTAAGGATGGAAGACATGCAGCCATCCCATTGTAGGCACCTTTATGGGCACTGGAGGTATTTTATGTGCAGGGGAGAGCCAGCTGTGCCACTGAAGTGTCATTGACACTGGAGAGCTGCACAGAGCATCCAGATAAGCCAGCACTTTCAGGAGATACTTATGCGTTATGGCTGAAAGACATTAAATGGTTTCTTGAAGCCCCAGCCCCATTAATGATGTGTCTCTAGCCTACTGAGGAGAATTTTTACTGTATGAATGATGGAAAGTTGCCTTAAAATAAATCACTGGTGAGTTTCCCCTGTTGAGCTGGAGGGGAAGGAATGGGCCCAGGAGATGAGCCTCAGTGGGGCAAGAGGATATAATCCACAGCTCCTGTCTTCTGGTGGGAGAAAAGCTGCTAAATTCAGGGTACAGATTAGGGATTTTGCAGCTCTAAGGTGGGAAAAATGTCTGTTTCACTCTGTGCTTCTCCATCCTACTGCAGCAATGAGTAGTAGCACTAAAGGACAGAACAAGATGCATTTTCTTTTTTTTTTTTTTCTTTATTTTTTGAAAAATGGGACATCAGACAGGAAGAAGTGGCACTGCATTTTGGTGAGATTAGGCTTTTTCCCAGTTCATTCTCCTCACTGTGGCTTGCTGAAATTACTGCAGGAGAGATGTGAAATCTACTAACAGCAGCCAGTGGCTCAGTCAGTGGTTAGCCTATCCTGGCAGCAGTGAATTAACCCTGCTGTGTATCCATGTTCCTTTGTCTGGGATAGGAAACTGGAAGGGAAAACAGTCCCCAAATCCTTCCTTGCAGCAGCCTGGTGTCTCAGAGCTGAGCTTCTCCCAGTGTCTCAGGCTGCTGTCCCCATTCAGGACAACACTGACATTTTAAATTCACGGCTGTTTCTCAGAACAAACCAGCCCCTTGTTGCTCATGGGCCTGAGGAACTTTAAAATCCCTGTCTGGCAGACAGGAGGTGGTTTTATTTTCCTTAGATATCCTTGGATAACTAGATCAACACAGTTCTTGTTATCAGCTGGAATAGTTGTTATTAGTGAAAACAGTGTTAGAGGAAATAACAGGTATTTTTGGAGTGATGGTTCCTGTGGGTAATTGGTGAAGGCACAGAGCATTTTCCTTTTTTAAACCACCAAAACAAGAGGCTCTGATGTGTGAGCATGCAGGCTAGCAGCAGTTCAGGGGCCAGCAAACCGCATGGACTGGGAGCTCACTACAGCTTTAGGGAATGTCCTCCCAAAACTGCCCTGGCCACACAGCTCCCTTCAGCTTTTCCAAGGCTGGGAAAGACTTGTTGTATCAAAAAGAATTTCATATCCCAGGATAGGTTTGGTGTGTTAGCAGTTTAAAAATGGATGTTTTAGTCGTGGTAGTGCTTTTTTCCTGCTACTTCAGGGGGAAAAAAGCAGCAATGGACCTCAAGCTCTTTCATGTAATTTAACAAAAAAGAACAAAGCTGCTATGTGCAGGTTTTGCGGGAGAGGGAATGGTCAAGAGGGATGCTAGGTGTTTCTCAGGTAATGATATTACTCAGCTGCCCTTTCAGGAAATACAATTTGATGCGACTGCGTTCATGCCCAGCATGCAATTAGCCTTTTGCTTTGTTCTGTGCATTTCACCAGCAAGCTCTATCCCAGAATAATACTCTGAATTCTCAATTGGTGTAATTCATTATGGTCCCATTAACTTCCAGAGAGGCTGCTCTGGCTTATTCTGGCCCTAAGTGTTCAGTTCTGAACATGTAATAAAAGTGTTACTCATCTGAGCAGCCGCTATTCACATCAGCACTCTGTGCGCAGTCCTGGAGGTTTTAATGTGTTTTTTGTTGGTCAACAAAGAGGGTGTTGTGTGCATGGGCAAAGATTAGATGTATCTTTCTCTGCTTTTGAGCTCTGCTCCGACATTTCTCACTCCTCTGCACAGTGTTCTCCTCCATGAGGAGTCAGACCAGACTGGCCTTCCTGGGAGGCAGGGTGCCAAAATAACACCCAGTACCAGCAACCGTGGGACTGAGGGCAGCACTGTGGAGCCTTCCCAGCTCCAACTGGAGCGCACAAGGGAAATATTTTTTTTAAATGTCTGATTTGGAACTCTGTGTGATTTCTTTTTTTATCTCTCTCCCTTTTTATTTTTTTTTTTTTAATTTAGGTATACCAATATAATAATGATTAATCCATTCCATAAAAGAAAATTGCAGGTTCTCGAACGTCTTTTTAGACAAGTATTACGACAGTTAGAAACAAAGTTAGTAAAAAGCAAAAATTCTGGCTTTAAAATTAATATCAACATTGTTTCTTTCCCAAGGATCGGCCTGTCAAATACAGCACTGCTCAGGACAGCTGGAGTGCTTCTAAGATGGAACCTTTAATTTGAAGAAATGTGATATCAAGATTCTCTGTTGTACATTTCTTCTTTTTTTCCTGGAAAGAGTAAAAAAAAAAAAAATCAAATTATATAATATTTTCTGCTTGGAGAACGTTGTTATGGCTTTATGCCATCCTACACATCACCTGCCTAACCTAGTGACTTTAATCTGATTTTACTGCTAGCGAGCCTCATGTTTTATGTCCTTGTAGCCTGCAACCCCTTTTATTCTCTTGGTTCTCTAGAGAAAGTCATAAAGTCATTCATACTTTCCAACATCTTCAGCAAATTTCTCTGGAAATAACCCACTGACATTCTTCCTTTGACGACATTGTGTTTGTACAGTATTTCATCACTAGGGTTTAGCATGTGGTTTATATCACAGTGATCATCCCTTGATATTTTTTCTGAAGCAAGGTGCCAGAGGAAAAACTCTTTTCAGTCTAAGCCAGTCTGTTTTGTTGTGGTGGGAAAAGGAGTGTGTGTTTACACATCCTTTGTATTTAAATCCCATTTTCTCTAAGCTTTATTTAGTTAGAGGGAGACTGTATTACTTTTTGTAATCAAACCTTACCATTACAGTAACTGTTGTTTTGGAGAAATGTCAGGAAGTGTTTAAAATTTCCACAGGACCTTAATAATTTAAATGAATTTTTGATGGTAAAGGGGCATGAGAATTTCCCAGTGTAATGAAATTACAAAAATACATTAAATATGGAAAAGCATTTTCTTCTTGCGTAAAGATATTTTGAGCTTGCATGAAATATTAAGCAACCATAAATTATCCCTATATATAGATATTTTTTTTTTTTTAGAATCACAGCACGTTGATGGAGGGGTAGAGGAATTGCATCAAGCTTTGCCAGCCCAGGCTGTGTTTCAGCCTTCAGTAATCCCTCAGGCAGCTGATACTCTGCAAATATCAGCCAAACTTAGTAGGGAGACTCTTTATCAGAAGAAAATAGCATGTTTCCTAGGCTTGGATATCTGGGGCTTGCGTTTCCAAGTGGTTTTGGAGGTTTGGGTGATCAAGCCCCAGTCCTTCCCATTTTAATAAACAATTTCCCTGGTGCCTCCTGGCCCTGGTGGCTCGCAGGGATGTTGGCTGGGGGAGGATCTGTGGAACATGAGCACAGCCCAGGGCGTGATCCTGTTTTTTTCTCACTGAGGGCTGCAGCTTTTGCCACATGGAAAGACTATCCCAGAGTTAGTGGTTCCCAGGGGAGCAGGGTCAGTCCTGTAAGGAGTCTGGCCATCACACACACTGACCTCACCCTGCATCCTGGCTCTGCATCCCTGCTGTCTGACTGACTTGTTTGCCATGGTCTTCTGCCATTCATCTCCACCACTGCCCTCTAAAAAATCCCTGAGGATGTCCCAGCTTGTCCATTCCCTGTGTGCCACGGGTGCTTTTGTGGTGTGGGTTACAACTCCTGAAGCTGAGCTCCTTCCTGACTGTGCCCTCTCAGTGCTGGGCTTTGCTGGTAGTCACAGCCCTGCTAGACCAGGAGAGCCCTGCAGATGTCCAAGGAGCTGGTGAAGAAAAACAGCCCAGGTCAGGGTGGAAACACAGCTCTGGGCTCCTGTCACAGGTGTCACAGTCCATTCACAATGAATAATAAATGGTGGCTGAAAATCGTGCTGTGGATATGTCTGAGTGTTTAAGAGCATCTAAATAGAAGTTGTTATAGTTTAAACCAACTTCTCCATTCTGATTGAGACCTGATAATGATTGATAATTTTCTGTTCATCGTGTATCAACGCCCGGGCTTCACGTTCATTTTTCAGTAAGTGTTGTAATGAATATTAATGTGTTGCTGCTCTCAAAGTACTTACTGAGATCTTTAAAATTCTTTAAATATGCCCTCAAAGCCTCTTAGGGCAACCAGAATTACCTGTGGCATTTTCCAAAGCAAAATTATCCCCTGATGTTGATTGAGATTGTGCCAGTGCATCTGCCATAAAAACATTAATGTCATGTCTGACTGAGGCACCTTCCATGTTCATAATTTCTGAATCCATTTACAAAGACCTTAATGGCAGCTGTATATAAAGACATGCCATAATGACATCTTAAATGCTGTCTTTAAATTCCCAGCATGAAAAGCCTTTTAGGAATACAGTATGACAAAAAAAAAAAAAAAAAGGCAGAGAGCTGACAGCAATTTGTAGATAATACTCATTGTATGTCTTTTATTTAGTGGAGGTTTTATATTGATTTCAAGAGAAATAAATGGGTCCAGAAAGGTAATAGTGTAAATAGAACTTTTTTCCTAGTGAATGACATGTGAGACTTCAGTTCAGCTTGCTCATTTCACAGGAAATACAGGAAAATGCATAGCAGAGTCTGAAACTGTATCAGCTGGTTTTACAAAATTAAAAAAAATTAAAAATACACAGTAGAAATAAAAGATCTAGAGCTTGTTAAATTTGGGGGGAAAAGAATGTCTATACATACAAAAAGCACAATATAAATATACCAAAAATCACTTCTGCAGCAAAGGTTATTTGGCAAGGGCATGAGCTTCTCATGGGACAGTCTTTGAGAAGGAAGGGGTTTGAAGTAATTCTGTCACTTTCTGGGCAATGATCTGCTTTTGCCAGTCACCACAGTCTCCTCAGTTTGTCTCAAAGGTTGCTAAAGGCAGGGGGAAAAAAGGAGAATGAATATAAAAGAAGGCAGTACAAAATCTCACAGGATTCACCCCAAATTTTGGATGATCGTCACTGAAGAGTGGAGGATGCTGGGGCAAAGCTTGGCTTTCCTGAGGTTGTCATGTTGAACTTCATGATTTTTCACTTCATTTTTCAAGACATTGAATACTTTGGGCAGTGGTTTAATCTTTAAAATACTTCAAATAAGAATTTTAAAAAGGCCTTTTTTAATTAGTTCACAATGTCAATGTCACCTTTGGTCCTGTCAGAAGCTCTGTTTGGGGCATTAATTAGGCTTTTCACTCTTCATCACCATTGACTGAGGGATTATGAACACACTTTATAATCTGTTGCAAGCTGAAAAATCATGTTGGCCATCAGAGTGGCTCGTGGGCTATTAGATCCCAGATTTTCTTGGGTGTGAGCCTTGCTCAACTGGCCTTCTCCTCGTGCCTGCCCACCCCAGGAATCACCACTTCCCTTTTACTCATCTTGACCTTTTGTCCACTGACAATGACATTTTGAGTGATTTTCATTAATTCTGTGTGTTCACATGTAAAGACAGTTTTAAAGTGGCTGGTTTGTGTTCCAGGGTTAAAGCTGTATGCTGTTATGGAGGGGGCACAGATCTTGTGTCACTGACTGATTTTAAAATGGGTCACTTTAAAGCTTTAAATCTGTCTATTTCTCTAAAAGATGTACTGCCACATATTTATGTTGCTGTATAAACAAGTAGCAAAATCCCTTCTGTTCTGAATGCAGTATTTGTTTAAATGTTTTTGTGCTTCCTTACAAATATAGAGTGAAATACAGGCAACCAAAGTTCCTGTTTAAATAGGTTTTATTTTACATTTTTCCACCTGAAATATTTTCTCTACCTAAAATAGAAATACATACAATGCAAAAAACTGGAACATGTAATACAAGTGAAAAAATCTTAGGCTTTTAGGTACAACATGATCAAGTTATTGGTAGAGGTTACAAATGTACCCACCAAAAAATGCCATTATTTTGATGGCATTTTGTTATGAAATGGCGTTTTGTTATGAAAACATACATTTTCCAGAGTTATGGCCTCCCTTGAGTTGTATTGATTTTCTCAAAAGTTGTTTAATGGGGAAAGAAATCATTCTTGTGGCAGAGGAGTCTGAGCTCTAGGGCACTGCGGGGGATGTCCCAAGTGCAGCTCACACGTGGTTTTCAAAGCTGCCTTTGGTACACAGGGGAAAAATCTCTGAGTCTATTCCCTAGGAATCCCATGGGTTTCCTAGGGAATGGACCGTGTGTCAGGATGGTGATCCTCCAAACCAGCTGTAATCAGGGAGACCAGGTAGTGCAAAGACTGCTCAAACACCAGGGCGACCCAGTGCTTTATCCCAAGGAATAAGAAAATAAATGTAACAAATGGTGGAATAACAGAATTATTTATTCAGGTTGGAAAGTCCCTCCCAGCTCATGGAGTCCCAGCTGTGCCCAGTCCCCACCTTGTCCCCAGCCCAGAGCTCTCAGTGCCACCTCCAGGGGACACCTGCAGGGCTGGGCACTCCAAACCCCCCTGGGCAGTGCCAAGGCAGTTCCTGAGCCCCCTTTCCATGGGGAAATTCCTGCTGTGCCCACCCTGAGCCTGCCCTGGCCCAGCCTGAGCCGTTCCCTCTGCTCCTGTCCCTGTTCCCTGGAGCACAGCCCGACCCCCCGGCTGTGGGGCTGGGAGGGTCCCCAGGACCAGGGGAGAGGGGAGAATGGACTCCGAGGGCTCAGAAGGCTGATTTATTATATTGTGATATTGAAATAAAAGTAAATGATACACTAAAACTGTACTAAAGAAAGAGAAAGGAGACATCAGAAAGCCAGAAAAGAATGAATAATGAAAACCCGTGACTGACTCAGAGAGTCCGACCCAGCTGGCTGAGATTGGCCATTAATGAAAAACAATTCACCTGCTGGGGAAACAATTCTCCAAATCACATCCAGAGAAGCAAAACAAGGAGAGGCTGAAGCTTCTGAGGAGAAGAGATCCTGGTGCGGGGATTATTCAGAAAACATCACGGTGACACCCCCGGCTGTCCCCTCCTGGCAGGAGCTGTGCAGAGCCACAAGGGCCCCCTGAGCCTCCTTTTCTCCAGGCTGAGCCCCTTCCCAGCTCCCTCAGCCCCTGCTGGGGCTCCATTCCCTTCCCAGCTCCGTTCCCTGCCCCGGCCCCGCTGCAGCCCCTCCATTCCCCGTGTGAGGGCCCGGAGGTGCCGCAGCCCTCGAGGTGCGGCCTCAGCAGGGCCGGCACAGGGCCGGGCCCTGCCCCGCTCCTGCTGCCGCCCGCGGCGGGCACAGCCCAGGGGCCATCGGCCTTCTGGGCACACTGCTGGCTCAGAAAGTCATAATAAAGCTAAATAAAATGAAGAGGCTTTATTGCCTATAGATCTTGCAGTGGCTGTTGTGTATTTCTCCATCCAGGTCACACTGTGTGAAGAATCGCAGGAGTAGCAGCAGCTCTCACTACATTCATGAGGGGTTTGAGACTTACAGGTAGTATTAATTCAGAAGCTGTTTCTTAAATAGTGGTCATGACCAAATATGTTATCTTCGCATTCCAAATAGCAGCACAGGTGACTGTTACCTGCAGAGGTTGTGGAGTCCCCAAAAGGATCCCAGATGTGTCCCAGGCCATGTTGGACGGGGCTTGGAACACCCTGGGGCAGTGGAAGGTGTCCCTGCCCATGGCAGGGGTGGGACTGGATGAGCTTTCAGATCCCTTCCAACCCAAACCATTCCACAATTCTGTGGTTTTATGACTACATAAAGGTTAACAAAATAATCACTTACTGGCTTGAAATCGGTAAATAATGTTGATTATTCACGTTCTTCTTTTAGGATTGACTTTCAGACCTTGGGCTCCCCATCCACACACAGGGATTAGGGATAATACCGATTTCTGACATGTGGGGTAACTTTAGGGGTGATCATTGGAAGCCCCACCACTGCCGGTGCCAGGGCTTGGATCTGCTGGGTGGGCTGAGCCACATCAGCTCAGACACCAGAAAATCCAAGCCGAGCAAAAAATGATGGAATTCCAGGCACGGGGTTTATGCTTTACGAGCCTGGTGAGAAATCACTCTGGGCTCCACTACCTCACGTTGAGTTGAGACATCACAGCCCAGAAATCTTTCCCAAAGTGGCCTGATGATTTCAGCCCTTGTGTCTGCCTGCTTTGTTGTTTTGTTTACTCGACCTGCGTGGTGCTTCATGCCTCCTGGGAGTTATGTCCAGAAGCCTCCTACCTCCACCCTGGGTGGTACAGATGATCCAAACGGGACATCCCGGGAGCCCAGAGGATGACTCCAGCAAACAGTCACACCCGGGACTCTGAGCTCATCCAAACCTCTTCAAACCACGACCTTTCTGGTGCTGATGCCTGAGTTTGGATGTGCTTGTGTGCTGGATGACTGCATCCAGCCATGGTGCACAGAAAATTAGCCTTAATTCAGAGGTTTGAGGAGATTGGAGGGCCAGAGAGGGAGAAAAAGTTGGTGCAGTAAATCAGGAATTGCACTGGATTGTTGAAAAACTGTTGCTGAGCAGCCTAAAACTTGTCCCCAAACAGCCCCTGGGCAAGCCTAAAAGCACCACAGCATCTGAGCCTCCAGCTTTGGTGCTGCTTCTGTCAAGCACCCATGGAAAATAAAGCAGGGAAAACATTTTTAGGAGATTTTTGTTAGGAGATTTTAGACTGGTAGGAGATTTTTAGGTGTCAAAATTGAAATTGCAAAATGTTGCCTGCCTGATACACACCAGGGAAGATCCCAAAGCACATCCCAAAGATCTGAGCACATCCCAAAGCTTTCTCTTTGTGCTCTGAGGGAGGTACTAACTTCCAGAGGCTACAGACACTATAAATTTGTAGTGTTTTCCAGCCAAATAATAACCTTTAGCAATGCTTGCCAGCAGGGACTTTTTTAGAATTATAATACTACTGCATTATTTTTGGCAAAACACATGGATGTGGATTATTGAAAATTAATATCTCTCCTCTGATTATGTGGGTCATTGAAATTTCCCTTCTCAAGGTATTTTGTAAAAGAGGAACTTCTATTAGAGATCATGCTTTGGATGATTAAAATTAGTGAGCTCCCTCAGAGTCTCTTGGATGTATGTAAAATGCATTCTTTTTTTCATCCTCATGTATTTTGATAGATAGAAAGAGACTTTGTCATGCTTCATGACCAAACTTATTATTTGTGTGTCAAATTTACCCAATTTTTTTTTCCAATGTAGTTTCAGGACAATGTGAGATGGCAACAGATGAGCACCTGAGTTATCCCCAATAAATAAGCATTGAGAAGGAAACCTTGTGGCAAACAGATTTTACCATAACTGGATTAGTTTCCCTGCAGGTTTGAAATGGGGGTGTTTTGCGTGGGATTTCTGTTTGGTTTGTTCTTTGTTTTTATTTTTTTAAATAAAACTGTTGTTTTTTAAAAGACTTTAAAAAAGGGTGATGTCAGGAAAAGAATAGACTTTGCAGATAGAAAACTCAGTGGTAATACAGTCTAGAAGGGTGAAATGTAAACTTCCTTACTGAGCTGAATACAATTTATAAATTTGTATAGCTGGAACTACACTTCTTGCTGGAGTTGTTTTAAAATGTATCTTCATAAACACTTCCTGTGGAGATATTCTATGTAAAAATAAACGTTAATAACCAGCTGACAGAGAATTTATGGAACCTTGGTCTCAACTGCCTCTTGGTCCCACGGGGTTATGGTACAGTAAACCCAAATTTATACAAAGAATTAAATATACAGTTGGGAATGCCTTTCACTATTTTCCTAAAATTAATATAGTGAAATATTCCTGTTGCTTTCACTGCAGCAGAGGCATGGACTGTAAATACCAGTGTTTAAGATCTCTGAGTGATCTAAATAAATCAATCCCATGAAAAATGTCAGGATCTGTGCACACAGGGTAACTCCAGAGTAGGTTGGAATGGTGTTTCCTCAACTGCCTGTCAGGAATGACTTAATCCTGCTCTGCATCCCTGGGATGTGTTAATTTCCATACCCAGTCATTTGGAAGGCTCTGCTGAGACTGTCAAAGAGATGCTAATTATCATCAGACACGGTGATCCCTGGGGAATTATGCTGGGATTGAGAAACCAGGGAATGGCTGGAGTTACAGTCAGGGATTAAAGTGATGAGTTCTGCTCCTTCTCTGCTTTTTCCTTTCTCTGGCAGCTTGGGGGACAGCTCTCACAGGCAGTCCTGGTGCTCTCCAGGTGCCTCTCAGCCCACTTTGTCTAATATTGGTGCTGATTTTAGGGTAAATCAGCATCTCTATTAAGGAGCAGAACGTGGAAGTCCATGGTTAATTAATTGATTAATTCCATGGAGCAGCACATGCTGCCTGGAGTTAGGCAGAATTCAGCCAGGGAGATCTGCTCTGCTAACAGGAGGGCTCTGGGAGGAATTTAGGGGAGTTACAGTAGTGTTAATATCTGAAAAACTGAACAAATTCTCCTAAGTCTGATGAAAAAGCTGAATTTTCATTCAGAAGAAGAATAAAAATTGTCAGAATTCTGTGCTGCTGTTGATGAAATCTCCAGGATAGGAGATAATTTTAAATGAAGGCTTTTCTTCAGGATAAATGCCTGTCCTTTAAAAATATTTCCTATTCTATAGCAATCTGGAAAAGCCCTTTATTTTTTTTTTACTTTTTTTTTTCTTATTTTTTTCTTTTAATAACTGCAAGTTCTTTATTGTCATCAAACTAAGTAATTTCATTTAGTGGTACAGGCTGAAAATATGAATGTTCTTTGAATGCATTTAATCATTTGTTATATCTTGACTATATAACAGCAAGGTGAGGAGAAGTAATGTCTGTGATTGAGTTTCCTGTAGGTAAAAATCAGATGAATTGCAGGTTTTTTTCTTGCTTGTGGTCCATCACTCATAATTTGGACATCAGGGCTGTGTATTCTGTCTGTGTGAAGTTAGGTCATTGTAGGCAAACAAATTCCTGAATTTTGGAAAACTTCTGCTTGGTTTTTGCTTGCTTTGGTCCCTGTTTATATTTTTTATGGCAAAACTAAGCTTTTGGTGCTTGTTTTAGCCCTTTATTGCTGTAATGAGAGGATCTGGATTCTGTTTTCTCAGTGACACTCTCCTGAATAATTAGGCAAGGCAAAGCTATTGGATTTTTTGTTAGAGGTGGTGGTGTACACAAATGAAGATGCACAGAGTTGTTGCTTTTTTCACACTGAAAGGTGGATATGACAGATTGGATGGTATTTTTTTAAACAATTTACTTCTGTATATAAAAATAAAGTAATGCAAAAGTGTATTGTAGAATGTAACAGGACTGCCTGCCTATAACTAGGCTGCTGAAGTTAATTTCTGTAGTTTTCAGAGATCCTTATGCTGTATTTCTAAATGTCTTGAGGATGAGTCCTGATATTTTCCTGCATTAAAGGCATCTTCTGTTTCCAGGTCCCCAGCATTGTGGGGCTGCACTGATTTAATTTCATCCTGGCTCTTCCAAACCAATGACAGCTATTTTCAGTTTCCAGTCATTTTCTGGAATACTCCCTTGGAAAACTCCTTCAACCACCAAATAATATCACTTCTCAAAATTACATAAAAAGAACCCCCAAAACAACATCAAACCCTCCAACCAGGAAGAGTTTTTATTTAAAGCCTTTTATCTCTTGGGCACAAATATTCTTCTGGTACTGGAACCATGATCCCCTTCTTGCTCTCTTATCAATCTTATTTATTGCAGTTACTCACCTGCAGGAAGTATGTTATCTATTGGGAATATTTTCCTTTCTTAATCAATGTTTGGTGTAGGAGGTTTAATTACTGTTTTTCATCCAGCTGTACTCTTGTCTGTGTCTAAATTGCTACCATTCCTCTCAGAGGTATAGCAATCATTCATATTGAATTACATAATATAAAAGTAAGAAAATTAATTTCATGAGGAGTCAAGGCACTTTCCTTCCTTAAAACGTTGCTTAAATTTGGACAGAAAATATTTTCAGGATGAAAAGCTAGGCTTGTGCCTAAGACTGTCTCTCATTTTTCCAAAAGATTTTTACATTGAGCAATGAATAATATTTTGCTGAAGCTTTCTTTGGCTTTAAGTCAAGTGCTATAAATGAATTCATTAATGGGAATTATTTTTGGGCAGCAGTAGTGGGTGTGTGTTTAAAGTCCAGTGGTGATGCATGGTACTGTGAGAGTCAAGTGTATTCCATCTTTTCTTCAGAAATTCTGAGAGTTTTAGCTTAGAGGAAAGAAACAAACACAACAAAAATCCCAAGCCTGTGATGATCAACCCTCACCCATGAGCCAATCTGCTGCTCTTTGTGGGATTGAATTCTGGAATACCTGAATTCAATCTTTAAGCTTTTCTTTTGGTATAATTAAAATAAACTAATTTTTTTTAGAAACAGAAGAAAATAAAGTATTTTAAAAATTAATTTTAGACTCAAAAGAATTGCTGTGTGTAAATGGCAAAAAAACTGCTGAGCACGAGGGCTGTGCTCACCAGTGCACATTGCACAGGTGAAAACCCAGAGACATTTGTTTATTGTGTTGGGAATATTTAGGTTCTGTATATGAGGTTCACCTCTGCATCTCCTTTTTGACCAAAATAGAGGGTGTAGGAGGAGAACAGCAAAAAGGAAAGATAGGAATTATGATAGTAAATTTATTCCAGTTTGTTGGGTTCTGGACAGCAAACTGTTCTGTGTGTACTCATTATGAAGAGGCCAACTTTGAATAATGATGTTGAAATATATAAAATAGTGTTTGTGCAAATGTTGGACACACTGCTCCAGACAGGTAAAGAGTAACTATCATAAATATATTTTCAGCATTTAACACTGGAAAAGCATCCATATCTGGTTAAAGTGTAGTGTGGAGACTTAGGATGTCATTTAACCCTTCTCAGCATTTATTATAGGAATGTGTCTTTTCTGTGCTGGACTTTGGAGCTTGATAATTACTTTGTGCCTTGGAAATATGTCAGCTAATACCTGTTGTCACCCTGCAAGTATCTGCAAGTCTGTGATGTAGTGTAGTGCATGGTGGTGAATAATTAATACTATTAAATGTTAAGCTTGTGCTTCACTGAGGGCAGAGGCTCTGGGGAGCCTGTGATTAATTTATCAGTGTACTTGGCCAGAAACACATGTTTCTTTGAGAAATGGTGAAAATGCCACCTGTGGGCTGTGTGTTCCCTCCCTGCTTCATTTTCAGTACATGTGGATGACAATTGTGAAAGGAATGGGGCAACAGGACTCATTGTTTACTTCCTGTGGAAAACGTTTGTGTTGAATCTCAAATTATGGCATCTCTCATCCACATGAGGATTAAACCACCCTAAAATGCACAGAAATGTAATAATAAACAGGGAAGTTACCCTAACATCTTCAGCCTCAGTCACCACATTGTTATTGAATATATTCCAGCTGAAATTTGTGCTGTTCTGGATATTGTTGTCTTGAAAATTATAGGTAATTTACGATTTCATTTTGAAAGCAGGCATACCAAATGAAAATATACTGCAGGATGCTGATAGCTGGAATTAAAATGTCTACGTAACTTCTGAATGCATTTAATAGGGATTTTTTTTTTTTTTTGCTTGTTTTGTGGAGGATTTTAGCTTAAGGTTTGTCTTGACATTTGAGTTTTGAGTAGGCAGCTGTCAAAGTGGAGAGGGGTTTGTTGTTTAAGCGTAGATAAAGCATAATTTATGAATTTACATGGTAATTTAAATAGGTAGATGAAGCTGAACCTAGATGAGCCTGCTTCACTCAGCTTCAGCAAAGGAGGCCGTGGAAGTCCAGACAGATTGGGTAATTTAAGATTGGTGGTCTTTCTCTCCCCTGGTTACAAAGAGGTAGTGAGGGAAGATTATCTTTCTAGTCTGGATTCAGTCTTTTAGAACTTGCCTTTATGTCACAAACTTCTCCCAGTTCTGAGGCCATTCTGGGACTACAGAGATTTCCATAAGAAAGGCCCAGAAAAGTAAATACTTTAAGAGTTGTCTTGAAACAGTTCAAATGTCAGATTTCTATTGACCTTGGTTGTTTTTCCTCTTGGCAGCTCCAGAACGAAGGGATTCCTCCCTGCTGGGCAGCCCAGACATTGTGGACCCAGCTCCCAGGAGAAAACGAAGGCAAAGGACAGCAAAGCCTGCAGGGACAGGAGCTAAGGTGGCTACTTACGAGGCAGAGCAGCCAGCCCAGGAAAAGTAAGCAGTTTTTAAATGTATTGGAATGTTTTTATGTTCACAGATCTCACTGGGGTCAGAGGATTCCAAACCCAGCTAGGCATGGACAACCTCTGGTTGAGGAGGTTCCAAACTCACCACCCTGAGATTCTGCCTTTGGGATTCCAGGGCAAAGAAATTACTTGCCAAATCCATCTTTAATAGATTTTTTTTTCTGAACATAGAGTCTCCAGGCAAAAAAAAAAAAAAAAAGGTCACTCGTAAAACACCAAAGGGGTCAGGATTTGTAACACTTAGAAGTAATTTTGGTATGTCCATTTCAACTTCTGGAAATCTTTCCAGGTGTTCTGGAAGGTGCCTATAGCTATGCATGGACTTGCCTCAGAGTTCTGATGGGATTGGTAGCATTTTCTTCCAAAACCTGGGGTTTTTCCTAAATTATATGGCAAATAACATTTGAAAATACATATTTTTAATTTTTATCTGTAATATTCCATGGATTGTAAACTCTCTAAACAGCCATGGACAGAAATAGATTACAAAGACATTTCCCATGATTAGCAAAGATTTCTGTTTAAATCAGCAGAAGAATTATCTCATTTTGACGTAAAAGTTGTGGTTTGAATTCCTGGTTAGGAATGTTTGAATTTACAGTCCTGTTTCATTAGTTAAAAAATTGCATTTTTTTAGGATGGTGTAGAAATACATCAGAGCTTGTTTTTTTGTTCTTTTGCATCCCAGTCCATTGCAATGGAAAATGCCCTTTCCCCGTTGTATTTGGTCTGTTTGGTTTTGACAGCCTGCCTGTGCTTGCCTGAAACTCAGGTTCATTTTATTTAATAGTGGTTGTTGAAGGAAAACCTATGGAGGCAAAGTATTGCAAATATACAGAAGCCTTGGCCTGAGTAACTGTGTCTTTATGAATATCTTAGTCCTGTGTGTAGGGGGACAACTAAGAAGATAATGATATTTTTGTTTTAATTCTTTGAAAAAAGGCAAATTTTAGTAGAAACAGAGCAGCATTATGATTTTAATATGTGCAAAGAATTTCTGCTCTGCTTACAGATTGAGTCAGGGGTGAATCTAAAGAGTGGCTCTTCTCATTGGCTACAACATAATTAGTTATATTTGAGACTGGGCATATGGAACATCCATTCTGTCAGTCTCTATCTCCATTTTTCTTTCTTGCACTTCATGAGGCAGTGGCAATTCTTGGATTAGATAGGAAGACAGGAAATATCCCTGTTTACCTGAAACATTACAAAAGCTGAACTGAAATAATTTCCTCTTTGCTGGTTATTTTTCTCAACGTCACTGAAGTTTTTGAGCTTCACCTGAAGTGAAGCTCAGCTGCTAATCAAGTTTTCAGTCAATTTGCTTGGCTAATAATTTTCAGTTCTCTTCAGCCTGTCAAAAGTGGGGAGATGGAGAATTAGCAGCATGATCCAGTTCACAAATATAGGTGTTCTTTTAGTGGAGTAATTTGTAATTACTCCAGTAATTTGTGCTGATGGAATGCCAGATCCTTGGTGCTGCAAAGGGCTTTATCTTAAGCTGACAGCACACTGGGGTCCTGCCCAAAATGTTTTCCAGTATTGTGTCATTGAGCAAAAAGGAAAAAAATAAAATTAAAACTTATTTATCCAAGAAAAGGGGTGGCAGTGGGGGAAGTTAACTTGGAAATTCCTTCACCTCTGGAAGTGCTCCATCACAAACAGGGAGATAGGAGCCTATTCTGGGATCAAGTGCCAGATTTGATCTGATTTTGTGATCACGTCTGCAAATGCACCAAGGAGTCCTCCCTCCTTCCTGGGCTCTCTTGCTCAGACCTGCAGCCAGGGCTGGCTCCTTCATGTAAATACAAAAATCTAAATGCTCCGAGGCCAAGTCACACAAAAAAACCCTTCTCCCACAGTTTTTTCTTTATCAAATAGAGCTTGTTTAGGGTTATTTCCCATGTGGAATTTCTGGTGACATCACCAGCGCTCTCCAGGCAAAGAAGGCGCTGCCACAAACCCAACACCTCCAGCCTGATGCTGCCCTAAAGCTGCTGCATCCTGAGTTCCTTGGTGCAAGATCCTAAAAAAAAAGACTTAAAAATACCTTTTTAGCAAAGGAAAGCACCCAAAGTTTTATTCTCCCTTTGCCTTTCAGATTGTTTTTTGATAATAAAAGGTTTTTCAGTGTTTTCACATAAGAAAAGTTGTGTCTGAACTTCTAAGAAAAGTTGTGTCTTAACTTTCATATATTTTTCATACGACTTTACATTATGCTAAGAAAGTAGCATTTATCCTAAACTCAAGTGCATCTACAGTAAATATTAAGTCATCCAAACCTAAAGGATTCTATTTCTGCAAATATTTTAGATTTATGGATGTCGAGGCTAGTTGTGTGGCAATTCTCTGCTCCTTGGAATGAAAATATATTCTTGGATATGGCCAGAAATACTCAGAAGAATGCAAATAAATATCTGCTTGACACAGAAATTAGAGCAAAAGGAGTGCTGCCTTTCTCATGCTTTGTGTGTGGGTGCAGTGGCAGGAAAAGGAGTTGAATTGTATTTATCCATGTAGACATCTAGTATTACTGTGGCAATTTATTCAAGGGCTAAATCAACATTTTTAATGAAACTTGGCAATGTGCTTTGGATAATATTAAGCTTAGTGAAAGTAGCCACGAGAACAGCAAGGAACTGAACTAGGATTTGTGGAACAACGTCTCTAAATGATCTGTTTAATTATTTGCTGAAATAAAGATGTACTTTAGGATAAAGTAGAAAGTTAGAATAATTAGTGGGTTAGCCAACTGCCAAGAATGAGGTTTATCCAGCTCTCTAGGAGGTTGTTCTTAAATCAGAGATATCCAGTGGAAGGAAATGCTTCTTTTGGCAGACAGATGGTTACTTTCAGTTAATGACAGCTGACCTATGGCTCTTAATTTACACATTATAAAAATATGTAAAGACAAAAAGTAGATCTTACTTTTTAAAATACAATTGAGCCAGGAAGTAAAATAAAATTATTCTGATTCCAGTACACTGTGCTGGTCTTGGTGCAGCTTTAACTGTAACTTAATATCTGGCAATTTCCTAAGGTGCAAGGCAGAGATAATATATAAGTCAAGTTAAGATGCAAATTCTGCTTTTCACAATTCGCATTTCGTAATTGGAGGAGAAAAAAAAATTAATAAGAGCATTCCCAATCCAGAGTTAGAAGTTATGGTTATTGAGGCATTACCCAAATCTCTTTGGGGGCTGCATATGAATGGCACTATTAGCTGTGTGGAATATGCATTCAGTAGAGAGGCTTAGCTCTATGGCCTGTCAGCCTGAATCCTGTAAATAACTGGATGTTTTTATATTTTCACTTTAAAACCTGGAACCTACTTGAGAGCAGATAGTACCTACTGAAGAAGGCAAAACTTCCAAAAAAATTTCAAAAATGGAGTGTAGTCATTGAATAAAACCTGCAGTCACAGACTACAGTGGAACAGAGATGGAGTCTCTGTAATTGAAATGAAAATAAATCAGAAAAAGGCTTCCATTTCTACTGCAACTTACATCTTTCCATTTTGATTTATCAAAATTGAGAGTTTTATTTTAATGACTTAAGAGAAACAAAACCTTTTTCTTTCTGTCTTTAATTTTTTGCTAATAAAGGATCTTTTATAGTCCTCATTCACACATGTGTTTCCTAGGAGAGTGGTTTTGCTGCATAAGGCTCAAAATATCTATAACTTATTCTGTATATTTCAAAATATAATCCATTCCTGCTGCTCGAGGGTATTCATAATTTCTGTGCTATTTAATGCATGCCTGCTGTTGAGTGGATGTACAATTACAGAAGTGGTTTGGGGAAAGGCATCTTAAATACAGGAAAAACATTATTGTGGATGCAAATATGCTGGATTCTCCTGAGACTAAGACTAGAAAAATAATTTTAAGAAAAGCTCTTACAGAGGAAATGTTCCATAATTCTGAGAAGTAAGTGTTAAGAGATACTCTTAATTCAGCTGATTGAGAAGTAACATGTATTTTTTCCTGGTCTTTTTTTCTTTAATGAGGAATTCCCTGTTTACACCAGGCACTGTGACTCTGACTTATTAGCAGTTCTGTGTGCCAAAAATTTCAGTTTCATAAGTCTTGCTCAGTACATTTGATGTCACTATCACTGCCTTTGTTTTTTTTTTAATTGAAATTTGACTTTTGCTGCTTTGTATCTGTTGCTTGAGTGATAAGATGGAGTGACTGTCAGAGTCAGGCCTCAATATAAATTGAAGGAAAGAAATATGTTATCTCACTCTGTTTGACTTCGCTGAAATTTCAATGTGCAGGTCAGTTTGATGGGACCTTTGCCACCACTAATTAAATTATTTCTTTTTTTTTGCACATACACCCTGCTTCTTCAGAGAGCTCTCAGAAACACCCAAGCAAACCAGAGAAACGTAATCAGGTTTCTGAGACTGTGTTTGAAGGTCCCAGGAGTTGCCAGGGGGAGGCTTGTGCCACCTGCCTTGCCATCCCTTGCTCCATCAGAGGCCAAGCAGGGAATGTAATTTTTACTTTAAACACGATTGTTACGGTGCTCACTCTCCCTGTTTGTTCCTGACTTCAGGGCCTGATTAAACTTAGTCATGTGTGTAATTGTGGGTAGAATGAGCTGCTGCATGGTTTTTACTTGTTAATGATAAATGTGGATTTTTTTTTTTGCCCATTCTTCATGCTCTCCTCCCTTCAAAAGGTTTTTTTTCAAGTCTTTACAGGTATGTGTAATTTATTTGGAAAGAGATCCTTTAGCATTGTATCCCAATACTGTAATAAGCTGGACTTGTCTTTTCTTTTGATAAACTTCCACCCCTTTAAAAGCACTTGGAGCCTGTGGTGAGCCCAGGGCTCCCTGGGGATCCTCTCTCTGCATTTGTTTAATTCATTGCTCGCGGTTCACATTTCTGGAGCTCTAATGCAGAGTTTATTTAAAGTGTGGTCTGCCACCACCAGTGACTCAGGTAGGAGAAACCACAGATCTGTCCTGGAATCTGGCATTCTCAGAGCGTGACAAACCAGACTTTGGGTTTTCTGTCTCACACAACAACTCTTTCTTCTCATAAAAGTTCAACTAGGCAAAAATTGTCATTTTCCTGCTGAAAATGACACCAGGACCTTTCAGAGGGAGTATGAAGCTCAAACCACAGTTATCCCTTTTTAGGGAAAGATGTATTTAAGAGCTCATGATGACCTGTCACTTTTGTATTCTCCTAAGTGCATTTATTTAATACAATAGCAGAGAACTTTCCTGGATTGGCAAACACTGTGATCACTGTGATCTTTCAGTCAGTCGGTGCAGTGAATGTGTACAGAAGTGAGAAGCTCATTCCTGCCATCATAAATTTATGGAAGGCAATGTTTAGGAAGGTTTTGATGATTACTTGTTCAGGCTGAAATGTAAACAAGTTAAGAAATGTCTTAGAAGTGGATGGTTGGGTTGTATGAGCCTTTAATGTGAGTATTACACCAAAAAAAAAATTTAAATAGCGAGTTAAGGCATCTTTGTGATTCATGCATGCTTAGTATATCTGTGATCCTTTCTGTCTTTCTTTCTTTCTTAGTCCTATTTCTTTATCTTTCTTCTTCTTTCATCTTTATTTCTTTATTTCTTTCATTTATTTCTTTATTTCTTTCTTTCTTCTTTTCTTTCTTTATTTCTTTCTTTCTTTCTTGTCTTTCTTTCTTTCTTTTTTGCTTCTCTTCTTTCTTTCTTTCTTTCTTTCTTTCTTCTTTCTTTTCTTTCTTTCTTCTTTCTTTCTTTCTTTCTTTCTTTCCTTCCTTCCTTTCCTTCTTCCTTTCTTTTCCTCTCTTTCTTTCCTCTCTCTTCTTTCTTTTCCTTTCCCCTAGCTGCCCTGAATTCCTCTTCCCTTCCTCCTTTTTCCAACTATTTTTCCTCCTCTCTCCCCTCCTTTGCTGTGACAGTGGCAGCAGCAGTGTGCCCTCACTCACACCAGACAGTTTTTCCCCACCTGAGCCAACATCAGAAGTGTCTCAGCACCTCTGAGTGCCCAGGGGGAGTTTTGATAAGTGACCCTCATCCCCTGAACACTCACCTGCCACTGTTCCAGGCTGGGCTGGGAAGGAGAGCTGTGCTGTGTGACCTGTGCAAAAAAGGGGAGGCTGCCAGAGGGGAAAAAAAGGCATTTAAAAAAACCCCAAAGATAGCGAGAGCGAGAGCGAGATCGAGAGAGACGAGAGCGAGAGCGAGATCGAGACGATAGCGAGCTAGAGCGAGCGAGAGCGATAGCGAGAGCGAGAGCGAGAGCGATAGCGAGAGAGCGAGATCGAGAGCAGAGCTAGACGAGAGCGATGAGCGAGAGCGAGAGGAAGCGAGAGCGAGATCGAGAGCATATCGATAGCGAGAGCGATATCTAGATCGATATCTATATCTATATCGTAGATCATATCTATAGCTATATCTATATCTATATCTGATATCTATATCTAGATCTATATCTATATCTATATCTATATCTATATCTATATCTATATCTATATCTATCTATATCTATCTATATCTATATCTATATTTATGATTAAATTGCAGAAACTGTATAAGACATCATTGGGGGGAAAAAAGTGGTACCAAAAAAATCTAGAGTAATTTTTCATTCAGCTTGAATGAATAAGGCAGAAATAAAAGCAACAGAGCACAGCTGCTTTTCTCCTGGTGGTGTTACCTGTGCAGTGTCTTTTTTTAAGTGAGCAGTAGATAATTAGGCTTCCACCATCCCTGGTGGGAATCACCCCATGGGAAGTGGAAGGAATTGGGACCCAGCATTTCTCCCAGCTCTCCAGGGAAGGGTGGGATAATGTAACGGCTGAAGGTCCAGGGCAGGAAAAAAATGAGCATTTTCTGCTGACCAGAAATCTCCCGGGAAAAGTCTCTCAGCTCTCCAGTTTGGAGCACATCTCACAGGTTTTTGTCACTGGTAATAGCCCAATAATTGACTGCTGATGGAGGAGTTATTACTCACTAAGACTGACAGGACTCTACCCTCTGCTGTCTCAGGGCATGTTCTTTAGGTCAGGGTTTTATTGCTGTGACAAATCTGGTGAGATACGTGTCTCCAATGATTCATCTATAATGCATTTCACTGAAACACTTCCAGAAAATTTATTTCATTTTTCAGGCTGTGAGATTACGAGAGAAAAGCTTAAAAAATGGAAATAACCTTCTTCCTCCATTACCTTTCTGGTAAACTTTTTTTGATGCTTTTCCCTTGCCTTTTCAACAAAGGTTTTTACTGGATTTGTGTTTTACCTGAGCTTTTTAAGCCCCTCTTAGGCAGGTTGTAGGTTGGAGTAGTTTAATTCATTGCACTATGCATTAGTTTTGTTAAATACTGAGAACCTCAATGGGCTGTTTTAATGTGGGAGGCCAAAGAATTTCTCCTCAGAGGTAAATTACACTAAGAAGGAGGGAAGGCTGTGTGTGGTTGAGGTAACCAGCAGTGCTGGAACCCTTGTTGGCTTTTGAAGTAGACCATGCTCCAACATCTTCAGCCTTTGAGGGTAAAGGGTGGGAGGCTAAAAAAGGAGGACTGTGTTAAAAGCAACAAAGAAGGCAATATTTGAAATTCCATGTGCATCCTTGTGATCAGCGTGCCAGAGCAAATGTGCACTTTCTGTGTGAGCCCTTCTGCAAAGGGCTCTTGATGGTGCCATTAAACCTCAAATTTCCCAAGGCAGCTTTTCAGGCAGAATTATTTTCACATTATTTGTAATTGGAAGGAGCAGGTTATGTAGGGGCCTGAGATTTTGATCAGGTGCTGGCAGGAGATTGAGATTAGGCTGAGGGAAAGCCCAAGTAGCCTGCTTGGCACCTCAGCCCTGGTGTCAAAAATAGCATGGCAGAGAATAAGAGGAAAGCTTGGCTCGATTAATGACATTAAGCTGCCTCAAAATACTTGTTTCTGTTGTTCTTTGGACTGACCATGAAGTTAAGTCTTCTTTACTGCATTGAATTGGAGTATTCTCTATAGCAGAACTGTCTTGGAAGGCCAGTAATCCCTTAAATCATAATGAACCCCAGGAAGCCTGCTGGAGGAAAACCCTGTGTACAGAAATACACCAAAACTCATGGTCAGGGAAAGGATTTCACAAACTCTTGCAAATGCTGCTTCCTCTCCTGAGGTGGTTGCTCAGTTCAGTGCACTTTTCAAAATTCAGATTTGCCTCATGAAGCTATTAATCTTTCTATTTTTATTTCTCCTCATCCTTTTTTCTTTACTTAGCTTTTTACCATTTTTTTTTCCTCCCAGAAATGTCCCACCTCAGCAAAGCAGGGCTTAAAAAGCTACAATTTAGATTTAACACGACTTTCTTGAATTTCTTAATGCTATAAAAAGTGCTTAATCCTCTCCTTAAAATCCGCAGAACTAAATGCATGGAAATTATGTTTCCAGAGGTGAATTCACTCCTCAAGTAGTGATGGCTGTGTCTGTTTTTCTTCAGCTGCCTAATTTCACTGATTACTGTTGATTGTGAAGACCTAGGTCCAGCCAATGAGAAATATTTTATCAGGTTTGGGTGTCCTTCTAGATCTCTTGTGTGTGATGCATAAGGATGCTGCAGACACTGAAAAGGATACAGATTTTCTGTTCCAGAATGCTTGAAATGTGGTGCAAAAACAGAGGAAAAGGGAGAAAAAGGACTTGTACTGAATTTATTTTAATCCTGTTCCTGCCTCAGAATGGCTTGGAGAAGGAGCAGGAGAAGGTCTGGAGCACAGAAAAGGGTGAGGGGTGGCACTGGACGTGTCTGGGAGCAGAGACACGAGAGGGAGTGTGGTGAAGGCACTGGTGGTGCAATTGTTTTCCCATTTACCATATAGCTATGTCTCCCCAAAAGCAGTAAATCAAGCCCTTGACGTCCATGGCAATGCATTTCTGATGATATTTAGAGCATCCCCAGATCTGGTCAGAGGGGATAAATATTCATAAATTTATACACTGTGACTAATACATATGGCCTGAGCAAATGCACTTTCATGGTTGGGTGAGGGGACTCATCTGTTTCTGTCAGCCTGTGTCAGAATTCCTGTGGCATTAATCAGGACCCCTTCCTGATGAGTTCTGTCATCTGTGGCAGGGCACGGAGCACATACTCATGCATCAGTCCAAAAACTTTGAGAATTAGAGACAGAGCTGCACAAATCGGGTCTCTCAAAATTATTTGACTACCTTTCACTCTCCTTGAGCATAAATAAAAATGCCCTTATTAGAAGCTGCAGGAGGTGCAGAATTAGATTAATATGAGCCTTGTTAACTCAGAATATTGCTGACACACTCCCTTGATTGCTTAACAACACTTAAAATAATTCCTTACTTTATTCATCTGTCAAGCCATTCATAACAATTGTCGTGGAGCTGTTGCATCACTCAAGCTTGAACGTACAACCAGCAATTTGGAAGCTAATTGCATGCTTGTGTTTTCCTCAGATGGTTTTCTGCATATCAGCTGTTATAAGTGGACTGGGTGTCAAACTGAGGGAAAATGGTCAATATTCAAAAATTATCAGCAGCAGAGTCAATGTTGAAATGAATCCTAAATAGCAGTAGTGAGATCAAATGAAAGGCTCTTTTCTAAATTGTTTTGATGATTCAAAGTACTGAGGTGAATTAAAATCTAACAGTGGTGTAGCCATTGGCATCAGTGTTTCATCCTGTACATTTAGAATGAGCAGAGTAAGACTGACTAAAACTGAGGAAATGGCACAAATGTGCAAGAAAACTCCACTGTTTGGTGAGGGTGAGTTTCATTCTAGGTCTCATGCCAGAAAGAGATGAGATCTCATATGTGCTTCTTTAAAAGGTGTCAATTATTCAAGAGCATAGAAATAAATATTTTATGTCCCACTTATACAGATCCCCCAAGGAGTATTTGACATCAAAGTAAGAGACCTGTCTGTTAAGTTAAAAATGGTACCTCTGGCCTTGTGTTTATCTAAAAAGATAAAGAAGGTATTTAACTTGAGAAAATAATTTATGAGAGGGTTGTTGAAAAAGGTGCTAATTGTAGAAAAAGGTTGAAAGGAGTTTGTTTTATGTTGTAGAAGCTCACAGAGATGTGATTTTCTAAAGACATCACAGAACACAGATAATGTTCACTGAATTTAGCAGGAGTCTGAAAAATTGGGTTTTTGTTTGTTTTGGTTTTTGGTTTTTTTTTTTACATATTGAGAAGTTCTCCACATAGTAATTAAAATCAGCAGGTTCTGAACTATTATTTGGCCACAGGAATAAACTTTGATCAACATCTAGTCTGTATTGTGATCTTCCCCACTCCCCAGATTCCTGAGCAACTCTATAAAACATTTTCACTGGGGTTCTTTTTTGTTCACAGAGGAAAATGCTTCATTACTCACCACTTCAGTGTTCTGCCACAACTGGCTAAAGCTTGAGGTTGCACAAGTGTAAAACAAGGAGTAAAGTGGTGATAAATGATTTGGTTTCTGCTGGGGATGTGAACCATCCAAAGAGTTTCTGCTTTATTCCCTCTGGAGCTGATCCTTGGGTAACTGCTGAACTACCTGAACAAAATTCTACTTTTATTAAGCTATCCTGTAAAAATACATACTTTTATAAAGAAAACCTTAAATCCTTTAGGCTAAAACTCACCCCTGAATAGGAAACCATTTCTCCAAGGAGTGAACCTCCTGGATTCACTGTATGTCACAAATACAAAATTATTTTTCTGTTCAAATGCTGTGTGTCAGTGTCAAACTGTTCTGGAACAGCAGGTTAGGAAGGAATATCTTGGTATTAAAACTCCTCTCTAGTTGTATATCTGTGTAGCTACAGCATTGACTAAAAATGTTAAATGAAAATAAACCCACCCAGATTGTACCCAGTTGTGTTAATAAAACTGCTCAGAACCTGAGCAAGTGTTTCAGTTGAAGTAAAAACAGATTTGAAGACAAAGCAGAGGATGTCCAGATAAAAATAAAACATTGTCAGGACGTGTTGAGTTGCCTGTTGACTCTTTAAGTGATTCAAAATACTTTGTGAGCTCCAAAGTTTTAAAAAGAGACAAAACCATGAAATTTTTATCAATGATACTGAGAGCCATCCTGCAGCAAAATGCGTAAGCAAAATGTGCAAGCAAAATGTCCAAACCAGTATCCCCAGCCAGTGATGGTGGCGAGGGAGAGAAGCAAGGGGAAAAACAGGAGGGTAGGAGAGCAAAGCTTTTTTATTACAGATACAGGAGGTTTGTGCAACTTCCCTTTGGGGTGAGTGTTGTCCTTCCCAAACCTGAGAACACCTGGGGTCGTTTGGGACAACCAGCTCTGCCCATGGCAGAGCTAAACATAGGGAAGAACACAGCAGGAGATTTGGGAAAATCATGTCATGGCACTGGAAGGAGTAGGGATGGGATTGTAAGGGCTGGAGGGTTTGGGGTGTTGTCAAATTCAGTTTTAGAGGGATGTGGTGCTGCCCAAGTGAGTCTGTCCCGGCTTTGGTGTGAGATCTTTCAGCCTCCTGTTTGCCTTGCCACTTTCTGCCCTCCAGCAGAACGCTTGAGAGGCACAGAGCTGATGGCCCCCTGCATGCCTGGTATGCATTTACACCTTTTCTGCTCTAACTGACACCAAATCAGCCATCACATCTGAGGGCAGGGGGAGGAAGGCTCCTCGGGCTGTTTTCGCAGCATGACAGGGTGCAGGATCCTGCCAGAGACCACAATCCTGGCTTCACAGCTTTCTCTCGTGCAATGATTTGCAAGGTCCTAATGCTGTTACAACCTTTCCTTGAGCTGGGTTTACAGAAAAGAAAGCCAGTTTTTCGTGTTACCCTGAGGCAGTGTTAGCCAGACACTCCCCTTCTTCATGGTTTTGTTCACACCACTCCCAGCTCTGCACCAACTCCTCTTTCTTGACGTGTTCTCATTTTGCCAAGCTAAAAATACAGATTCTTTACTTCTGACTTTTCTGTTCCTGAGGTCCCTTTGCAAATCCAGCCTAGAATTGGGTAGATCACATTGAATATGGTGACACATGTAATTTTCAGACATCACTGGAGTTTCATGATGCATCAACCAAAAAACGTATTTCTGTTCCACAGAGAAATATGCAAGTGAAAGAAAAAAGTAATCATTTGGGGGAAGTCTATACTAGTAAAGTTCATTACTGAGATGACAGATAGTAAACAGGCTTGGATGTTGTTGGGCAGCTGAGTATGCATGTCCTATCCAAGCCTTTCACATTGTTTGAATCACCCTGATTCTAAGCTGGGTATTCATATTTTTATTTCTCATCTTCACTTTTTTTTTTTTTTTTTTAAATCAGGCATCTCTGTCTTCAGTAGTATTTAGTGCTTATTTTTCAGCATTTGCTTGATATTTATTTAAAGGCCATTACCTTGACATCAGAAAGTTGAGTCTCTTTTAGGTCTTCCAAATCATTAACCTCAGAACTTCTGTCACACCAGAAATTGCTGTTCCCTAGCAGGGCACCAACATTCCAAATGTAATTGAGTTCTCTGCTTTTACATATATTTCTTGGCTGGGTCATGTTGACAAGTGCTTTTCATCTTGAAAACCTTCCAGTTGTTAAGGCTTAGCCAATTTGAGATGGAATTCAGAAAATGAATGCAGGTAGAGCCCTGTGCTACCTACATAAAGGTGCACCTGTGTGGAGGTTCACCTGCCATCCCCTGACATCTCCAAATATTATTCTTCCATTGTATGTTCTCACAAAAGTAGTTTTCTCATGTAACAATGTCTCCATTGTCCCCTGAGCCAAACATTACTGCCTTAATGTAAGTGAAGAAAAGAGAAAGAAAAGAGAAATCAGATTGTTTCTCCTGAGCAATTTCACCTAAACATTTAGCTGATGGAAACAGAAACATAGGGTCCACAGCTGTAGGGTTTTTTTTTTTTCCTTGTGGCATGGCAGTAACATCCTGGAATGGGTTTTGGAATCCTTGTGTGGTGTCTAATCCAGGTAATTCCCTCACCCCAGGGTCTGCCAGAGGTACTGACCTCAGGTGCTGCAGGACACAACAATTTCAGTTATTAATTCATGGGTTATTGGCTCCAGTGCTGGTTGTGTCAAAACAGCACTGAACTACAAAATTCCAAGTGAATAGTGGGGACTATTTGTAAACTATGGCAAGATCTATAGTCTTGAAAGCCTGGTGCTCTGCCTGCTTAAAGACTCTGTAGAATAGAAGTTAATTAAGAACAAGAGAGTGACAGGACATAATCAGGGTCCTCAGTCTTTAATAATTTCTTGCAGACATTATTAACCTGTCAGTTCCTCATTTGTGTTTTGGTGGATCTGTAAATGGAGAAGGGTTGGGAAGTCTTAGATGAGAAGGTAGGGAGTGGGGTTTTGTTTTGCTTTGTTTTGTTTTGATGGGGTTTGTTTTCCAAAGGCAGTTTTGCACCATGCAAAATTAATTTTCAGTGAGCCAAGGAAGTAATCAGTGCTGCAGGACAGGATATTACAGGGATATAATTGAAAAATTAAACTTTTATTATAAATGTGCAAGCAAGACACCTCCGTAGACTTCTGTCTTGTTCTTCTCAGCAGCAGGAAAATTTTATTGTATACTGTTTTTTGTCTTTCCTTATTCTGCCTTATTTTCAATGTGGTGCTATATATATTGTCTCATTTTCCATCTTTCAGGAAAATGAATTTTCCTTCCACTAACCAAGCTGTCAGATAAATGATAATAAAATTTATTTATTAACCTGAAAAATAAACCAAAGGAGTAATCCATATTAAAGCAGACAGTAGCAATTCCATATTCCATCTGTATAGGAAGCTTACATGAGAATTCCTTGATAATGCCAACTCTGAAGCTACTGTTTTTTATTTGGCACTCCTTGATTTCACAAGCATTTTGTTGTGGATAATATTACACACAAAATAAATGAAATAGTACAAGGCTTCTCCACTGGGTACGTACTGAAGAAAAAAAATGTAATATGTTGACAATAAATACCTTTTAATTAGATAAATAAGACAAGCTCGTGGATGAATGATGACTGATAGGTGATAAAGCTTTCTGGTGTTTAATTATAGATGAACTGACACCATGAGGATAGAGCAGCTGTGTGAGAAGGGCTTAGGCAGCAGCCTCAGTTTTATTAAAAAGCACTTCAGAAGAAAACTTAATTATACACAGGCAGTGGATGGATATAGACAGGGGACAGAAAAATTCCTGGTCTGTTGAGAGATGGCATTAAGCAAAGTGGCAGGAGGAAAAAGGTTTGGATCCTGACGGTTTTCTGCTCCTTTCCTGGAGCTCAGGATGGAGCTCTCCATCCCTCTATTCCCACCAGTTCCTGGCACACCTTCCAAAACAAGGCTGTCAAATGTTCCACCTCACTGGGAGGTTTCCAAAGTCACAAAACTATTGTGATTTGTTTTTGTGACAAAATTTGAGAGGTGTCCACCTTGTGCAACCTCATGCTTTCTGGTGCTGTGAAGAGAGTGGGAATATCAGCCCAGTCCCCTTTTCCCAGGAGAATTACTTCTTCTTCTCCATGGCTGTTTCAGGCAGTACAAATTTTATTTTTATATATATATATATATATATAAATATTCTGTATGTGCTGTAGGCTGTCCTCTGGAGTTCTGTGCAGGGCAGGATGATGAGATTTGTCTGGTTGAAAGAAAGCAAGGAATGAGGACTGAGCTGAGCTGAGCTGTGGCTCGACCTTCTCTCTGCTTGCCAGACCAACTCGAGCTTGGATGATTTTGGGGATCAGTGGCAACTGTGGGCTGAGAAGGTTGAGGCTGTTCAGCCTGGAGAAGACAAATTTGTGTGGAGACCTCACTGCCCCTTCCAGGACCTGGAGGAGATGCAGGGAAGATGGAGAGGGGACTTTTCATCTTGGACTGGAGTACACGACCAGGGAGAATGGGTTCAAACTGCCAGAGGGCAGGGCTGGCTGGGATCTTGGCAATAAGGAATTGTTCCCTGGCAGGGTGGGCAGGCCCGGGATCCCTGGCAGTGCCCAAGGCCAGGCTGGACACTGGGGCAGTGGGAGGTGTCCCTGCCTGTGGAACACGTGTCCCAGCAGGAACTGCACAGGTTTTAGGGTCATTTCCTACCCAGACCATTCTGGGAGTCTGTGAAATAATCTACTCCATCTTTACCTTTATCAAACTCGCCATCCATCCAACTGAAAATGAAGAAGTCTGCTAGAGTACTTCTTAATTCCGAATTAAACTTTATTTTTAAACTGTGAGGCTGTCACTGGAATATTTATGCATTTTCCTTTTTGGCTCATAATCCAATAATTAACAGTGTGCACTTTGAAATAGACACTTTTTTCTTGATTTTCTATTTTAATCCTTATCTCTTCTTCCTCATACCTCCAGCCTGCTGAGTACGCCCACTGCTTCCCCCTGAAGCTAATGTGAGAATTTAAATTTCAAATTACTGACAGAAGTGGATTGCTGTTCAAACAAGGCATCTCAATGTTCTCAAACACCTTGATGAATTATGCATTCAGAGGGCGTTTGATCAATAAAATCTTTAGTGTGTTTTTATTTAGAGTCCCTTTCCTATCAGTGGAGTTGTCTTCTGCTTAATCTCTGAAGCCCAGTCTGACAATTGCTGTGGTGTTGCAGGTATTTTATGCACTCTGAAATACAAAGAACAGATTAATAAATATTGCATGATGGTGGTCCCTGGACTTATTAATCAGCATGGAAGGTTAACTGCTTGCATTCAGAAAAACACAGATATTTTCCCTGATAGGCACTGAAGATATCTTAGATTTTATTGTACCATCTATTCAAATACTCTGTACAGCTAATCATGATATTAAATGATGGAAAGCTGTTTTAAAGGTGTCTTTATAGCTTTAACCAAAAATATAGATTTCCTATATGTCCCTTTGATGTTTTAGTAATTAAAAAAACCCCACATTCACTATCTCAATAAAATATATACTTAGCAGAGTTCTAAGCATAAGAGAATGAGTCTGTAGAAAGGGGATCAGTTGCGTTGGGGAAAAAGTTCTTTTTAATGGACACATAATCAATATAGTGATGAAATGGATGAGTATAGATATCTACTGAGTGTAAATAAATATTTTCAGATGTATGGGCCCAGCCTCCAGACTTAGTCTCATCAATTGCAAAAATCATTTGGAAGTGGGATACTTTCTTAGCCTTTCCATGGTTTCTTTATACACCCATCAGTCAGGAGCTACTGCAGTGGCCTCACCTGCCAGAGTCCTTCCACAGGGCCTCCAATGTCCTTTTTTAATCACCCTGTGTGTGCCTTTTCTCATCACGTCGTGTGTGTGCCTTCCTGAGGATTTCAGTCAGAAAGCAGGTGAGCCTAAAAACAGTAATTGTGGCAGACTAAATTCCCTGATGTTTCAGAAGGCAGCTCTGATGTTGGGCAGCACCTTAGGTACATGGAGCTGCTGTGTTTTCACTTTTGTGGGTTGAAATTTGATTTTTCCTATTGTACATTCCTCAGGGCTTACTTTTGGCAGGTGG
Organism: Serinus canaria; assembly: GCF_022539315.1. Lineage (NCBI taxonomy): Eukaryota > Metazoa > Chordata > Aves > Passeriformes > Fringillidae > Serinus > Serinus canaria. The sequence continues at coordinate 9,599,623 of NC_066343.1, forward strand.
CTGTGCTGTGTAAGAAAACATCCGACCAACACTGTAAATTTGCAGGTCTTGGATAACCTGCAGGGTTTTTGTAGAGATCTTCTTTGGTTAGGAATCACAGAATATCCTGAGCTGGAAGGGACCCATCAGGATCATCCAGTCCAACCCCTGCCCCTGCACAGACCTCCCAAAAATCCCACCTTGTGCCTGAGAGCATTGTCCAAACTCTCCTGGAGCTCTGGCAGCCTTTGCCCTGTTCAAATTCTTAGCAAAATTGCATCTGTATGTCTTTTTCGTAGCACGAAATTTTTTGTTTGGGAAATAAAAAAAGGCATTTTGGTCTCCAGCATGAAAGAATAAGGATGGAAAATGGAATTACTGATCTTCCTTCCTGTGGTCACAGCAATGATCAGGGCTTGCATCAGAAGATAACTTTGTAAAAAGGCAGTCTGCAAAAGCTTAAAGCCAACCCAAAAGGCAGTGGCAACAACATAAATTCATCCTAATCTGGAATTTTGCCCATGGCATCCCTTCAGGTGGGTGGGAACAAGGGAGGATGGGAGGTCCCTGTAGTCCCAGGGATGGTGCAGGTTCTGTTTCTGAACAGTTGTCTCCCCTTCTCAGAAGGCTGGTCTGAGCAGGAACATGTCTCCTTTCCAAAGGAAAGGATTTTATGGCAAAATATTGAGACACAGGCTGGGTTTTTGGTGTGGGTGGGACCAGTTGTGATGACATCCAGGGCAGGAGGATGGGATGGTGCACGGTGAGGACAGCAGCACCCCTGTGATGCCCTGCTGGACTCACCAGCTGGAACTAAACTGGGTTTAAATATTTGCATTGCTGCCTTGGGTTAGTGGAAGCAGTGGATACAACAAGCAATGCACAAAACATGCTGCTGACAGGCAGACAATGCTTGTGGTGCAGCTGTGAGGAAGCACTGAGTTCTCAAATATGGATTATCCTTGAATTTGTGCTCACTGGTAATCCACTGTAATTGCCATTAAACAAGCATTGTGAGCAGCCTATTGTTTCTAGAGGAGTTAAATGAGGGTCTTAATGAATTAAAAATGTACCACATTCATCTGTGGAGGAAAAGCTTTCATCCTCACTCCCTCAGGTCCCAGTGCCCTCTTGGGGAGAATGGTCACCTGCTGAATTGACCAGAATAAAGTGCTGAAAATTGCTTAATAGGAGGAGAGGCAATTTTTCACTAATCTGTTTCAGGCTTGCCAGAGGTGATTTCTCAATCTGAGCTGTGGCTGCTGGAGCTCAGAGGAATGGCAAGCAGAAATGGGCAGGTAGAATTATTCAGCACAAAACCTGCTTGCCAGGAGCTGCCTTCCTAGCAGGGGGCTTCTGGAGGGCAAAAGTGCTGTTCAGGCTTGTATCTCCCCTTGGCTGTCAGTGGAAGGAAGATGTGTAATCACCCATGACTGGCAATTTTTTTTTTAAAAAAACCCTCTTCCTTCACCTTCCGAACAAACTGTCGGAATAGGAAGTTTGAATTTCAGCAGAGTGAATATAATGAGGTCAGGGCAGCTGCAGAGCACTAATCATTCTTCAGAAAAAGGCCACTCTGTGCTCTCAGTGTGAAACATTTCCCGTCCTCAGACATGCATTTTATCCCCTTTTTGTCTGGCTTTTGCAAGTGGACGGCTTAGTCACCCTGGTATTAACAGTTCTTGTATTCTAGGCCTTGCTATAAGCTTGATTACATAGGCAAATTTTTGCAAAATAAGCTGTTTGTTTAATCAGTGAATTTAAAGGGCAGTGGTGTTGCACAAGTTCCTGAATTACACTCGGACTCCACAATTATCCCTTTTTCTGCTCCAGCTCTCCCCAGCTCCAGAGGAGGCAAACCCAGACCTTGTGGATGCTCCCTTAGCACAGGAGTCTCCATCCTGTTGCTCTTCCTGTGTGTTTGTACAATGGAGAAGTCCTGACTGTCTCAAGACCTTAGAAAAATGTTATTTTATCCAGTACATGTCCTGCTCTGTTACCTTTCCAATACTGTTAATTTCTGGGGGGTTGTTCAGCCTGATCAGCTTTGAGAAAAATTGCCTCTGGAGCAGAGGAACTTGATAATTGTTCTTGTTGGGAGCCAAAGTAATCTGATTCCAACTTTGCTTTGTTTCAGAGGCTGGGTAACATTAGTAAATTCATCTGTGCGTAAACTGTTAGTATGTTTGGATTTGGCCATCTGATTCTGTCCTTTTTAATATTTCTGCAGCTTAGCCCCCAGGATTGCAGCAGCAGCTGAAAGTGAGCAGCGTTACAGGGCAGGATTTGTGGTGCTGCTCAGCCCGAGTGCAGCACAGCTGGAAAATAATGCGAAAAGTATTGAAATTATTATGGAAAACATGAAGAGCTCTTATGAGAACTGCAGGCTCCTGAAGCTCAAGAAACTGTACCATATGTGAGGCTGGCAGAGAGAGGTTTTTGGGGGGAATATAGTCCTTGGAGGAGCTAGTCCTGACAGTTTATCAAAGGCATAAAGCAAGACAATCTGGGAAAAATAAACAGAGCGACAGAGCCGCCTTTGTCAGGACAGGTTTGGGATACAATGGCTCGTGTTGTTGTTGCTTCCTGAGTGATCCTGCCCCATCCCTGCCAGCCAAGAGCTTTTAGTGTGCCTGATTACCCCTCTTTCATCTCACTGCCCCTCTCCTCAGGTGGAGCATGAAGTAACAGAGTCCCACCTGGAGCCGAGGCTGCTGCGCTGAAAGCTTTTCCATAAATTGCCCATTTTCTGTGTTTGTCCCACAGATGTGCCAGAATTCTGGTCAGGACTAGTAAAGCAGGAGGTTCACCAGCCCCTTAAGACTGGGTTTTAATGGTCTTTTATTCCTGTGGATGCAAGGAGATATTTTCTGGGATAGCTGAGTGTGCCTTGGCTCGCGAGCTCCCGGGGGGACGATTTGCTGTGCTCACTCAGCCTAGAAGGAAAGAAATAAACCTGTAACATCTGCAGAGTCGTAAACATCTTGAATTAAAAAAAAAAAAATGTGTTGCTAAGTATCAGGAGTGGAGGTTTTCTTCACTCCTGTAGGCCTCATCTCACACAGAAATGGCTATAAAGCCTTACATGCCCCCAGAAATGTGCCTGTGGCCGTTTTCAGCCTCTGCACACACATTCTGTAATGGTATCCATTATTAAAAATATTCTGTTCTCAATATAGGAAAGTCCTTAAAAAGACAGAATAGAGAAAATTTAGATAGGAGGAAAAAAGGCAGCATACATTACATATCATTTACAGATCATCTGGAACATCTTTGCTCTCCCCGGCAGGAGTCAAGAAATTTTCTTCCAAAATAATTTTGCTGTTGTAAGAATTCTTTCAGGCCATAAAAACCTTGAAGAGCTGCTTGTTCCTATTCTGCCTGCAGGCAAATTACAAAACTTGCTTCTCTGAAGAGAAAGAGCACCTGACACTTTTATACTTTCATGGCTTTGGTAATGGATTGTGCGTGGGGGATGCAAGGAGGATAAAAGAAAGAGGTGCATTTCCATATTTTCTTGTACAGTTGAAGAGTTGAAGGCAAAAAATCTAACATTCTGAGGGTCTGCAAGGCAGAAACAGAATTTAAATTTTCTTTATATTATTGATTTACTTTATTACAAGCTGCAAGAGAGGCACTGGAATTGTGGCAAATTCAAAATTCACAAAAAAAGCTTGTGCCAAGATGCTCTGCTAGGAGATCAGGGAGTGGAAGCACTCAAAACCTGTAACCTTTATCTTCTCTGTGGAAAGGTGCTTTGTTTTAGTTGTTGGTTTGTTTGGATTTTTGATTGTTTGTTTTTTAATCTATTGGGCGGAACGTTACCAGCTACTTCTAATTAGAAATTCATATATACAAATGCAGTAAATTGAGTATAACCAGAAAGTGCAGCTCTGGAGGGAGGACCAACCAAGCAGCAACAGCCACAAAACCGAGGTGGGTGATGCTCCAGAGCCCTGTTCCTGTTTCCTGGCAGGACAAGTGGAGGCTGGGAGCTGCCTGCTGCTCCTTTCCTTCCCTAAAGTGCAGCAGCGAGCTGTAAAACCGATCCAATGAAAGCCCTTAAGGTCTAGTGGGCAATCACCAAAACAAAAGGTGCACTTTTCTTTCAGCCCAGCCAGCACAACGTTTCTTTGATTAGACAGCTGAACGCCCGAGTAAATAAAGGAAGAAGATCATCACTTGCTCTTACTTTGGGAGCAATTAATAGTCCTTTGATAACAGACTATTTCCTTTTTTCCGGCTTTTGCATTGCCCTTCCTTTCCTTCTGCTGCTTAAGCACTCTCAATAGAGTTTCATCTGAAATTGTGGGCAGTTGAAGTCCTGATGGTTTTTATCTTTTCCAGGTGATTAATTTTGTTTAGTTTACTTGGTTTTTTTTTTTTCCCCTTTTGGTTTTGGGTTTTTTTGTTGGTTTGGTTTTTTTTTGTGCATGTGGGACACAAAGGTTACCTTTCTAAAACAAAAAAAATATGACAGGTTTCCTCACAGTATTTTTTAGTTTCCTCCCTGACTAACAAAATTAGGCTGAAATGTCTTGTATACACCGGATGGAATATTCAGTAATTTCATTTTCTTCCATTAAGGATTTATTTTCATTTCTTTTGACTGTTAGAAAGTTCCTGTGTATCTAGTTTATTAAGAAAAAAGAAGGGAGGAGGTGAAGGAAGAGAAAATTCCAACTGGATACGTTTCCGGAATCAAGAATCATGCTGGAAACTACATGGGTTTTTTTTCCAACTGAATGATATTTTTTTTGTTCAATTTGTGCTTAATATCATGCGTTAAAGATTTTCATAATTGCAACCACCATAAAATTAGATAAATTGTTGTTCTCCTTGTTACTGGTGATGATACTACTTTAGCAACAAAATTGATAGTTAGCAATCATGCATAATTAAATTTGTAAGTTTCACTCTGCAGCTGTGCATTTGTTTCCAGTCTTCCTGTCCCATTTAGATACTCATTCCAGGACTCTTTTTTCTCCTTGAAAACATGGGATTTTTGGGGTTTTTTTCAATGTTTCAAATAACTCTAGAACTGACAAGGTTCTAATCCATTTGCATACAGTTTAAATTGACTCGTGTGATTTAGCCCTGGCATAAGGGCTATTTTCCTCTCATGGTAATGGTGTAGAGTTATAAGCATTTAATTTATTTATTTGTTTCAGTGTTTTCCTAACCTTTTGTATTATTTTTTTTTAAAGGCAGATAGCTCCATGTAGGATATATGTATAATCTGTAAAGTCTTTTTGTTATGCCTTGAGAGCGAACCATGGAGCAGCCATACACTAAATCCCTGTCAGGTTTGTGTCTATGTTGGAACAACGTCAGAAGTGGCAGCTTGTTATTGGTGAGAGGGAAATGCAAGTAAACAAGGCTCTTCAGAGGCAAATTAAACTGTGCTCCTGCCAAAATCCTGAAATTATGCACAGCAGAGCAGCCTTTGGGCTGCAAATGGGCATTTTGTAACCATTTTTGCTCCATTGTGCTGTCTTTTTCCTGAGAATTGTGAATTTCTGGCCATTGTCTCAGTGAGCTGTGCTCCAGGGGTGGAATATGGTTCCCCCACCACCCTCCTGCAGGTCTTACCTTGTCTGAAGACATGAAGTCACAGGAGCAGTCTGATATTTCACATCAGTAAATATCCAGGCTGCAGTGCCATGGCTTGTCACCCAGTGGTCTGGAACTGGTACCAGGACGCAGCTGATGATGCTGAATTTAGCACAAAGTGTGGGGTTTGAGGTCTGGTGTGGCCAGACCAGGCTGACAGGTGATCCAGGTGTGGCTCAAGGCCTGTGCTCAGGTTTGGAGGTGTTCCCTGCCCACAGTTTTTGTGTGCAGGGACCAAGCAGTCTTTTGAAAAGGTTCATGTCATGCCAGACCATCCGCATTGTTCCTCCTTTGCTCATTTATATGTATATTTATTTATTTTATTTCTGTTTCTTTGGCTCTCTGTCTTTATGGCACAGAGTTTTTAATGTTCCACGGGTTTATTGCCATGGGATGAGTAATGCTGGAGCAGTGCAGGGACCAGATCACCCACTTTGAGGGTAAAACAGAAGGTGCCTCTCAATTCCCCCTGAGCCGGCGTGACGGGGCTTTGAGTCACCCTGACTCATCCTTCACCCCCTCAGAAAGCCCAGACCTACAGCACAGGAGAGGCAGAATTCCTCATTTGTTTCTGGTTGAATTTTCTTATTTGTTTTATTTCTTCATTACTTATCAGGCCGAGAATTACTGGTCCCATAAAAGTAATAATTATAAACAGATTTGTTCCTTCCCGCAGTGAGTACAGCAACCCCTGCTGCTGCTGCCTTCACCTTGTGGCAGGGATTTAAAACAAAAATCAACCCTGAATCCTTCTGTTTGGAGGGGTGACTCCCACCCTGGCTCCTTCTTTCACTATAACAGAACACAAGCTCTTGCTGATAGCCTTTATGAACTCCTGGAAGCCTTTCCAAGCAGCTTGCCTTTTTTTTTTCCTTTTTTCTCCTTTTTTTTCCCCCCTTTTTCTTGTTTGTTTTTCTTCTTTTTTTTTTTCTCTTCTTTTTTTTCCCTTTTTTTTTTTTTTTTTGTATTTTGTGTGTATGTGTGTGTTGGTTTTGCTGTTTCCTGGATTAAACCTCAGCCAGCAGCTTTTAACTAAAGCCCTGCTTCCCAAACACCATAATTCACCAGCTCGTTGCAGTGACACTGACTTTGTCCTGTGTTTTTAATATTTCTTCTCTGAAACAAGGCTCAGTTCTTGTCTCTGTTCCTGACAGGTAACATCTGATACCTTTAGGGAATGAAATGATTCCCTTAATCAAGTGGAAGGAACATTTTTTTAACCGCTGCCACAAAAACCGGGTCTTTAAAAGGATTGAATGCTTCAGGGAAATGCTGGAGCTGAAGGCATATATTTGAATGCCTGATGATATTGAGTTACTGCTGGATGTTATAAATAGCATTTGTTTCAGTGGCCCAAGGTGTTACCCCGGCAGCACTTTTGGGGAGGAAAATTACTGTTTCTTTTAAACACTGAGTATTTATGAAGTAACTCGCAAAGATCAATGTTGGAGAATTAATTAATTGCAAAGTTTTACAACTCAAAAGGCTGGCAAGGAGTTGACTGTGTGTGTTAATAAGGACCTGGGGGTGTTAATTCATATTTCTCAATTTAGGCAAACTTAGGTTTTGCTGTTCCTGTTGTGTTTTGATACTTTCCAGAAAAGACACAACCTGTAAAGATAAGGACTATTCCTGGGTTCCCAAATTTTGTGACATAAATACAGCACCCTGAGAAAAACCTATCTTAGCAACTGAGGGGACGTGTTCTACTTGAGGTATTCTTGTTCTTCATGGTGGTATCAATAAAATCACCATAAAACCTCTCTATTAATATTATATTATCTTTATATGAGTACTTTTCTCTCAATTCTGTGGATTGTTCGCCAGTTCCACATTCAAAAGTTATGAAAAACTTTCCTAGTCCATAAAAAGGGCAAAGGACACCCAAAATTTTGGTTTGTTTTGGTTTTTTGTTTACTTATCAGGAAATCAGTAGGACTTAGTCCAATCTAAGACTTTAAAAAAAAAAACCAACAATAAAACTTGTATTGATCTGGTGGATCTGTTAGAGGGTGAGCTTTCTGCACATTCACTGTGTAATTAACAATTAATAAGGCTGTCTGTAAAATTTAAATTACAGCATGTAATGTATCTATAATCAGCATTGCAGACCTCTAAATGTAGCTTATTTTTGTGAATGTTTGGTTCTTGCTCAGCACTTTCTATTTCACTTTTCAGCAGGCAAGAAATTTCCCTCTTCTGTTTTTCCTGGGAAGGGACTCATCACAGCTCCAGCCCTTCCACTTATCAAATGTAATATCAACATCAGGGAATGTATTCCCATCAATATTAGGAGCTTTATCAGCAGCTTGTAGTTCTCCTTTTGTCATCATTGATATCTTCTTTTTCCTCACAGCTTTTATTAGTGGAAAAGTCTGAAAAAGTAGGTCACTCCTTAGTTTCACAATAAAAAAAGTTTTCATGAGTGTGTAAGAATTTAAAATAGCCTTGCACTTTTCTAACAATGCCTTTACATGTTAAGGATTAGTGTAACAGTGGTGGTTCATGCCTGTGTTTTGTATTTTTGTGCTGAAAGATGAGAAGTGTGGAGTGCCTTAAAAGGTGAAAGGAAGGTGTTAACAATATTCATGTCAGTCTGCACAGGTAATTGGATTTTCAGAGTTGCCATGTTGGTAATTCGGGACATTTTGACTTAAATATATTTTTTTAAAGTCTGTTTTATTTCTATGTCCTCATTGGATCTGATACTTCAGCTTATGTTAATGAGTGGAGCTGACAAGTATATTAATTGGTATCAACTGCATGTCCTAACCTGAATCTTCAAATGACTGAAAAAAAAAAATAGACTAATGAGGCAAGCACATAACACAACTTCCAGGCCATTTTAATTTCTTTTTTAACATCTCCAGTACAACTATGGCAAATGGAGACCCTCATGGCAGGGCCTTGGACTGAATAACCTGAATAAAACTCCATTCCAACACAAACCATTCCCTAAATCTATGATAAGTTATTTACAATATTGCACACCTGGCAGCCAGTTCAGTTATTTTCACCAACAGAACAGGTACAATTCCCTCTCTTTTTCTGCTGGGCTGTTTTATTTCTTCAGTCATCACCCTGCAAAACATTATTGAAATTGTATTTCTTCCATTTGTGTGTCCAATATCTGTGATAAAACTTGGTTTATTGGTGACTTTCCATCAGTGAGGCAGCTCAGAAGCACACTGAATTTTGGGGCAGTGCACCGAAATTTGTAGATTATCCCCATCTTTGGGGATAATATAGAGGGAAAATGAAGCTTAAACTTCAAGTGAGCAGTATGGTCAGTGGCTGTGACTGACAACTGAAATTTCTCTGTTTTTTCATAAGAGTGGAAAGACAATCAGGTGACATTATGTATTATAAGGAATTATTACCTTGTGATCTTCATTGTCTCAGGGTAATGCCATTTACTGTCTGCAGATGTTTTTGAGCATCACTGTCATCCCTCTGAGACCAAAATGTCTGTTTCAGTGTGAGCAAAGCCCATAGCCAATATAAAAATGCTGTTTAAGGAGAAATTGCCAGTGGTGTTGGTTTTGGTTGTTTAGGTTTGTTTTTTTTTCTTTAACTTCAATTACTGTTGTGCATTTAATTTACATTTTTGTAGCATGGAAATATTCAACAATGCTTTCTAGGGTCATTAAGCTTGTATTTAGCAGGAGCACCTCTGGGGTTGGGATGAGTGACAGCTCATAAAATTCAGAGACACTGGAGACCTCTGTGTATGATTGACATGAAAAGCATTGAATTGGTTGATTTTTAGGAGTGTTTTTAGAGGCCCAAGGCATGAGGCTATGCATTTTTAAACTGGGTTCTCTGATACACTGTGTGAAATACTCTTATTTTCATTTTGCTTTACATCAGAATCATCTGCAGCCCTTAAAAAAACTAATGGAAAGGATAAGAGGGGTGTAGACTGCACATATTTCCAGGGGGAGGGGAGGGGGAAAAAAAGAAGGGAAAGAAACTCCCTTGTGGAAGGTGTTTTTTTTTTTTTTTTTCATTATTTTGAAGTGAATAATTGTTTTATTACCAGAATGCTGCAGCTTCTGTGCTTTGCTGGGTTTTTTTCCCTGGGAGTGCAGGGGGGTTGTGACACCTGAGGGGCCTCTGTCGCCCCAGCCATGGCACAGCCTTGGGGAGAAAGAGGTGTTGATGCTTTGGGATTTTAGCTTTTATAATTTTATATTCTCCATGTATTTGTGACCCTGCAGTTCTTTAGTGTGTAACTCCAAACCCCACACCCAGTGTCAGCTGCTGCTGTCCCATTCTGGGCAGACACAGCAATTCCTCTCCAGGCCTGGCAGCCAAGGACACCTCACTGCCCCAGGGCCAGAGATGCCAACAAAAGGGACTTGGGGGCAAACTGGGGGTCAATGACTTCATTACCTGCAGCTGGAATTGTTAGATTAACCCCAACATGCAAATGGATCAAACTTATAAAAGTGTGCAAACCTTTGGTCCATTTTTGGGTGTAGCCCCTGGGGGGCTTTTGCTGCCCAAAATGTACCTGAAGGTCTTTAATAAATATATTCAATCACTTTTTATTCCCTTAATTTCGTCTGGCCTCTGTTTTTAGGTAATCCCAAAAAGGCATCACTGTCTGTGTGGGGATCCTTGGCTGCCTCTGAGCACCCACCATGCCCAAACCTTCCTCCTCCACCTCTTCCTGCAGGACTTTGGGGTGATTCTTCCTTCTTTTCCCCCAAAATGTGTTCCCACCCTGCTGTTGGTTTCCTGACTATCACAGTGAGCAGTGAGTGTCGTGGAAGATGTGCTGCTAAAATGATGATCTCCGTGCTGAGGAGTCATGGCCAGCTGCTTAAAAACGTCAGCACTCGTAAACAAACCCCTGTTTTATGGAGTTTGTCATCCCCTGAAATGTCAACAGCAGTAATTCTCAATAGAGACCATCATGACAGAGACCTGGAAATGTGGGTTTGAGTTTTTTTACTGTCAAGGGGCTGTTTTTGGGTAGTCTGGGTTTATTGCAGATGCTAGGAGCTTGAAATGAATCCCATGTATTTTCTCACCCAGCCATCTGAAATCTGAGCTGCAGGACACTGCAAAGCTGGCTGTTCATGAAGCCTCTGCCTTAAAATCCTGTGGGAATATCCCCCTTTATCCATGGGTGTCCTCAGAAATGTCGTGTTTATTCTAAATACTAATATGACAGCAGCTGAATAAGTAACAGATCTGTGTTACAGAGCACGTCAGCAGTGGAATTAGTGGGAAAGCTGCAACATTTATTTATGTTTGACTCTCCAGAGCTGAGATTTGTGAAGGGGGCTGGTGCATTTTGAACCAGCACTGAATTTGCCTCTCTTGGTTGATAAAATCCACTGCCACTGCTGGTCAGGACAGTGCAGCCCCAACGTGAGCATCAGACTCTTTTTGCATTCATTGTGCAGCACCCTCTGAACACTCTGCCTGCATTCCTCAGCCAGCACTGCTCTCCTGGGATTCTCCTTTTTACATCTCCTCAGCCTGCACTGGAGCTGCTTGGGGTAGTGCTACACCTGGGAGTGAGCATTTGCCAAACTGGGACTGGAACAGGGTGCATGGCGAGAGGTGCAGACCACAGCACAGGAAAGAGAAGGGTGAGGGAAGTCACACTGCCCTTTTTAAAACTGTGCTTTTTCGTTTCAAGTCACTTCCCATCTCAAAAAGTTAGGTGGTAGGATAAGGGAGGAATTTCATTACATGCTGAAAAGGCTGGTTTGGGTTTTGATGGGTTTTTAGCTTCATGTAATACAGGAAATTATGCCTTCTGGAATTTGAAATGGTTGATGATCTATCCTGCCAAGTTACTTTACAGAAAGATACCACCCTAACTCAGTGTAGATATCTCAATTATTCATGTTCTGGACTTCACAAATCCACCATCTGTTACCTTAACATTAATGCTACTTTCCCAGTAGGTGTAAGCAAAATATAAAATGTGTTCCTACAGCTTTTGTGCTTATCAAAAAACAAATAACAAGAAAATGCATTGTTCCTTTATGCTAGAAACTCACAGTTTTGTCTAGTTGCTGTGCAGTAAACATGCTGCAATAAATTTATGAGGGTAAAAGGAGAATTGAGGTGAGAATAACAACTTCTGTGGCTACCACACATTCATCCTCCACTTTGGTGAAGCCTTGCCTTCCTGGCCACAGAGGTGTTGCAACTAAATCTGGTTTATTTGATATGAAAGTAAAACAAGTGGAAGAGCCAGAGGTGGGAGAGAAATTAAAGATGCATTTACGTGTCCATGGCAAAAAGTATTTATAACAAAAGAGAAATTCACCCCCAGGCAGACACCCCATCAATCTTTCTGTATTCCATGCAGTTTCCCATTTTCACATCCCAGTATCACTGCAGTCCTGTGGGGAAAATTCAACTCATTGTGGCACCCCAGCAAACTCCAGCTCCATAAAAACACTTTCAATTCAAGGCATTCATCTTTCAAGCATGTTCCATGTCATCTCAGGTATTTTCAAAAGAAAACAAAAGTGAATTAGACCTGCCTGGATGTGGCAATAATTTTGGCGTTTGGGGTTTTTTTGTTTGTTTGTTTGTTGGGTTTGGCTTGTTTTTTTCCTGTTTTGTGTTTTTATCACTTAGCTAACAAAAAGGAGCTGTTGAAGAGGAGTTTGCAGGTTGCATCGGGCACCAAAAGACTTTTTGCTGTGAAATTCTGAAATCACTGTCAAGCCCAAAGACAGGCAAACAATTCTGCACAGGTTTTACTGCATTAATACAATCCAGCTGATCCACAAACATGGAAATCTATTTGCTCTTCAAACCATGGCATAAAAAATATCAATTTCCATGACTCTCACCAATTGCCAAACATGATTATGCTCCTGCATCTATTATTTCAATTTGTCTGTAGAGGGAAAAAGAGGAATTTGAAGCAAGCTGTAAATAATAAATCAGAGTGGTGTAACACTTTTGTTTGCAGTGCAGGGAACTGGAGATAAATGTCTCAGCTTTTTGCTGAATATTCCTGCTGCTCTCCTGTTGCTTTCAGGGTTAGCATGGATAAACCTTGCTGGTGCACTCTGACAGGCCTAAATCAGGTAAAATAATGTTCTATATCACGTGATTCCACCAGTATAAAAGTTTTTATTTTTTGCCCCAGCACTGTGCACCCAGATCATTTTAGGGCACGAGGGAAAGGAGACCAGTGACTTTAAATAAATAATGAATCAATTACTTCATTCAGGGTGAAATTAAGATGTTAGTGCTTCCTATTTGCATGAAAATTACTCAGCCATGAAGGCCACAACATTAATGAGATACAAGGCTGTGACTAATGGTGTCACTGGAATTTATTGTGCTTCCCTTTGTCCAAACTCTCTGATTTTATCCTCATTCTTGTTCTGCTGTGCCTGGAGCAGGGTCAGAGGCAACCTTCTCCCACCTGTCCATGGTTCAAATCCCAGCTCACAAATGAACTATCATTTATCATTAATTTTATTTGTTATTCTCATTTATCGTTTATTGTTTACTTTATGAACTATCATTTGTTATTTATCAAACCCTTTGCTGTTTCTGAACTGTGTGAGTTCAGAAAATAAAGGGATTTCTTCCTCACTGCTTTTCTGCACTAACCTCTTGTTTTCACATCATCTGAGGAAGATACTGATACAGTCACATCTGGTATCAACCGTGTGGGGTTCAAAAGAGACAAAAAACATCAACCAAAAATGTCTAGAAATGTCCTACTTGGATTATTTTTTTTTTCCAAATGATGATTACATGTTATTAGCTTTGCTCCTGTGTAATCTGATTTTGGAGGGACAGATTGGAGTTTTTAAATAGTCAATGGATGAGGCTGCTTCACAATCTCACCATCAGTATCTTTTATTCGATTTCAAAAATTACGTTTTTACCTTTTTAAAAAACTTTACATTTGCAATTTACATTTTTACCTTTTACATTTTTAAAAGATTCTTTAGCACTGGCTGTCAGATGTTCAGAGGTTGTTTCTCTCTTACTCTGGGCAGTGTTTGGGTAGGAAGGATCCCCCTGGACTGGTACAAATAAAGGAGAACTGTCCCAAGTCCAGTCTCCCTTGCTGAAGTGTCTCTGAGAAGCCCTTTGTGACACAGGAGGCAGAAATCAGATGGGTCAGAGGCACAGCCCAGTGGAAATGAGGTTTTTTATAACTTGTGGGGACTTTCTTTGCAAAGATGGCAGAATAAGATGGTTGGATTACTCCTGGAGCTGCCTTAGGAGAGATCAATATGTGAGCACTGCTCCCACGACGACTGCAAGGAGAAATCTTGTAATTAATAATAAAAAAAATTGATTTTTCTGATGGTGGTGGTTTAAAACCACAGCTCTCAGGCAACCCTGTAGGAATAGAGCACTGCAGTGTTTGGTGAGAAAGTCCAGTATTGATTCAGTTTGATCAAATATTTCTCTTTATCTTTTGAGAAGCCTTGCTACATGGATGCTATGAGTGAAAGTTTGGTATTTCCAACACCTCCAGGGTCCCAAGAGACACAGTTCTTTTTTGTTACAGAAACTGTATTCTCCCTCTGTCTCCTTTGGAGTTGGACAATGTGTGTGAACACAGAACTGCACACAGAGGCAGAGAAGTGTAATTCCGTGTTTTTCTGAGGCTCGGGCTGCTGAATAGGTATCATTGTATCCGTGTCTCTTGAGGGGGGGAAAAAAACACTGCAAAAACTTCTTGGAGCTTTTTTTTGGTTGGGTTTTTTTTTTTTTTTTTTTTTTTTTTCTGGTGTGCAGCCTCCTTCTGACAGCTGCAGAGAGAAATGTCTTGTGGCTTTTCATCCCTTCCTGTGGCTCTGTGCTTTTCCTATCAACTGCCCCATAAATATTTTGCTGTAACTGGCACGGGGGATGCTCCTGGCGCGGGACCTCGGTAGAGTGAGGCACAGAACTCGGTGCCTTTGAGGCAGCTGGGGGCTGGGGCTGAATACCAAATCCTCCTGCTGAATTTAGGGACTTCACAGTCCCTCCTGTGCTCAGGTTTCAGCCATGTGCTCACTGATTCATGACCAGTTCATGTGCAGTGCCAGAGTTCATTCTCTGTTGTCAACAGTTTGTATTTATCCCTGCTCCACACCACGGGTTCCCTTCCTGTCTGTTCCCCTCCTTCCAGACCATCCTGCGCCTCTCTCTGTCTCATATTCTGCACCAGAAATCACTGATGTGCTAAATAAAACCCTTCAGGTTTCCAGTTTGGGCTTCAGATTGCTAGGAGACTTCTCCTTTCACAAGGAAAGAGGAAATTCCCTGTGATGGGTGATTAGATTGGATTGGATGGCCACAAAAAGAAAATCTCACTTCTTGCTGAAATCATCCTGATTGACAAACCAGGGAACAAATCCATGTGTGTTCCATGTTCACGTTGGTTCCTTTGCATTTGAAATGATTATTTGGGATATTTCACAATAAAATTGAAATAGGTTTCTCTTGTTGTAGGTAGGTGGGGGAGGTAGTGATACAAGGAATTACAATTTCCCATGAACAAACAAACAAACAAAAACAAGAAAACCAAACCAAACCAAAAAAAACTTAACAAAAAAACCCTAGAGAGATCTCCTGTAATGCATGTGAAGAGATGCTGGCACGTGTGGTCTGGAATTGAAATAATGTGTTTGGGGTTTTGGAAACAGAACCAATTTAGCCAATAAGACACCAAACTGCAATGGTATTTTTGGACTATGTTGTCTGAGTTATGGAGACTGATGAAAAAAATCTCCTTGGTGTGTGACAGCAAAGATTAGCATGAAAATCACAGATCTGTTTTTATTATCAATGGCAGGATAATATTGGTTTCATCTTAGGGATATTTAGCCCTGTACTTTGGTTCTTGCAGGGAACATTGTTACAGTTGGGTTTTTTTGTTTTTTTTTTTAAGGAAAAGCATAACTTGGTTATGGGTGGATGTTTAAGTGTTATACAATATGGCTTTAAACTTTTCCTGCAATTAAAGCCTAATCCAAAACACTGAGGCACATTATTAATTTTATGCTTAACTGGAGCATTTTTTTCAACAGGCCTATTCATCTACTTAAAACTAAGCACATGCTTAAGTGCATTGTTGAACTGGGGCCAGAGTTGTTATGCTGAAGCAAAAGAGAGAAAAAAAGAAAAAATAAAACCAACAAACCACATCATAAAAAAAAAAGAAAAAATTATGCCTAACAGATAATATTGGTATTCCTGGGATTAAAATGTTCATTTGCAGAAAAGAAAGAGCTCCAGTTATCTGCAGGCACAGGTGAGGCAGGCAGCTCTGGGCTGCTGTTGCAGGGATGAGATTGATGCTGCCAGGAGCAGCAGCCACTGCTGGGCACCACGTGAGGCTTCCTCAGACCAAAACAGGCTCTGGGTCCTGAGGAGGGAGCACAGAGTCCCACACCCCATCTCCCCACAGACCACGTTTGTCTGAAGAGAAAACTAAAAACTGAAATTGCCACTTAAACCTTCTCACAGACATTTTTATTTATTTTTTTGTATATTAAGTTCGGCCATGTTGGTTAAAATTTCTGATTTTAAGGGTTTTGTGTTGTTGTTGTTGTGGACAGGTAGTGACACCAGCAGCAGCAAGAGCACCATGGTGGTAAATTATTCATGGAATTCCTCGCTGGTTTGGGTTGGGAAGGACCTTAAGGCTCATCCCATTCCACCTGCCCCTTTTCCACTGCCCCAGGTTGCTCCAAGCCCTGTCCAGCCTGGCCTTGGTGGTGACAGATGTAGAGTAAAACATTGGTCACCAGTATTTGTAGGAGCTGAGTGCAGCCCTGAGCAGAGTCTGCCTCAGGAGGAGCAGGATTCCTGCAGGAAACACTGAAATCAAACCTTTTATTATAATCAAAGGACAGTCTGGGAAAGGAGGGCCACCCCAAGCAAACAGATGTTGCATTTTTTTTACTTTTTCTTCTGTGTTCTCTTCCCTTTTTGTCCCTGAATTGAGCAGAGCACCCACACTGGTCCCCAGCACTGCTGTAGGGGTCCCCCAGCTTTAAAGCTGGGTAGGTGTAAAAGTGGTTTGTAACATCAGGGAGCCTGGGCAAGAAGAGGAAGAGGCTATTGTGTTGTAAACAGTGTAGTTGCTATGGAAACTGGAGAAAAACGGAGAGAGGGGAGGGGAGAAGATAGAATTGTTGTTTTTTTTTCTTTTCCTTAGTATTGAAATCATATCTGTGATTACTGACCATGCTTCCTGTATTTGTTTAGGTAACGTAGTGGGCAAATATAATTGTTTGGGAAGTGCCAGGAGTCCCTGTGTGTTGTTGCATGCCTTGTCTGTGAGGCAAGGATGCTTGTACTTAACAATTATCTACTGAAAACAGTTGACCTCATGCTCGTGTATCCTGAGCTATTCTGCAGATTGCCACGGTTCTCATACAGAGCAATGTATGTTGTCTAATGATTTGTTAACTTTTCACTTCTTGGCCCAGGTTTGGGCTGTAAAACCACAGTCCTGCTAATTACAAAGAATCCATGTCTGTGTTTTCTTTACGTGGCCGTGCAGGGGAGTAAAAAAAATTAAATGTTAGGGAGAGGAGTTAGGGTTTTTCAATTTTTTTTTTTTTTCATATAAAATGTTAAGTGACCTGTGGCAATTTCCAGAGTATTTCAGTGTGTTCTCTGATGTTTAAATTAAACTTTACATCATTTGTTATAGTGACACCTGCTGCCCTTGTAATGGTTAAGTGTATGTGAGTACACAGAACCCACTTTTCAAAAAAATTTATAACTCCACTGTAAAGATTTTATTCTGTGCTGAAACTTGGCACACAGGCTTTTTGACTAGGAACAAATTATTCTTTTAAAAAATGTGTTGGGGAGAAGTTGGTCATTCACAAGAGCTTACTGTGCAGTAAAGGCAAGCTGATTTTACTGACACATTTATCTGTTTGTGCCTCTGTAACTTGGAATATGAGGTTGAAATAGTGCATTTGTCCAGTTTTTCTGTCTTTAAATCTCAATTCAGGCAACTGCTTAGATCCCTGGTGGAAATAGACCTGATTTTTTTTTTTCCTTAGTTCACTTCTTAATGTTTCTCTCTGTCGCAGACAATTTGATTAAAGATTGCTCAGCAAGGAGCCCAGATGGTTTTCAGCCAGAGAAGAGGCATTCCTGGATGAAATCCTGGAAAATTCCTTCAAGGCTGTCCCAGTTTCTAGGTCTTTCAAACCTGCTGCTTGTGGAAACAGCAACAGGTGATGTTCTTTCATGTTAAGGCTGGATTTTTGGGTTTTTTTGATAACTATTTCCCCCAGTACTGAAACACCTGGGCAGGTAATCACTGCTGATAGGTATGTTTGTTTTATGTGGCATTTTCACCTTTCTAAAATGGCTGTGAGCTTTCCAGCCTGTTTGCTGGAGTCTCCTCCAACATGCCTTTGACAAAAATCCCTTGCACACCAACCTCGTTGTCTTTCTGGTTGTGTTTTACTGGGAATAGTAAAATGAATAAAAACTGGATTTTTTTTTTGTTTGGGTAATCATGTGAATACAGGAAACATTTCTTTCCCAAGCACCACTGAATTAGTTTATCTGCATAGAGCCAGGAAACAAAACCTGAAGCAAGCACATGGAGGGTAATAGTCAACGACAAGCACTGTATCAGTCTGTAGAAAATGAAGCAAATTGAATTTGTGCAATCAAGGCAATTGAGTGGAACTACGACAAAGTGCACTGCACTCCTGAAACAGGCTGCCTGCATCTAGTAAAATGTGCCCTTTCCCTTTACATTTTGTGGGTTCATCTAAGGTTCCCTTGTTTCTGGGAAGAAAATCAGGAATTCTGTCCTGAATTCTTGCCTTTGTGTCCTGCTGCTGAAGAGGTTGGTGTTAAAAACCACAGATAAAATAGCAATAGTGACAGAGGCATTGCAAACCCTCCCTGTGCTCCAGCTGCACCTCTAGAGGTGAGAAATGCCCAAAGGAGTCTGTGCTGAGCATCACCTGCAGGTGGGGTGTGAGGGTGGAGTGGGGACTGTGGCTGCATCCTCGGGGCTACCATGCGGATTATCCCAGGGCAAAGATTATCCCAGGAATTATCTCAGACCTGTTCCTCATCCCTGAGCATGGCTGGCATCAACCTACAGCTCTGTCCCCGTGGTAACTCAGTAACCAGCAGCAGCACCAGCACTGGTGACTGTTTATCCAGAGTCTAGACATTTTATATGAGGTTAAGGGCTCTGTTCTCTGTTTTATAAGGGAGCAAACACAAGTTTTTTCTTATTTTTTCTTTTTTTTTTTTTTTTTATCCTGGTCTTGTGGTAGCATGACGGGTGCTTTGGCTGTGTGCTGTGCTGCCCAAACAATCTCCAAAGTCAACAACCTGCTGGCTTTTTGGTTTGGGAAACCTGCAGAGTGTGCCCTCCTCCAGCTGCAGAAGGGGAGAGTGGAAACTCACCTTGCACCAGGAGCTCAGCATCACCACTGAGAGCCCAGCAAATGCAGCTGCCATGCAGGAGCCTCAGGTGGTTGGGTGGAATGGCTTTTTTAAGGTCTTTAGGAGAATATTTTCCTGCTTTGGTCTGATGTTTGTAGAGGGACTGTAGTTCTGATAAAGAGGGAATATGGTAAAATGCCTCATAGTAAACAGGCTTGTTGGAAAACAGGTGGAGGTGAAGATCTGCCATCCCCATTGCTCTTGGGCAATGCTGGCAGAAAATGTGTCACAGAATTTCCTGAGTCAAAATATTGGTAAATGAAAAAAAAAAAAAAAAAAAACAAACTGAGTTAAGTGGTAGGTGCATCCTAGTAGATGCTGATTGTGCTGATCACAACAAAAAACAAATATGTAAACACAGAGATTTAACTCCCATATCTCTGCATAACACCTCAGAGTTCTGTGGTGAGTGATTCATTGGACCAGATCCAAGAATGCAGCCTTTTGGAAGAATAAACCTTGCCAACCTATTTCATGCCTGCTTTAACAAATTATCTGGGTTGGTTTCCTTCCTTTGTGTGCCCTGTGCTCATCATCCCCTCGGGCTGGTGCTCTGTGACATGAACCCACCAGCCACGAGCTGAGTCCCCACGGGCCCCGTGCTGGCAGTGGAGGATGCACACCATCATCTGCCCTGCTTCCAAGGCGCTAAAGTGTGCAGAAAAATGTTCCACTCCTTTGTGGAACCGAGCATTGGAAATGACACCCATTAAAGTCAAACGTAGGAAATGCTAGGCAGTGGAAACACAAAGCCTTTTCTGTTAGTTTTGTTTTTCTGGATGATTAATAGCCAAGCTGCCTGTAGTCACCAAACTTCATTTCACTCAGTATTGAACAATCCCCCTGCACCAAGCCTTGCTGGGCAGCCAATAACTCAGTGAGACAGTGTTTATACAGCAAAAATCGGTGTAAAATACACAGGCAGAGCTGCAAACTGTTCTGAGTTTCTGTTTACATTCAATGCATAAACAGCAGAGTGGCTCGGGCCGTGTTTTGTGTGTGCAGCACTCACATTGCAGAGCCCAGCTCTTGTGTGTACACAGCCCACACATAAATATTTCCCATTATTGTGTCCAGTCGGCAGGGCTTTGTCGGAAATCAAGTGCCCGTGACCAAGGGCTGTGCACAGAGTGTGTTGATGCGAAGTTTATGTGACAACAGTAATGGGGCACATTTCCCCATCACAGATAAGGACACTTAATATTTGTACGGCGCTTTCCACTTTAAAAACATTTTGGAAACATTAATTAGCACCGGCCTATCAAGGGAAAAATAATCTGAGCCATGGATTCCTGAGGGTGAGGGGAACCTTGGAAAGCAGCAGTGCCAAAAGGGACTTAAAAAGTAGTAACTGACAGCAAATTAGGCATGACTTTGGAATACTGATTTGACAGCAATAAAGACCAATTCAATTTCAGCCCAAGAAGCAGAGGTCTCCTGTCGCTGGGGATGCTGAGGTCTCGTTAGCAGGGAGGTACTGACAGCTGGAGGGATGGAGGGAAGAACTCCGTGCACAGGAAAGGAATTTGGAGCCCGGATTTGTGAGGGATGGGTTTAGGTTAAATACATACAGGCTGGCTACAGGACAACAAAGGAAACATTTGATAAGGCTTGAAGAGTTTCAGCGCAGAGCAGAGAATGTAATATGAGAAATGGGATTAGGGAAGATGACTTGAAATGAGAAAGAGCTTTTGGGCAATGTATTAAGAAATTGTCAGTTATATTTATTGGCTCGCAAAATAGTGTTTCCAGAGGAAAAAATGGAGCAGCATCTCTGGCTGAATTTAACAGTGTGCTGCAGAAATACTAATAATGAGGAAGAGTTCTGGGGGAAATAGATCAGTTTTAAGAACTCCACAGAGCTTGTTTCTCTTCACAATCCTTTATAGGGTAAATAAGGGCCCCTCATCTAATTCTGTACTCTGGAAAACTGGTGTAAAAGGAGAAATTAATTATTTTGTGCATGCAGGAATGCCAGTGCAGCCCTAGATCTGTGCACAGATAGATGTGCACTGCATTCTGGCAAATTGCTCTTTGTTGTCAGGGCATCCTGACTCCTCGTTGAGCACCTTGTTTTCTCAGGAGTTATTTCTATGGATAAAAGGCATGTTTTCCACTGGCATCACCTCATTTTCCCCGTGCCTCTTGCAATCAGGCTTTAATGTTCTGAGATGAGCTGAACATGCTGGAAGTTGGGATTTCATTAAGGGTACCAAGGCAACCAGGTCAAGGGATAGTTGTTTTGCTGAGTGATGTCCCCAGCCACACTAAGGAGCAGTTTCAGCTGGAGTGACCTGCTCTGGTGGGAGAGCTCATCTTTGGGCTGTGCAGAGGAGCCCTGCAGTGTTCCCAGTGTTCCCAGCTCCTATGCAGGGAGGGTTTGTGCTACAGGACTTTCCCAGTTTCAACCACAGCATCTCTGTAGGAGAGCACAGCGCAGTGTATTTTGCAAAGCAGGCTGCTTATTTCTTTGAATTTGAGCATTCTGTTTAATTGAATATTCAGGTTTTTAGCCATATCTGAGGCTGTGACCTGCTGGGGGGTCAGATTTCCAGCTCCTGGGTGCTGTGTAAGAGGATTTGGGCTCTGCAGCATCTGTGTTCTGGGCAGAGCCTGGGGGAGCTGGGCTGGGCAGGCTGCAGGAGGGAGCACTGCCAGGGGATCCATCCATCCATCCATCCCTCCATCCATCCATCCATCCATCCATCCATCCATCCATCCATCCCCCATCCATCCATCATCCATCCATCCATCCATCCATCCATCCATCCATCCATCCCCCATCCATCCATCCATCCATCCATCCATCCATCCATCCATCCATCCATCCATCCATCCATCCATCCATCCATCCATCCACCCACCCAACATCCCCAGGGCTGCCCGAGCACGGGCCGGGCTCTGCCCAGTGCTGCCAGTGCCAGCAGCAGCAGCAGTGCCCATCAAACCAAGGGCAGCAAGGTGCAGGGCAGCAGGAGGAAGAACTTGTGTCCCTGGAGGGGCAGAGCCCTGGAACAGCTGCCCAGGGAGGGCCTGGAGTGTCCCTGGCTGGAGACAGCCCAGCCCAGCTGGACACCTTCCTGTGCCCCTGACCAGGGCTCCCTGCCTGGGCAGGGGATGGACCAGGTGATCTCCAGACATCCCTTCCTACCCCAAATATTCCATGATTTGCAGCTCTTTATGGTATTACACCCACTGCTTTTACATCTTTGAACCTACAGGTTCCTGCTACCAGGAGTGCTTCTTTCTGCAGGATTATGGTAGTCAAGTCAGGACTAGCAGAATGAGATTCCAACCAAAGTATTTTTTTTTTTTTATTTCTTTTTCAATGCACAAGATCCTGTTTTGCAGAATTACTGGGAAAAAGTCTTGACTTGAAGGGAGTGCTGTATAAAAGGCTCAAAAGTTGGAGACCTATTAGTGTGAGGGACCCCACTGACAAAACACAAGAGTAATAAAGTAATTAAAAGAGAAGAAAAAGAGGAAAAGATTTTGTCTTTCCATGACAGAAAAAAACAGGAAAAAAAAAAAAAAAACAGAACAAAACAAAGACACATAGAAGCCAAAGGAAAAAACCCAGCTGGGTTGCTGCTGATTCACATTCTGTTTTGGTTTCCTCAGAACAGGTATTTTTCCATCCCTCCCTCCTGCAACAGGGCAGGAGCATTGCTTGTTGAGATGCTGGAGGGCACAGCCTTGTCAGAATTACCAGGGGAAGCTGCTCTACTGCCGTGGCTTGGTCCTGCCTAAGTTCCTCCTGAGACTCAGCTTTGCTGGAAAGCACCCAAAGATTCTTTGCTTTCTGAAGTGCCTTCCATGAAAGAAAAAAAAAAAAAAAAAAAAAAAAAAAGCTGTGTCTGATGGCAGCAGCAAAATTCCATAAATTCATCCATTCCAGCATTCCAGCATCAGTCCTGCCAAGGCAGGCACGAGTTTGTGCCTTTCCTGCTTCCAGGGCCTTTAACAATGCACCAACAGGATGCAGGGTGGAAAACAGCCATGAAAACCACGAGGCTTGCAGAGCCTCGTGTGCATTGTGCCACATGCAGCCCCTTAGCTGATTTATTGCCCTCACGTTTCCCTCTTGAATTAAATTAAGTCATTCTCTTCCGAGGGAGGGGGGGTTCTTCCAGTGTGAAATGTTGTTTCTCCTCTAATGCCTTGTGGGTAAATGCACAAGAAGTTTAATGGTGGGTTTGACGTAGCAGTGAATTCCTTGCAGTGGTTTGACAATCCCTAACAGCTCCTGCAGCAGCTTTCATTCGTTTAATTGTAAAATCCATTGCAAATACTTTTCATTATCTAGGAAAATGTATGCCCTATGGTTGATTTCCATAGCTTAAGGCTTTGGGGATGGGAGTTAAATTTTCAAAACTTTTCCTAATTTTTTCTCGTTTTTTTTCCTAATACCCTAAAGAAAATGCTTTGTCTTATTACTTGGCTAATTTCCCTGAAATGTGGAATTGTGGAATGAGGTCTTGTTTAAACAGCTTCAGACTATGCATTGTGTTAATGCGGAAGATTTTAGGAGGAATAAACTCTGTTCCAGTAAAAACACAGCAATAAAATTTGCAACCTACGACTCCTCTTTGATCACTTAGATTCTTTGGGATTTGATTCCCAGCATTGCAGATTGGGTCAGTAATTGATAGTTCATTGTGCTGCCATATAATTCATGGGGTTTTGGTGGAGTTTTTTATTTTTTTGGTTTTTTGGGGCTTTTTTTTTTGCAAAACCACAGCAGAGGCATGACTGCCTCCTGGCCAGGGTGAAAGGACTGATTAGGCAACAGGAACTTGGATCCCTGAACTGCTTCTTCATGCTGGGCTCTCACACTCTTGGCAGAGTCTGGAGTTTGTAATCGTGGCTCAGCTGTTTGTGTGCAGACAGAGCAGGGCTGTGATGTGGAAAGCAGCATCAAAGGGGAGGACAGTGGGGGAAGGCAGGAGTGCAGGGCTGTCTGTGGGCAGGAATTGGGTAAAAAAACCAAATTTTTCACCTAAGAAATAAAACCATCACAATGCCTTTATGGAAAATTAACTAATCCAACCAAGCTACAAGGGCAATCTGTCTTTATTTCAGTGATAGTTCCCTCAATTAAAAGCAGGCATTGATGGCCAATTGTTTGGTGGTTTTATCTTCTTTGGGGTTTTTGGGGTTTTTTGGTTTTTGGGGTTTTTTTTGTGTTTTTTATTTGGTTGGTAGGTTGGTTTTTGTTTTTGGGGGGATTTTTTTGGGTTTTTTTGGGGGGGGGGAGGAAATCTGCCACAGTATCATTAAATTATTATTCCACAGAGCTGTAGACAAAGAAATATCTTATGGTTCAGATCAAACCTGGTAAATCCCAACCTGGAATTACTCATCATTAGCTGTGTTAGTGAGAGTCGTTTTCCAAAATCAATTCTGTCATTTTGGATTATTTTCTGTGCGGTGTATGTCACAAGTGTTTATCTTGACAGAAGGCAAGATACACTCCCCTCTGTTCTAAAATTAACTGTTAGAGTTGAAAAATAGCTTGTAAGCATGAATTGCTATGATAAACATATGGGAAGTTATTTTTCCACGTCTTTTGTTGTAGACCTGTTGGAAATTTCCATTAAACTTGAAGCCATGGCTGTCCAGATCAGAGGATTTGCCTGAATTAATATTCATTAAATACCCCTTTGACACCCAAGTATAGAGAGAAAGGCATGTTTAATCATTTGGTTGCAAGGGATTCTTTTAGTGAGTTTCTGTCAGCACAGAAATTCTAAGTGATCAATGTACAGAAATGATTATCTTACAGGAAAAGGATTACCTGAGAAAATGCTTTTTTTTCACCTAGCTGTTACTGGTTTAATATTTACCCCTAGACTGTTTTTAGTGTATTCACCCAGAAACAGGAGTTCAGCTGTGGGACACAAACTGGAAAAGCTGGAAATAAACACTGTCCTGTCCCAGGACTCTTCTGTTCCCCTCTCTGGCAAAAAATCTTCAAAACCAAATTTAAATTGGTGCTCAGTACCTGTCTACTTTGCCTGGCAAACATACAGACTAAATGCCTGTCTTTCCATCAAGTGTTAGACAAACCCCAGATCCCAGCTGTATATCTGGTGTGGCTTAAAAGGGAAATATAAATACATTTTCCTGTGATGGGGAGGACACCTTTAGAAACTCAGGTGTGAAGGGGAGTGTAATCTGCATTTCAGGTGGAGTGTGTTGCAATATATGAATCTATGAATATTCATTAATATATGAATATTCATTCCTACTGGATGTAAGCCTTATGCTGGACATACCATTCCATTTTGCAAGCCTTTTTTTTATGTTTTTTTCACATCTCTGCCCAAAACTGTGTGACTGAAGTTGGAGGGAGACCCAGTGGCTCTGTGGTTTTGTCTGTGAAACAGTCACATCTAAGGCAGACCAGAGCAGCCCTGGTGACAGGAACATTGCACAACACATTTCAGGAAGGGCAGTGGGAATTGCTGAGCATTTTATCTGCTGGGAGTAGGAAAAATGCTGTATGTGGATGAGTGTAATTAGGTCATTGCTGTATGTGCCCAAAGCCCCAGTTTCCCAATGTTTCTTGGAATTAAGGAGGATGTATATTTAAATGTGTGCCTTTGATTTGGCTGAAAAGCATAGCCAGGCAATCCCCCTGATGCCTGTACATAATTGCATGTATATATTTATGTGCAGAGCTTCACAGACAGAGATTATTCCAAGGAGGATTGGCAAGAACATCTCCTCAATCGCCTCCAATTTCAGATAAATACAAATTGCCAGGCTCTGGAGCATCTCTGGTGCTACACAACTCCATGAATATCTGTCATTTAAGGGACAAGTTCAGGGGCTCTGTGGGCCACAGTCATTTCCTTGGATTTCTTGTGGAGGTGGGATACTCCAGGATGTGATGAGTGCCTGAGCCCAAAGGCTGCAAGGGAGCCTTTTGGGTTTGTTTGGTGGTTTCATCTTCTTTGGGGTTGGGGGGGTTTTGGGGGTTTGTTTGTTTTTTTTTTTTTGGCCAGACAGCCACTTAGCAAACTGAATTTAAGATGTGCTGGGGAAAAAAATCTGGATTTGGATATTTCCCAATCCCTTGTTTAAGGCTGCTTCATTTTCCCTTGCACGGTAGGGTTGCAATCTGGCCTTGCCAAACAGCCACCAGCACGGCATGCTTTACTTCCTTGTGCTTTTTGCTTTAACAGCAGCCTCACCAGTGCTCTCTGTGTGACTCTGCTTGGTGCTGGCACCTCTGGGATGGCAGATGAGGGGGTGAAGAACCTGTGCAGCTGCAGCTGGGGAGGGGGACAGCCCTGCAGCCCCCAGGTCAGGGGGGCTCAGATCCCAGGGCAGGATCCCTCTGTGGGGCAGGGGCTCCCTGGAGGAGGCTGTGACCCCAGGCTGGAGCTGGGAGAGGAAGAAGCCCAGGCTGGAGCAGGTTTGGTGGGGATGTTGTGAGCTGGAGTGGGACCCTTACTGGGGGAATTCCTGAAGGACTGAGCTCGTGGAGAAAGGATCCACACTGGGGCAGGGAAGGAATGTGAGAGTCCAAGCCCTGAAGAAGAAGGAGCTGAGCCCACCTGTGACATTCTTGCCCTCCTCAGCTGAGGATTGGGGACAGGGCAGCTTTGATGGGCACTTGGTATCCAGCCAGGATCAACCCACAGCATTCCTACTTCCACATTGAATTTCTTTCCTTTTCTTTCCTTTTTTTGTCCTCTTCCACAGAGGATGCTCTTCATTTCCTGTTGCACACAGAAGCACTTGTGAACACACCAACTCAGCAAAGCCCTCAGTGACTCTGGAGCTCACTTCTCCACTTAGGGAGTTCACCTTTGGACAGGGCAGCAATACATCCCCCACTGGAGGTTCTGCTGGAGTGTGGTGTACTGAACCTCCCAAAAAACCCCTTCCTGACCCAAAAGCTGCCTGTGCTGCCCCTCTCCCAGTTTGGACCCACACTGGGTCCTGCCAGGGAGGTGCTGTGCTGCTCTTCCTGTCCCTGCAGGGTTTGGGGTTTGCCACCAAGACGTGTCAGGCAGTGAGGGTGGGACAATGAATGGGGTTCAGTAGGAGATTGGGTGTTTTGGGCACAGCTTTGGGACAGGCAGCCCAGGCACACCTGGGGCAGTGTGACCAAGGCCAGGAAGAGCTTTGGGAGGTGTGGTGCGACCCCTGCTCACCCTTCCCCAGACACCACCTTCACCCTGCCAGGAACAGCCTCTCCAGGAATGGGGTTTTTGTCCAAACTTGGGTTGCTCTGCGTGGTCCCCAGGAGTCCCATGCCTTCCTCTCCTACACCCAGCTTTGTAAACTTCAATTTTTGATCCTTCTGCTGGTATTTAATCATCAATAAGGCATTTTCAGCAGCACAGTGGCCCCTTAGCTTCAAGCTGTGTGGAGAACAGGTGAGGCAGGACAGTGTCTGTGAGGGAATTTGAATCATCTGGGCTTTCTGCTTTGAGGAGAAGTGTCTTCAGGTTCATTATTCCCTTTATTGATTTAATTCCAGCTGCTCGCCTCCTATCGATCTGGACTGGTCACCAGAGACACTTTCACTGGAGGTTTTTGTCTTTTCAGGCAACTGTTGGAAGGAAAATCCCCACTCCTTTGAAATAAGCATCATCTGGGAAGGTTTTCTAGGAATGTCTGGTTTTATCACTCTCCTGCTGCCTAATTTGTGATTGCTGACAGTAATGGACACACAGAAGTGCTCAAGATGAATGACTCAATGTGATAAAGCAGCAACTTCCCTTCCCCTGCCCCTGCCCCCAAGGCTTCATTCCTTTTTGGTTTTTTTGGGTTTTTTTTTTTGATCCAAACTTCAAAAGGATTGTCCTGGATGTTTATGCTATCCCATTTTTCATCCCCCTGTGCAAGAGGGGGACGGGTGTTTTCATCCCCTCTCGTTTTTGAAAGCAGCAATAGAGAAATCTTACAGGAGGTATTTCCCTTTCATGATTTTCTGCTGCTTAAAGCCATGGGGAGAACTGTGTGGTTTTGATAAGCCCCCAGTCCACTTCCAAACATTCTGAATCTGCTGGTTTTTGTAATGCTGGGATCAGCTCTAGGATGCTTAGAGGAAGAGAAGCACCTCACTACACAAATTGTGCCTGGGAGCACGAGCATTGCTTGCTGCTGTGGTTTTGTACAGCTGTAGCAATCAAATAAGAGGGTTGTTCCCCTTTTTATCTTGTCTGCCAGCTCTTTCTCCTGCCTGTTGAGCTCTTGCTGTTATCAAGAGTCAGTTGAATGCACCTGATCTTCAAGCTGTTGTGAGGGAAGGGCAGGAGCAGTTTAGGTTTGAGCAGCCTCCTTTCTGTAAATACAGAAATCAGAAAGAGCACCACTGCAATTTCCCTCACCCCGCCAAGAGCCTCGAGGTCCTTGCAGTATTTTTTCACCAGTAATAGCAAACTTATTCTTCTCATTTATAATTTTATTGGTGGTTTATGGAGTGTTCTGCAGTTAAAATGTTCTGCAGTTAAAATCTGTTTCCTTGCATTCCCATCAGAAAACAGCTTATTCTCCTCCTTCTAGGACAGGGAAAGTGGAGGCTCCCAAGAATTAGGCTTGAAACTTGACATTTTGGCAGCACCAAACCCTGGCTGTAATGGCTCCTGCTGGGTCCCACCAGGTTTAGAATGAGATTCTGTTACTCTTGCCTGAATATTTTATTACAGTTAGCAATACTGAGGATGGAAATGTAGGAAGGGTTGGAAACCCGGCTGGTAAATTGTCTTAAAAGTGATGTTGGTTATTTAACAAGTTAAGCTAAGCTCAAACTGAAAACCTGTGCTTCAGACTAAATTGTGGATTCCTCCCCCCACCCAATGATACCAGGAATGTCTTTGGTCTGCCAGATTTATTGGGAAACTATTCATTTTTATTTATAATAATGCTTTAAAATGAATTCTAAAAAGGCTCTTTGAACAACTAGTTTTTTTCTTTTTTTTTGCATCACTCTGTACTATCTGAGCTGCCTATTCTGAACATGAGACTTTATCCCATATTTCCATTTTATTTTATTTTGTGATCTGCTCTTTTAGACGGGAATTCCTGTGTCTTGCTCTTTCAGCTTCCTCTCCCCTCTCTCCTTTGCACAGATACCCATTTCAGACAGAATCAGGATTCAGATGCTCAGTCTGTCACAATCCCAATTGACAGCAGACAGTGTCTTCCCTGTGCTTGTGGGCCGTGGGCTGACTATTGAACCTAATTTCTTTTCCTCTGGAAAGAAAACAATTGAGACATGAGGTGAGGAGGTGCACTTGAAAAATATGCATTATTCTTCCCCTTTTTCCCAGTAGCACAGGGTGGGTAAAAACCACATGGGTTCCCACTGAGAGGAGCTGTTCCCAGAGCCCCAAGATCCAGCTGCAGCTCCAATTTCAGTGCTATTTCTGGGTTGTTTTACCAGGCAGCAGCACCTATTGAATATGTGAGCCATGATTATTCTCCCCTGATTGACACCTGCCTTCTCTTAATAAAGTCCCAGTTGCATGGTGTTCCCTTTTCTCTTCATGCTTTTAATGTGAGATGAGAAATTCCTGTACAGCACTGTGCTGAAACTCAACAGAAAGGCAAACTACCTAAAGTTTTCAGTGGTGGTGCAGCACTGGGATCATTTTCAAGGCTCTCTGGGGATTAAAACTGTAATGTTTGTGGTTTGGATGCTGCTTTGAACCAGAGCAGCACCAGAAAATTTTCTGGGCATGCTTTGGGGTTGTACTAATATGTCAGAGCTGAAGGTAAGAATGTGGCTTGGGCTGGAGTTGGGGCAGCTGTGTATAGAAAATTACTGTACACTGGTATCTAATCACTTTTGTCACATTTTCACTGCATTCTATGTTTTCTGCTGCGGTGTTCCTGTTCCTGTGCATTGTGTGTGGGGTGTCTTCAAGACTCTGGGAAGTTTCCCTGGCCTTGAGAGGACACAGGGCCATGAAAGAGAAATCCACTGGAGAAGTTGCTGAACACACCAAAAGCAACCTGGGCAGAGTTGAGTTGACCCAAGGACAGCTGTTCCCACATTGTGGAGAGCTGGTGGGTCATCCCTTAATTTCCTTTTTTCCTACCCTGACACAGCCTCTTTCCTCCTCACAGGAAGGTGCTGATTCCATCCCAACACGACCCAGAACTGCTGAGTGTTTCCTTTTCAGGTAACACCACGTGGAAATGGAACCTGCAGGTGTGTCCATGCAGGTGCTGAGCAGGCTGGAAGGGCACAGTGGCTGTGGGACACCAGTGTCACACCTTCCTGTGTGGGCTGGTGCTCCTGAGGAGCCTCACAGTTCACCCTCAAATGCCTGAATTTTATCCCAAACCTGTCCTTACTGTCCTGATTCAGTGTCTCTGAAAACCTGGAGCCTCAGAAGGAGCATCTGGTAGAGGGGGCATGAGGTGCACGGGCTCCCTGAAGCTGTGCCTTGATCTTTGGAGAGGTGGAAATCAGAAATTCCTGTTTAAAATGTCACTTTTCCAGTTTGTGTCTCGTAGCTCCATGGGTTGTCTTGGTTCCTTTCCCAGAAGGACATGGGTGGCTGGCTGATGCAGAGCCTGGTGGCCCTTCTGGGCTCCTCTCCTCTCCACCTTTGGGGCTGATTGCCATCCCAGCTGGGCTGTGATTTTGGCCTTTTACAGGAGTAAAAAGCAGAGTGGCTCATGAAGAAGAAGGCCCCTCATTTTATGGCAATTTTCACAAAGGAAATGCACAGGGCCATCCTCTGGTTTAGCTGGGGTTTTGTTGTTTATTTGGAGATGGTGCAACCTTTTTTAAAAATCTCATTCCGCAGACTCTTTTGCAGCATTTACCCAACAAGTAATGAACTTGTGTGCTTGGTCTGAATATACTCTGTCCCCTTCTTTTTTCTTTTTGTTTTAATTTTTCCCTTCCTGTGTGTTTGAACAGGTTTCAGCTCTCACAGGTGTCACTGTAGGCGATTGTTTGATCTTAATTATCAAAGCTTTGATCTCATTTCAGAAAAGTATGGATGAATTCAAACCTGTGGCTGGGGAGGGGTCAGCAGGAACACAGGGAGAGGTTGAATGGGAGTTAAGAGGCAGCAGAGAGGAGAGCACAGTTCTGAGTTCTAAAAGCAATTTCATATTCAACAGAGACCTGTTAGAGGGGGAAAAACCTTGCTGTACTTCATCTGCTCGACCTTGGGCTGTGAATTGGATCCTGCTCCCAGATTTATTGAGAGCTCAGTGCTGCCCTGTGTTTCTGAGTGCTTCTTGTCCTTAGTAAACACCGACAGGAGTGGCACATCCACATGCTCCACTGATCTAAAGTGCTTTCTGCAGCCAGCTGATTGAAGGGAGCAGATCTGTGGATAATGGGAAATCTGGGCAGGAGTGGGCTCCTGATGGTGCCCAGGTGTGTGTGCACAAATTGTTCAGCAGGGAGGAGGAATGTGCTTAATTCAGGTGTAGGAGTTTTTTAAAGAGTCCGTGGATTCTCCTTGTACTGGTTTTGGTTTGGGAATTTAGGACTTCTTTAATTTAAAAATTTTCCAAAACAAGACCAACCACACAACACTCCCTCTTTTACCTAATAATCAATAAGAGAACCAACAAACACCCCAGGAAAAATGAAACAAAACAAAAAAAACCCCAATTTTTTTTCCATCTTTAACATATATCTTTCACAAAAACACGTCCAATTCCTTAACAATTCCACAAACCAATATTTATACAAAAACCTTTGATATTACTTCCCCAAATTCCACCCGTGTCAAACCACAACACTCCTCGATCAGAGTGCCCCAGCCTGGTTCTGAGAGGGGAAATTCTCATCATGCAGATGCTGGGCTGGTCCATTTTCTCCTGTCAGAATGCTTTAAATGTTGTTGATTTGTGCAGGGGTGGTTTAATCCTTCAGCAGGCAGTGCAGAGGGTGGGCCCCAGAGAGCTGCAGGCTGAGTCTGTGGTTCAGGAGGCTCTGCAAGCTCAGACTTAACTTTAAACCAGCTCCTGGATTTTTTTCTCCAGTTAAAGGCTCTTTTGTTCTTTGTTTCTGCATGGCTTTCAGTTGTAGCTGCCCTGTGCAGTCACCAGATTTTGGGGTGGAAAACCCCATCCCTCCACACCCCACCTCCACCCCCTCTGGGATGCAGGCAGAGGAACACCAGGACACAAGAAATCAAACCAGGGGTTTTTTTATTTGCCCTCTGAGGTCTCTGTGGTCACCCCGAGGGGTGGGAAAGGGTTATGGACACCCTGCATTCCCAGGATCTGGCAGCCTGGAGCAGGATGATGGCACAGTTTAGGCAGTTTTGGTGTTAGATAAATGTAGATGTGATATAAATAGTGCTTAATGGTTGTGAGAAATGTCTCCCAGCATCTGCCACTAGATTTGCAATGCACTGGATTTATGAAAGGCCTTGACAAAATTCTTAAACAAACCAAGTTTTTCCCTTTACTCAGTGCTTTTGTAGCTGTGATTAAGAGGTTTGTGTTTTTCCCCCACTGAAGGCAGTGGTGCTGGTGTGTTCCTCAAAGTGCATGTGGTGTAGTTTATTTAAGCAGGAAGGAGTTTAAGTGGAAATGAGCCACAGAAATGTGTGGCACTTGTCTAAAACAAACATGGTTTAGGCTTTTTCCTTGTAAGTGACATCTATTATTACATTTTTAAGTAGATCTTTGTTAGAGAGCATCTGTAAGCGTGTTTGATCATATGGAAAGATCCAAGGCTGTATTTATATTGCTAAGCCAGAATCTTCTCCTGACATAAGGACCTGCACCAATGCCAGCTGAAGTTAATTGGGAATTTGCAACTCAAAGGATAGAAGTTTCCCTAAAATAGTTTCTGCTTTGTAGGACTAAATAAATGCGGTGGATAAATATGAAAGTTGAGAACTGATCTAGACCAATTAGTGGAAATTGGATCAGATATTAAAAGTAATGTCATTGAGAGATAACTATGAGCATCTTTTCAATATATAGATATATATTTGTTTGCTCTTGCTGTAAGCAGTGTGGATATATAGGATATTTGATGGATTCCAAGTTCACTTTCCTCCCCCTGGAGGATTCCAAGGATGTGTGAACTAAAAAAACCCCCCCACAACTTGTACAAGCATCAAACAAAATCCTCCCACCTTTGATGGTTTCTAGTCCCAGAGGAGGAAGAGTGTCATTCACAGGAGCTGAAGACAAAATTTAAAGTTATCCTGGGTTTTAAAGTTTGGCTTTAAGTTGTGTTTCACTGAGGGAATTCCAGGCTTGCCCTGCACTGCAGAGGTGGTGATGGGTGCAGGTGTAGCTTGGCCTGCAGCCAGAGGGGGAAGCTCATGAAGGAACATTTGATTCCCTGCTTGAACACTAACTTTGTGGTTGCTGCAGTGAAAATATTCTTCATTAACTGTAAAATTGAACAAGATATTTATTTTTTATTTTATTTTATTTATTTTATTTTATTTTATTTTATTTTATTTATTTTATTTTATTTTATTTTATTTTATTTTATTTTATTTTATTTTTATTGGTGGTGTTGTCATTGTCTGTCTGGTGACCTCAGTGGAGACTGCACTTGCTCGACACACTGAGCTTAGGGGAATGCCAGGCATGGATGTCTCAGGAATTGTTCTATTCAGCTATTTTCTCAGTATTTTTCTCTGCTTTCTATGATTTTTTCTTTGGGGCCAGGCATGGATTAGGCTCTGATGATCTCTGACACCACTGCTCTCTTCAGATCACACAAAAAAAATGTCAGTTTGTTCACTAAATTAGGGAAAAGTCCCTCAACTCTCATTTCAAGTCATGAAGTTGAATGTACCCAGCAAGTTCTTCAGGACTTGGTGGGATTTACATTTTGCAGAATTATTTAGAAGTGTATGGGCCTGCTTTCATATAATTTCTAGGAATAAATGCCAGCAAAAGCTATGTCTGGAAGCTGGATGCTCTTGCTATTGCCAAAATTTAAAACATTTTATTTTCTTTTTCCATTGTACATTGAATATAAAAGAAAAATGCCTCTATAATTTACCTTATAGTGACTCTGGCATATCTCTGAGAGGGAATACCATCATATTTTTAATCACATCTGGCTCCCACTTAGCATACCCACATTTTTAATATTCCATTTTAAAAATCTCCCTCTACATGGGGTGTTCTCAGTGCATCCCTTCCTGTCAGAGGCTTCCCCCCCTCCTCCATGACACCATTGCTTTTTCTTTTTATGCTTAACTTCCCTCTTCTTGCCCAGCAACCACCAGCAGACAGGATTTCTCTGAGCACCATGGAGCATTGGCTATTCCAGGCCAAGATCTCAGCTGCAGCCAAGAGCTTTTGTGGGGGCCTCAAAAATTTGAGGTATCTGAGTTAATGTTGTAATAATTCTCTGCCTACATGCTGCTGCTGGACCTATTCTGGTGATACTGGAGAAAGTGTGTCTCAGATTTTATCCTCTTTATCATCTACTCGTGGTGTTAAGACTTAATTAAGATTCATGTCCAAATGAAGCAGGGAACCATTAAACCAAGCTGGGGAAGGATGAACACACTGAGAAACTCAGATGGTGGGAGCTGAGATCCCCTCTCTTGGTAAAATGCCAGCTCAGGGTTGGAAGCAATTATTTTAATTACTTAAGAAATTAGAGAAATAATGCAGTGTTTGAAGGGCACAATCCTGGATTACTCAAGTTTCTTAGGAAACCTTTCCATCCACGTTGTTGTTGCGAGGGTTCTTCTCTCTCCAGATCCCGTGAGAGTTGCTCAAGGACAAAAGTTTGGGTGGAGTCCTACCCACAGTGTGCTGGGCTGGCTCTGGAGGCAAAGCAAAGTGCAAGGGCACTTCTCATTC
Organism: Serinus canaria; assembly: GCF_022539315.1. Taxonomy (NCBI): domain Eukaryota; kingdom Metazoa; phylum Chordata; class Aves; order Passeriformes; family Fringillidae; genus Serinus; species Serinus canaria. The sequence continues at coordinate 9,634,444 of NC_066343.1, forward strand.
CAGAAAACAAAGAAGTTTTTGGTGCAGCTTGTGCAGAGCTCTGAGCTGCTGTTAGGAGAGCCTTGCGTGTCTCCTGCTCCTCAGGACCCCTGCTCTGCTCTGGAAGGAAATATCAAGTCATGTAACCACTTTCTTCCAGACTTGGGGCCAGCATCTCAGCTGGTGTAAGTCAGCAGAGCTGCAGTGACATTATTAGTGCTGCAGTGATTCACACCAGCTGTGGGTCTGGTCTTCTGTCTTAATTTATGAACTAAATGTCAGGAAATATGAAATGATCTCTTATAGTCAGCAGTTCTCCAGATGTGTTAATGGAGTTTAAGTTTACCAAAAGGCAGGACTTCAAAAAGAGATCCAGCAGAAGAATAAACTTTGAGGAAGAATGGCTTTCTTACAGGATTCTTGGCAAGAGAGGGCTGTGCAACTCACTACAGTTTACAGAAATTAACTCAGTGATGTGTCAGGATATGGTAGTACAGCCTCCCTGAGAAATCTAAAATAATTCCACAGCACAAAGCAGGCTGCTGGCATTCCGTGAGCAGCTGCCATGCCAGTGGGAATCGCCAAGTCCCACAACCAGGACTGAGTTTCTGCTGGGCTTTGTGTGAGGAGCCCAATGCCTGCCCTCTGCAAGGGGGTTGGGTTTAGTCAGAGGCAGCTTTTTGGAGATTAAATGAGGACCATGTTGTTAAAAGGGCACAGAAGCTTAATAGTTCTCACTGTGCAGTGTGAAAACCCAACAGTGGCTTGGCTCACAGTTGTGCTCTCATGGATGGTGTTGAAAACTGTTATTCTAGCCCGTGAGGATGGAATGGTTGTTGACGTTGCTTAAGCCCTGTCAGGCTTCCTTGTCCAAATCAGAAAACTCTGGAACTGCTGAAACCTCACAGCCAACAAATGTGGGGTCTCCGAGGCCTTTTAATTCTTTTATGCCTGAATAATAGATGAGCATATGCTCCAAAAAATAATAAAACAACAAACAAACCGTACCTGAAAAACCCCGTGGTGGCACAAAGGCCTCCACAGCCTAATTTATTTGCTAATGAGACCTTTCAGAATTAATTTAAATGATCCACACTGTGTGCTTCACTGGAGATGGACCCACAGAGGTAAAAGGACAGCAGACCTTCAGTGATTGCACCTGAAAACCCTCTGTGGGGGCTTGCTGCCCCTACTTTATTTTTAAATAAATTGATTTCTAGCCACCAGAGCAGCGTGGGATGCTCTGAGGTCACTGGTGAAGGGTCCAGGTCTGTTTCACAGCTAATCCCAGTGCCCATTTGGCGAGGCAAATATCTGTTTAGGTGTCACTGCATGCCAAAAGGAATATAAAAGATGCTTGGCACAATTTATTCCTGCCTGAAGAAGAGTGTTTTGGAAGAGTTCTCAGAGAAAGCTCGTTAGACTTTCAGAGAAAGTCATTACCATGCTCTGAATATAGCAGTATATTGAATTTAGAGGGGTTTGCAGAGCTGGAGTGGCAGAGAAGAGAGTGGTGAGGAAACCCTTGTGGATTCTGGAGAGCTCTCAGGAAGTGGCAGCATCCAAAACTCAGCATTTACAGGGCTTCTGCTGATTGTCCTGGAGCAGAGCAGGGATGGAATGGAGCTCATTCCCCATCCCCAGGAAAACTCAGGGTGTTCAGAGCTCTGAGCCTCCAAGGGCCTGAGCAGCTGGAAGTGGGAGCCACGCAGTGCCTGGGGTCTTAGAGAGCTCATTCCCCCTGAAATTGCCATTTTTTAATGGCAATTTAATCCCTAGAGATCCCTAGGTAGGAGTTACGGAAACATTTGGTTCTGAAAATTGAGAAGTTCATTAATTTGACCAACAGTACTGGCTTTAGCACACAGAGCAGTTGAAGGCAGATTGAATCAGTCTGAAAATTGAAATTTCATTGTGTGTTTCATTTCACTGAGTCCTCACAGGGCAGCCCTGGAGGGTAGAACTCTCCACCACTTCCCTCCAGCTCTTCCCATCCTGGACAATACAAGATTTTTTCACCTTATTTGTCAGCACTCAGCTGTGCAATAAACCTGGGCATGACCCCCTGTGAGGCTGCAGCCAGGTCCTGAGCCAGGCTTAGGAGAGCACATCCTGTTTTCCAGGCAGTGACTGATGCTGGAATTCCAGTGAGCGATGCTGTTCCCTGGAATTCCTTGAGACTGGAAAGTCACATCCCTGTGATTGATAAATCCCCTCTAAACTCACATGAAAAAAAGTTTTCTCTGCAGGATTCAGTTGGGGTTTTTTGGTGGATTCAGCCTATGTAAGTGTAATTTCCTGTTGGAAATGCCATTTTTTGGGGTTTTTTTGGAAACACAGGATACATCACCTTCCCAAGGCACAAGGGCAGAGCTTGGAAGCATGGCCTGGAGAGAGAGCAGGAATAGGGAGCATGGTCTCTTAGCATGATTCCTGCATCCCTGCTGCTCTTCCCAGCTCTCCAGGTGGAAATTGTGGGTGAAATGGTCACTCTCAGGGTGTTTGAAAAACTCTAGCAGGGAATTTATAAACTCTTTTTAAATATAAATTTTTAGATAATTATAAAATAATAAATATAAATATGGTATGTATATATATTATATATATAGTTATTTCTATATATTTTTGTAGAAAAATATATTATTTATATTTTTGTATAAAATATAAACATAAACTATATTAATAAATAAACTATATTTTCTAAATATAAATATATTATAAATACTTCTATTTTATAAATATAAAGCTATAAACTCTTTTAATAAAATTCTATATAAATCTGAAACCATAAATATAAATCCATTTTATTTTAATATAATATTAATTTATATACAAATATAAATTATTTATATATCTATATAAAATATAAAGTATAATAATGAAGATAAATATAAATGTATACTAAATATAAATTTATAAACTCTATAAATATAAATATAAATATAAATATAAATATAAATATGTATGAATATAAATATGAATATAAATATAATCTTTCTATATTTACATGTAAATGTATAAATATAAATTATTTATATAAAACATTAAAAATATATTAATAAATACTTTAAATATAAAAATTTAAACTTTTAATATTAATTCAATATAAGATAAACCTCTAATTACATTCTATTTATTTATTTATTTATAGATATATGAAAAAATACATTATGTATGTGTTTGTATAAAATATAAATATAAATATAAATACAATTAAAATATTACTACAATTATAAATAAAATATAAATATATATTTTGCATATATATAAATGTCTAAACTCTTTTTAATATAAAATTTTATATAAATATATACATTATAAATTTATCAAATTATACAATTTACAAACTGAATTTCCTCTGCCTGCTTTGCCACTGCCACCCCAGCGAGTGGCTGGGTCTCACAGAAACCCCTTTCCCCTTAGGAAGCCCCCAGAATTACTGGGGTAATTACTGATATTTGTTCATTACGTTGGAATTACTGATTTTTGTTTCCAGACTTGTCTCACACCCCTCTGTTTGTTCCAGGGCTGGCCCGGCCTCGCCGGGGCAGCGCTGCCCGGACTGGGATCTGGAAACCCTGGAAAACTCCTGCGAGCCAGAGGAGCTCTTGGAGGACATGTAGCCCCCGGAGGGCTGGGCACAGGGACACGGCTGCTCCAGGGGGGATCAGTGAGGAACCAAAAGGGTTTTTTAGAGGGCAAAGCCCAAACCCTTGCTGGGGCTCTGCCCCCTCCTGCACCGCGCTCCTTGCAGACCCTGCTCCTGCTGCTCCTCACTGCCAGCTGGGTTTGGGCTCTGCGTGGGCTCGGATCACCTGCCCGGGGTGGGAGGGCACTGGGGCTGTGTGTTTGCATCCTCACAGCCTCTGGTTGTGCCCAGGATCAGCCTTTCCCAGGCACCAGGCGTGAGGTGGTGCCAGACCCTCTCTGAGCTCAGCCTTTCCCAGTGATCCTTTCTCCTGTCCATCCAAGCCCGGGCTCAGATGGATGCATCAGCTTTATTTGAGGTGCAGGTGAGACTTTAGAATGGTCTGTTCTGAGTCAAAGCAAAATGTCCTTTCACTTGTGGCACTGGGCATTGTAAGGTATTCCAGCTTTTAGGAATAAAGTGCTACTAAAGCTGATATTGACTCTATTTTAACTTTCTGTAGAAACCCACAGCGTTTGCAATTGTGATTTTTGATACTTCAGCTTTTTCCTTACATCAATTTCTTAAATAAAAAAAAAAGAAGAAAAATAAAATGCATTTGAAAAAAAAAAATCGAATTTGTCTTTATTTGTTAGACATTGTGAATAAAGGTAGTAGTTACCAAAGTGTGTTAATGCCTGAGCTTGTTTTGCCCCAAACTGATGCATTAATTTAGATTTAAATCTTCACCAAAAAGAAAAAGTTAACATGCATTTACCTTGCAGTGGCCAAAATGAAGAGCTCAACGTGGACCTCAGGATTCTGCTTGGCATTTTCAGGACCTGAATCCATCCTTGCCTAAGATTGAAGGATCCAGTTCTTTCTGCAGAAGGAATCCCACTGAAGTCGGTCCTTGAAATCTTTTGTGCTCTGTGGCTTGCAAAGCTCTTTGGTGAAATACTTGATATTTTTGAAGTGGCTCTGATTCTGCCAGAATTCCATCCTATACCCCATTAAAAGCATCCCTGTCAGTATTTGCAGGCTTCATACAAGAAGATGAGGATCTGGGAATATGATATTTAACCATTCCTCTCTGAAAAAAAGCACAGTCACAACGCCTTAAACTCACAAAGGGCTTTGGGACAGTGTCATAAATCACACAGCAAAAATAAGAATGGCCAAAATATTTTGCTTGCTCCAAAGGCTTTGTGCCTGGGAAGTGGCAGGGCCACAAAAGAGCCATTCATGCACCCATTCATAGGCACAGCCTGATTTAAAATCCTCCAGTGCTGATCTGACAATGCCTTCAGCAGAAGCTTGTCTGTGGTTTCAGTTTTAAAGTGAAAATGTTCCATGACTTAACCTGGAGTGCCAGAGCTTGGCTTGATGGTGCCAGCAGCAGAAAATGGAGCTGGGCATCCCACAAAACTCCCCCCTTCCAGGAAGCTGTTGGGTGTATAATAGGAAAATGTTGTTGTTGCAAATAGGAAATGTTACACGCTGTTGGCACATGTAATGAAGTCCATTAGGGTGTTCTGTTCTGTTCCCTTTTTTTTGTGTTGGGTTCTTTTTGATGTTTTTTGGGGTTTTAGGGTTTTTTCTTTGTTTGCTTTGGGGGTTTTTTGTTTGTGGGGTTTCGGTTGTTTTTATTTTTTGTTGTTCTGATTTTTATGTGTTTTGGTGGGTTTTTTGTTTTTTTTTTTTTATTTTTATTTTTGGTTTTTTGGGACTTTTTTGTTTGGGTTTTTGACCTTTTTTTGTGGTTTTTTTTGTTCTTCATTTTTTGGCTTTTTTGTTAGTTTTGTTTTTGTTTTTTGTGTAGGGTTTTCTTTGCGTTTTTTGTTGGTTTTGAGTTTTGTTGGTTTTGGGGGGTTTTTAGTGGTTTTTCTGTTCAGTTTTTTGTGGGGTTTTTTTTTGGTTTTGTTGTTTTGGGGTTTTTTATTTTTGTTTTTGTGGGGGTTTTTTGTTTTTTTTTTGTTTGTTTGTTTGTTTGTTTTTTGTTTTTTGTTTGGGTTTGTTTTGTTTTGTTTTGTTTTTGTTTTTGAGGTTGCAGAGTCAGGCCAGGAGCTGAGCAGAAGATTCCATGGTGGGGGATGCAGATGCAGCCCTTGGTGTGTGAGAGCTCAGTTGTGCTGCCCGGGGAGGGCAGAGCCCTTTCCCACCCAGCTGGGGCTGTTTGCACACCCAGACACCTCTTCTCCCCTCCTGGCAGTGGCAGTGTCCTCAGCCTGGTGAAATCATCCTTTCTGAAGATTTATTTAAGAAATTTTTTTTTTTTTTAACTAAGTTTCCATTTCCCAGTCAACTTTGACTGGGAAAAATCCACCAATCTCTAAATCAGTTCAGATCTGTGTAGGTCTTCCTTTGTGTGAGAGCAGAGGTGGAATTGCAAAAACTTCAGGAAATCAGTGAAAATTGTATTTGTCTGTGAGAGAAGTGGGGATCTCTGCTATATCTTCAAACTAATTCCTCCCTGTGCATGGAGATGTGGCCCAAATCACCCAGACAGGTGAAATCTATTTCACATTAAAAATCTATTTCACATTAACTCGTGTTCTGTGGGAAGGAAACTCTGTGGCAATGCCTCATAAAATGACTTTTTAAAAGCTTACTAAAGTAATACTTGGCGTTGCTTGGTTGTCTCTGAGAAAAGCCAAGGTTTTTGCCATCCCTGCTTGAGCAGTTCTGGATTTCATCCTGACTCCACTCACCCTCCTCTTTAGCAGATTTACCAGACTTAGACTTGTTTTGTTTTGTGGGCAGGGTTCTCTCACTCACTGTTTTTGAGACCAGTTTTTCCAGGTGTGCCACTGAGATGTCACATCACTCGATTGCTTCTCCCCTGCCCAAAATTACAGGAGACAAAATAGAGAAAAATGCCCAGAAATGGGTTTTTCAAGGCAGGAACTTAACCAAAGTTAGGAATGACAGATCAAATTCCAAAGATTCTTTGTTAACATTTATCCTTGATATTGATCTGGAAATCAATACATATCAATTTCCAAGGTGATTTTTTTTTTTTCCACCAGTTTAAAACTGTATTCTGGGGGAAGATAAAACAAGGAGTTGTTTTGCAGAAGGAAAAACCATGTTTTCATTAAAGACTCATCTAGAGTTTTATACCTTTAATGTAACTGCTTGAACAGAATGTGTATTGTCATGTAAAACAATTTGCTATTTGAGGTCTGAGTTCCTCCAGCAAATTTCAAAAAGCAATCCTCAAAAATATTTCTGGACCAAAAAACCCCAAAAAACTTCATCAGTTCTTGAGGAAGTGCTGCATAAAGTGTTGCCTTTGGCGTGATAATGCCAGTTTGGTTTTGAGATAATGTTTTGACAATCTTTATCACTATTTTAACTCCCTTCTCACTATTATTCCCCAAAGCAGACACTCGTGTGTGTGTGTCTGTCTGTGCAGCTGATTCTCCCTCCTTTTGTGCCTGTGATTTGTAAATGACTGTGTGGATAAATGTGATTCTCTGGAAATATTTAAATATTTAATATTTAGTATTAGTATTTAGAGCTGTCTCTGACAGCTCCTGCAGTTTGATCCATCAGCCTGGAGGTGCTTGAGGAAGAAAAACTCTTTACACTTGGGGATCCAGGTGCTGATAAATGTTTAAGGCAAAGCTGGTTTTGGTTTTTTTTTCTTGTTTTTCTGGGGAAAATAAAATATGGGAATGGTGAAGTCAGAATGGAAGCAAAAGTAGGCAATAAAAGCATGTCCAGGGTGCTTAGAGACAGAAGGTGACACATCTGAACTTCTGAGCAATCCTAAGTGAGGAAAATGCCCAGGATTTGGTTTCCCCACTGAGAGAGGATCAACCATCAATCCTCTCAGCCAGGGCTAGTACCACTGTCCTACTAAATATTTTCCTGCTCTAATTTTATTCTAATTCCCTTCACAAAGTCTGCCTGCTCATAAAATCTTTCTCCAAAAGTTCCTTTTGTTGATCTCTCATCCTCCAGCTCATCTGTTTTTTTTCCTTGAAATGTTGGTCAAATCTGAATTTTCATCCTTTGCTGACCATTAAATGATATAATTATGCTCCAGAATTAATTTAACTCATGCACGTCCTCAGGATTAATCTGCTACTGTTAGAAAAATGAAACTATATTTTTAAAGACCAACATTTTTAAGAACATTGAGCTGGAGCAAGGTTGTTTCTGGAGATCCTTAGGGATGAGTCTTGGGGTCAATCTCATTGAGCATTTTCACCAGTGGCATTGGAATAAAAAGTAAGAATTGCAGTGAAACCTCTGGAAGATGTGGATCTGGGAATTTTGGCACAATCTGATCTTGAATGACATGCTGTCCCACTGGGCAGATGTGACATCAGCAACCAGAAATTACCTTTTTCTTTCTTTATTCCCTTTTTTTTTTTTTTTTTTCTTTTTTCCTGAATTCTAATACCATCCAAGCTGAGTTAGGAATCTAAAGGATGACCATTCCACTTTAGGGTTCCTTCTTGGGAAGGAAACAAAGTTCAGTTTTGGAGATTTTTTTTATTTTCCTACTGCAGAAATATTTAACCAAGGAAAATTTTGCACCCTCACAGAGTCACTGGACAGGTGATTTTGGAAAGAGGCTGTGAGAATAATCTCTGTAAATGTTTTCTTGTGAGCCTCAGCTTTTTGGGAATCCAACCAGTGGCTCCTTGCTGGAATACCCTTCCTGGGAAGGGAACAAACAGATGAACTGCAAAATGCTGTCCTCATTATCTTCCTCACACAGACAGAGCTGCTGTTCATGGGAGGGAGTCTGAGAGGAATATTTGATGGTAAAATTCATGTCCAGAGGTGGACATCCCCCCTGTGAAAGGCATGAAGCCATGAAATGTTTAAATATCTGGTTTTATGCAGCTATTACTGTAGAATTCATTTAGCAATTGTCAGTACAGCATGTAGCACCCATGTTGCTCTGGGTAAATGATGTAAAACCAAATTGTCCTTCTTTTCCTGCCTAATTAACTGTGACCTTGAAGCCCTGCATCTCATTTCTAGTGCATGGTTCTGATTCCTGTTGGTTGGGAGACCAGGGTTCAGCTCTGGGTTTAATCAGTTTAATCACCTACCTCAATATCCTCTTGTAGCTCTTTCCTTCTGAGATGTTGCCAGGTCCTGCTTGGCTCCCAAGGTAGTTGAAAGATGATGTTAAAACTCAATTTTAACCAAAAAGCCAGAGCTCTAGGCAGAAAAGGCTGGAGAAAAGTCTGTCCTCCAGACTCACACCCACGTAAAAACAGAGAAAGGCAATAAAATATATTTACAGGACTATTCACAAGCCTGCTCAACTCAAGTTTATAAAGACACTGGGAGAGCTTTTTATGCAGCAAAGAAATGAGGAGATGGAAGAACACAGCAGTTTTTACATTAATAGGGACTGAGAATTTATCAAAATGTGGAATACTGTGCTCAAGGATTTTCATTCTGGCTGTCTTGGGAAGGCAGGTATTGACAATACTCTCTGACAGCGTTTCCTCACAGTGAGCATATGGTTAATTTCCCTTTCTGGGGAGGGGAGAAAATTATCTTCACCCTTCCTGGTACCTGGCAGGCCCTGCTGAGGCAGCAACCATCACCTGATATCCCTGAGGATGAATGAATTAATTATTTACATTAATTAGCCATTAATTATTCACGTGAGAGTGGAGAAAGCTCAGCAGCAGCAGCCTGGCTTGGGCCAGCTCCTCTGCCCAGGAAATTGCGGTGGGGTGATTCTGAACCAGGAGAAGTAAAAGCTGAAGTTCATCTCGGTGTGGATCCTTTCTGCCTGTGAGCTGGAGGCATCCCTGCACTCTGTTTTCCTCAGCCTGTCTTAGCTCAGCTTTGATTCAGCTGGTGATGTTCCAGGCTTGCCTGGCTAACCACATTAATTTCAATTTATTTTATTTCACAGGCTGTGGGGAAAGAGCAGCCCAGGGTCTGGTCCTGAGCAGCTCCTCGTGCTGGAGGAGACAAAACCCCGAGTGCTGCTCCCTGTGTCTGCCTTCTTTCAGCCCCATGACTCCATCCTTCCCTCCCCAGAGCCAAAACCCAGAGAGATGGGAAATGAAATCAGCTGTCTACGAGCTGCACCAATAAATATCCATAAAAAACAAGAGCGTCCTCCCCAGAACAAAAGAGCAATTGAGACGTTTTAACCCAAAACTCTGCAATAAATTAATCAGAGCTGATTTAGGGCGAGAAATATTTTTTGCTGCAGAGGCATGGAGGAAGTGAAATAATTTCTGCCTAGCACTTGGCCTCTTGCAGCTTGTCCAGTTCCTGCTCATGCAAGCCTTGGAAAGATGGGACAGGGCTCCTCGTGACAGCTCCCAGGAATGTTGTGTCTCCCACTTTGGCTTCATCTGAGCTCCAGGGCCAAACTGGATGATGATTTATGGCAACTGCTCCACAGTGAGCTGCTGTGAGCACAGAATAAGCTGTTGTTTTGCAATACTGGGTTTTTTTTTTTTTTTCTTCTTTTGCTTCTTAAACCTTGATTTTGCTTTCAGTTTTGCGTGCAGGAACAAGCTGGTGATTTTCTCCAAGTGGAGCTGCTGCACCAGCCTGTTCCTGTTGCTGTCACCAGCCTCAATGGATGGTTCAGCTGCCCTCAGGTCAGGTTTCTTCATCCTTCAGGAGATGTGTTTGCTCAGTCAAGCCTAACCAGAGGTGGACATGGACCTGTGTTCCTCCTGATCCTCACCATGGAACCTTCAGACTTGCTCAGGACTGCTGAGGAGGGAAACTTCTCAAGTCAAACTCCCCAAATTAGAGGGCCCAAACCAAAGTTTGGTGCACAGAAACCACTGGCAAGGTCTGAAAACAGTGAGAAGTTTGAGGCTGATTTTATCACTCCAGTTCAAGACGTTACAATGAGAAATTTAACTTAAACGGCACAAGAGGATGCACAAACCAAAAAAAAAATACCAAACAACAACAACAAAAATATATGTAGGTCCACACCACAACAGGTTCTTCATATCCTTCCCTTTCTACTCTGTACAGAAGTGATCTGGAGGGAAATTTTTAAAAACCAGGCTGGGCACATTCTGGCCAGCTTCTTACTGTGTCGTACTGATCTCTGTTTTCCAGCTCAGGGGAAAAATTTCAAATTGATGTTCACACCTCACAGGCCTGGCCCAGTCCCTTTGTTCCCCTGTTGCCTGTGACTGTGGCACCCTCACCCTGCCCCTCACCAGGACTGAGTTGCCAAATAAATTCCTCCACACCCAGGCCTGAAATTACAATTTGAATAGAAAACGGTCACGAAATGAAATCCCTTTGAGGCCCTCAAAAAATGTCTCTATAAATTCTACTGACAGGGGTGGTTTTTTTCTTTATTTGCCTGGCTATATTTTTGCTGTAGCCCTTTTGTAATGAATTGCTTCCCATTGTGGCTCAAAATTACTTGAGAGAGTTTTGCTGGGAAGGGGGATGAGTGAGTCAAGTCCTCACCACACTGCAGCCAACCCCAAACACCATGCAAGGGGAACAAGGATGTGAGCTGTGCTTAAAAATAAAAAAGGCACTTTTAAAGTGCATAACACTGGCCAAAGTGGCAGGTTAGGGTGGTTGGGTGATGACCAGGTAGCCACTGCTGTCATGGCTGGAGGGCAGTGAAGTGGTTCACCTGTATAAAGACACTGGGAGAGCTTTTGTGCAGCAAAGAAATGGGGAGACAGAGAAGCACAGGAGTTCTTATGTTAAATAGTCATTAAAAATATATCAAAATGTGAAATCCTGCGCTCAAGGTTTTGCTTTCCTGCTCTATTAGGAAGGCAAGTGCCCAGAGGGGCTCTGGGGACAGGAGGGCTCTGATGTTTAGGGTGATGTGTGAAAAGGGATCTCCCTTGGCTGTGCTCTGGAGGATTGGGGTGATCCTTGAAAAACAGGAGGTTGATGTTTTTATTTATGGGAGGGAAGAGCCCAGGCTGCAGCCTGTGGTACCACTGGTGGTCCCAGCCCTTGAGAGGGACACAGTTCAGGAGATCCTCCCTCCCTGTTGGAGCTCTGAAGGCTGAAATCTTGGAGCTTTCTGAATTTTAGGGTGCCAACCCTCCAGTAAACACCTGGTTTGAGTTGAGACCTTGGAAAAGGCTTCAAAAATTGAGTGATAGCACAGAAACACTGCTATCCAAACAGTGTGGGGTTTGGATAGTATTGTGTGATCTCACAGGGTGAAAAAACTTGGATTTGGGGTTTTAGTCTTTGGTGATAGATGGGAGCCAAGACGGAGAATTTTGGGTGGGGGCTCGGTGTCTTTTTGGCACCTTCTTCTTCCTTCTTCCTTCTTCACAGATCTGTGTGATTTTCTCTGGTTGGGTGAGAGATGTCTGCATTGTGGATTTGGGGTGATCATAATTGGGTTAGAAATATATATAAATAATATAGATGTCAACTGTTTATTGGGTAATTGGGACTTAAATAGCCTTGACCAGACACCATTTTGGGGCACTTTCTCACCTTGTTAGGGAGAGCTCACATCTTGTGAGTTTGTAACAGATAAGGATAATAAACCTCAGAATGAGACTTCAAAAACAACCTTTCCTGAGAATTATTCACCCTGGCCTTGGAGCAAGAAAGAGCCTGGTATTCCAACACTCCTGGCATTCCAACACCTCCCCTCCTGATCTCACTGCTGAGGGATGCTCTGCCTTACCCAGGTGTGGCAAACACAGGCCTGGGCTGAGCCCACCTCTCAGCCTCATTGAATTTAATTTAATGTGGGGTTGGCTGAAGACCTACACATCGTCCCACCAAAAACTCCCTCTGCCCCAAGACATTGGATGGGTCATTTTGTGACCTGCAAAATCACAAAATCACAAGCAGCAGAAAATCTGGGCCCCATTTTGGTACCCCCAGGTGTCTGCCATCCACAGGGGGTGTGTGAGTGAGGGGGCTGTGGTGTGGACAGAGGGGGTTTGCAAGGCAGGAAAAGGCAGTGGGAATGCTTCAAGCAGAGCTGCAGGGGAAGAAACAAACAAACAAACCCACAGGGTGGGTGCTGAGAGCCAGCACAGCTCCCCCAGGAATGGGCCCAGGGCTCTGGAAAAGGGCCACCAAGTGATGGCCTGGCAGGTCCCCCTGGCTGGCAGTGTCTGGGGGCTGGGAGAGCACTGGGGGAGAAGTATTTATATTAATATTTATATTGATTGGCCTTTTCCTGTTGTGCACGGGTGTGAGCTGGCAATGTCCCTGTGGGTACAGATCACTGGCAGGTGGATTTAGGGATTTATGGGTGGTTATCTCCTCCCTGCCCTTCCCTAACCTGTGTAGCCCTCTCTGGGCCATACAGCAGCACTGAATGTGGTCCTTGTGTCCTTCCATCGAGGTCAGAGCTGGGGCTGGACCTGCACCAAATCATCTCCTCTTCAGCCCCCAGAGGGTAAAGTACTGCTCTGACAAGGGATTTGACACAACAAAGTGAGTTGTGTCCCAGCCAGAGCCAGAAAGCTTCATATTCTGATATTTAAATGTGATATTTTTAGGAGACCTTATCATCCCTTTCAAAATAATGTGTGTGTATTTCCCACCACAGCAGCAGAAAAGCCTTTGCTGTACAAGTGAACACCTGGGCAGCTGCTGCATGGGCAGGTTTCAGCCCAAAAAGGGTGATTACAGGCACAGGTGCAGGTTCAGAGAGCATCCTTGGGCTTCTTGCTGGTCAGCAGAAGGAAAATATGGTTTTTATTCCAAGAGCTGCAACCTTACAGCTGGACAAGGTCTAACTTGTGCTACAGCCTCTTGTCTAATAATGTGTCTTGTAAAACATCTTGGTCTCCCCTTACCTGTTTACACCTTTGCATCACATTGTCTGGTGCAAAAACCATTTCTTGTGTTTCAGCCTGAGAGACACATTTCACTATTTGTGTTTGGTTTGTGTAACATTCACATTCCCTGAAAAATCCCTTCACCCAGGGTTTCTCTCCTGGGAAGCTGAGGAGCCTCAGAGAAAAGGAAAACAATTCTGATCTCATTTGCTTCTCCTGTGCTGTGCTGATGTGGAATGTGTTTGGGGATTGGTCACCCACAGGTGATTGTTCCACTGGACTCTGCTGGGAGCTGTTTTCACTCTTTGGGCAGTCAGGGCCAGGCTGTGTCAGGGCTCTGGGGAGAGTCAGGAGTTTTCATTATTATCTTTTTAGCCCTCGGTAAGCATTCTTTCTGTATTCTTTAGTATAGTTAGTATTCTTCAATATAATACAGTATCATAAAATAATAGATTACCCTTCTGAGAGCATGGAGTCAGATTCATCATTCCTGCCTTCAGTGGGGCACCCCACAGATACAGTACTTTTGGACTGCAGTGCAGTGTTCTTGAGACTTTGTTATTTTGGCTGTTGATTTAATCAGATGGGTAATAACAAGTCTGGTCCCAGGGAATCAGCCTCAGTAGCTGCTGGCTCCCTCAGAATCCCAGAATCCCAGGATCACTGAGGCTGGAAAATCCCTCTCAGCCCAAGGAGTCCCAGCTGTGTCCCATCCCCACCTTGTCCCCAGCCCAGAGCTCTCAGTGCCACCTCCAGGGGACACCTGCAGGGCTGGGCACTCCAAACCCCCCTGGGCAGTGCCAGGGCAGTTCCTGAGCCCCCTTTCCATGGGGAAATTCCTGCTGTGCCCACCCTGAGCCTGCCCTGGCCCAGCCTGAGCCGTTCCCTCTGCTCCTGTCCCTGTTCCCTGGAGCACAGCCCGACCCCCCGGCTGTGGGGCTGGGAGGGTCCCCAGGACCAGGGGAGAGGGGAGAATGGACTCCAAGGGCTCAGAAGGCTGATTTATTATATTGTGATATTGTATTGAAAGAAAATTATACACTAAAACTGTACTAAAGAAAGAGAAAGGAGACATCAGAAAGCCAGAAAAGAATGAATAATGAAAACCTGTGACTGACTCAGAGAGTCCGACCCAGCTGGCTGAGATTGGCCATTAATGAAAAACAATTCACCTGCTGGGGAAACAATTCTCCAAATCACATCCAGAGAAGCAAAACAAGGAGAGGCTGAAGCTTCTGAGGAGAAGAGATCCTGGTGAGGGGATTGTTCAGAAAACATCACGGTGATACCCCCGGCTGACCCCTCCTGGCAGGAGCTGTGCAGAGCCACCAGGGCCCCTTGAGCCTCCTTTTCTCCAGGCTGAGCCCCTTCCCAGCTCCCTCAGCCCCTGCTGGGGCTCCATTCCCTTCCCAGCTCCGTTCCCTGCCCCGGCCCCGCTGCAGCCCCTCCATTCCCCGTCTGAGGGCCCGGAGGTGTCCCCAGGATCTGAGGTGCTCTCTCAGCACAGGGTTCAGTCACTGCCCTGCTCCTGCTGCCGCCCCATTCCTGACACTCCCCGTGCTCTCCCTGTTGTCCCATCAGTGGTGAAGGTGTTTGCAGTGCAGCTGCTTTCTGGCTCCACTGACATTCCAGAGCCAGCAGCTCAGGGAGGAGGATTGGTCACGGTGCCTTGCTCTCCTCTTCGTATCTCACACGAGTTCATTAAAACTATGAACATGTTGTGAAATGAAAATAAATATAATTCCGGTTTATCTGGTGTGAAACTAGCTTAGTCATGCTGAGATAGGGTCTGTCTGCATCTGTTAATTACACCCTGACAGGCCTCAGCTTGAGACTCCTAAGACATCACAGGGTTTTCTGAGATCCCTTGATAGAAACTTTTCTCCCAAGGTGCAGGAGCGAGGGGCAGGAGGATTTTTCTTTGTTCTTTAGCACAAATGAAATTGTTGTTGGGTTTGTCAGTCAGTGGGTGAGCTACACCTGACCACTGGTTTCTGTGCCAGACAAGTCACAGACCTTCGTGCAACCCAAAGTCCTAACTCTGAGGGCAGTTTTCATTGCAGAAACTCTGGGAAATAATATTATAATTTACTGCTTTTTTGCTGTTTTGATTTCGAAAATGCTGTAGAGAGTCCAACAAGTGTTAAACCTTCTGTGAGAGACACATATGGGAGAGGAGTTGCAAAGCACAAGCCAATGCTGGATACCTAAAGCCCAGAGAGAGAACAGATGTTTTACCACCTGCCCACTCTTTCCTACCAGAAAATAATTCAGATTTGGATGCTCCACACTGAATGACTTTTCATTTCTTATTTTTTCTTTTATTTTTTTAACTGACTTACCATCTCCTTCTACTTAAAATGTAAGCAGAGGGGGTGAAAAAAAGACATTAGTTTTATGCCCCAGGTTTGCACAGTGCGTACAGGAAAATGTTAAAATGAAGTTTGGGTCTCCTAGGGTTAATAATGTATGGTTAGTGCAGGGTTGTTATGAAAAGAACATAGTTACAGTGAGAGCGTATGGCCAAATAAAAGAAGGAATCCAGCCTTTCGGAGATGCTGTTCTCATGGAGAAGGGAAAGGCATGGAAATGCTGTAAGCTGCTTCTTTTCCTCACTGAATATTAGGGTTCTACTTCAATTGTGGGTTTTGGTGGGGTGCAGTATTTCAGCCACAGGTTTTAGGGAGAGACCTGAGGGATGTGGAAGCGGTGAAAGACAAAATCCCTGATTGCTACAGGAGTGAGGAGCAATTTAGGCTGGGGTGAAATCACATGAGTCTGCTCTGGGGGGCAGGAAGTGATGGAGATGGTTCCAGGGGAATTCTTCTCTGTGTGCTGGTGGAACAGAGCTCAGGAGAGTGGCAGGAAAGCCAGACTCAGAGAGACTGAATGAAGGGATGTGTTAAATTTATCAGGGCGCGATCTGTGTGCATCAGTCTGGGTGAAGGAGCAAAATTAAATTTAAATTTCCACACACCCACACAATGATCCAGGTGGGAAGGATCCTTAAAGGTCACCTGGTCCAGCCCCTTGGCGTGGTCAGGGACACCTTCCTGCCTGGCTCAGGACATCCAACCTCTGCCTCACGGGGCACAGAGCTGCAGAATTCTCCCACTCCCAAACCACCAGAAGAGAGTTCACTTTACTGACAGAGATGAGCAGAGGGAGGCAGCTGTTGGAAGAATTCCATTGATCTGAAAACTTGTAGCTTTCCCTAAAAATGCTGGCAGGACACATAGAACATCTAGATTCTGTGAAAATCCTTTAATAGTCGTTAATTTTGGGGGATTGGTGTTAGGGGGATGTGTGGGATGGGGAAAGAGTCCCTGGATTTCCAGGGTGAGCCACCACACTTTCCAATATTATTGTAAGGACAACTTAATTTTCTCAAACGAGCCCAGAGCAGATGCCCTGACTGCTGCTGACTGTTCAAGGACTTCCTAAAGACAATTTCTAACTCTGGCTTCACAAAACAAGCCCAGACCACACAGAGTAGGAAGCTCCCATTTCAATGCCTTCAATAATTTAAAGTCTTAGTGGCCCAGCAGTAGTCTGGAAATACTGAAAAATGCATGTAAGAAAACCTAACACGGAACTAATCCCGATTCTATTGATTTTTTTTGGGGGGGTTAAGGTTTTTTCTAGCTTGATTTAGATCAGTTTGATATATACTTAAGACAATTGTGTGGGAGGCTGTGTAAGTGGTTGGTCTTGTAGTCAATTCTGGTTTTCACCTGTAGAGACCAGAAATTAACTTAGTGATGCCTGCAGTTAATATTTATGAAATTCAAATCACTGATAAAATTAAGTTGATCCATACCTTTACAGCTAATAAAAATAGTGGTTTTTTTTTAAATTTCAATCCTCCACACCTTCTCAGCAACAAGCGCCTGAATTCAAAGCAAGTTCTTTTTTGGTTATTAGGCTGATAAATGGCAAATATCTTGGGCATTGGAGAAGATGCTGCCCTACAATCAAACAGGGAAATTGCTTTTATTTCTCCTTCCAGCTGCTGGGTCCATTATTAATGGGAAATAACCCCTTTCTGAGCTGTGTTTACTATAGCTGCCCACAGGCCATGAATTAGTTGGTTACAACTGGCTACAAACTTTTTCTAAAACACGGAGATGTGGTGACATTGAAGCATTGTCGAAACTCAAATTTAATTTTTGCCAAGTCATTTGTCTTATTAAAAAAAAAAAAAAAAAAAAAAAAAAGAAGAAAAAAAAATTCCCAGAAAGTCCAGGAAAAGCTGGAAACAGGAAAAAAATGGAAATCCAAGCATTACTTCAGATTATTTTGGGGATTTCCATTTAGGCAGGATTTTTGTTCCACATTTCCTTTAAGTTAGGAGTCTGAATCCAAAGCAAAGTCATCTTTTAGGAATGAGAACATATTGCTTAATCCCAAAGTAATTTTTGAGTTGACTATCAACGCCAGAATTTGGATCAGCCTGAAATGAAGGTTTTTTGCTATTGTTGTTGTTTTCTTTTGATTGTTTTTTAATTTGTCCTTTTATTTGTTTCAATCTACCAGTTAAAACCCAAGGATCTGCTCTCTCTTCAGCTCTGGTGGCAGGTGGGAAGTGCCACTGGAGGTGCTGGGATTTACCCAAAAGGAGAAGTGAGGAGAGGCTGATTTTTCCCCAGCCTCCCCAGCCACCCTGACTCTCCTGCCCCTGGGGACTTCTGAATGTGTTTAGGAAAGGTGAAGCACAAAAACTGCTGGAGAGGTGAGGTCATCCTTGAGGAGGAGTTGCCTTAAAAGCTACATCTTTCACCTCCAGCTTTAATAAGTTTTTTCACAGTAAATTTCTATTTTATTATTTGTGTCTTTGAAACAGGTTTGGTTTTTGGATTTTTTCCCCCAAATATCCTGAAGTGTACCTTGCATTGACTAACACCCACTGATGGATATGCCATGCTTGTTGCACCAGGCAAAATGTGACCTTCCTGGTGGCAAAACATCAGATTTTTGGAACTTGACCTCTGTTTGGTTTGGCTTACCAAGGACCCCTTTGGGACATTTCATTACCTTTCTTTAACTGAGCACAGCTATAGAACTCTTGCTGGCACCGCCTATACCTTTTCCACTGGAGAAAAAAAATATGTCATGATGAAAATTAAAAATAAAAATAAAAAAAAAAATAATTCCAATGCTACCATATAATCCAGAGGCGTTTTTGTTACTTCTTAGTTAGCTGGGTTTGCTTGGAGTTCCTTGGGGTGGGTTTTTTTTTTTGGTTTTTTTTTTTTTTTTCATAATAATTCAGTCCCAAACTGGCTGATGAATAGTACAGTTGCTTTTCAAACATGGAACAAATGGATTCTACAAACATCGGCCAACAGCTACACTCTGGTATTTGTTTTAAATGCAAGAGACAAGTGTGAGCTGAGAAATTAAAGCCCATAAATCTACCCTGTTCACATTGCCAGTTTATTTAAGTGATACACTGTTATGTTAGTTGAAGTGATCATAGGAGAGTGCTAATAGCAAGTGATTAGTTGCCCAGGCGTATTTATTTAAGAAATATAATGGATTAAAAGTCTTCTGGTCAGAGTAGATACTCCATCATCTTTAAAGTAAAATAATTCCTGCAATTTATGGCTCCTTTTGTCATAATTCAGGCTTTAAACCCATGAATCACGACTGAATTGCTGTTGACTGGGCTGTAGGCAGAGAAATTTCTAACGACGATAAAAAGAAAAGGGAAATTTATGATTCCTGAGCCTGTTTTCCTCTGCAGGTTTGAAAAGAGAACACTGAAATGTTCATTTCTAATGTCCCCCCGCCAGGCTCTGACATTTTCAAATTTAAAATGACTCTTCACCAACCGAAAGTGCTACAGCACTTTATGTAATAAAACCATTTGCTTTGCATTTTCTAGTAACTCAGTGGAAAATGATACACATTAAAGAGGCAGCAGCACCATTTCTGTGAGCACTGTGCATTAAACTCTTTTTTTGTTGTATTGACATTCTACTTGAAGGTTGTGAAGGCAGTTCTTGACCATAAAGTGGTGTGTATGAGGCTAATTATAATGGCAGAGCATAAAAGGAAAGAGAAAAGAAATTGCAGGTACTGTGTGCTGGTGTTTCAGCACCCAAAGCCTGCAGAAATGGGGTAAATAAGGGATGGTTTTGGTCATCAGTATTTCAGCTATTTCCCTCATGTGTCTCATGACAGCCTTTTTTACTTCTTTGGCAGGACATGCTGTGGGGATGGCATCTCCACAAGGTTTAATATTTAATGTAGTTCTCACCGGACATGGAGCTCCATCAACCTCCAAATGCTGCTGTTTGAAAAGTGATAATTGTGGAATCGTGGAGTGGTTTGGGCTGGACAGGATCTTAGAGCCCATTGAGTGCCGTGGCAGGCACACCTCCCACTGTCCCAGTGTCCAGCCTGGCCTTGGGCACTGCCAGGGATCCAGGCCCTGCCCACCCTGCCAGGGAACAATTGCTCAGTGCCAAGGTCCCAGCCAGCCCTGCCCTCTGGCCCTGGGAGCCATTCCCTGGGGCTGTCCCTGCAGCCCTTGGCAATTGTCTCTGTCCCTCTTTGCTGCAGCCCCTTCAGGCCCTGCGAGGCCACCCTGAGCTCAGCCCAAAGCTTCTCCTGCCCGGGGGAGCAGTGCCAGCTGTGCCAGCCTTGGCTGCCAGCAGAGCTGCTCCATCCATCCCTCTGCCCATCCTGGAGCCTCCTCTGGCCTGGCTGCAGCAGCTCCAGCTCCTTCCTGGGCTGGCCCAGGGCTGGGGCAGCTCTGCAGGTGGCTCTGACCGAGGGGCAGAGGGGCAGAATCCCCCCTGCCCTGCTGCCCACGCTGGGCCCGGCCCAGCACGGGGCTCTGGGCTCTGGGCCCGGCCCAGCTCAGGGTTTGGGGTCCCAGCCCAGCTCAGGGTTTGGGGTCCCAGCCTAGCTCAGGGCTTGGGGTCCCAGCCCAGCTCAGGGCTTGGGGTCCCAGCCCAGCTCAGGGTTTGGGGTCCCAGCCTAGCTCAGGGTTTGGGGTCCCAGCCCAGCCCCACAGCTCCCCCAGAGCTCCTTCTGGGATCAGTGGATCCCAGGAAGGAGAGGAGGAGGAGGAGGAACCTTCCCCGCCCTCGGCCCACACTGGTTTGGTGGAGGCCGGGATGTTTTGGGCCTTCTGGGCACATGAGCACATGCTGTCGTCTCAAATCCGGCTTTTCACTCACAGGAACCCCCAAATCCCTCTCTGTCCTCACTGAATTCTTTCCCCAGGCTGTGCTCGTGTGTGGGATTGCCCCAGCC
Source organism: Serinus canaria (assembly GCF_022539315.1). NCBI lineage: Eukaryota > Metazoa > Chordata > Aves > Passeriformes > Fringillidae > Serinus > Serinus canaria. The sequence goes on from NC_066343.1 coordinate 9,655,075, forward strand.
CCTGGCCTGGTTCCACCTCCTGAGACCCCCATGGGTCACTTCTGGAGCGTGTCCTGGTCCCTCTGGATGCCACCCTGTCCCTCAGGGCTGTCACTGCACCCTCAGCTCGGTGTCACCTGCAAACTTCTGGGGGTGTGCTCCATTCATCTCCTTTGGTGCAGGTGTTGAGTGCCAAGACAGAGCCCTGAGGACTCCCCTGGACACAGAACCTTTGGTGAAGCCACCCTGGCTGTCTCAAAGGAAATCTCAAATCACCTTCTTCTCTTGCATGTACCCTCACATTGCTTCCATGGGGATGTTTCCATGTCCTCCCCAGGCACAGAGGAGAGGCTCACTGCTCTGGAGCTCCCCAGGTCTTCCTTTTCCCCCTTTTCAGAAGCAGGAATGATGTTTCACATTTTCCAGTCACTGGGGGCTTTGCCTGAGTGCTGTGACTTTTCAGATATGATGGTGATGCCTTGTGCAGGCTGCCCTGGAGCAGAGGCTGGACAGAGTTCCAGAATAGAGCAGGGATTGATTCCAAGGATCTCCTCCATGGATGCACCAGGGGCAGCAGCAGAACCCAGCCAGGGCTGCACCCAAGATGAACCAAAACGGTCCCAAAATGCATGAGCACTCCCAGGGTCTCTCCCTGTGATCAGCTCTGCTCCATTCCCACCTTGCAGTTCATTGTCTAATTATAGCTTTAGGTTATGAAGTCCCATCCTTCTTGTTTTTCTTTCTTCAATCCATGTTGTTTGTGCTCTTGGGCCTGAGATTTGGATCATTTGTTCCCCAGCTGGAGCAGGAATTGTTTTGTCTCCCTGCTCTGTGCACAGTGTTCACCATCCCCTAACATGAAGCTCAGACCCACACACTAAGGCAGCACAGAATCTGAAAAATAGAAAAGCTACACCTGAGGCAACCATGGAAGGCGGGTTGGCAACACCAGCCAGCTCCCTCAGGGTGCTGGGGCGCATCTCACCAGGCCACAGAGATGTTGTCACTGCTCATTTCACCAAGTGATGCCCAAATTCTGCCCTGACAGAATCTCACCTTGTTACTCTTCCTTGCCAAATCCTGTTCCACCTGTGCCTGGGCTCTCCTGACCCCATTCCTACACACCTGAGCCATGCCCCTGTTTTCTTCCCCATCTCCCTGCTCCATTGGCTCTGCATTTCATTCTCACTCCTCAGTCTGAGGAGTTTACAGAAATGAAATTGCAGTTGTTGTGGTCTTGATTTCTTTGTGTTGGAGTGGTGAGGTGTGTTTTGTACCACATCCACCTCTGTGTTTCCACAAGATACTGAATATTTTCCACTTATGTTTTGTCCCTGGAGATGGGTCACCCTTTCAGTGCCAGTGTGGGTGTAGGTTAGGGGTGGGTAACTGGAAAGGCTTTTAGGAATGAATGATAAGATTGATTGGACGATGCCTCAAGCCAGGAAATGGCTGCAATATTAAAATATCTCCTCTTTTTTCCTTTGTCTGGCTGCTGATAGAGTGTCTGTTGCTCTGAAAAAAGGGCTGGATGTACAAGTTTTAATCTGAATAGGTCATTGTGTGAGTCCCCCTCTGTAAGAGCTTTCATTTGCTATCTGGGACCCAGTAATGGAAGTGCTCTGTGTGTGGGAGCACTTCTGGAAGTCAGGAGTATGAAAAACATTCTTGTCTGCCTTGCTGCACAGCGGTGCAAATGTTAATATACGGGCAATATGTGAGCAGAAGGTCTCTAATATCAAATCCTCCTGGATCTGTGGTGGAACTAAAGCTCCTTTATGCTGAGCACCAGCAGGAGATGTGGTCACAGCTTCTCAATTTTGATCCCACCCGTGTCAGGCCTTTGCTGGAGTCTGTGGAAACCTCTGGTATCTCCAGATGACAATGCCCAGCCCCATCTCCCAACGTGAAGATTTCAGTCCAAAACTGAACATTTTCCTGAGGCAGCCATCAGCAAAATGCCCACAAAACTGCACTCCTGCTAGCTTCCCTCCATAAATCCTCCACTCAAAAAACATCTGTACACAAAAGAGTGTGTTCGTAGGGTTACCTACAACTACCCTAACCACAAAAACTTGTTGGGATTATCAAGGAATTCTTAAATAGGGCTGTGTATTCTTGTGTGTTTAAAATAGTGCCTATTTTTCCTGTCACAGGGACAAAAAAAAAAAAAAAAAAAAAAAAAAAAAAAAAAAAAAACAAACAAAAAAAAAAAAATCAGATTTTGTAGAAGCAGCAAAGGCACCTCCTGCTCATTCTGACAGGCTATTGTACACAAGCTATTAACACATTGATTTGTGGCCCGATAGGATGAATGCCCAGGTGGTCTCTGGCCTCCCAAAGGAGCTCCAGCTCCCTCCCTTCAGGCAAAAAGAACCACTCACTTAGATTAATGCTGCCTTATCTCGGCCTCCTTCAAAGCCAGCCCGAGTCAGAGCAGGGCTCAGCTTTCAGTGGCAAACCCGGAGCTGTGAGCTGAGCCCCCGGACTGGATGTTAATGCAGTTTTTTGGGTTTTTTCCGAGGGTAATGTCACGGTGTGTGGTGAACACCAGCGTGGGCACGGGTGCATGAACTCACACAAACCCCCTGTCCTAGCTGAGCCCTGTTAAATTAATTGTGACATTAAACGAGGAGCTTATTGCTGGCTTCTGGGGAGGCTTAAACGTCTGGCCTTGGAAACAGGCGTTGCAGAAAGATAGCATTTTTCTATTTTAAATGCTTTCAGGTTTCCTTTTATAGAAGCCCGGGCAGAGTCAACATATTCCTTTTGTCTGACCTTTTTGCAGAGCATAAAGCTCTTCAAAGTCAGTGGAAGATTCCTGAGAAAATTCAAAAGGCTTCGGATTAAGAGCTAGATATATGTTCTAAAAAGAAAAAAGAGATAAAAATACCTCCAAGGTTTTCTTCTTTTGAAGAATTAGGCTGTTCTAATACTAAAGTTTAATACTAAAGTCTAATAATAACCAATATGGCAGCAATGAAAACAATGAAAATGTGGTAAAAGTGTAAGTTCTAACTGTGTGGTTACATATACACACCCCACAAGCAAAAAATTGCAAATTAAATCTTAGGAATCCCTTTGGCATCTTAGGAAATGAGAAAAACTGAAGTTAAGACTTTGATGGCTCCTTGGCAGTAGTAGAGGGAGCACCCTCCTATGAACGAATGAATACTGAAGAATGTATGAAATAATCAATCCTTTTTTCTTGATTTAAAACTTTGCTGTTTAAAACTCTTCTGCAAAAATTCTGTCAAAATGTTTCAGAAAAACCTTTAGAAATACCTTTCTGTCCCTGTTATGAAGGTTGTCTTATCAGTCCTAAAAGTCAATGAATATCTTTGTAGTTTTTCAGCACCCAAGAATTCCCTGGATAAGGAATATATTCCAACAGCAGGACAGGAGCTCCCATGGATGACATTTATATATCCCACAGGCATCTTAATTGTGACCCAAACTACAGTGAACAGCTTATTATTACTTTATATCTTAGGGGGAATTTTTAAGCTATCTCCTAAATTTATCTTTATTATCTGTGCAACAGTTTAAAGACTTCCTCAACCTTCCTACCTAAGAAAAGAGCTTTATTGTGCTCAGCTTCCTTTGCTGAGGCAGAATTAGCCCCGTTTCGCGTCAAAGCAAACATTTTTAGCACAAAGCAATGAAAGTGTAAATCTCTCCTTCCTCTGTTTGCCCTGCCCAACCCTCCTCTCACAGTTGCTAAATTCAACTGGGGGAGCAAGGGCTGTGGAGCAGACACCAGCAGGGGTTTTAGCACCCATGAGTCAGTGCCCCTCGTGCTGATGGAAGCAATTATGATCCCAGAGGCAGGATCAGTGCTGCTGAGTGCCCCTCAGACACAATCAGTCCCTGGGGAATTTGGGGAACCCCTCTGTGAGAGCAGATGTTAACAAGACCTCAGGTCCTGCTCTCCATCAGCACCCAGAGGTACCACAGGGGTTGGTGTGTGTGGGACCTCAAACTCTGCCCAAAAGCCAGGGTTTTCTCAGCTTTTGAGTCAAAATAGGAGGAGTGTTTGCCCAAGAGAGGGAGAGGCCCTGGCAGGAAGCAGGGGTGTTGCACAGTCAAGAAAGACGGGTATGAACAGAAGGGGCTGGGCAAACTCTGCAAGGATAAGCAAAGCTCCATGGAAGGGTTTCTACAGCTGCTGCTGACAAGGGCAGCAGGTTTTCCAGGCACTGACTTCACTGGCCCCAAAGCACCTCTCCAGAGGGTCTGCTGATGCAGTTCTGCCTCCCTACAGCCCTCTCAGGCATCCAGCATCCCACTGCCTGCCCAGGGAACAATCCACTACCACAAACAAATCCAAGTCTTCAGACCCAGAACCCTTCCCAGGGACCTCACCAGTGTTAGAGCCCTTGGTTTAAGCCCATATTCACAATCTGGAACTCGCTTTTTCTCCCCAGCTTTCAAGTATTGTAGGGTATAAAAGCGCCCTCACCTTTTATCCACTCAGCATTTTGCACCAAGCTTTTATTCCTTTTTTATTTCTCGCACACCTGGGTTGCATATAAGGCTATTATGGCAGAGTGTGGCTGCCGTGACATAATTAGAGTTTGCTAATAAGGCGCAGGACCTGCAGTACAAAGTGGCGCAGTGAAAGTCCTCAGTGAGATGCTGAAAGCAGCAGAATGGGCTGGAATATGTTAGGAAGTTTTAACAGGCATTAATCCTGGGGGATACTCGGGGGCAGGAACAATCCAAGCTTCTGTGAATCGGAGTGAAATGATTGCAAGGGAGCAGAGGTTACACTGCGTGGAGGGTTTTGCTAGAAACCACTCAGACTTTCAGAGCATGGAAAACAAAATTGCAGCAAAATGAGCAAAACCTGAGAGGAATTTTTCAAGCCTCTCTTTGTGTTGCTTTAAGCCTGTGAGAATTTATTAAATGGTTCCACAAGTGGGAAATTATCGCGTTCCATTTTTTTATTAAAAAAACACACAAACATCTCTGTGGCACTGAGCATCTCAAGGCACTCAACAGAAAATCATGCAGACCCTGCTCTGAAAACAAAGGTCTCAATCCTCACGAGACAGCACAAGAATATCTAACACAGCTAAACACAGAGGAAAAGGGCTGGGCACAAAAAAGCATGCAAGACTTGGCAAATTCAAGTGTTGCAAAGTCGAAAGCTTCAATTTCACCAGAAAAAAGAAAAATATTGGGGCGAGCAATTTTTGAAAGAAAGAAAAAATTTGGGGCAAGTGAAAGGGACAACGGGAGTGTGCAGGTAGGAGTGGATATCTGGTTGCATCACAGATGATAAAGTATAAACACAGTGGTGCACACTTAAAAGAAAAAAAAAAGGGAAAAAGAAGTAAAAATCCCCTCTCATGCCCTTTTCCCATTTGCATCCCACATGCTTCCGCTGAGCCACTCGGGGCTGTGTAAAAGAGCCCACTGTTCACCAGCAACTGGGGAGCCAGGGGCGGCTCCTGGGCCTCGAAAAAGCCACATTTCACTTATCTTTCCTCCCCTCCTCGCGCCCAGATGCTTTGCAAAACAAACAAACTACATATCTACATATCATAGCCAAAACTGCGTATCAGACTACATCCACTGAAAGCCTCACTGTCTGGGGCCCTGGGGTTCAGCAAACCTTGGCTGGGCTGTCCTCTGAGCCTGCTGCTTGATTTATGTTTTCAGATGGAAACTATATGAAGCTCTTAGTTATGCCTGGTTTTCTGCCAAAAAATCAGTTTGACCTAAACTGGGCTTTACAGAAACGTAAAGTGCAAGGTGAAGTGTCACATAATCCACAGTAAAACCTGGGTCTATTTACTTTTTTTTTTTTTTTAATAAAGAAAGCGTACATTTTCTTAGACTGAACTGTGAAGTTTTCACTCATTTTTAGACTTTCTCTGTGGCTGCTGTGAGAGGAGTAGCTGGAAGACCCAAATTGGCTTTCCTGTCTTGTCCTTTTTTTTGTGTCACATTGGTGGAGTCTGATACCAAGGCAACAAAGAGGGAATGAACTGGGACCAAAAATCGTCTGTTTTCAGTAACAAGCACTATCTCTAGAGGGAAGGACCCAACTTCACACATGTGTAGGAGGCTAAGGAATTCTGACAGAAGCAAAGTAATCACTGTGAGGCTCAGAGCATCTTAGGAAAAAAAAAAAAAAAAAGAAGAAAAGCGGGGGGAGAAGATGAGAAATAAGAAGCTGAGACAGAGAATATTCACCAGTCAGTCGCGCCTTTAAAAAAATATATTTTGCATCACGTTCCGTGCCCTGTGGCCGATCAAACAGAGCGGGCGATGCTCATTAGCGGCGGCAGACGTGCGTTAATTACTGTAATTTGTAGGATGGGAAGTGCCACCTAGTGGCAAGGAGCGCGCCGCCGCGGGAGCACATCCCGCTCCCCGCATCCCGCACCCCGCATCCCGAATCCCACATCCCTCATTCTACATCCCACATCCCACATCCCGCATCTTGCATTCCACATCCCGTATCCCGCATCCCGCATCTCGCATCCCACACCCTGCATTCCATATCTCACATCCCACACCCTGCATCCCTCATCCTGCTCGCCACATCCCGCATCCCGCACCCTGCATCCCATATCTCACATCCCACACCCTGCATCTCTCATCCCCCATCCCGCATCCAGCACCCTGCATCCCATATCCCACATCCTGCACCTCACATCCCGCATCCTGCACTCCACATCCCACATCCCTCATCCCCCATCCCGCATCCCACACCTTGCATCCCATATCCCGCACCCTGCATCCTGCACCCCAAATCCCACATCCCGCACCCCGCGTCCCACATCCCACACCTGGTATCCCGCACCCACACTGCCAGGGGTGTCCCAAATGTGCCAAGGCCTCCCAACTAACGCAGCCTGTTAATGGTTTATCAAGTGCCAGTGGGAATCCCAGCTCCAGGCAAACACAAGAGGCCTCCTAGCCTAATTTAGCTGGGACAATGGGTCCCAGAGACCCAAGATGGATATCCCCCGTGCAGATGCATTCCTTTTAATTCTGTTTGGTTTACCAAATAGGAATTCCTCCAGGAAACCTCAACAAAGAAGTGGATTAATGAGAACCCTAGCAGAGAGTGTTTGCTGTATAAGCAATTCCGAGCCTAAGTAAAGCAAGGGGCAAAGTCTGATCAGCGTTCAGTACCAAACTCAAATAAATTCTGACAGAAGTGGGTGAAAAATGTGCCAGCTGCAGGTCAGCAAGAAATGCTAACAACCCTCAAACACTCGCCTGCCTACTTTCATTAAAAAGCAAACAGGGAGAAAAATAAACACTTATTTTCCCCCTGCCTTTTGTTGCTCAGTGGAGTTTGTTTTGACACTCGTCCTCCCTCAGCTGTAGTGTCTCCTGGTTTCCCTTGTTCTCATGGCATCTGGCTAGTCCTCAACCCCCTTTTCCTCTGCCAGGTCCATTCCCTGTTTCTGCTGTTCCAAAGGCTCCTCAAATTCCCTGTTTTGTTTTCATGCACAGAAGAAGGAAGACCCTCCCATCCCAAGCTGCTTCCCTGGACTGTGGCAGGGAGATCCTCTCTCTTCTTGGACTGTCCTGGGTCTGCAGCGCTAAAACTCGCTCTATGGAAAGATGGAGGTTGGTGTGTTTCAGAGAGCTTTGTTGTAGCAGCTTGGTCATAACCATCTTGAAATGGGAAAGCTGATGGTTCACTGGACACAAAAGAAATTGAGATATTCTGTGGTGCTGGTGGGGCTGAAGCTGTGAAAGGGGAAACTGGGCACCATTACTACTGGTTCCAGTAGAAACATTTCAACCCCGCAGCTTCCCCCATCCCTCGTACCTTTGAACCAGAGGAAGAAGAAGATAAGAGGGTAATCAAACAGCTTCTTCCTGTGGTGGGGGAAAGGAGGTAGCCTGTGCAAGGAGGTAGCCAAGGCCAACAACATGAAAAAGAAATACATCACCTCCCCATCTGAGCAGACCTGGACCCCTTCTCACCCTTCAAAATCAAACACCAGGCAGGTGGATATATGCATATCCATATCTATGGTTTCTTGGCTCATAGGACCATTGGGAAGGACCAGCAGCCATGACAAAACTTCCATATGGCAGAAGCTTTTGCAGAGTCTCGGGGAGACCTCGTGCCCCCAGCGTGAGAGCCCCTTATCTGCTCCTCACCAGCCCCCTTTGCTGATTCACCACCCCAAAGAGATATCAGAGGCTGCTCTCTGAGCACTTGTGGACATGGAAATGTCCAAAGCTTCTGGATACAGTGCTGAAGGGTTGTGCTCAGCCAGGTGATGGGAGAACCCCTCCGTTGCACTCACAGCAAGAGTAGGTTCACTTGCATTAGTATGGAAAAATCTCACAAAGTTTATGGCATTTCTGTCTGCTTTTATGCTAAAAAGGGCATCTTTTAGCTCCTACAGCCAATGCAATGAATGCTAACATTGTTCCCATTCTCCCTCATCCTGGGAGACCCAACTTGCTGCAACAGAGAAAACCTTTCACTGAATGTCTGGATACCAGAAACACTTCTTTTTATCCTTCCTTTAGCAGATAGAGGATAAAAATGGCACGTGTCTCACCAAATCTTGGTGAGAAACCCTTGACGGCAGCCAAGACTGAGTTATAGCAGAGACCTCGGAATGCTGTGGGGAGAACAAGGAGCTTGAAGCTCTTGGAGTACATCACAAATCAGTTCTCACTCATTAACAGTACTGGGCTTCCCAAAGCACCAGGCACCTCTTCGTCACAAACAGTATGATTATTGGTCCAATCTTTTTTTTTTTTTTCTTTTCTGTCTCTGATTATTTTTATTTGGTGTTTAGGTCTTCAGGACAAAGTTACTTCATCTTTCCAAACTTTTCTCTGCTCCCACCACTATTCATGCTCTGTGTAAAACTCAAACGAGGTTCAAGAATGTTACATTTCCTTAGCTGAGTCCTTCAAAAAACTAAAAAAAAAAAAATCATTAAAAATTAGAGAATATTCAACAAAGTAGGGTAGTTTTCAACAGAGACAGACTGAATTTTTCTCTCTGCTTTCATACCCATTATTTTCCCACTGAACAAAAAAAGCTACCATTTCTCGCATCTGAAGTGCTAAGTTCTTTTGAGGGGCAAATGTTTACAGCTACCCCAAGAGTCTTATAAATTGTTCCAAGACATATTTGCAGACATCCCCAGCCCCTTTTTTTCTGTTGTTGTTGTTTATATATTATTTTGTTTGTTTGTTTTAAATGGTATTATGACAGGCATTATCTTGGACATGTCTGAGAGCCGATCAAAAGCTGGGAGATGCCAGGGCAGGATCAGATCTTTCAACCCAAATTTACTCTGTTTTACTTAAGGTGGGCTGTGACTCTTCCTGTAGACATGGATGCTTTCATCCTTCCCTGCCTGCTAACAGCTACCAAGATTTCCACCTTTTAATTTCAATCAACAAAAAGGAGTCCTCAAAGAAAAGCAGAGATTTTCCTGAATGGGGGGCGGGGAAGGAAAAAGTTTAAACTCCCTCTTTCCTCCACTTTTTAGGATGTTCCTGATCTATTTAATTACTTTGCTTCTCCTTCACACACAGCTAAGGAGGAGAAACTGTTGACTGACACTTGTGGAGTTAGCAGGATCTTTCCAGTGACTTCAGTAGGTTTTGGATTAATCACACTGTGAATGTTTGTTATTGCTTTAGCCAAGGATGAGAAGGCCCAGGAAGAGAAGATTAGTTAAGAAAATCTCTCTTAATCCATTTCAAGAGTTTGCCCTATCAGTGTGGAACCAGACCCAGCGAGTTTATTCTTTGCACAATGGTAGTACCTTCATATCATAAAGAAAAAAAGCGAAAAACAAAAATAAAGAGTATGAAAGACTCATTTCTTTTGGTAACAGCAAGAGAACAAACACATTTGATTATTCAGGATTACTTCTGCACTCAAGTTTATGATGCAGGCACAGAGTTATCAAAACAAAAATAATGCATGCCCAGGATGGAGTTTTATCAGAGGAAGCCCAGGACAGCACGGATTAGCACAACACTTGACTATGGCTCAGGCCACCCTGTACTGATAAGTTTCTCTCCCCCTTTCTTGCCTTGTGCTGAGTTTGGTCCTCACCAGGGATCAGCTCTGAGAAGGATCTTGGTGGTGACCTGCCCACACTGACCACTCCTCCCCAAAATCACAAAGCAGCCATTCTCTGAGGAGCCAGACCCAGCTGTGGGAAGCAGGCTGCTCTTTCAGCCTGACCTGGAGACACAGCCTGACACTTACACCAGCCAGAACCAAAAACCACCAGCTTCCTGACACAGCTTTTGGGGGGATTAGCTGTGGAAACATCCCAGTCTGGCCCCTTGTCCTTGGAGTCAAGGCAGAAACACTGAGTCAGAACAGAAGGCAGCATCAGAACACAGGAGGAAAACATCATTGCCTTTGCCATCATCGTCCAGTGCTGCTGAAAGCCTGGACCTTCTCCTGATAAATCCTGTCCTGGAAACCGACTATCTCAGTGCAGATAGTGCCGTGTCTGCATCATTACATTTAATGCAGAACTAATACCTAACCATCAATTGTGGCTTGTTCTGCTACCAAATGAAACACTCTATTCATGGTTCTTCATAGCTGAGTGCTCTCCCCTCTGCTGAAGAAATATGGAGTAAAAATAGGTGGAGAAGGGTTTTGCCACAAAAGAAACATTGACATAAGCCATCAAGTGTTTTGTTTGAGAAAGCGGTTGTGTACACTATGGTTACCACTGCTGCTAAGCCTGACTCCTTTGGAGAGTTTTAATTTGCCTCTGAAAACATATTTCACTCGAAGCGTAGGAAAGAGAAGTACTGGGGGAAAAAAAAGCTTTTCTGAAACGTGGAATCTGAGAACTTGCAAAAAGTTCTATTGTTTCGGGAGATTCTGTGGTTTCTTGAAAGCACATTGGGGTTTAGATAACTGAATCACTGCAGAATAGGGAAGCAGCCTACATATCTGTACCTCTGAGAGGCAAACTGGGGCAATGGACTCATTTTCAGCGCAGCTGCCATGGCACAGCCCTTTGCAAGTAGATGGGAGTGGGAGGCTGGACCCTCAGAGCCACTGGCCAGGTGGAATAACTTTGAAAGGATCTTTGATTTCTCTCAAACTGACCTTAGTGCTGTTGACATCTAAATTACATGAATTATTTCATTTACTTTAAAAAAAAAAAAAAAAGGTTTTTTTTTTTTTCACACAGAGCAGCTCAGGAGGAAAAAAAAAACATAGAAGAGACAAAGAAAAGGTGATTGTGAAGCCACTAAAGATGGCTTAAGAGAACCTATGCCAGACAAATTAGATTTTCCTTGAGAGACTGTGTTTCAGACCCACAATATTCTTTCAAGTGATGGGAAGTGCTTTTTTTCCCACAGATGTTCAGTTTGATATTTGCACACTGACTGTAGCCATGGTCTAATTAATTTCAGATATTTGAAAACAATGGTTTCTCATAAAGAACCATTTAGGGCCAGTGTTTCACATTTAAAATGATAATCATTGTTGAGTCAGTAACATAAAACCTGTGCTTAAGAAGTGTGTAATGAAAATAGTATTTTTCTTCATCTCTGGACTACAACGTAGCTGGGAGGATTATTTTTTTTTCTCGAGTGATATTGCTTTAGGATGGAGACAAAGCCTAAACATTTTCCCTTTTGTTGGGTTTTCTCACACAAATCCGAACATCTGAAAACAATGATTTGTTATGGGAGACTTTGGCAGCCTGAGCAAAGATTTTACTGTTTCTACTTTGCCTAAAATATTTACAAAGAAAAGTATCTGACATTCACAGTAAATCAGACAACATTTCAGGCCCCTGACATAACCCATGGAGGCAGTTTGCGTGGTCTCCAAGAGGAGGAAAGGAGATCCCCTTTCTGGACAGTTTCTTGGTTCAGAGCAGAGAGCTTGGCTCCCGGAGAAGGTGGGGAGGGTTAAATAAAATGAGATGAAAACACCGAGGGGTTGCAGCCGTCTGTTTTTCCAGCTTGATCAGCTCCTCACTTTCCCCAGTCATCCCGAAAAGCCCCGAGGGTCTCCAGTGTAACACACCCTCCTTCCTCCGGGGTTTTCTCTCCCTGGCGGGCTGGGGATGCCCAGGAGGAGTTCCTCATCCCTCCCTTCCCAGCCCCGCAGGAGCCCTGCGCCCACCCCCGCCCGTGCCTTTGTCTGGCCAGCCCCAAACCTCCCCCGTGCCCAGAAACCTCCATCCCACCGCGGGAAGGGCAGGGGGAGCGCGGAGCCCCCCGCCCGCCTCCTCTCCTTGTGGCCCCGCCGCCGGGAGCGTGAGGAAGGGGAGGCTCCGCTCCTCCAGCCCCGGGGCCCCGAGGCTCCGCGGGGGCTCCGGGAGCTCCGCGCCGGGCGGAGAGGAGGAAGAGGAGGAGGAGGAGCAGGAGGAAGGCGGGGAGGGGGCTAGGGAGGAGGGGGAAGGGGGTGGGGGTTCTGCATCCTCCGCTTTCTTCCCAGCTCCGAGACGGAGCGGCTTCGGCCGGCCGGTTCCCATCAGAGCTCCGGCAGCCGGGCGGTGGGAAAGGGAAGGGGAGGGAGAAAGGAAAGGGGAGGGGGGAAGGGGTCTTTTCTCTTTAAAGAAATAATCTATTTGCTTTCCCATCGTGAAAAAGAAAAAAGAGGTGCCAGCAGCGAGGCGACCCGAGGCTGGTTAGCCCCGGGCTATTACTACTGGTTGCTTCTTGCTGGTGCTTGTAGGGAAGAGAGCTGCGCTACCCCCCGGCCCTACCCCCGGCCCTACTCCCTGTTCAGGATTCTGGTCAGACTCAGGATCTCCCCATCCCCTGGAGGGGTGGCCAGTGCTTCAGCTGGACACCAGCAGAGCACAGTGGAGCAGAAACCTGCAGCTTCCCCTCGTGGAGCTGTGCTGCTGCAGCCACAGCTGCGAGAGGATGCTCCGCAGCATTCACCCTCTTCCCACCCTTTGCCAGGAGCAGTTGTTCAGTCTCCAGTGGACAAGGGTCACGCGGTGATGAAGAAGCAAGCTCAGGGCTGCAGAAGTGGCTCCTGCTCTGCTAAATGTCACCTCTCCTGCCTGAAGCCAAGGCAGGGAGCAGAGTAGGAACAGGTGAAGCTGGGAAGTTGGGGCCACTCAAGGCTAGAGGGGCATTTTGACTGTGGTGCCTGGTCATTTAGAAGTTCCTAGCTTGTCCTGGAGGGTGGCCTGGATAAAGGGATCCCCCATCACCCAATGCCATAGGGGATGTCCTGCTCTCCTTTCCAGAGGCTGGGATGGCAGCAGGATGGTCTCCCACCTCTTCACCTAGAAAAAGGAGTGAGCCAGAGAGATTCCTGCCTTACAACTATGTCTTCAGAGGGTTTGTCTGCAGCCTGGGAAGGCTGAGATTGTGTGGGGAGAGGGAACAGTGCCCTCACCATGGGTCTCACCCTAACCCCTTATGTTTGGGAGGGCAGAAGAGGCTTGTTTGAACCAGTGTGGGAGAGATTCACGTCAGTGTCCTCCTTTCATCACAACACTGTGCAGAGGAAGTGTGCACTGCCTCAGCAGTGACACTGGCGAGGCAGGCAAGGCTACCAAAAACAGGAACTGTGTGAATTTGCATCAAACACCCTCAAAAAAACGTGCCCACAACTGTTTGTAGTGCCTGTTTGAAAAGAGAGTGTTGTCAGCTCTTCTGACGCACGATTTCAAGGATTTCAAGGATTCAGGAAGTTTCAAGGACTGAGAAACCTTGTCCTATAGTGGGGCAGGTCCAGTGTGTTGAGGTGTGGTAGTGCCCAGGAGGAACGTGCACCATGCAGGCTTGACCCAGGCACGAGGAACTGGGAGGACTGGTGCTGCTGAGAGGTGGCACTGGTGGGAGAGAAGCCTCTCTTCAACATCCCAAGTAAGCAACTGTGTATTTACTCCGTGTAAGGAGGGAAAACAAAGAAGCTCTGCAAGCTGAGATAAGGTTTTCAGCCAGCGCTCCAGCTCCGCTCACCCAGGCCACAGCTCACACGAAGCTGATCTGGCTTAAGCCTCCAGGTCTCCATTTCTCCCTGCTTGGCTGTCATCTCTTCCACCTCCCACCCCTCCAACTTGGCACCGAGGTCTGTCTTTGGAAACAAGGGCTTTGGGCTTGTCTGAAATCCTCTACCAGTGTAACTCTGGGGACACAGCAGCTGGAACAGTAACAGCGAGAGGAGCTGAAGGAAAACTCCTTCTGCCTCTTCCTAGTGTTCCTACCTGGGGCTGCCAAAAACGTGCCCAGAGCAGTGCAATCAGACACACCTATTTCTCCAGGCTTTTCTTTTCTGGCTCCAGCTTTACACCTTCCTGGAGGAGGGGGACTTCTGGCATCTGCTTCTCTGAGAGGGAGCACGCCAGAGGAGCTGCTCCTGCCAGCGTTTTGTGCTTGGTGAGGGTGCCTTAAATGTCTCCCACATTCTGAGATAGCTACATTTTGGGATGGGGGCTGCCTGGAGAGCACATCAGACCCTTTATGAACCGGTGAACATCCCTTGTAAAAGGACGGTTTAGAGTTCCACTTATGACTTCATCTCTGAGAGGTTTGGACAGCAAATGCAGAGTCTAATCTTAAAAAAAAAAAAAAAAAAAAGGAAAAAAAAGAAAAAGAAAGTGGCTGGAGATGCATGGGTGGAGAAGCTTGGCTCGGGCGGCTGCCGATGTGAAGCTGCCTGTGAATTGGCATCGACAGGGGAAGTTTGGAACCAGCACCAATTTATTCTTTCATTGCAACCTCCGCTGAGACTGGGGAGGCAAAGGGGAAAAAGGCATTTCGGTCCCAGTCACTTTCCCCATTTCAACCGGCTTCGGGAGCCAGGGTGGAGGAGGTCTCTCCATTCTCTTCCCGGTTAATTGTCTAATTGGGGAACAATGCGCCTCTCGCACCCGCCTGCCCCTCTCCGGAGGGCTCCGGGCGAGCTCGGACGGACCCGTCCCGCCGCACCGGGCTGCGGGTCCCCGCTCCGGGTTTGGGGGCCGGAGGGAGCCCCGAGGGGGCGGCCGGGCCGTGCCGGGCCGGGGGCGGGGGGGCCCCCGCTCGTTGGAGGCAGGCGCTGGGGGCTCTCCTGCGCCCAGCAGCTGCGGGAGCTTTGGAAATTGCAAGGAGGCTCTCGCAGAGCTTGTGAACCCTCCTCTCCCCGAGCCAGCGCCCCTCCTCTGCAGCGCTGACGGTACAACGATATAATAATGATGGGTGGCTGAGGCTCGCATTTGAACTTGCAGGCTCGCTCCCTTTGCCCACTGCTCGGTCCCGGCTCCGCCGCTCGGAGTCAGGTGCTCGCCGGCGGGAAGCGAGCGAAGGAGGGGAGACCGAGCTCCGGCACAAGGGGAGAGCCCGGAACCACCGGCTCCTTCCAGCACTAACGAGGGGATTTACTCTTTCATGCGGCCACTGGGATCTCTGGACTAGCCCAGCCACCACGTTGTGATTTTTTGCTATCTCTGCAATACGCTACCTTTTAAGGTAACTATAACTCTTTTATTGCGGGTTGGTTTGGAGTGGTTTTTTTTTTTTTTTTGTCTTTCCCCCCCTTTTTTCTATAATATGACTGCCAGCAAACACCTAGTCTAAGATTTAAAACAATTGTTTTACTGCTTGCACCAACAAAGAGTTTGAACTGCAAATCTTAAGCGGGAGGGAATAGCGATGATTGGTGAATTTGAACAACCTGGGGTGAGTTCAACGACACGCGGGGGAAGAGGAGAAAGAGGGATGCTCGGGATCTAACCAAAAAAAAAAAAAAAAAAAGATAAGAAAGAAAAGAAAAAACCGGTGGAAAGAGGAGAACAAAGAAAACTAGGGAGTAGAAGACTTTGGGGTGGGAGCCCTGACAAGAGTGTTCGGTGCTGGTGGCTCGGATGGCTGGGAAGGTAGAGCCGCACCTTGGCGTGCGACGGGGCTCCGGAGGGGGACGGGAGGAAGCTGTTCCTTACGGGTGTTAAGTACACAAAGCGCCCGTGTGGCAGGAGCGACGAGAACGGATCTTTCCCCCCGGCCACCAGTTTTGTAGCGCTGGGAAAAGCGTGCGCTCTGTGTCCTCCACTCTTGCGTGCTCCCCACATCCCTTTTTTTTTTTTTTTTTTTTTTTTTTTTTTTCTCCCTCCAATCCCTTCCCCTGATGTTCCTGGAAAGCTGCTCGCAGGGCAGAGCGGCTCTGAGGTGCTCAGCATCTCTCCAGAGGAGCCGGCGAGCAGCGTGCCCCGAACCACATTTTCTCTGCGGAAAGGGGGGCAGTGGGTGAAGAGGAGGAGGATCGCAAGGTCAGTGGAGCAAAACGCCCCCTCTTACACCCACGTCCACTTTCTGGGGCACGGGCTTTGCCTTCCCCCTCCGCTGCCAGGGATTTCTCCTTTGTGTTACAAAGGAAAAGAAGTGAGAGCACGGTGGAGGGCAAGCGGGGAGTTCCGACGGCGGGAAGGAGCGGCTCTGTGTGTGTGTGAGTGAGTGAGTGTGTGTGTGAGCGAGGACGGCAGCAGGACCGGGGGCAGCCTCCGCCGGCCCCCGGCCCCGTCCCCACACAAAGGGGCGGCGGGCAGCGGGCGGGGGCCGCCCCTCATTGTCCCCCTGGTCACGTCCTCCCGGCCGCCCCCTCTCGCTCCCTTCCTCCTTGCACCGGCTTTCGGGATTAAGCCCCCATGGCTTTTCTCTTTTTTCCTCTTTTTTTTTTTTTCCCTTTCTTTTTCTTTTCCCCTTCTTATCACCCGCTTCCCTCGGTTTTTCTTCCTTTCCCCCATTCTCTTCCTTCCTCCTTTTTCTTCCTCTTTTTCTTCTTCTTTCCTTTCCTCCCTCTCTTTTCCCCCTCCTTACCTTCCTTTTCCCCCTTTTCATCTTTCTTTACCCCCTTTTCCTCTTTCCCCTTCTTTTTGTTTCCCCCCCCTTTCTTCCTTTTCCCTACCCGTTTTTGCCTCCCTTTTCCCCTTCTTGCCCTGTCCCTCCCTTTTCTTCCCTTCCCCTTTTTTCCCTTTCCCTCCCTTTTTCCCTTTCCTTCCCCTTTCCCTCCTTTTTCTCCTCCTCCCTCCACCTTCCCCTCCCCTTTTCTTTCCTTTTTTTTTTTTTTTTGTTAATTGAGGCGTGAGCGTCGAAAAACCGCTGCAAAAAATAAAAAACCCAAAAAACCCCAAAACACAGAAACCAAACCAAAAACCATCCCGGGATGGGAGAGCGTAATCGTTGGGTGGGTTCAGTGATTGCTTTTATATCCGTGCTGTTTTATTTAATCCTTTTCTCCTTTTTTTTTTCGTTCTGAGCGAAAGGGGAAGTTTCCTCCCCCACAAGGAGCGAGTGAAGCTCGGCGGGGCGAGCCCGGGACGGGGCGGGCGCGGCCCCGCGCTGCCGGAGTGGGGGGAGGCTGTGGCAGGGCTGGGCTTTGGGGGGGTGTCCGTGTCGCGTGTCCGCCGGGGGTCACGGGCTGAGTGCCGGTTTTGGGGCGGCGGGCTCGGTTCCGAGTTGGGCCCGCGGGTTCCGTCCCGGTTTGGGGTGGTGGGCCTGGTGCCGGCCCGGGGGCGCGGCCGCTGTCGAGGAACGGGGAGGGCGCGGCGGCGCTGCGGCGCCCCCGGGCGGCGAGTGGCGGCATGGCAGCTCCCGCGGCCGCCGGTTTCCCGCCAGAGGGCTCCGGGCCCGTCACCGTGAGGGGAAAAAAAGGCCAACCACCGCCGTAATAAAATAATCTTAAATAAGCAACACCCCCTCGATAAAAGCCGCTGTCTCCGCTGTTCCTCGCGCTCTGGGAGTCTTCTACACAAGAAATGGGTAAAGAGGAGGCTCCAGGATGGGCAGAGGGATGGATGGAGCAGCTCTGCTGGCAGCCAAGGCTGGCACAGCTGGCACTGCTCCCCCGGGCAGGAGAAGCTTTGGGCTGAGCTCAGGGTGGCCTCGCAGGGCTTGAAGGGGCTGCAGCAAAGAGGGACAGAGACAATTGCCAAGGGCTGCAGGGACAGCCCCAGGGAATGGCTCCCAGGGCCAGAGGGCAGGGCTGGCTGGGACCTTGGCACTGAGGAATTGTTCCCTGGCAGGGTGGGCAGGCCCTGGATCCCTGGCAGTGCCCAAGGCCAGCCTGGACATTGGGACAGTGGGAGGTGTCCCTGCCACGGCAGTGGGTGGCACTGGATGAATAGTTAAGGCCCCTTCCAGTCCAAACTATTCTGTGAGTCTGTGGTGCTGGAGCAAGCCATGCCCGATGGGCAGCGGGGTGGGACTGGCACCTTTCCGACTCTGGGCAGTCCCTCAGTGCCTGGGCTCAAAGCGTGAGGTGGCACCGGGGGGATGGTAGAGCGAGCTGAGGGCACCCACAGCCACCCCTTGTGCCCAGCAGTGGCACTGGGTGAGCCCCAAGAGGGCTGAGGAGCCCCTGTTGGAGCCCACAGTGGGGTCCCTAACCCCACAATGGCAGTGCAGGGTGCCATGTGTGACACCTTCACATTGTTCCCACCTCTTCTCCCTTCAGCAGTGCAGCTGGTTGAGAAAGGTGGCCTCAGCTCTCCTGGAACCAAGCCTGGCAGAGGTCAGTGTGTCTGGGCAATGCTCTCAGGCACGGGCTAGGATTGTCAGAGTGTCCTGTGCAGGGCTAGGAGCTGGACTTGCTGATCCCTGCGTGTCCAGCTTAGGATATTCAATGTTTCTGGAAGGCAGGAGTGACAAGGGGTGATGCAGAAGGAGCAGCGTGTGCTCGCTGCTCCTCCACGCTCTGCCTCTGGCAGTTTTCCACTGTGTCTCTGCGTGGCTGTCCCAGTGCCTGGAGCTGCTCCTGGCATACAAGCTGTGAGGGATGTCCCGAGGCAGCAGCTGCTGCAGTCAGAACACGCTGTGCTCTGGTCACTGCTCCTGTCTGTGCTCCAGCCTGCAGGCAGCACCAAAAGGACTCAGCCTGGAGGAGTTTCCCCCCACAGCTGCTGGAGGTGATGCAGACACCCCAAAGAACTTCTCCAAGCCTCGGGAGGGCATTTCCAAGGGATAATGGGCCAAGCAGGGACCACTGGTGAATCGGATGTAGGCTGATGTGCCATGTGTTGGCACAGTGGGCTAATTAATCACGTGGCAGAGAGGAGGTGAGGCTGGCAAAGTTAATTAGTCAGCACTGATGGTGAGGTGGATACATGGCAGCAATTAACAGTACCAGGATCAAAGGACTGCAGACGTAAAGGAAAGTGCAGAATGTCTGCCTTTGAGGAAGGATGGTACCTGTGAAGCTTTCAGAGCTTGGAAGGTAGCAAGGGATGTGCTGTGACTGGGATTGGTAATTTCTACCTTTTTGGAGTTCCACTGGAAACTGTAATTTACTGTTTTACCCATTAGAATGAGCAGCCTTCCTTCTTTTCTCTAGTGCCAGGTTCTGTTGGGTCCTACCCTCTTTTTTTTTTTTTTTTCTTTTAATCTTTTATGTCATTCTGACTTTCACTATGAGGGTCAGATGGGCAGAGGCTGCTTTTTATTGGTTTAAGGAACATATCCAGATTTCACAATGCAGCTGTGGAGCAGAACCAATCTCAGTGTGACCTGAGAAGTTGCAGATTTCAGAGACATTGTTACCTCTGTGAAAATGGCTAATAGGGCAAATTCCTCGTTGTCTCAGCTTCGGTGAAACCAGGAGCATTTTTGGATTGTAAGCTTTAGTCTCTTCCACACCAGGACAATTCTTTTTCTGAACCTGAAGTTTTAAACAGAAAGAGAGACATGATGTTCTCTCATCTGGTTAAATTAAAATAGCATTGGTGTGAGATCAAGCTTACACTGCAAACTAAACACAAGCTGGAATTTGGTCAGAAATTAATGCTCCTATGAGTTTTTCTGTAGTAAGGGAAGGTAGCAGAGCCTGCAAAAATAGGAGAGTTCTCTCCCCACAGACAGAACCCCTACTGCTAATTTTTACAGATGTCAAGTTTGTCCAGGAGTTTTGCACCTATTGGTTTATAGATGCTACACTCAGGGCTGAGTCCCATTTAGAAATGTAACACGAATTCCTACCATAGATCCATCTGCCTGTAGTAGCTCCTAATAAAATGGATCAGCCCAGTTGGAAACCAGCCAGCAGGCAACCCAAGTTTGGTCACGTCAAGTGAGGTACTTTTTTAGCAGAAGGTGGAAATTAAACACTTACTCAAGTCTTGCAGCTTGAGTTGGCAAGATTTGCTCACTGTGTTATGGATTTCTTTTACTATGGGTGTAGTGACACCAAGGGGAAAAAAATCTTATGGAAAAAGGTAGAGTTAGATGGGTTTTGGCTAATTGCAGTGGCCTTAGGGGCAGTACAGCAGCCAGACAGCAGACTTCTGTGAGCTGTAGGGTGCAGGAATGGGAAACACAAATCTGGTTTTGAGCAGGGATTTAGCTCTGGGGGCTACAAGAGAGCACAGTCTTCTGCAGCCTCTGCCAGCAGAAGGGCAGGAGGCAGGAGCAATCACATCCAAGAGCCTGGAAATGTGGGTGGGAATTGGGGTGAGGTGTAAAGCAGCAACCTCTGCCTCACCTGTGGGTCCTGAGGAGGATTTTTGGCACCGGGTCTGCAGAACTCTGTCTCCTCCTGAGCCAGGCTGCCCTGTGGGGCTGAGCAAGGTGCTGCTGTTATGGTCTGCATGTTTAGAGAGGGTGACAGAGGTAATTCCATGTTAATTCTGGCAGCTAGAGTGGAGCCGCACTGGTCAACCCAGGAGTGTTTATGGGAAGCCACCAAGGCCTGGGGCATGGAAACCAACCTTCATGTGTGGAGGGTTTGTGGGAGTCACACTCCTGACCCTTAGGGCTGAAAATCAGACCATCCTCCCAGGGGTTTTCATTGCTTGAGTGAGAATTTCAGGATAAAGAAGATTTATAAAAAGTCAGGAGGTGGTTTTCTTAGAGTCAGGTAGGGATTTTTGGCAAGAGTCTCATGTTAAGCTTTGTGCTCAAACAGTGCAATTTTTTGGAGCTATCCAAGCCCTTGATGCAGCAGGTGTAATTCCTGCCCTTCTCAGTAAAAAGCTAGGAGCCATCACATCCAGGAATGTTCTCTTCTGTTCCCATGGATACATTGAAAATTGCCCTTCCACAGTTGCCTTTCTGTTTTCATCTGTCCCTGTGGGTGTGTGTGTTGTGTTTGGTGACTGGAAGCGTAGCAGCAGGGTTTGTGTTCTTACCAAACATGGAAGCAGTTGTGTTATGACAGCAATAGCAAAGAACTTCCAAGGGTAACAGGCTTCCACTGACACGTGCCAGGCACCCAGGTATGCCAGGTCAGAGCCAGGGAAGTGGGCCAGGTGCAAAATGCAACCAGCTCTGCTTAGGTGCAACACCCCCATTGTTGGGAAAAAGAAAATACTTTGTTCTTTTTCTTGTCAGGTTTCTTTGATTCCCTTGGTCCCAAAAGGCAAGGTTGCCTTCAGGGGAAGGAGGGAGACAAAACTCGTGGGTAAACATGGAGAGCTGAACTTGTAAACATTCTGTTCTGGACCTTGGCTTCGCTGTGGATGCAGCCAGTGCGTGTAACGCATGGGAGCCCATGTGGGCAGAACATCTCAGAAGGTCTGGAGCCACTCAGCTCCCTCAGGGGCCAGAACTTTGTCTGGCAGGCAGGTCCTTCACTCAGCACCTTGGAAAGTGGAGAATTCTTCCAGTCAGTCTTTTTTTCATGCTCCCATCAGAGCACTTGTGTTACCAGAGGAGCTTCACTGTGGTGGTTTTGGTGCTTGAGGCTTCCAGCATTCTTGGGTTGCTTGAAGGTCCTTCTGCACATCTGTAGGCTCAAACTGACATCACTTTTACTTGTTGTGTAATAATGAGGATCATTTACGTGTTTATCTAAGCAAGCATGTGACTCTATTTCAGAGCTGATCATTGCATTCAGAGGATTTCGGTGTCTGCAGTTCTGATCTTGTGCAATGTCCTCACTCATAACAGCCTTCTACAGGGAGTTTGCACCAGGGCACAGCGTAGAATTTTAAAGTTAGCTAATAAATAGTCACTTTTGTTTTCTTCACATGCAGCTTGGCTTGTGTAAATGTAAGAAGAAATAAAAGTCTGGCTGAGTAGTTTTGGGGGTAGGTGTTAGGGTCTTCATAAGAAGTTTTATGGCATGTAGGGCTTAAACTGAATGAAGTCCCGGTTCTAGTTTAGGACTCAGTTGTGAAAAGTGCAAATTCTGTGAAGTTCACGTTGCAAAATAAGTGATATCACACTCTACACTCGGCTGTCCTGAATGGCTGCAGCAGACATGGGGCGTCCTTGGCAGCGTGAAGCCTGCTCTGTGGAAAGCAGCTGCATTTCTCCCTCCACGCCCAGGGAATAGTTTGTAGCACATCTTTCTCTGTGCAATCAGCTGGCTCTGGCCATCCATGTGCAGAGAAGGAAAGGCTCTGGGGTTTTCAGCCCTGTTGGGTGGGAATTGTTAACTTGCCTCACTGGAAAGGCTTGGTTGGAGATGTGTTGCGTCTTTCCCGTGCTGCTCAGACGTTACAGGATGTGTGCCAGTTCACACAGACTCCTGTGGAGTTTGGGCTGCAGCTGTGGGCTGTGGAGAGAACTGTCCTGAGGTTGAACACGTCACCAAGAGTTTTCTGAAGCTGCCTCTCCGTGTGTTTTTGCTGTCATGTTCAGTGCAGCCTGTGGAGTTTTTAAAAGTGGAAGTTTCAAATTGTACACGTGTGCAGTACATGTTCCATAGTTACAACACAGAAAAGTACAAATCTGTTAAATCTCTCCTTCACTGATCCTTAAGGCAGTTCAACTGCAAACTCTCTTGAACAGGACAAAGACTGTCAGCTTGGTTACTTGTCCTAGTGAAGAGCTCAGGTGGCAGATTTTGCAGCAATATCGGGAAAATCAAGGTAGTGATAAAAATTTGTCAGCGTTTTGACAAACTGCTGCGGAAAGTAATTTATTATGTTGGGATGTTCATAGCACACACATGTAACTGTATGGATGAGGGACTATTTATAAACCCTTTGTGTGTCTTGCAATGCCTTTGTAACTTTGGGGATATTTACAGGTTCAACATGTGTAACTATGAATGGAAATGCAAACTGTGAAATAATTCTGCAACCATGCAATTTATTATTGTGTACATATGATACATGTGAAGAGCTTTCCAGCAGTTGGAAGGTGGAGCCTCTAATGGAAAGTGAGAGGCAAACCCAAAGGGAACTGACATGTTAGAGCATCACTCAGGACTCAACAACCTGAACATCCATTACAAATCTCTATTCCACGGAGGCAAACGGTTATTATAACAAATCTCCACCATAAATTCCTAAATGAAATGCCCTGAAAGCAGGAAGGACTGCTTCTGATACCAATGACAAATATTGATGTGCTGAGTTACATTTGCTAAGGACACAGTGCAGTACTAACCACTCACTCCTTTGTTCTTCATTTCTAGGTCAAGATGTTGTTAAGTATAAAAAGTATCTTATGGATGTACTCTACGTTAGCTATAACATATATGCTACCTAAAGGTAAGTCTTCTGTACATAGAATATTTCAGTAAAATTAATTTAGTGGTCTACTTGGTAGGGCAATTCACAGGACCGAGGAAACAACCCAAACTCAGGAAATTGTCTTTCTTTGCCCATGCCATGCTGCACCATGTTACTCATTTTGTTTCTGTGGCCTCCTCAAGGCGTTAATGATTTATTTCTGTTGTGCTTGGGCTGCCATGAGCTAAGCTGGGGCAGATCCCTTGGCTGCTGGGGTCTTTAGCAAGGAGGTGTTAGAGCTGCAGGTTCGGGTGGAAAAGAAGGAGCCCTTACTGCCTCTCTTGGTGATTACATGCCAAGACTGAAGTATGTATCCATGTGTGGTTGCCCTGGTTATTTGAAAGTTTGGGTCAGGCCTTCAGTATGGAAAAATCTCAACAGCTGCTACAGACTCACAAAACTGGGAAAGCAGCTTTCCCAAGTCTCAAAGCAAGATTCTTCTTTATTTTCTTTCCCTTTTCTTTCCAGGTACTCCTCAAACTGATTTTAACCTTTGGGGAAATCAAATTTACTACTTTTTTTTTTTTTCCCACCTAGATGGAACACTTTGCCAGTAACACGTTTAGGTAGTCCTGAATGTTAAAAAAAAAAGGACTGGTTCATTAGTGGAACAAATTAAAAAAAAAGGATAATAGACTTAGATTGGCCATAAGGGGAGAAAGGTCTGGATCATCTTACAGACATGACTCACTGCCTTGCACAAATGCAGAATTCAGGGATACAGGGATTAAGAGGGCAGCACTCTTAAGTGGGGAGGAGTGCATGGATCCTTGCAGTTGCAGAATGTGGGATGGCATCTTTACATATTCTCTCACTTACTCCACCTTTTATTACATCATAAATGGCTCATTTATCTCCAGAGTGGAATTTTTGGTACTTGGGGGATTTTCATGAACATCCTATTCTTTAAAATGTAGATCAGGTTGTGACCCATCCTTATTTGTCCAAATTTTAAGAAATTCAGAAAGACCCTGATGTTCCTAGAACACCCTGTGAACTTTGTGAGGTTTGCTTTTGAAGTCAGGGACCATTCTTTTGGCCTACAGAGTCTTAACCATTTTCAAACTATGGCCATGGTGAGGAGGAGAAGGATGAAAAAATTTTCCTTTTCCATGAATTGATCTAATTGGGATCCCAAAGAATCTGTGGGATCAACTCATGCCCTTATCTTTTGTAGAAAAGTCAGTTGGTGCAGTAATATTTTTGAGAATGAGTGTTAGAAGACTGCACACAATCTTTATAAGTACGGCTTTTGTTTAAAAATACTGTAAAAATAAAATGTATCTCAGCATTCTGAAATATAGACACCCTATTTTTGAGCCTTTTCTTTTTGAATCCTTAGTCTGGATTTAAAATTGAAACAGTAATTTCACAAAAGTTTAAATCTTTTATGAAAAACAAATTTCCAGCTTATCACTAATGTGTTTTACAAGCTGGACCTCGTGGTTATAATCAACACTGGAGTTTTTCCTACCTGTTTTGGATGGCCATTTGTGGTGTTGAGTTCTGCAGCTGAGATTTACATTTTCCTGGCTCCTTGGGAGTGTCTTGTAGACTATGAAATTAATTCTTCATAATTCTGTGTGTCCTTCTCTTATTTTGCTTGCTCAGACCACAAACCACCTTGTAAAGGACTCAGGTTATTGTTGGGTCTCAGTCCATTACCTTCCAGTGTTTCCTACAAGTTTCACTCATTTTAATTCATTATTATCTTCACTAAGAGACTGGTGGTTGATGCAATAGCTTTTCCTAGCTTTTCCTCAGTGCTAGCTGGATTGACAAAACACACAATTTCAGTGATCCTTTCTATTTCTGCTGCTAGACAGGGCAATATACCATATGTCCCAGCAGGTTGTTGATGAACTGAAAAATGAGATGCAACATTTTTCTCTTTTTTTTTTTTCTCTCATAAATTCAGCTAAAAATAAATAGAATATTTTATTCTCTAAGCATGTGGGATTTGCCTGCATAGTCAGTAGCAACATTCTGTTCAGCTAAACTCAATTATGAGGCAAATTCACTCCTCTGAGCGGTGTCACACCATGCAGGGCACTGTTTTCTTCAGACTCCTTGTCCACTGCAGACCTATTGCCCTGGTCATTGTGGATAATGTGATACAGAAGAGCATAATTCTGTCCTTTTAAAGAATTATCTAGACTCCTACTTTAAGACTTTTGTAACATTTACCACAGAACAAGCGTACACATTTTGAAGAAAGGGACTTTGTTCTCAAGGAAGAATTCCTTTCTTCCCACTTCAAAAAGAAGACATCCAGCTATGTGTCATTGGTCTGTCACATCCCACTGATAGGGGCTGACATGGGATATAAGCTTAGGAAAAATGCTAAAGAGGGTAAAAAAAGGGTTATATGGATTAATATGAGATACTGATAGCTCTGCATTGGTCAGTAAATCCTGCTAGACTAACTAGCAGGATTTACTGACCTGGAGTGCTGCAAGAAGTCAAGCATTTTAGAACTGTGCAGGAGCATCACTTTCAGATATTATGTCATTCAAATATTTTCTTTTTCTGTAGGGAAAAATTTCCCCTCCTTCTCCTCTTCCTCTTTTTCCTCTTCCTCCTTCTCCTCCTTCTTCCCTCACCTTGCCACAACAAATAGTTTTTTTATAAAGTGTTGTATAAATCTGGGCAGAACTGCAGTTCCACAGAATCATCTGTTCTGCAAAGTAGCACATCTTAGGCTGGATCTAATTTTCATATCAGGATTAAAAGTGTTGTTTGCCAGGTCTTCCAGCTGGCTGATGTGAAGACAGGAATTCTAAAGGTAGGAAATTTCCTCAGGGTTCATTGCTGATATTCCAGATCACTCATAATCATAAACAGTGTTCTTACAAAGTTTATTAAAGTTCTGTCAGTCAATATAATTATAATTTAGTCATTCTTCAATTAAGAAGAAAGTTCCTGTAAGGTGTATAGATGACAAGAGATCATAAGACATTCTAAATATTTTGAGACTGATTTTAATCTCCCACCTGTGCACTTTGGCAGTAATTCCATCACAACTGATAGAACTGAGAATTCACTCTATTTCTTTATCTCTAACCACTGTAGCTCTGTGAACTTTCAACAAGATAAAGGTGATATTTTAGTCCTCTGGTTTCATCAGCTTTGATACCATCACCTTGACTCTATCTGAATTGTGTGCCCAAGGAATTCTAGTTTGGTAGGCATGAAAAGGATGAAAAGGACCCGAGAACTTAATTCAGAATTCTGTGTCTTCCCTGTCAGCCCATTTTTCTCTTTTTCTGGCTGGCACTTTATCATTAAAATGCTTGGGCATTAAGCTTATGGCTCTTGTATTAAACCTGTTTTGATAATAACATGAAGACTTTGTCCTGTGGAAAATCATCTGTCTCTATTAAAAATAACCAGGTTAATGAGCAGCTTTTCTTTTTTCTTCCATTTTCCTTTTCTCCCCATTTATTTTTTCAGTTTTATTTTTCCCCCATTTATTTTTTTCTGTTTTCTTTTTTCTTTTTCTTTTTTTTTTCTCCCTCTTCTTTTTTTTTCTTCCCTTTTTGCTCCTCTTCTTTAATTCTCTCCCTCTGCCGACCCTTCCATTCCACCCTCCAATCTTCTACTCTTTATGGAGAGATTATACTTTTTATCATAGATAAAGAGACAATTTTAATGTGCTGGTGTCTTCTGTTTCATGTATCACTCTGGCAATTATTATTATATTTCTAAATTTTTTAAATCCCAGCTCCCTTCAAAATAATGATGACCATGCTCTACCTTTCAAAAATGTTAGTGAAGGGCTGTGAAAGAGGTAGAACAGTTCCTGTTGAGCATCAGCTTTCAATCTTCCTTAAGCCATTATGTGTGATGAAATAACATCACATTAAAAAGGCAAATCCATCAGAAACCCTCTCTTCAGTTGCAGTGTGCAGCTTGAATGAACAGTAGTCAACTTCCCCCTCAGGATATTGTCAGATGGAAGCATTTCACTGTGAAATGTTTGCAGCTGGAGATGACATAAAAAATGATAAAAGTCCTGATCATGTCAAGTCTGAGCCAAGTAGGGACTTTCTGCGTGCTTTACTTCTTCCTTTGCTTTTACATCCTGAAATATTTCATTTCTGCGATGTGTTCAAGGCCCTGGAGGCTACAAGGAAACAACTTTGAAAGAGTGACTATTTCTGGAAAGGCTTTTGTTTCAGCACGTGTGCAGTAAAAAGAATTAACCCCTGAGAGAACAGTGGGGTCCGGGGGGACAGGGGTGCAAAGCCATGGGCTGTGTTTCCTTCTGAGGACAAGAAGAGCAAGGCAAGGTGTGAACTCCAGCAGCTCCCCTGCATTCAGGGTTTTGGCCAGTGAAGTAGATCTTGATTTTTCACTCAGAGTGGTCTTCCTCCTGTGAATTGAAGAAACAGCTCTTAGAGTCGTCTGTCACCTAAAATTTCAGGCCAGTTCCCAAAGGGTAATTATTTGGTGACCATAATAAATGGAGAAAATGAGTCAGAATGAAATTTTCCCAAAAAAATATTTGCCCCATCATCAGCTTAAAATGTACCAAGATTGATACAAACTCTTTTTCAGCTTGTACTCCCCAGTCCTGTTACAAATCAGCTAAGGTTCATGGATTTCAGGCTTTGCATCAGTGAATCATTAATTAACAATTAAATACAGCTGTTTCTGATTTTGCTGTTACACTAACGTGATTTCTCTTTTCTTCTCCTCGTCTCTTCCCTTTTTCTAGTTAAAGCAGAAAAAAAAACCCTGGTCAAGGGATCTCTCTCTGGAACTTCAGTCCTGCCATGCTTCTTTTCAACCACACCCACCATCTCCTCCAGCTATGCCGCCGAGTACCTCCGGATCAAATGGTCCAAGGTGGAACTGGACAAAAGCGGGAAGGACGCCAAGGAAACCACGGTCCTGGTGGCCCAAAATGGCAACATCAAAATAGGCCAGAGCTACAAGGACAGGGTGTCTGTCCCCAGCCATTCCGAGGAGAGTGGGGATGCCTCGCTGACCTTCTCCAAGCTGCGCGCCAGCGATGCCGGGGTCTATCGCTGCGACGTCATGTACGGAGTGGAGGACACACAGGGCATCATCTCTCTGGCTGTAGAGGGTAAGGATTTGTCTGTTTCCTTTCTAGCCAGCAGTGATTCCAGTTAAAGCAGTGAAACTTGGTGATTAGAACAAAACTGGAGAGGATGGACAGCAGTGTCTTTAGGCATTTGCCCTTTGTCACTGTGATATTTTCTGAAAAATCCCTTCGCCAGCATTTCCTCTCCTGGGAAGCTGAGAAGCCTCAGAGAGAAATGAAAACAATAATTATCTGATTGCTTCTCTATGTTTTGCTGCTTTGGAATGTGATCTGGAGATTGTTTATCCAACAGGTCGTTGTTTGATTGGTTTCATGTGAATTGTTTTTACTTAATGACCAATCCCCATCCAGCTGTGTTGGGACTCTGGAAGAAGTCATGAGTTTTCATGATCATTCTTTGTAGCCTTCTGTCTGTATCCTTTCTCTATTCTTTATTATTTTTTACTATAGCATTCTTTAAATATAATACCATAATATAATAAATTAGCCTTCCAAGAACATGGAGTCAGATTCTCAATTCATCCTGGGGACCCCGAAAATACCACAGCCCTTGGAGTAGGGTGAAAAGAAGCAATTTATGATGGAAAGTATGAAGATTTAGGATGTAAAGATGCCACTAAAGCTGTGGTTGGCCTGTCTTGATGTCCCAAACTATGCCACCAAAAGTAGGAGCCACTCTTTCTGGGAAAGGAATATCAAGCATGCAGAAGTGCTTCTTTATGCCCAGTAATAAATTTTGGATGCCGAAGGAAAACTCATCTGTGAGAAGTTGCAAGAAAAGAAGTAGGGAGGTGTTTGCTAAATGTGGGGCAGGCAGTGATAATAGTTTGCTTGCCATCTCTATTAGGAAATAGTCTCCAAAATTTTGAGAGGGAGGAGTCTATGTGTTGAGAGACAGAAGAGACAGGAGTTTCAGAATGGTTGATGTTGGAGAAGACACCTAAGATTATCAAGTCCAAGCTTTAACCCAGCACTGCCATGTTCAGTGCTAACCCAGCTCCCCAAATGCTACATTCAAGCATTTTTGGAATTCTCTTAGGGATGATGACGCCCCCACTTCTGTGAAAAGTGTATTTCAATATCTGACCATCCTTGCATCCTCTGAACGTCTCAGGCCGTTCCCTCTGCTCCTGTCCCTGTTCCCTGGAGCACAGCCCGACGCCCCCGGCTGTCCCCTCCTGTCAGGAGCTGTGCAGAGCCACAAGGGCCCCCTGAGCCTCCTTTGCTCCAGGCTGAGCCCCTTCCCAGCTCCCTCAGCCCCTGCTGGGGCTCCATTCCCTTCCCAGCTCTGTTCCCATCCCTGGCTACGCTGCAGCCCCTCCATTAGTTGCTGTGAGTGGCCCAGAGCTGCCCCTGGGATCTGAGGTGCTCCATCATCAGTGCCCAGCACAGGAACAGTCACTGCCCTGTGGCGGGCACAGCCCAGGGGCCATCGGCCTCTCGGCCACCTGGGCACCCTTGGGCTGTGTCCAGATGCTGCCACAGCACCCCAGGGTCTGTCCCAGCTTCCCAGCCCCTCTGTCCCAGCCTGGAGTGCTCCATGGGTGCAAGCAAAACCAAAGAGTGAGTGGCCAAAGCAGCATGTGATGTGTGGGTGTTTCTCCCCTCGGAACCCGCTCGTGGAGCATGGCACAGAGACTGCTCCAGAGCCCGTCAGGCTGGCACTGAGCCTGGCTTAACAGGGCACTAACCCAGGCTCTGTGCCATGCACAGGCACGTTCTGGACTCAGGTTTCTGCCTGTGCTTAGAACAACACTGAGCTGTGTGGATGGATCTCCTCGTAGGAGCCCTGCTTTGGGCCCTGCCTTGCACACCCCTTTGCAGCTCGGTGTTTTTTGGAAGTTCAGTACTTACTCAGGCAAATGAATCCCAAAACAAACATTAATATCTGCTGCTGGAAATCATGGCTTTGGCTAGGGTTTTTTTGGTGAGCTTAATACTGTATTGTTCTTCCAATCTGCCTAACCTAATGTGAACAGTCTGTTGGCATTGATTCAACAAAAGGATTTGAAGGTGTGGCCTTAATTTGGAAATACAGTAAATCAGTGTAGCCATTAATGTCTGCATAACTTCATAAACTGTAAGGTCCTAATGACAAAAGCAAAAGAAATCCTGGTTTGAACATTACTTTTCATAACGAGTATACCTGGCATTCCTTACCCTTTTCAAGTGTTCCCTTGACTACATATCTATATCCAGGAGCTGCAGATGTTTATGACAATAAAATATCAGATGATTTATGGTGATACTGTAGCTTTTGTAGTTGCTGCTCCTGCAAAAACACTGCAAGGTGTTGAACTGATCAGATTTATGATTTTACCTCAATGAAAACTTCACAGACTCCATTTTCTTTCTGCAACTGTTCTTTTCCATGACTGCTTTAATGTCAGAATTTCAGGAGAGGAAAAAAGCTAAGTCTTGATCCAAGTGGAAAATTGGTTCGCTAGACCATCATTTGTGCCATCCATTCTCAGTTTTCTCCATTATGTAAACAAATGGCATTTATTAGACTCATAAGAACTTCATGGGAATGTTGCTGCTCAGATCTTCTGCTCTATTCTTTATGGTTTCTTATGATTTCAGCTTTTATAAATAAACCAAAAAAGAACTTTAGTCCCGAACACAAATCATCTCTGCCGTTTCTTTTTGAACCTGCACCCCAAAGTGACACCATTTAATGAGACTGTTCTCCCCCTCTGCTCATCCTGTCCTGACTGGGGTGCAGGGAGGTATTTCCATGTTAACTGAGCTAATTCCAGAGCTGAGGGATAGCCTGGTTCAGCACTGTGCTTTGGTCAGCTCTCCTGGGTGGAGCTGGGGCTGCTGAAGCTCTGGTAAAATTATCACCAGTTTTCTTTTATTCTGCTCATTTTATGCTTAAATTAAGTAGGCCAAAACTTTTTGGAAGAGTTCTACTGAAGCAGGTGTAATTTCACTTTTGCCATGATGATGAATTTGTGGGTTTTTTGTTTTTTTTTTTTTTTTTTTTTTTTTTGTTTTTTTTTTAGGATTCTTTTGGTATTCTTAAACCAATTCGGGGCGTTTTTTCGTGGTATTTTCAGGGTCTCTATTTGTTTTATAGACACTCCCCAATTTTTATGTTTCAAACAAAAAGCATAATGCAGCATCAATGAAGCCAGGAAGATAAGATTAGACAGCTGGCCAGCTTGTCTTTCAAATTAACCTTTATAGCTTAATAGATGGCTGGAAAAGATAACTTGAATAAAATTACTGCAATTGCCATTTCTCTCCTTAGGTATGCTGGGAATACAAAACTGCTATTGAACACACTGTGCATCAAAGGAATGTATTTTACCAGTGATGGAATGTATTGTGAATGAAAAGTGGGATTTCTCAGGAAGGATAATTTTCTCAGTAGCATACAGATTTTCCCAGGTTAAGCTGAATAGTGAATATTAGTCATTGAACTTCTAATGCTCAATTATTTCTTTTGGCTGGGTCTCAAGCCCAAGACTGTACAAAAGCTGTAACTGTGAACCTGTTTTTTTTTTTTCAACAGACAAATTTGATTACTTGTGTGCAAATATCCAGTTAATTTGTTGTTTTAGATGCCAAATGAACTATTGAAGTCAGACTCATATGTTATTAGCAACAAACTGTTCAGACAAAAGATCCGGCTGTCCCAGAGTCCTATTCCAATGAAAGAAGCTGATATCAAAGAGCAACCTTAAACACTTGCCCTGTTGCTGTCAGAGACCTGTCACCCATGGAATTACCCACACAGAGACTTGTGTTATTCTCTCCTGAACAGATATGGCTTTGGTTTTTCCCCTTTGTTTTTTGAATGTCTGTGGATTTTCCTTATCCATGGGTGGACTCCTGGTTAAGCCACCACTTAACCACAGCTGGTTATCTTAGTTATCCTTCACAAGGAAGACACGTTTCATCACACACATTACCTTTGTCTCTGCAGGGCATATTTCTGCTAGATCATTTTTGACAGGAGAAAGTTTTCTAAACAATGACAGATCTTGGAAATTGATGTAATTTTCTGCCCTTTCTTTGCCTTGGTTGTAGGAATTTACAATGCCAGCTACTGGGGTATCAATAGCTGCTTATATTTGGAAGTAGATCTGGATTTGGAAATCTTTAAGGTCCCTTCCATCCCAAACCATTTCATGATTCTCTCTCAGAGACTCCATCAAGACACTGTGAGTTCACATGGCATCTTTTGCCTGCTGAGCAGTGCTTGGCTGTGCGTGCATCAAATATTTTGATCTGAGTGTCTGTTTAAATGTCTCATCTTAGAGCAAAAGACCTGAATTGGCCTGTTTAATTCTAGGGGTGTGAGCAGTTGTGTTCTGGCTGGGGTGGCTCTGTGTGCACAGCCCTGGGGATCTGGGAAAGTCACAGCAAAGTGTAGGAGAAGGATGACACGTTGGGTTACTTGATCCAGTTTTCATTTGGCATTGCAAACCTCCCCGTTACGTGCTGAGCCTTGTGCCCAAACCCAACAGAGAACACCCATCCATAGGGGCCAGGTGCTCTCCACACTTCACCCCTGAGATCAGGGTTACTGTTTTATGTTTTGCACTTGGTGAGAGTGTAAGAAGGAGGAGGGAAACACTTAATTTTAGCCCATACAGGAAGTTTGGGGCAGCCAGGTGCCTGCCTTACTCATTATTCAGGCCTGCAGGGCTGTCCTTGAGGCAGGCAGCTCTGCAGGATCACTGGAGGGGCACTTTCCTCACACTGGATACCCCCTTTCCTGTCATTATTCATGGAGAATGCTTTTCTGACACCCTGGTTGCTACTATAATTACACTGACCTCCCAGACAGGAATATTTTGTGTTCAAAATGGATCTGACAGCGTGGCAATGTTAGATGCTTCAGCTTCTCACAAGGAGAGGAATGAAGAATCTTAGAATATTTTGAGTTGGAAGGGACCCACTAGGATCATCCAAGTCCAATCCTGGATATGTAGAACAAGTAATTCATACTCATTTTCACTTCCATGTGTTTCCTTCTCTGCCTCCTCTGCATGTTCCTCCAAAATTTTCCCTTTGTCTCAGGAGCAACTCTTTGTAAGATGCTGTAATTTCATCTCTCTGCCGTGCTTTGTGATTTTCCTCTAACCTTTCTTGCTGTTACTGAGCCCAGAATTCAAACTGCCTCACACTGGGAGTCCTTGGCCTCTCAGCTTTTGGATATTCCTGGGTGAAGTAAGCCCTCTGCATTTAATATCCCTGGTTAGCAATTAGGCAGATTTGTAGATTATTCTTTAAGACTCAACTTGTAACCTGTAGGCAAAGTTACCTTGGGTGAATTGAATTCCAGAAAGGATTTTATAAAAAGTATTGCTGTACCTATCTGTGTCCACATTTATTCCTTCTCTCTAGTTGTAATGAAGTCCACTTTTATAAAATACTTTGAGCTACCTTGTGAAAATCTGACCTAGAAGTGAAATGGCACAGTACTTTTCATTCTGGAACATTTCTGAATATTTAGTGAAATATTTGTTTTGTGCCATGATATTGGGCAATTAAGAGGAACATCTATGACCCAATGTATTCAGTATTAAGAAGTCTGAACAAACCACTCATTTGAGCTGTTTTTTTGTTCTCCTCCTTGGAGATAATTGGATTTAAAGGGATCAAAGTGGCAAACGGGATCCCTCTAGTTTACTTACTCTTTTGTTATAGCTCCTCGGTGAATATTTTTCTGCCAAAAGGGAGAGCACTTTATTCTTTTCTAACTGATATTTTGGGAATTCACTCTTTTCATGGGCCTCATTTTCTCAGTTTTTGTTTGATTCTGCTGCGAATCTGAAAGACTTCTTTGCCTTCAATCCCCCCCCCCTTTTTTTTTTTTTTAGTGTATTTTCTTTTTAAAGCCTGTAAAGACAATCCCAGGCTTTAGATACTGATCTTTTTAATGGAAAGAAACAAGAATTAGGGAAGCAGCAGTAGATCGTAATTCACATTTTCATTTTTATGCAAACTTGTCTTTCCTGCAAGCATTATAATGATAATAAATGAAAGTTGTTCCGATGTGGGACCGCTGCCACTCAGAGATTGTGTGCTGACAACCTAATTGATCTATTCTCTCTGCAGCAGAAATCCCCTTCTTTATCTCTTAAGTAGGCATTTGAAGAGGTGCTTTTACCTAATCTTTCAGACTTACCTGTCTTGAAACCTTACCACCTCTTGATGTTGAACTTCCGTGTTAATTATCATGGGCTCCTGCATTTCTCAGCTCTTTTTTTACTCTCCTGCCTAATGGATCCCTAGGAATCTTCCTGGCAAGGGAAGAGACAGTTGGTATGGACCATCAAAGGATGGCAGAGGGAAATTTATTTCTGGGTGGTAAAGACCCAGGGTCTACATGCAAGGCGTGTCAGGAAGAGGGAAGGAAATGCTCTGGCCAAGCTGCCGTGTTTCTCTTGAAATTTTTAAAGCATGGCAGCCTCTGGGTGGACAGGCTGGGGTGGTTCTGGATGCAGGAGCTGTGGTGGGAGAGAAATAGAGGATAAAACCACAGGCGAAGCTCAGCATTGATCCCTCCTCTCATTATCTGGAGCTGTTCAGAGGAGTCCCTGTGCCCCTCCGCCTGTGTGCAGTGAGGATGGGCACAAACATCCTGCACAGGGCAGCACCTGTGAGCTGGTGCCTGTCCCTGGAGAGCCCTGGCAGGGCGGGAGAAGGCACTTTCCCTTCCCACCGTGAGTTCCCTGAGGCATTTGGCAAGGCGAGCCTCTTCTACTCTGTTTGCCAAAGCCCAAGACAGGCGTCAGAAGATGGGTGCAAAGCCTAGAGAGAGAGAGAGAGAGAGAGAGAGAGAGAGAGAGAGAGACAAACTAATTATTCATGCAGGGGTCTGAAAATGCTGCCCTATTCCTTCCTTTCATACAGTGCTCAGCCCTGTAACCCATGTTTTTGAGGTGTATTTGTAATGTAAATTGCCTTCTGCATCAAGCCCAGGGAGGATCTGAACTGTGTGGTAGCTCTGGCACTGGGCCGGGGGTTATTTCAGGGGTCTGCACCGCCGTGTCCAAGGTCTGAAGGCAAAAACTAACAGGATAATAAGCGCTGCCATCACAGTCTTTTCCCTTTAGGTATTTGCTGTGTGAGGCAACCTCTGACGTTCAGGGTTTATGCTGCCACATCCAACACTGCATGAGGCAGCAGCGTGAGCTCACTAGTGAAAGCGAACTATAATTTATTAGCCGTACCAGGAGCTAATAAACTAGCTTCCCCTGCAGTTTCACAGGGTTTTGATGCATGGTACACAACAAAGCAGCAACCCAAAGGGGTGTAACCACGGAACCAGGCTCTTACCCACGGAAACCCTCGTTCGGTAAAAATGAAATGCTTCACATTTTTATTTTCTGGTCTAAGGCATGAGATAAACGACGAAAAGACGTTCACCCTTGCTCTGACAGAAGTGAATTTTGGATGCTACAAATTGCTTTCCTATGAGTGCTCTTTCTTGCTGCTACTCCTTCCTGTAATTACACTGACTTTGTTTGCCAGATGTTCAGTGACAACGTTATACCGCTGTAGTCTGTTTTCCAGTTGCTTTATTTGTTCCAAGGACAACTCCTTTCTTGCCTTTTCTTTCGGGGAGGAAATAGACAAAGCGTGGGGAAAAAATCCTTTACAAATGTTTTAAAGTGCAAAGACCGGGACAATGGGTTTTCCCCCTCTCTCTGTCTAACTGAAACAATGAAAGTCCTGCACTTTAATCTTCTTAGCCCCAGGGGTCTTCTAATTATTGCAGCTGTTGCACAGGCTTATGCATAGTGAGTCCTCCTTCCCATTCATCTCCCAGGCTCTTTCATGTCCATTAGCTCCTCGCTGGAAACCGAGGAGCCTCCAGCTCTGAGAATAGGTGAAGTTTACCTTGTGGATCAGGGCAAGGAGAACAAAGCATTCCCCGAGTTCCTTTCCAGGATTTACAAATGACCAAAGGCTCTTCTTTGCCTCGGCGAAATCCACTTTAAATTGGCTGGGGTTTTAACTCTTTAGTCCTGCCTTGTTCAGGTGTCACATGGCTGTGCCAGGGTAGGAAGGGCAGTGGTGCTTCCAAGGCGGAAAAAAAAAAGGAAGGAATGAGAGGTGAAATAGCTGGTTGTGGAAAATATGCTCATATGTTTAAGCAGCAGGAAGCTTAAAAAAAAATACAGCTTTAGAAGAAAAGTTGCCATCCCCTCTAAGGTAACAAACCCTTTGGTGGCTGTACTGAGAAGCAGAAACTCTTCAAACTCCAGTTTGAAGTCATAGACTATTACTTAAGCAGTCTTGGAAAAAAAATATAAAAAAGAGACAATTAATCCAAATTCACACGAAATACATTTTAATTAGGATTAAAACAGCAAAACTGAATTAACAAATTGCTTCATGTAATTGGACATTTCTGACACAGCATCAAATATGCTGTATTACAGAACTGCCACTGTTATAAAATAGAAAGTTTTAAAAAGTTTGTATATGTTCAAAAAAACCCACAAATAGAGTAGCCAGATGCACAGCTTGTGACTATTATTATGGGTTCACAGTTGTGAAACAGGGTAAATATTTTATCTGCTTCTGTAAAAGTTGTGCATTTTTAAATTCTAGATCCAGAACAACAAGCCAGCCACCTGAAATCCTCTTTTTATTTACTGCTGTGCTACTAATATAGCAATCCTCATTTATACCAGCGGGTGTTCTGCTCACAGTTTCAACCACTGCTACTAAATTCCAAATATATTAAATATTTTTACGCATACCGCATGTTAAAAGAAATATAAGTCACTAGATAATATTTTTTGTGATTTTAAGGTTTAAATGCTGCTGTTGGCTCACTCAGTGTTCTGGGGTGTGAGGCTGTGGGGAGCAGGGTGTCCCCCATCCCCACTGAAGCACTCCTTTGGCTCCCAGCACAGGATGAAGATGCCCTTTGGAAGCTGTCCCTGTTCTCTGCTTGTTCTTGAAATCTTCCCAGAAATTGTTTGGAACAGTGTTGTGGGGCCTCAGCCAAATAATGCAGTGAAATAAGCTAACAATTTAACACCCTTAATGACTGAATTTCAGGCACCTGGAAAGTTTAATGTAATGATACAAACGCAGCCATAATTTTCCGGGGGTGTATTCTTCACTGGTCACTGTTGCCAAACAGCACTTGGATCCATTTGAAGCTGAAATTTCACTGTTGCTTGGAGGAAGCTGTTTGTGATGGGTTTTGTCAGTTCTGAAAGGCGTTTTATAGGGATGCTGGTGGTCTGCAAGCTTCCAGTTAGTGGCTGCAGCTGGTGTGTGACTCCCTATTAAATGATGAAATATGGGGATTCCCAGCCTTTCCTCTTTTATTTCCTGTTTCTCTGCGAGTGGCCTTGATAAAAAATAAATGATATCTGATGGCTGAGTAGTTTTCAGATAATATCTTCTGTAATAATTTCTTAGTGAATCATGACAAGAAGAAAAATGTGTACTCTGCTTCTTGGCCATATGCAGATTTTTGATGGCTGGCAAGGCTTTACTGAATTTGTCTGCATGAGAAAAAGATTTCTAAATAAGTTGGAAATTCTTGCATCCACAATTTGCCAAGTGACCTGTATTTCTATTTGCTTGTGAACTAGCAGACTTTATCTTTCAACAACCCTCTAACAGCAAAGACTTGTTGTAGAATTAGTTACTGCTACAATTACTATTTTCCCAAACTATATTACAGTATGATGTTTCCTCATTATGAAGTACTCCAGTAAAACCATCAGAGAAAAGGAACATTCAATGGTTTAGGGGCTTGTTTTGTTTTGTTTTCTTCCCATTCACTGGTTGTTTTATGGTGTTGAAACACTTTGGAGGATTTTAGAGTGCAATTAGGTATTGCTAGGAACATGCCTTTGATGCTAAACTGTAAAAGACAGTGGTAATAGGGGGAAATGATTTTGTAAAGTGGGATGGCTGTTTTCTGCCACTTCAGTGCCCTTTATGGTTTGTTCTAGCAGTTGTCAGATTCAGTGGGAATTGTGTGTGTGTAGAAAACAGAATGTGGCTTCTAGACAGATCCTGCTTTAAACAAAACCATCTTCACACCAGGTCTCCCTCTCCAAAGGTCTGGCGTGCTCCAGAAGCTGCTGAAACTGTCAAGGTCCTTTTCAGAACCAGAAAAGCCCCAAATAAAATCATGCTTTGTTTTGTTTGTACCATTTGTCGAGTGTGCAGGAAAATACGGCTATAGAAAAATGACCAAAATCCATATAGTGATAAATGATGTATTGTAGTGATCTCTGATGTGTAGAAATGGACATCAGGCCTATCACTGATGAGCAAATCTGCTTCAAAAAAGCACATTTTTGGGGAGTATTTTGTCATTACTGGTAGCAGCCACTAGAGGGGGAACATCATTTATACCGTGATATCTCACATTTTTGTGCTGTTTTTCATTCTACCCACCTGTTTTCAGCATTGTGACAACAAATAGGTGAGGTTACAGTGTGGTGCTGGTTGCAGAAACAACCCCAGATGTGCCACTGATGGGGGTTTTTGGGTGACAGAGTGGAGATGGTTGCAGAAACAACCCCAGATGTGCCAGTGATGGGGGTTTTTGGGTGACAGAGTGGTGATGGTTGCAGAAACAACCCCAGATGTGCCACTGATGGGGGGTTTTGGGTGACAGAGTGGAGATGGTTGCAGAAACAACCCCAGATGTGCCACTGATGGGGGTTTTGGGTGTACAGGTGGTGATGGTTGCAGAAACAACCCCAGATGTGCCAGTGATGGGGGTTTTTGGGTGACAGAGTGGTGATGGTTGCAGAAACAACCCCAGATGTGCCACTGATGGGGGTTTTTGGGGGACAGAGTGGTGATGATTGCAGAAACAACCCCAGATGTGCCAGTGATGGGGGTTTTTGGGTGACAGAGTGGTGATGGTTGCAGAAACAACCCCAGATGTGCCAGTGATGGGGGTTTTTGGGTGACAGAGTGGTGATGGTTGCAGAAACAACCCCAGATGTGCCACTGATGGGGGGTTTTGGGTGACAGAGTGGAGATGGTTGCAGAAACAACCCCAGATGTGCCACTGATGGGGGTTTTTGGGTGACAGAGTGGTGATGGTTGCAGAAACAAGGTTGCAGAAACAACCCTAGATGTGCCACTGATGGGGGTTTTTGGGTGACAGAGTGGTGCTGGTTGCAGAAACAACCCCAGATGTGCCACTGATGGGGGTTTTTGGGTGACAGAGTGGTGCTGGTTGCAGAAACAACCCCAGATGTGCCGCTGATGGGTTTTTTTTGCCTTCCAGGTGTTGTGTTTCACTACCGGGCTGCCACGAGCAGGTACACCCTGAACTTCACACAGGCTCACCAGACCTGCCGGGACAACGGCGCCGTCATGGCCAGCCCAGAGCAGCTGAAGGCAGCCTATGAGGATGGGTTTGAGCAGTGTGATGCTGGATGGGTGTCTGACCAGACTGTCAGGTGAGGCTTTCCAAATGAACCTTCGTGTTTTTATCCTAAAATTTGTGTGCCTGGCCTGTGCAGACCTAAACTGCTGTTTTGCCATAATTTGTGCCTTGGAGTGGCTGCCTGGAGCAGAGGCTCGACAATATTAAGAGAATAAAGTGGGTATTTATTAATTGTTTACCTGCAAAAGGTACATTTTGGGCAGTGAGAAGCCTCCCATGGGCTACACCCAAGATGGACAATGGTCACGAGTTTTGCACACGATTAAAGGTTTTGTGCATTTACATTTCAGGGGTTAATTCTCCAATTCCAGCCTCAGGTAATGAAGTAATTTACCCCAGTTTGCTCCCCTCAGTTCACTTCTGTTTGTACTTTCAGGGCCTGAGGCTGTAGGGTGCCCTTGAGCTTCAGACCCAGAGGGATTTTGTCTGACCCAAATGTGAAGACAGTAACTAACAGTCTGTATGGAGTTCAGAGTTACACCCTAAAGCAGCACAGGATTTGAAAAATATAACAGCTAAAATCCTAAGGCATCATAATGATAAATTTTCTGCATTTCCAGGTATCCAATTAGACATCCCAGAGTGGGCTGCTTTGGAGATAAGATGGGAAAGAAAGGAGTCAGGACCTACGGGCGCCGCTTCCCTAACGAGACTTACGATGTTTATTGCTACGTGGAGCACATGGAAGGTGAGATGGGTCTGCCAAGCCTGGAAGTGCACTGCAAGGCTTAAAAAGTGACTGGGGAGCCCAATGTAGAAGAGCAGAGAGGGAGAAAATTCCATTTAAAATAAGTTTTGGCTGCTCTGGATCTGAAGGGGGCTGCCAAATGGAGGGAACCTACAGTTTGTGGTCTTGCAGGTCCTAATTAAAGGCCAGTGTGGAGTCTACAGAGAGGCAGTCAGGGTTCATGCTGCCTATAGTTAGTGCAGAAGATCTCACAAAAGTTGCTGTTGAAGTGTCTTATTTTTTGAATGTTATATAAAAGTATTTTCAAAGAAATGCATTTAATGTTTGAGAAACTATGCATGCTATATATAAGTACATACAAAGATAGATGTTGTATATGTGCTAACTGTATTACAGTTCATAAAGTATGTAATTAAGTCTTTTTATATGTCCATGGCATAAAATTAGACAGATATTGAATTGCCATCTATATTTAATAGTATCTTTTTAATAATGGGTCATCTCAGGTTCAGAAATAAAAAAAACGCGAATTAACTTTGTAGTTTCTGGGCCTAGTTTAGTAAAATTATTACAGAGATACTTTACAACCAGGACTAAAGTATATTTTCCACTTACTCCAGTGGCCTGAGTGTGTCACAATGCTGTCTCTTTGACAGGTTTTCATTCCATGCCATTTCCACAGTTCCTGTCTAAAAAAGCCCTGATAATTCCTAACTAAACATCCTCAGGGATGGTCCTTGGCTGTTACACATTTAATTTAGTGCTCTTAGAGTCAACAGAAAAATAAATTAGCCTTGGCTCTGAGCAAGCCTGCCTTTGTAGGTGTACATATATTTTTAAAAAGCAATTGCAAAATGCAAGTGCTCAATGTTTGTTTGTGCTCTGTCTTAGATAAGATAAAGATTAGGTCATGCAAATTTTTCTCCTGCTGGTGACTTAGAGAGATTTTAGTTACTGAAATCAGTAGGTGTTTTATGTTTAGTAGCTGAAGAGCTGTCCTAGACCACTTGGAGATTTATGCAATACACGCAACACAGATATTGCAAAGCCTTCAGAAAACATATATGCTTGAGAATTTGTAACTTGAACTTGAAAATTAGGAGAATTTTGTTAGTGCTTTTCATTTTCCTAATTTTAATTGTGTCCCGTTTACATCTGTCAGTGAGTGGCACCTGTGAACATCTGCAATTCATGACATTTCATCCTCCATCAGTCCTTGATGGGATTGGATTCTGAATCTCCTCTAAATCAATGCTTTTAAATTCAGTTTGTGTCTTTCCTAGCTTAAAAAAGAAGATTTAGTCAAACACCTAATCTGTATGATTCCTGGGTGAAGAACAATCTCTTGCTCTTTTCCCTCTTCAAGAACAGAGAAGTGTAACTAATTCAGAGCAGATTGTCCTGGGTGCACATGAGCCAGCTGTTTCTCAGGGTCAAAATTTACCACTAAACTTAACTTTCAAAAATAAAACTTAAGTCAAAACTGAAGCACTTTTCACTGAGGCTGATGGTCTGTGCTTGGAACAACCTGGAACCAGACTGGTGTGTGGCTCAAAGAGGTTGCAGTGACTGTGCAGTCCTCGTGGATGAAAATGCACAGGTCCTCAGTTTCTCATGGACATTAATTGGTTCTTTGCTATAAAATTTAATTTGCCAAGATTTATGACCTGGTTTGTCTCTCTGGATGCATCTACACTTCTGTCCCACTGTTGTGGCTGTCAGCTGGACTAGGGGGAGTTGATTTGCTTTCATATGAAACATCCAGATTTTAACAAATACATAAGCTAGAGCACAATATTGCAGAGATTTGCTTCATTATATTGCATTCATGTTATTGAACAAGTGTAATGTCAGATTGTTATAATAGTTAGCCAAAGACACTCCCCAACTTTTCCCTTTTGTTGTTTTTGGGGGGTTTTTTTGTTTGGTTTTTTTTTTTTTTCTTGGTTTGGGTTCCTTTTGTTTGTTTTGTTTGTTTTATTTCGGTTTGGGTAATTTTGGTTGGTTGGTTGTCTTGTTTGCTGGCTTTTATGTATATGAGAGAGAGATTTTATTATTTTCTCATTCTCTCAGAACTTTTAGAATGATCAGGAGTGTGACAACAGCTTTTGCGACCTCCAGGAGGAGTTTAGGGGTACAGGGTGTAGAAACAGTGTCAGTGGATTCTGCTGACCTGCAGAGGAGTTAAATTACTCTGTTGGGAGGAGGAGAAACAGGAGCATACTGAGGAAAAGAGACAGTGTCACATCGTGGTGTAGTGCAGGATAAACCATTCCTCAGTGCCTTGACAGAAACTTGAGCCTCTGAGCCAGACTCCCTATTCCAGGTGGGGCTGAGGAGCCCAGGTGGCTTTGTCTGTTTAACAGCAGCAGTTCCTGACAGGACAGAGGTTAATTTGGAGGGAGGAGGAGCTTGTTAGAAGACACACAGCATCTGTGAGTTTATACTTCAGAACAACTGACCCACAGAAGATGGAAATTTAGAATGTCAGTGTAGTTATTGGAAAGTTGAATTAAACTAGATTGCTATGTTGGTAGGAAACTTACAGATCACGAGGTAAAATTGTGCCAGATTTCTGATGGCCCTTTTCTCCAAAGGTTGATCCTGTAAGGTGTGACCTTTAGCTTAATTCATACCAAAATAAATCCGTGGCACTTAGGGTGTGCTTAAATACAACATTTTCCATGTGAATTTTAAAGCTCATATCTGTGTACCCTGCCATGATTCAATGCCAAATCTATTAGACTTGCTTGCACTAAAGAGCTCCTTATTTGGAGGGTGTGTGTGTCAGTGGAATGACTATTCATGGCACAAGCCTGACTAATGATATCAAAATTTGGGCTATAACAAGGGTCTCACCATGGAAGTCATTGAACACTTATTGGTCTGTTGGCTGCTGTTGGTCTGTTGCCCCAGAACGCCATAAATGGTGGTGGGAATTCTTGCAAAACATTTTAAAATAAATGTGCATTGAATTTGCAGTACTAATTTGGGTATTTGCACTGAGGATTTGTAGGAGCAACTCCATCTCGATTTTATTCCTTTTTGGCCGTGTGGAATCAGGAAGTTAGCCAGAGACATGGATTTCTCCTTAAATCACAAACTATTAGCTTAAATTGAAACCAGTTATCTAGGCTAACTCTTGCCATTTCCTTGTTCTGAGGAAAGCCAGAGAGATTAAAGACTTCACAATTCTAATTTAAATAGCATGAGTTTTGCTGTGACAGTCAGAAGAATAACTGTGGGAAGGACTGAAAATTTCTGAGCTCCTGGAGATAAAAATGAGAACCTGGAGTCAAAGTATCATTAAAAAGGTACTAGGCATGGTGTTTTATTGCAAACTGTTTTACATTCCTCATAGTTCATCACTTATTTCAGTGTACCAAGCACTAGCAGAAACATTTAGGATACTTTTAACTGCAGGAAGTGATTTATGAGTGAAGATTTTAAAGTGATTGAGCAGCAGAAGTTTGGGTGAGGATCCTTTAACACCACCAGCCGAGGGGGTGTCTCCTGTGGTGTGATCCCTTGGATGGGGATGGGTGGTGAGTGAGGAAGAGTTTGAATTCTTCAGACAAGCAGAGTGTGGTTATTTCGGCAGTGCTGTGGTGTCAGAGATGGAGATAGAGCCACCACCAAAGCCCACTGGTGGAGTGAGTTTGTGCTGAGCCAAAGCACAAACCTGCCCATCAGGATTGTCTCCTGGCCCGAGCCCATGAGAGCCCATGGATGCCTCATGTGCAGATGGGGCCCTCACACTAACAGAGTTATTTTTGGGGTGTCTGTGGGGAAGATTGTACTGCCCTCCTTCCATGCACCACCTCCCCCCAACAGTGAGAGCAGAGAAAAAGGATAAAAACCAAAACCAGATGTCCTTTGAATACTTTCCACCTCCTCTCATG
The DNA here is from genome assembly GCF_022539315.1 of Serinus canaria. NCBI lineage: Eukaryota > Metazoa > Chordata > Aves > Passeriformes > Fringillidae > Serinus > Serinus canaria. The sequence goes on from NC_066343.1 coordinate 9,699,518, forward strand.
CGGTTTTGCTGTTGTCATGGAAATTTCTGTGAGAATGATAGTCATAATTAAAGGAATCATAGTCTAAAATGTGGCCTCAGGTGAGAAGTTTCTTCTGGGTTTTGGGCAGCTGAAGATCTTCTCTGGGCTCTATTCTGATTCTGGAGCAACTGGATTAGGTTTCAGAACTGGGACACAGTGAAAAATCATTTTTTTTCTCTAGTTCAGGGCCTGTGGTAGAATCATGATCTTTTTTCATTATACTGGACACTTATCCAGCCTTAACCCCTCATGCAGGGTTAAGTTCTCAAGAGGATTCCTGTTCAGCCAATGGGTTTGCACAAAATAGACCCAAGACATTCAGGAAAGTTTAGTTCAGTCACTGCTGCTGTGCATCAGAAGGAATCAACTGACTTGTTCTGACGTGCAAGAGAAAAAGACTTCATCTTGTCCAGCCTCCTGCTTTAAAGTTGAACCAAGCTGCTTGGATGTTTGTGTTTTTCCAGCCCTGCAGAGTGGTTTTGGTAATTAGTGACTTTGTTAAGGACCCCTCTTTATTACCCTGGTGTGCCAGAGAACCAAGCCCTGAGCAGCAGAGAAAGAGAGGAGGGGGATGAGGAAGTTCTTGGTCCTGAAGGCTCAAGGGTGAATGTTTTAGGCCTCAAAGTGGTCATGGTATTCCTGCTTCTTTGCACACTTGACCGTGTCCTAGGAATGAAGCTTTGACCAGATTCCATGTTTTTGAGGAAAAGAAAGTTGTGATGGCAGCGCCTCAGGACTACCTGGGTTTTGATCTGCTGGCTGTGTCCAGGTGGGGAGCAGTAACCACAGGTTACAGCTGCAGGTGAGAAAATGCCCTTAGAATGCTCTGTAAAACAGCAGAAAAGATGGCATTTTGTCACTCTTAGCCAGCTTTTGTCTCTGACCCAGGGTTTTGTCTCTACCCAGCTGTAGACACAGAACCCAGGAGCTTTAACACTCCCAAAGGACATCTCTGCTTGGTGAACTTGGTGGGTTCCAACTCTCAGAAACAAATGAATAAATGAATAGGTCTGGAGTTCACTACAGGCCCATTATGCTTGAAAAAGAAAAAAAAAAAAGAAAAAGAAAAAATGCCTGTCTTTGGATGACTGTCAGGGGTGTAGAATCAGAGTTCCTGACCACAGGGTAAAGCTCATGAGCACCAAATTCTGGATGAGACAGTAATAATCACAGAATCATTAGGGCTGGGTAAGAAGAATTTTGAGATCATTAAGTCCAAGCATCAACCCAGCACCACTACCCCAGTCAACAGAGTTTGTGTGTGGCTTTGGTTCTGGGCTGCCCTTCCTCCCACCTTGCTTTTAAGTTGTGTGATTCATGGCATTGACATCTACCAGTGTGCCCAGCTCACCCAGACTTCTCCTGAGGAGAGAAAGTGAATCAAAGCAATGAAACTTGCTGTAACATCAGCTGATAAGATTGGTAGGACTGATTCTTGTAGAACTTAAATGTTTTCCTCAGGGATTGCGGGTGAATCAGCTTTTGTCTTCAAGAGAAAAATCTGACTTCTCCATCTGCCCCGATGTTTTGTAAAGAGATGGAAAAAGCCTGACTTTCATCAGGTATCTCTTTTGACCAAGCAAAACAAACACATGTAAGAGGAAAATCCTGGGGATTCTTGGAGTGCAGTGACCGCTGAGGCTGCTCCATCAGCCTGAGGCTTGGTTTGGAGCAGGAGCCAGCAATAACACACATTACATTATTGTCTGCAGCCTAAACACTGTCACGTTCTCCACCCCACCCCCTGGTTCTGCAGAACCAGTTTTTCTTCATCTGCTGGCCTAAGCCCTGGGCCTTGCCTGCAGAGTATTGCTGAATTACTCAGGGTGTGCTCCAGCTATAAAAACAATGCACGTGGCTATTTAGCACACGCAAAACTGAATTTTCCCTGCCTGGTGTTGGTGGCTATGTCATTTGTTTGTCCAGCAGATGAGTTTTCCCTTTTAATTTCCTTGCTTTCAGGGTTTTGGCTGGGAAATTGAGGGGCTTCCAGTCGTCTTAAGAAAAACACAGTAAGAGTGTGGTGGGTTCTGTCCTCCTGTAAAATATGGAAGCTGTTGTGCTTTCAAAAACAGGAGTGAATTGTAGAGACTGCATGAATTAAATACATTTCATAAGTTCAGAATTACTTTTCTTGGTTTTTAGAAGAAGATTCTTTGCAAGGCTTGAGTCCTTTTCTCTTTGATGCTTGGAAGGAGTCAGGGTGTTTCAGCCATGTGCTAGAAGTGAAGGAGATCAAGAAAGCCCCCATATTTTAAGTTTTTTTTTGTAAGGTGGTTTGAAAGCCTGCAAAAACAGAACAAACTCTCAAGTGTTTCTGGATTCACATATCAAGCAAGCCCTTTATTAAGCTCTTTCTTTGTTTTCCACATTTCATCCCAGCAATTATAAACATGTTAAGTGCACATTTAATCACTTAATAATTTAATCTATTTCAAACTGGAGAGATAATTTGTGGAGTCATAGCTCCTAGAGTAACTTACTGCTATTTGCAATATGACTTTTGCCCATTACTTGATTTTTTAAAAGTAAGAATTATAGAATCACAGACAAATGCTCTCTAGCTACAGCAATTACAAGATGGCATGTTTTAACATCTTTGCCCTTTATCTTTTCACTAGCATTCCTGAAATAAATGCACATTTACTTGGTATATGATAGAATTTTTCTGATTGCCCTGCTGCCTTTTTGCCTTCTTTGTGAGGTTATTGTCAAAAATTCTTGAATATACCAATTAGGTGTCAAATACACTGGATTTCACTAATTGGATTGTTTTGGTTAAGATGTGCTTTTCTTTAAATATGTGTGGGTTTTTTTTCCCCTTCTTAAAAATAATTGTGCTGGTTTGGTTTGTTTTCTTTGTAAAACAATCCTTGACAAAGATGGTGTTTTTTTGACAGCAGCTGATTTTAACAGATGGACAAAATAAACCCAGTGGGGTCAGTAGAATATATTGAGTGCAGAGAAAGGTATGACACTCATCTTTGAAGTGTGCAGGATTATCACTTTAACAGACACAGGCACACTCCAAGGCAAACTTGAGGCAGACTTCTGCCTAGAAAGTGTAGCTTGTGTAAGTCAGTTCTCTTCAAAATGACCTCTCTTAAAGAAGAGCCCTGCATTTTGAAATCTTACACCAAAACTTAACCCCTCACTAAGTTTCTCTGTCTTAAGTGAGTGCAGATGACAGCTCAGAGGAATAAATAGCACTAACTTTAATGATGTGGTGTACAAGCTCCATTTGGAGGCAATGATCCAAATCACCTGATGGAAAAATTGCTTTTCTAGTAACCTTGCACTGTTTACCCGTTTTCCTGTGTATTCTATAGTTTATCTCATAAGAAATGTTGTAGGATTGCCTGCCATTATTTTTTTGTTAACAGAAGTCACAAAAATTCATTGTTCTTCTTCACTTTTCTCACTTGCCTAACTGGACTGATATCTGCTGTATAATTGCAATTAAATTGCATTTTAACAACTAATTTTCATATACATCATGGCTTCTGCAAGAGGATCAATGAACAGTTCTCAGAGCAGAGAGGGCTGCTCTGGAGAGGTCTTTCTTTGCTCCCCTGTTTCATGGTGCTGCTTTTGGGACAGGACTGTGGGATAGCTGCCCCCATCACTCTATGCTGGACATGGCAGCAGAACTGGCAGGCAGATTCAGAGGGATGTAAAACAAAAAATGCTCATTTTCTGTGTGGCCTGAAGAGCAGAATGAGCCATTCTGAGGACAAGTGGCTCTTTGCTTCCCTTATCTGTCCCTCTACCTCCAAGCTGGGAGCTGCACACAATGTGCATAAAGCAAGTTACACTATGGGATTGGTGCTACAGCTGTAATAACAAATCAGAGCCTCTACCTAGGAGGAAAAAGAAAGCTGGCACCTTGCCTCCTTTCACACTTGCATTCCTTTCAGGCCCCAAACAAGTGTAATATTGATGGGAATGAAACTGCTCGGGGTGATGTAGTTTCTGTCTGCATTTTTCTGTGCTCCCTTCAGACCTGAGCAAGGGTAGGACAGACTGGCTGGTGTGGAAAAGGAGTGTTTTTCCAACAGTGGCTGTTGTGTCCTGGCCTGCTGGGGCTGAGAGAGGGCATTGCTGTCTTGCAACAAATATTTTGATTTTCTGCTCCTGTTTTGTACACCAGCATCTCATTTTAGGTCTGGCTGGTTTCGTCTGAAGTCTAAGCAGAAACTGGAAAAGGGTCAGTTTACTGCTTCATTTCCAGGACATGAACATGAGAGGCCTGACTTTTTTTTAGAGTGTTTGTTTGAATGAGGCAACCAAGACAACTGCACAATGGTGGTTTACCTTGGAAGCAAAATATTAGATGTGCTATTTGCTTTGTTTTAGTGTCCAACTGGATGGCTATTGCTTGCAAACTGTTATTCCTTGGAAGCTGAACTAGGCTATCAACATTGTGGACTAATTCAGCTTCTCCACACAAAGAGGGCTTTGTGCATGCAACATGTCTTGTGCATTTCCTCGCCTTTGTTTCCAAATGGGACAAGAGGAAGGCTGATGGAAATCCAACATTAGAAGCTGCTCTAGAGCAGCCAGTGAAGAATATTTCCTGCTTTTTGAGTGTTTGAAGTGAGATTCTAGCAATGCCTAAAAGGGACAGATAGGAGGCTTGCAGAAGTAGAAGATTTGCTTCATGGAAAAAGTAAATTCTGATGGACTGGATTTAATTAACTCAGTTGAGCTGCAAATTCTACTCTAACAGGGTCACAGTGGAGCCTCAGGGCTGCTGTTACCTCTGCTAGGGACCAAGGAAGGGACTCAGTGTCCAGCCACAGTGTACTTCATGGCATAAAGTTTGCTTATAAATGCTCATGCTTTGTGGCACTTTAACTTTCAAATTCAGGCCTGGAACATTTGGTTCACAGACGTCTGATTATTTTTCTCTGTAAGGAAAAAAATTACTCGCGTTTTGGGAAAAAATCCCCAACCTTGCAGAACTCTGCAATGGATCGATGGCGGGGCGTGCTATCAGCCTTTCTTACCTTTTTTTTCTGTTTCCTCCTGCAGATGAAGTGGTCCACGTCTCATCCCCCCAGAAGTTCACCTTCGAGGAAGCCAGGGAGCTGTGTGAGGAGCGAGGAGGTGTCCTGGCTTCCGTGGGGAACCTCTACGTGGCCTGGAGGAACGGCTTTGACCAGTGTGACTACGGGTGGCTGGCGGACGGCAGCGTCCGCTACCCGGCCTCCGTGGCGCGGCCCCAGTGCGGCGGGGGTTTACTTGGGGTGAGAACCCTGTATCGCTATGAGAACCAAACAGGCTTCCCTTACCCCGATAGCAAGTTCGATGCCTACTGCTATGAACGTAAGCATTTATTATTTTTGGTTTCTGGGGGGTGATTTGCAGCATGCTTGCCGCGAGAAGCGGCTCCTTTGTCGCGCGTTTTTTGTCGGTTCTTGCGGCGCGCTGGTTTTTAGGAACTGAAAGTCTTAAAGTAACATTGTCAATGTCTTAAAATAACTTTGGCAGGTGAAGACAGGCAAAGTTTTAAGGTAAGATTTCAGCCTGAACAGTGCTTTGACCATGAGTCTGTGCGGGCTCTGTATTTTGGTGCCTGAGCACACCTTGGTACCTTTGCATCTTGTCAATGGACACCAGACAGGCATTCAAAGATCACCTGGGCATGTCACCTCCTCCAGGTGACTCTGCCTTGCTAGGAGGCTGGACTTAATGATCTCCAGGGGTCCTTTCCAACCACATCTATTCTGTGGGTCCGTGATAAATGTCCTAAAGGTGAACCACGGATATTCTGTCTCTGTGGATGGCAGCAAGAGAAGAGCAGTTCACGGGCTGTAAAGGCTGGCCACTTTCAGGTCTCTCAATGCCAGTATTTTGGGGCTGTCTCTGGATCCCAGGCACATTGTCCCATCACTTTCTTTCTCTTTCTTACTCAGTGTTTCATGGGCCAGTGGGTGGTCTAAATTGCCTTTCTTACTGCTGCTTGTTTCCCTCCTGGTATTTTCACAGGCACTTCACATGGTAGACTTCACCAATCTAAACCAGATGTCCTCCACACCTGTCAGCTTTCTTTTGGGGTCAGATATTGCCCTGTAAGCTCATCTATCTTCAGTGCCAGCCTCCTGGCTCTGTTATGGTGCAACCTCTCCTGGAATGGGTTCCTGTTGTCCCAAAAGGTTCACCAGGTTCCCAGCTGAATATCCTGCTTCCCTGAGACTTGAAGCCTCAGCACAGGGGGGTTGGACAGCTCAACTATTTCCCTGTAGGCCTCTCTGTCCAAGGAAGTTCCTTGTTGCAAATAGCATGACTGACATTAACGTTGTGTTGAGTTAAAAGTTCAGAACTTGGTCATTAACCATGAATATTTAGGTTTTTTGGACTCAGTCCAGTGACTGTAACTCAGAACTACTTGAAATGTGCAGTATGTACTGTCCCCATTTTTGTGGAAATGAACTTACTGCAGCTGCAGAACTTTCCAGCTCAGGCACTGAAGACCCATTTATGAGCAAATCTTACTCTTTGAGAACAAATCCCGACATCTGCTGCAACATTATGGTCTGGCTGTTCTCAGACACTGTTGGTTTGTTGTTTTAATTTTCCTTTATAGTTTGTGGGTATGATGTTCCAAAACTTTGCATGTGGAAATAGTCCTAATGGAACTGGTTACAGGAAAAAGAACTTAAGTTCAGGAGCCTGTGCTCTAATCTGCAGAGCAGCATTTTGTCATATCACTCCTTCTGTTCCTACTCCAAATTGTTTATGACCTATTTAAAGTGTTGTGGATAAAAAAGACTTTAATGAGGGTGTATTTCATAAGTCCCTCTAAAAGACTAGGGTAGGAACTGAACATTTTGCCTGTAATCTAGTCTTTAGTTAGGACAAATTCCAACCTGCTGTTTGTTTTTGTGAATTTCCCCGCTTTCAAGCAAGATGTGCCTTTACAATGTTCTTTCCAGAAGTTTTAGTTAGCACAGTTTGTGGTAACATACCTTTTGTTCCCAAAGTGACCTTGATAGGTATTGGGTTGTTGCCTTTTATATAAAGATTTTTCCTGAGAAGTCTTGCCCTTGGTATATAAAGAATAAATATTTCATCACTTTGCAACCCAGGAATAGACAGGTCAGGACTATCAAACTTTTTACAAGGGAAAATAAGACTAAACAGAACCAAAACAATTTGGTAGAGGCTGAACAGCTCTCCAGCACTTTTAATTACAAACAATGGAATATGAGAATTAATTGAACACTGCTGGCTAGAGGACTCAGGTTTTGCCAGATGCATCTGCCTCTGTGTAGAGAAATGCAGGGGTGTCATGTTGTACCCTCCTTCAGGGTGCCACAAATTTCAGAAGTTACTGAAAACTCTCTCTCCCTCTCAGAAGGTGCTTGGGATCTCACAGGAACCAGCTGTGACTCCTCACTGCTTTTGCTAAAAGATTTATGCAAGTGGTGAGTAATGAGACTCCCTGCCCAGCATCTTGGTCCTCCACATCTCAAGCAGCTGCCTGGTGCAGTGGCTTTAGAGTGAGTCACTCTCTCCCACTGGGGCCTTGGAGCCAGTCCTTTCTTTGGGGCAGAAAAAGGGAGAGGATTTAAAAAAAAAAAAAAAAAAAAAAAAAGGCTCTGCATGAGAGCAGAAGGCTTGAATTTAAGCCTTTTGTTTCAAATCATCCTTTGTCTGGAAGTTTCTTCCGAAATTTCCCATTATCTCTGTTTCAAAGTTTCAGTCCACCACAAAATCTGTTGTCCCCCAGCTCTGCCTGCTTTGGGGTTGGCATTAAGCTCTCACACAGTAATTCCCACAGTGCCTGACAACAAAACTGTCCTGCCCAGGGCCTGGGCTCTCAGTGAAACCCCAGCCCTGCTCACAGCTCTCAGTGTGTGTCTCACACCTCACGGGTGTCTCCCCCTCCTCACCTGGACACGCAGTCACACCACAGCACCTCTGTGCTTATTCAAGCTGTTCCTGTCTTCACAAAGGCAAATTGTGCATTTGAGAACAGGGGTATCTCCTTCATCCTGCTCAGCTCCTCTCTCCTGTTTCGTGATTATGAGTGTCTTTGTTGGAAAGTCTCAAAATGTTAATTTTAATTCTTTAATTAAGAAACCTCAGTCCGTATCTTGAGCATTTTGCTTGCTTTTAAAGAGGAATCATATTTATTGAAATACACGAAAAACACAGGGAGTAAATTCAATTTAAAAATGATATTCACTAGTTTCAGTAGAGCAGCCAACCTGGACAGCTTTTAAAGTACAGTTAAGTTCAGGATTTTAACTTCAGCAGTGTTACGGGTACAAAATTACATTGTATGAAGTGTCTTGACTTTATGAAAATAAGAGTGGCCCAGACTAATAATACATGATTTAAAATCTAAAAGCCTTGTTAAAAACCCTGAAACTTTCTCCCCTTTGATCACAAGTGCTTTTCACTCTTCAAAAACCACATGGTTCTAAGTTTCTGAAACATTATCTGTGTGTTTCATGGTTGCATACCGTTTTCCAACTTTTATGTCGTTCTTTCTTCATTTGTTCTTCTATGATTTCTTCTTTCTGCTCTGGTCTTTATTCTTTCGTTCGTCTGGATTATGCGTCTTTCTTTCGTTTCTTATTGCTTTATTTCATGTTTCTATTCTTAGTTCTGTCTTCTTTTTCTTTTTTCTCTCTTTCGTTCTTTTTCTTTCGCTCTTTCTCTTTTCTTTCTCTTTTCTCTTTCTCTTTCTCTCTTTCTCTCTCTCTTTCTTCTCTTTTCTTCTTCTTTCTCTCTTTCTCTTTCTCTCTCTTCTCGTTTCTATCTCTTCTCTCTTTTTCTCTCTTTCTCTCTTTTCTCTCCTCTTTCTCTCTCTCTTCTTCTCTCTCTCTTCTCTCTTTCTCTCTTTCTCTCTTTTTCTTTCTTTTCTTCTTCTTTTTTCTTTTCTTTTTTTTTTTCCTCTCTGAGAGATACCTAATCATGTATCTGATGGGGCCTGAAAAGGTTTCAGGTTAGACACACAGCTGTAAGTACTTGCAGTTCCTAGGAGGCCATCATCAGAGGGAAAGTTTTTCAAGTGTTAACATATAGGACTTATATTAACATGTTTAAATTAAAAAAAAATAAAATATGAACAGCTGTGGCTGAGCACTTATGCTAATTTGTAAGAGATGAAAACACTTTGTCATTAAGAAAATGATTAATGTCATTTCAATAATTTAAAATGTATCTTTTTAATAGATACATATTTAATAACTAGTTATTTCAGAGAGCTATAGGGGATTTACTTAATCCTGTACTTCAGCCTCCCAGTCCCTCCAGGGCTAATTCACTGGACTTTGTAGAAATCTTGTCACAGACTTCAGCTGACTTTGGATGGACTTTTTATCCCACAGGACCCATTGAACAAATTGCACTCCAGAAGTGCACTAATCAAAATGCCTTCAGGTTTTTAACTTACATACCTGCAACAAAGCTGAACTTGATGAGCTCTGTGCACAGAGGTGGTTGGATTTTTTTGAAACCCAAGTCCCCTTTTTGCTGAGAAACATTGATTTATTAAAGCTGAATTCTTTCATAGACCTGTATTGGTTTTGGCGAATCTTTCAGCAAAACATTTTTCACTTTGACTCAAAACACGTGTTGACTGTTTCGCTCTGGATTTGCCCATTCTCTTTCCCATTTTCCTCTCTCATTTTGACTTTGTTTCATGCACCTTTATTGCTTCTCTTTTGTTACACCACTTTGGTTTGGCATGGCGGCTCAGTTTTAGCAGGAGATTGGAAAATTCCAGTTCTGGGCTGGTGTTGCCATGCGTGTTCCTCAGGAATGGAGTCCACTGCTGCTTTGATTGTTCCAATCCAGCTCCAACAAGAGCAGATCCAAGTCTGCCACTGCTCGGGGCTGAGGCCCTCTTGCTTTGATGCTTCATCCATCTAAAGCTCAAAATCACAGCGCTATTTCTTTGGAGAAATATAGGAAATTATGACCTCCAAAGGGCTTTGAGGCGTCCTACAGCACGAGCCACCACTGTGGCAGGCTCAGGAAGCATCCACAGTGCTCCTCTTGTCCTGCAGCAGGAAGGATAAAGACTGCTAGGCACAGCTCAGAAGCTGGCAGGAGAAACCCTGTCTTCCCCTTCTGCTGCATGTGACTTAGCTTGGAAAACCTTGAATAGCCAGGCAGCTCTGTCCTTCTCCACAGCAACCGTCAGTAGCTGCGTGTCCCAGCTATTTCCTGGATGAGGGAATTATTTCCAGCCTGATGTCAGGGGCTGTGTTACGGGAGATCTGTGGATTTCTGATCAGTTTGGGAACGGACGCAGAATAATGAGGACATCGGGCGTGGCGAAGCACGAGGAGCAGAACTGCCAATCTGAAAGGAAAAAAGAGCTCAAACAGAAAGTTATCTCTGGAGAAGCACACCACAGTGCTGGGCATAATAAACACAGTGTGCTCCAGCATTTCAGAGCCCAGTATCAGAATGGGGGAATGCCTTTGGGCAGGTGAGGATCCCAAGGTCAGGGCACTGAGCACAGCCTGTGCAAGGCTGCTGGCTCTCTGTGAAGATGAAGCTGTGCAAAGAGATTACCCCCAGACAACCATTCTCCAGCCTTTTATCATCTTCCTAGGAAAGTAGATTTATGTTCTTCTCTCAGATATGCCTTTTTCAAGTTCCCCACAGCTGCAGAGATCACTGGTAATTTCTTGGCCCAGGTGTGGCCATAGCAAATCCCTGCTTCTCTCTGCTGGGCTCATGGTGAGCAGCACACTGAAAGCCCCTTGCAGCTTCCTCACCCCACTCTTCCTCAGGGGTCTGAGAGCTCAGTTGGACCATGCTGAAAACTGCAAGAAGACCTCAATCCACTCCAAACCAGCCTGTGCTGATCATCTCTGCAGTGTCTCATGCTGAGAAGGAGGGGAAGGATGTGGTCCCTGGGTGCAGCTCAATCTTTTAAATGCTGTGTAAGGTAGGAGTAGAGATTTATCAGCCTGACTGATGCACGAGGAGCAGCTGCTTGGAGCACCCTGAAGTGCTGGGAAGGAGATGCTTCTTCTGCCTGAGCAAGTGAACTTGCATTTGCCTGAGTGATTCAAAACTGGGTGCTCTAAGAACAGTCTCTAAATGCAAACATTGTGGCCAGACAGAGAGAGGAAAGAGAAGAAGACACAGTTGGAGGCATTTTCCTTTCATAGCCTCAAGTCACTGGGTAGGTCAGGTAAGAAGGAGAGGATGAGGAGCAGCAATGTGAAGAAGTGGAAGGTCCACCCCTATAAGTGTCCAAGTGCAGAAAACGTGAATTGATTTTGCTCTTTGTCACCTTTGCTCCATTGCTGTGGGGTCTGGGCATCACCCATGGCACACAAGGGTCATTTCCCTCCTTTCACACCAGATGGGGGGAGGCAGAGCACCAAGAATTCTGCTCTCCGTTCTTATCCAGGTGACAATCTTGGCCCTTTTTGTTCTTCAATTGTTTTTTTGAGGTCACAAAGCAAAGATTATTGCTTTTATTTGGTGCTGGGTTACAGATTTAATTAGGAAGAGCTGACTAAAGAGGCTTGCTGATTTTTTTTTTTTTTTTTGGTCCTCTTTGGCAGTTTCATAATAAGTAATGTGGAAAGAGAAACACTTTTTGCTATTGTTCTTTTGTGGATAGATTGGCAGGTTGTAATTCGTTCACAGAACTACCCTTGCATGTGGGGAAACCAGGAGATAACATATCTTTCCCCCTTCAACCATCTGACTTCAGAAGTTATGAAATAGCAAGTGGTTTTACTTAAAAGTGTTTGTGTTCACAGAGCTAAAAGAGCTGCTGCCTCTGCTGTTTTGTTAGCTGGAAGAAAAGACCTTGGGCAGTGGTGTGAAGAGGATGCAAAGCTTTTCATTATAAGTTTTTCTTGCAAATAAGACAGCCTGATAGTTTTCAAATTTTGGGGTATTTTTTAAGAATCCTGTTGGTTTTCTCTGATACGGCACATGCTTTGTAAGCAGGAACTGATCCTGCACTTAAATTTTCATATTTTTCTCATTACATTTGGCTTTTGATTTTGACGTCAAAACAGAGTGTAGGTGAGTGGGAGTATGCACCTGGAGTTACAGAGAAATGCTTACAGCTGCACTGTCAGATTTTGAATTCTGCTACCAAAAGTCTCATTATTTATGAACAAAATCCCACATGCCCTGTGCACCAGTGCTTCTGGAAAGGCGTGAATGAGCAGGTGCTGGATCAGTGCCCTGATCAGAGGCTTCTTGCTCAGTCTGTAACTCAGAGCACCAATTTTTTTCCTTCCTTTTTTTCTTTTCTTTTTTTTTTTGATCTGTTCTTAATCTTAGACTTGTTCAGCTTGGAAGGCTCTGCCAGTAATTTAAACTCCAGCTGGCAAAAGTTTTGGATTCAGGGGAATATTCAAGGCTGTCCTCTCTGCCAGGGTTGGTAGCAGGGAAGGAAGAGACACCAGGAAGAAACTTAACAAATTAACTTTAAAGAAATATGTAAAAATGAACTAAGGCAGCTCTCTGCATTGGCATCATGCTCAAATTTGGCTCAAAGATTTCAAAACCTAATTTTGAGTGTCTCAACATTATTTATATTTTGTAATAATTTATTTTGGCTGTAATTCACAGAAAGAATTTACTATTTCCAGCTTTTGTTCCAACTTAAAGCAAATTTTTGATGTTTTGGCTGTTAGCAATGACTCAAAACAATCTCTTCCTATATGGTTTATGTCCTTCCAGCTTCTTAGGTACATACCTAAATGCAAACAGATAAACAGTATTTCTGAGTGCAGAAAAATTGCTCAAGTGGTTCAAGTCAGGTACATGAGTAGATCTGGTAATGTTGAAAAATCGTGGGTACAAATTATAATACATATAATTTTTAAAGTAAGCATTTCTCCTCCATAAAGTACACTAATGCTAATACCAAATTAAACAGTACAGAACGTACTAAAATTCTCATCTGGTAATTGCAAAGTTAAACCATGTCTGAAGTTGTGCAGTTTGGTTTCCTTGAAAAAATAGTGTTTCAATGTTGCTCCATAACTTTGAATCCTTGTTTAGGTCATGGGGGGAAAGAAGAAGAAGAAAATGCTGTACAGTAAAAGCATAAAATAAATAAATAGGGAGTGAAAAAGTATAACTTCTCTGCAAAGTCATACAGCCCTTCCAAAATCAACTTCATGCATGTTGTTCAATGTAGAAGGAATCAATTAAAACAAAACCCAAAAAAATAGATAGCCTTTGATATGAGCAGCTGTTGGTGAGATAATTTGCTTTCTTGCTGCTAATATGTTCATGCATTTTATTAGGAAAATCTGTCTCATGTCTTGAACCAGAAGGAGGACAAAGGAGATAGCATATTGCACGCATGATGCAAGGAGTACAGTAATGCAAAACATCTGGGTGGAGTGGAGGACAGCTCAAACTGGTGTTGTCTATTAAAAAAGCAACCTCCCCTTTGTTTATTCTTTTTTTTTTGTTTTCATTAAAAAGAAAATAACATGGATATATTTCTAATTGAAGAAGCACTGTCAGGTTTTTTTTTTATCCACTCAAAGTTTGCACTGCTGAATGATGTGAGTGAAAAAACTTGCATGTAATTGTTTAGACAAAGTGACTTTAGAGTCACTCTAGTTGATTTTAACCAGAGCTGAATTGCACACAATTTCCATGGGAGAACATCTGGCTGTTTATTGATCAACTCTTAAAAAATATGGACTCTACTTATAACACACTATAAAGGCAATATTTATTGATTCAGTTATTAATATAAACAAACCAAATATGCTTGGTGTTTTTTCAGGTTGGCATAATAAATGTGTACCTATTCTGTCAAGTCATTAGCAGATAATAAGTCATGAATAATAAATATCTGCATCCCAGGCATAAATATCTGAACTCTTGGGACTTCCAAGCATTTCTTGGAAATCTGGAAGCTGCGTAAGTGGTTCTGAGTAAGTGTACACAATTTCCCAGCAGCGATGAAATAAACTTACCTTTTTTTTTCCCACAGATCTAAAAAATTTGATCCACATTGCCCTCATTTTTGTCTAGCTCTGTTAGAGGGTAAGAACGTTTTCACATTTGTTCAGAGGGTGATCCTGATGGTCACTCAAAGTGTGGCAGCTGAAGCCTGAGTGACTGTTTGTGTTGGCTGCAAAACCAATTCCATCCACATTAAGGAAACTGATCCTGTGATTAGAATGGAGAGATTGAGACTTTGCTGCCTCCTTTCCATTTTGCCATTAAAAAAAAGAAAGAAAAAGTAAAAATTGCTGTTGAGAAAAATTGATTAATTCTTTGGTAGAGATTTATCAGCTAGCACTGAGCAGCACACACCACTTGTGTGCATCCTTCATTTCCCAAGATGTGAAGCAAAACTTGTGAAGTTTAAACCAGCCCTATGCAAGCGGAGAGGGGAGGAAAAATATTTTAACTTAAAATAAATAAATAAACACCATTATATATATATATATATATATATATATATATATTATATATATATATATATATATATATAAATTATATCTCTGTGTGTGTGTGTGTTTATATAATATCTATATAGTATTGTATCTAAATCTTCTTTGTAAAACCAGAAACAAAATTAATTTGTGGTAGGAAAGGAATTTGCTCCTTTTTTTTTTTTTCTGCTGGCAAAGAACACCACCACTTCTAAACATAACGACGTCATATTTTCATATTTTCTTGCCCTCACAATTTCCTTTTCACTTTCACTTCTCATTCAGGAAAGCTGAAATATCAACCCTCTTACCTAATTTTCCTACTCTGTAATTCTACACCTTCTTCTAGAAACGTTGAGCAGACATCTTCTGACCAGTCCAAGATCTTCTGCAAAGATGGCATTTTCAAAGCTGAGTGTGTGAAACTGAACAAATATTTGTGTCACCCTGAGTGGCACATGCAGAATTCGTATCTGCAGCTACCAAAGGAGCACCTAATTAGCCAAGGGCATTTGAAAAAACCTGATTTGTGCATGCATGTTGCTCATGCTTGAGTATAAACTATAAAATAATGTAACTGTTTTGATTTCTGTGTGCAAGGGGAAGAGACTTTTGACCTATTTGATCTATTACATGCTAAGCAAGATTTTATTTTGCAAAAAGTTCTAGGTGTAGTCATGTCTGTCTGGTAAACAGTGAGTCCTCATAGGCACAGACTGTTTAATGCATTATTCATATGCTTAGTGTGATTTAAAAGCTGTATTTTTCTCTTTATTTGCATCCTCATAAGGCTTTTGACTCTCAGTCACTTAGCACTCAACAGCATTGGTTTAAGATATTTACATCTTCCACCCATCTGCTCCCATTGCCCTTCTGGAGATTACTGACCTGGAAAAACTGGCAGAAGGGAAGATGGTTCCAACCTGGGCTTTTCCTGAGGAAAACCTCTTTTCTGAGCACTCACTTTTTCCAGGAATTTAAAATCTGCTGACATGCCTGGCAGTGTTAGCACACATTTCCTCCTCAGATGGCATGAAAATGTGGGCTAAAAGGAGTAAAAAAAGCAGCAAGGCTACCAGGTTGTTTAAATCAGTTTGGTTCACTGGAAGGACCTGTCTTTGTGCCTCCTGTTCATCTAGGATAGCAACTCCCTCACCTTTTCCATCATCCAGAGGGTTCAGCACTTTGCCTTTGCATGTTCAGCACTCCCATGGAAGCATTTCTGTGTGTGGAGGAGTTTCAGATGTGCATCTTTGAAGTGTTTTCAAAAGATCAACATCATTTTAGTAGTATTAAGTTTGTGATCTTACCGTTCAACTTTCTCACCTTTCCCCACAATAAATTTCTCCCAGCATAATTCAAAGGCAGGGCAGCAGCAGCATTTTCTGGTGGCATGCTTGATCCTGCTGCTTGAGCACACTCTCACTGCAGTGAGAATTCCTTTTTGCAGTGTGTAATTATGTGCTGAAAATAAACTAAAGCATTGTTTCATTCCCTTTATACATCTGAGTTGGATGCTGCCTCATGCTTTGAAGAAAAGCCACAGCTCTCCTCATTTGTGACATCTTGAAATAAACTTTTATGTCCCCAGATCAGTACCTGGCAGGTTGATGGTCACTCATGTAACGCGAGAAGTTCTAGGGGTAATTATATAAACCATAAATATGAAGAATATTGCTATTTTTTTCACTTCATCTGACTTTTAAGTTAGGCATTTTGCAGCTTTACAGTGTTTTATTGGATGTCATTCAATGCTCTAAAGAACTACCTAAAGCCTTTGGGACTTACACTTATTTTTCAGCATAGCATTTATTTTTTGTTGGGGACATTCAAACTAATGAACCAAAGTATCTTGTGTACTGACTGTACCTTTTTTTGTTTTTGCTTTTTTTTTTTTTTTTTTTTAAAGCTAAAAAAGTCACAACAGAGCCTACAACCATTGAGCCTGTGACATCCCTGAGAACTGACAGCGTGAAATCGTCGCCTGCTGGAGCTCCTCTGGAACCTCCCATCTCTGAGACTCCGCTCACTGAAGTGCCAGCCACCCAAACAGTTTCTTTGGAGGAAACAACCCCAGAGTCTGAGGAAGACACAGAAATGACTACTGATGTGGCTGAGGAGAAAAGGGAGATGGAGGTGCTCATGGAGAACATTCCGCTCACCACCCTTCTACCTCAGACTGTCACCGACGGCGAAACTTTCACTTATGACACACTGGGAAGGACTGGGTACGATGTCTCACCCAGGCTAACAGACACCACGGCCCCAGATCTGGAACTGGATCACACTTACTCTGAAGCAGAGTTGCCCGAGGAACAAGGTAGGTCTGAAAGCATTGAGGACGCTTTCTTGACCTCTGTAATTTTTCAGGATAGCACAGCTGTAGCTAAGAGTTCCACTGGTTTTTGGGAAGATGCTGAAACGGGAGATGCACAGAGGCATGATGTTGATAATCAGACTGAGCAAATAGAAGTGGGTCCTCTGAGGACAGCTACAGATAGCTTCTTACAGACTTCTCGGAGAGAGGCTGCCAGGACAGGGACTGCAGATTCACTAACAAAAGAGAACGTGTCTCACAGTGCTCACCTCACAAATGCACCCACGGAAAAACCACTGGAGGCAAAATCTGACGAGAAACTCACAACTGTTGTAATCCCTAAAGCTTTTCTCACTGCTGAGTCTGCGGAGAGGGAGGGCAGTGAGAGCATGCACACTGCTGTGTCTGGCACAGATTCTGGGGTGGCTGCTGGTCATTACCCAAGACCAGAAGTGCCTGCTGCATCAGAGACACTCCTAGATGAGCAAGCAGTAACTGCTGGACGGTTTTCTGCAGCGAAAGAGTCAACGCCCTGGGTTAAATTTAGCTCTGCAACAGCATTTGACAGCGAGGCCTCAGCTCAAGGGAGCACAGAGGACCTGAGGGATGTGCAGCCCACCGTAGCATCTGGAACACCTGTATCCTTTTCTGTGTCAGCTGCTGATCAAACAGAATCTGAGGCCCTCTCTGGAAGCACTGATGCCCTGCCAAGCTTTGGAGAAGGCACCATGTCTCTTATCCCCTCATCTCAGCAGACAGAAGCATCAGCTGTCTTAGAGGAGCAGGAGGAAACAGAACAGCCAGAAATGAGGACTACAGATGTGGAGGTCCCTCATTCCACAGCTGCCATTCCTGCATGTGTTGCGGCAGAATCTGAGGGATGTTCTGCAAGGGAGAAGACCACACAGGCCCCTCCAGGTTCTGGCACGTGGCTGCCAACAGATAAAGAGGAGGGGTATATGACAGAAGAGTCATCTCAAGCTGGAAGAGTGATCGAGTTAGCTACAGAGGATGGCTTCTCTGGAACGGAGCCCTCATCATCTCCAGGGCACATTGTGGAATCCACAGTGCATTCAGGAGCTCCAGTTTCAGCAGCTACAGATGCAACTGAGACAAGCAGGGAGCCAGAAGAGACCACAAGGGATGAAGACGTGGTATCATCTGATTTTGGTCAGAGTAGAGACACTACAAGTGTAGCCCACATGAGCAGCTCCCTGGCTTTGGAAATGACCACAGTATCCAAAATACCAGTGGAAGAAAGTAGTGCAACCATAGGGTTTTTTAGCTCCCCAAGTGTAACTGTATGGCCAAGTGCTGTGCCCACAGCTGTGGGGGTAACTGAGCGTGAAGGAGATGACACATCAAGGGCAGAGGGAACTATTAAATTTGCAGGTGTAACCAAGGTAGATACTGCAGTTCCACAGAAGGAGTATGATGCTTCCCTAGTTCCAGTTACTCTAGAGAGTGAGGTCACTAGAGATATGCCAATTACTGATCAGACTCCTTTTGATGATGTCTTTCATACAGAAGCAACAGAAACAACTGCAAAACATAGCAAGGTGTTCCCAGAACTCTCCACACTGGACCAAGGTTTGGAACCAAGAACTGCCACACTGTCTGTGACATCTGCCCACACACATGAACCAGAGATGTCACCAGGATCTGAATGGTCTCAAACAGCAGTTCAGGAGACTCTGGATGAGACAGGCTCAGCTTATGAGGAGATGTACACAGCCACAGAGACACCTGTGCCTGCAGTGACATCCACAGACCATGGAGGAGTTCTGGCACCTGAGGAAACCAGCACCTGGTTGCACCTCACGGTGACTCCAGCAGCTGGAACTGCTCCTGACCAGGATGAGGAGATCACTGAGGTGATGCCCATAACTGCTGGAACTGAAGCAAAGACACAGGACAGCCCAGGAACCCCAACCAGGGAGGAAGATGATGCAGTGAGCTGGGATTCTGTGCCACCTTCCCATACGGTGCCAACAGGACATTCCACGGTGGAAAGCATTACTGACCTGACTCTGGGAGCTTCTCCAAGCCAGGCAACAGAAGGCTCAGGAATGACTACAGAACCTGAGGAAACCAGGCCAGCTGTATTTGCAGCTACAGCAACAGATAGGGCTACAACTCTCAGCAGCACAACAACACCTTCCCTCGGTGCTGCAGACAAAGCTCAGCCTACATCTGCAACCAAGCCTTTTGTCACTCAAAAGTCTCCACGCATCATTCCCGAGGAAGAAGAGGAGGTAACAAGCCATGACATCATCATAATTGATGAATCTGTTTCTCCCAGCAAAGCCACTGCTGAGGATGACCTGCCAGGAAAGATGCTGGAGCCAGAGATCGATAAGGAATATTTCACAGCGTCCACTGCCACGGCAGTGGCACGACCTACTGCTCCACCCCAAGTGAAGGAGGCCACAGAGGCCTTGCAACCTCAGGAGGTGTCTCCTTCTACTTCACACCCTGATAATGACATAAGATTGTATGTTATTCAAATCACAGGCAATGACACAGGTAAGATTTTGCCTTTTAGACCCGCAGTCCATCAGAGTGGACAGTTTGTCATGACAAACAGGTGTGCTTTAGAATGTGCTGGAGATGTTTCCTGGATCACTGAAGGATGCAAAGTACCATTTTTGTCTAGACAGCAGCTTACTGAATATTGGTAGGTCTATTTTTCTGTCCGTTAAAAGACTCTCAGAAATGTATTTTATATTTGCTGTGTGGTAAGAATTATTTCTACGTAGGAATGAATATGAAACTGTTTTATTTCTTTTTAAAAGTCATGATGGCTACAGTCCAGTTTTCTTTTTTAATGTTGTCAAGTCACTGATTTAACTCCAGCTGTCTGTGAAACAAGCATTTTAATTTCACAGCTTCCATCCCATGCATTACTAGTCCTAAACGAAGCACTAGATTATGTTAACATTCCATTGGTCTGTAGCAATTAACAATGCCATGTACAGTGTAGTCAGCTAAAAAATGGTTAAAGCACTCTGCTACCTCCTGTGATTTGGAGGAATGGGTTTTTTTTTTTCATGTTTGTTTTTTTTTAATAGCATATCATAGCATTTTTTGAAATCCATCTTAGGGAATATGTGGTGCAAATTGATGCAATATTTAATTCTGCCACATTTTTTAGCTGATGGTTCTGTACATGTGTATGTAGCTTCAATTCCATGGGTATCCAGAACAGAAACTTCTAAAGTAGCAGTGAACAGTTGGGGTTGATGATGAATATGTCTCCATAATGCAAATGTTGAAGGGTGTGCAGTTTTACATCAAAGAATCCTGTCAACTGACTATTATTAAGATGTCATGGTAAAACATTATATTTTATAACAAGAAGCAAAGGATCTGACAAGCAGTACAAAGCACAGAATTTCTGTTAGGTTCAATGTTCTATTGTGTTTAATTTTCTAATGATTGTATAACAATTGTTTTATTTTTTTGAAGGAACAGAGTGAAAAATGAATTTTTTTTTTTTGGTCTTATATACCTTAACTACATGCATGTCTTTGGAATGGTTGTGTCAGAAACTGTTTTCTCTTTGGTTATTGGCCGTAACCTCCGTGCCTCTGAAGAACTCATCCAGCAGAATTCATAATTTATGGGAGTCTTTTGGATGTTTTTTTCAGGTTTGTTCTTGGGAGGGCTCCATTCAAAAATCAAAAACCAGTAGTGTTTTTTTCCTTGAGATGTGCCATATCCTGTTTGGACATGTAATACCTTGGCTTGGTATCTTTTTGCACAATGTGCTTATTATCCTACTTTATGTTTACAGGGTGCAAATCTGCACAAGTTATAGCAATGGTAGCTTAGCCTTCTAGTTCAGAAAATGATAGTTCTGAAACTTTTGTTTCTGCAGTATATTATCATTATTTTGTCTTTATATGTTACCAGTGCCTTGGGAGTCTCTGCTAAATGATACAAGTCCAGTAAGTCAGAGCAGAAGGGTAATTCTGAAGACAAGACTTAACCTATATATTAAGTCATTTTGTACCTGTGGAAATTCACTTAATTTGACTTAATGATGAGTAGCTGGAGTAGGTAATAGTGACCTTTTTTTTCCTGTTAGATTTTTGAGCTGTGCTACAGTTTATTTCCTACAGGAGAGTGGGTTGTGCTGGGCAGCTGTGTGTTCCAGGTGGTGGGAAGGGGTAGGATGGTTTGGAAGGGTGTGGATGTAGGATTTCTCTGCATCTACATTGAGAAGAGCCTCTTTTTACACCTTTTTTTTTTTTTTTCCAGATTAGTGTGGATACTGTGTTTCATTAAATTAGGATTTGGTTCAAAGTGGATTATCTGAAGGACAGAGTGTGCAGATATCTTCATAGCTGCTCTTTCTCACTCTGCCTTGGGTGATCAGATCCTTAGGACAAACTTTCTTCAGGGTTTGTCTTCTTCATCCTCACAAACTTTCAAAGCTGTGCATGCATTTCCCACGTATAGCTATGCATATATGTGTCAGGGTGTGTGCAAGCAGACAGAAAGTTACAAATCCTTAAAAATCTGCCTTCAAGAATTATTTAGTCTGTGAGGAGAGGAAAAAAGTTTATTGTCTTGAAATATTATTAAATTTGTCATATGGCACTATCTGTGTTCTCTTTAAGCACAGAGAGCTTCATCATATGTCTAGTGCAATTTTAAAAAGGAATTTTCTTAATTTTTTTGTTTTCAGACCCTGGCAGTGGGAATTCCTCCACTTAGCTATCCACAGACTAAAGGCACCCTCTACCTACTGACCCCAATTTCAGTTAGAACTGCCAAAGATTTATTCTCTCTGAGGGTTTGGATTGATTTCTTTTATTGCTACAGAAATAAGAGACAGCATCTGAAAAATCCTGTCATGCCCAGTTTTCCCTCATTGTTCCTTAGTCCATAAATTTTTCTTGGTGCTGAAGAAAATGCATATAGGGAGTAATGAAGAGGAACGAATTTGGCAAATATTACCAACATATGCCTTTCACTAGGATGTAGTTTAACTTTTTATTCTATCACTCCTTATTTGCGAATTGATCCACTGTCATAAAGAACTACATAAACTGTACTTCTGGCTTTTTATTCTTAGCTCTTTGGAAACTGTAAATAGAGTTTGCATCATTACATCTCTGATAAAACAAAGGCTTTTCATCCTCTGGCATGTTTTCAAGGTAATACAGTTTAGCATTTTTAGATAAAGTTAATCTGTGAGGTTTATAAACAAAGGCCTTCACTGATTTTCAAGTCAAGAGTCCAAAAGTGCCTCCTAAGAAAGGACAGCATGCTTACCAAAGCCCTTCAAAAAATAACTGTTTCAAATAGGACTCATAATGAGAGGTTATATATAGATGGCATTGTCTATAAACGAATATATTTTCCTTTTTGTGTTTGCAGAAGTGCTGGAACTATTTATGAGATTATTCTTTCCCCCTCCTTCTTCACCTCCTTGTTATTCAGCTTTTGCCAGGAGCAACAGTTTAACAGTGAGGCAGGGCTCAGCAGAAATTCAGCACCATGTTTTGTTTCCCATCACTCAATTACAATAAAAACCTTGCTATTACACAGCTGAATATTGCTCCCTGCAGCTCCATTTGCCATCCACAGCGTGGGCACAATAACATTTAAGTGCTCCATGGAGGTGCCATTAGGCTTTGTTAGGCAGGAGCAGTGTTTTACATTCCACGTGGAAGAGAAAGGCTGTGCTAAATGTGTGAATTCTTGAGATTTCGAGATATTTTTAGCAGTTTCCATCAAGCAGGACAGAGAGCCTGTGGTGGTGGGAGCAGCCCTGGCTCAGGTGAGCTCACCTGTGGCCAAGCACAGGTGGAAGGAGAGGCAGGAAGGATTCCTTGTTCCTTCCTCCTCCTTCTCCAACCCTCCCCAGACTGGCACCAACTTCACTGAATAGCCTTGAAGTCTTTGGGCTGGAACGTGCTGTGGATATGCAGAATGTGTTATGGATGTATGGAATTTCAGGGGATATTATTCTTCATTACGGCTGCAGGCTGAAGCTGCACTCGAAAGGTGTGGAGTTAAATTCAGTTAAATAAAGTGCCAAGGATATTATTCTGGTAAAACAGAATAATTATTCTGTCTCAAACACACATCCCCTTTTGGATAAAGTAGTACAGGAACTGGAAGGTGATATTAAATAATCGTTTCTAAGTCTTTACATTTATTAGACCAGAAGTGGTTCTCCTAGGGGACTTCTTTTCTTATTCTAGAGATAAATAGCTTTACTCCTAGCTTTTAAAATGCATGCTTGCAGTCAATGAAAACTCTCATAAAGGAAGTTTACTTTTAGATTAAAAAAAAAAAACAAAACAAGGCATGGAAACAGAAGTAATTTGAAGGCCTGGTGGAAGGTCAAACACTTTGAATTCTGGAGGACATGTTCTAGAGCTGATAAGAAAGAACACAGAGCAGAACAGATAAAGCTGTTCATTTTTGTAGGAATACAGCAGTTTTCATTGAGAAAATGTACAAACAATCCACACATTCCCATGTGGGCAAACGTACACAAATTAATCTGGGTAGTAAGCATTGTTTTTTCCAGCAGCCCATGGGCACATCTCAGGGAGGCATTTCAATTAATGAGGAAAACATCCTTGCACACAAGGAAACATCCCTTTTCATGCTACAAAAAGGGCCCCACATGTGTTTCAGAATGGAAGGGGCCTGGGACCTTCATCCACTGAAATGGAACCAGGAGCTTTTCCCTTGGAATCATGACAGTGAGGAAGCCAAACAGCCCTGCAGTGGGAGGTGTTGCCACTTGCACAGCTTCCCATGGCATCAGATGGGACTCGGGATTTTGTCCTTCTCTATGAGGATGCAGAATTTGCCACATCATGCCCTGTTGTGTCCTCACAGCTCTGATGTTTCCTAGTGCTGCCGGTGCTGGAAGGTCATGGATTAGCAGCTGGGAAAGAAAAAAAAAAAAAAAAAATCAACCAAACCTGAAGGAACTTTTCAGCTCATAAAGCTTTTATGAGCTGAAAAATGCTTGTGGGGGTGTTGTTTAACAGTGGTTGAGGGGATGCTGGAAACATAACTCCTGTCTGAATCGGGAGTAATTTGCACACCTGCGTTTTTTGGAGATATTTAAAAGTCTTTATTTAGTGAATATGTTTCAAAGTGTTTGTTGGACCCTGGGAGTCACACCAGCTCTGTCTGGTTTCTTGTCCCCTCCAGCTTTGAAGAGAGTGAAATTGCAGGAGCTTGTGCTCTGTGGATGTGGATTTTTAGGGAAAGAGGTTGCAAACCTTTGTGTTCCAACATGTAATTCTCTGACATGCATATTTCTGTCTTAGCAGTGTGAGAGGGCAAGTGAAATTTGAATGAAATGCAGGATGGTAATGAGTCATAGTCATAAACCTTAACAAAGGAGGCAGAATAGAGTCTTTTCAGGTCCATCCTAGGCCTTGCCTTGAAATTCATTTAATCTTCATGCCTTCACAGCTCCTTCTGGAGGGCTGTCAAAGATCGTCATGGCTCTGTTTAAGCCTGATTCTAATATCTAGCCTGAATTGCTCCTTGGCCAGTTTATACCCTTGTTTATTCTTGCCAGCATTGTCTTTAGCCTGAATAGGTCTTTTTTCTTCCTGACACTTATCCCTTGATACTTTTATTTCTCTGCTCAGTCTCAGAGAATGACCACGTCCCCTTGTTCAGCCCCCGTTTTTTGGTGACTCCTGCGGGGGGAGTGTGACTGGGAGAGTGGGAATGGGCTGGTGCTCTGCAGGGAGGGGAGATGCTGGCTCTGCCCCAGGGGCTGGGGCTGTTGGGGTGACCAATGCCTCTTCCAGGCATTGCAAGAGGCATCCTGAAAGTTTGCAGCACCCAGGTTTGCTTCTCTCCTCATCCGTACCCACACTGTTCTCCTTTAAGGTGTTTTATTTGTGCTCGCTGGCAAATAATGTCTCTGGCACCATTATTTGTGGGATACACACATGAGCTTTTTAGGTGCAATTTTTCATGTGCCTTTTTTGCTAATTATTGTGTTAGAGAGACTCCTGAAGGGGAAGAGATTTTGTCTTTAGTGTGCTGAAATCACCATTTGTCTTTACCCCAAATTAAGGGTATATGCTACTGAAAGCCATGGTTTCTTTATAGGACCTATTTCAAACCATGTTTACTGTCAGGAAATCTGCTGTCTTGCAGCTAGGCTGACCTGAGTTAATTTCTGGTGGGATCTTGAAGCACAGCAAAAGTGGCCTCTCATGGGCAGGACTAATTTCCCACCTTATTAAATGCAGAATATCTTCTTATTTTTTTTTTCTTTTTGTTTTCCTTGTTGGAGGGTTGGGCTGGTCTCTTTCCAATTGTCATGTTCTAAACTTCACTTCCCAGGGAGGCAGGTCTGACTGGAGTAATTTTCACATCCTGAATGACCAAACTCTCTGTATTATTCATAAAACCTGCTGAGTTGGTAGAGTTGGCCACGTTCTTCCAGTGCCTGGAGTAACTGAAGTGTTAAACGCTGAGCAACACGGCCAGATCCTGATTTCATCTTCCCCAGTGTAATTACACCACAGTAATTCCAATCAGGTGATTGAGAGCAGAGCTGTGGTGGGGATGTGGGGACAGTAGGCATCACAGTGTCCTCATAACACTTTGCAGATTCTGGGTCATTGTGCAGTTAGGTGATTATTTTTCTTCAGAACACATTTGGGTTCAATCCAAGATGGTAGATCCGTTATTAACTAAACCAGTTGGGGTTTTTCTATATTAGAATAGTCTTTTTTTTTTTTTTTAAGCTGGTGATATGGAGGGCTTTTTAAAGTAGGTTGTACACCATCCCGTATAAATTGTATTTAAAACAGAACAGCAGTGATGCCTTGTAGGAAAGCAAAACTAATAATCAAGTAATTTTAATAAATTCAAGCTTTTTTGTGCACTTCTCCTTTTCTCAAAACAAAGGAAAAACAAAAACAAACCAACCCCACCAGCCCCATATCCAACAGAGCTGAAACTTGATACTTATAAATTTTCACAAGAAGCTCAAACTGAATTAACAAGTTTTGGGCCACTGTTGCTGACTCTTCCTGAAGAAAGACTTATTATAGAACAATAATTTCTCTTTCCACATTCCTTTCTAGACTTCCATAGATACAAGGAACAGTGCCCTCACATTAAATACTGTTCAGAGGATGCCTACACATTCCCTGCTGTTTTTGCATTGTATCCAAGGAGACGTCTCAGATCTAGACATAGGGATTACACATTTCCAGCTTTCTTGTGCCCCTTTGTTTATTCATGAGAGAAATGAAGGAATTTTATTCATAGGTACAATGTAGTTTTTCAGACTTCTGTTGTGAGGAACAGGAATGCTTTCAGAGGTTTTGTTTACATGTGGAGAAAGCCTTAAAAAGTCCTACTGCAGAAAAGATGAGCTGTCTTTTACACGGTGATGCAATATGACAATTATTATTTTTTTTTTTTTTTTTTTTTTTTTTTTTTTTTTTTTTTGTTGAGGGAAAGTGTTTTTTTCTGTACCAAACTTTTCTGAATGTGTCCAGATTGTAGCTGTCTTAGTATGGAATATTTAGTGGTCTTTTTTTTGCAGTTGTTTTTGCACATTTTCAGTTTAGTGAGTGGATTAATCCTTGCTAATCCAGCCAGTCTTTTAAACCTTCCTTGTATTTTGAAGTGATTAAGTGATAAAATTGATCAATTATATGCAAAATGCCCACTGCTGTCTTTCAGAATGTTTTCCTGTAAAAAGTGAGGATGTGTGCAGAGTGGCTGGTCAATATTTTGTGTTGTCTTTGGGGATATGTTGCTGAAGTTATCAATCTTTCTTTATAGAGTAATTTTTTTTTTCCCAAGCTGCTCAGTTCATTAGGACTTTTCTGACAAGCCTTGTATTAATGCTTTTCTTAAATGAGGAGAATTCAGTATGAAAACTTTCTGCTTCCTGAGGAAGAGAAAAACAGTTGGAATTTCATTCCTGGTCAGGAGTGTCTTCCACTAGTCCCTGCCTGCCTAGGTATTACCTCTGCTATACTTCATTACCTTTTTGATACCCATCATTAACTCAAAGAGTGCACAAGAAATATTAGTTTTTAACTTTAAACCACACTCTTGGATTTTACGTGCAGCACCTCATCAAGCAGGAATCCCATAGTTTCAGTGGGAGGTTTTTTGGCATTAGAAAAGGAATTTCCACATATTTGATGTAATTTTTGTGTTGGTTTTTGCCAGAATAGCAGCAAAGAATGTGCCTATATGTACACAGAGTAGCACTGAGATTTTTGATTCTATTTCCTTGTGGGATTTTTTCCTAAACCATTGCTTTTTTTTTTTCCTTGAAAGTGGTGAGTAAAATGATCCTGGGCTTGCTTATATATTGACTACTCTGGCTTGTAGTGAGTTTCCAGTCACATGTCTAGTTAAATAGTGAACATTAGAAGCAAAATTCATGAGTCCTTGGGAAATGCTGTGGGCACTTGGTCCAACTGAGAGGACCAAGGATTAACCCAAAATGTTCTTCAGACAAGTATTTGTTCACACTTTAATTGAATTGTTTGACTTCCTGGCCTTTCTCCCCAGTTTATTCTGACCACATACAGGTGGTTCTCACCTGCCAGGTCAGAACTAATCCTGCAGCAATATTGCCATGTTTGCACAGGATGGGGTTTGTGGCAGTACCTTATAGTCAAAAACATGCCTCCCTCTGCTGATTTTTAGTGGTGCAGTAACATTACCACAGCAAGACATCTATTTTTAGCTGTAGTTGGTGTAAAACCTTTGTTCTCAAGTGCTGTCCAACAGAAGTGTCTTATCCAAAAAACCCCCAAGTGTTCGTAAAAACAAATTAATATTTTTCCAGAACAAACGTTCCGGTTTTGCCAGGGAAAAACAAAACAAAGCAGAAAAGAAAACTGAGACGAAAAAAGTTACTGAAAGAAAAAATTATGTGATTCTATGGTTAAACAAACACTCAAGTTCTGTAGGCACTGTTTGAAATTGTGTCTGGTGGAGGGACACATTTGTGTCACTCCAGCTGCAGCAGAGGGGAGCCTACAGACTTATGCTGATTTAACTGAGAACCTCTGGTTTATCCCTAGCCTGCTTCAGGTGGTTTATAACCAAAACAATTTTATTAACACCTGAAGATAAATTTATAAAATTTTCACCTTTTTTTAGGTTTGTTTTTTGTTTTTTTTTTTTTTTCAGAAGTAGGGGATGATACTGAGAATAATCCATTAAAGTTTGGCAGAATCCACTCTGTATCTCCTGAGTAATATTTGCAAAGTACAGGACTCAGATCTATATGCAAAAATCCTTTTGCCACATATATCAATATCTCTGTATGTATTCACTCTAATTATGATTTCTGATACTCACTTGCATTTAAGAAGTTATGAAGACACTGCAGTACCTTGAGCTATCACTGCCACTTCTGCAGCAACTCAATTACTTTTGCACATGCCAAGACTGGTTTGCCCCAGACAAAATTTTAGTCATATTTCAATGAAGAAAAATTCAACAGAAAAAATAAATTTGCCATGGGAAAAAGATTGTGTGTTGCCACATGAGTAATAGCTCAAAATAATGCCCCAAAAGGGCAGGGACTGCAGCTAAGAATGTGATTTTGGTTGCTTGTTGCACGACTAGTGGGCTTGTGCAGGCATTAAATTAAAAGTGTGCTTATGAGGTCCATGAAAAAGTGCTTGAGAAATAGTAGGGGATAAAATGCCAGAAAATCATCATGATGAGTGGAATAAACTCCAGGAGGAGAGTAGAAGACGGCGAAAACAGACATAGGAACGGTAGAAACACGCTTAACAAGGGGCAAGAGAATGTGTGGGGGTGGGTGGTGGAGCTGGGTGGTGTGGGAGCATGGGGGAATGGGTGGGGTGTCGGTGGTGGGGGGGGGGGAGTGTGTTATCATAGGTTAGGGACAAGTGAGGGGGGATGTCGGCAGTGTAGTAGAAAAAAAAGAGCTGGATGTGAGAGGGGCGGGGTGAGGATGGGTGCCCTAGGTGAGGAGCGACGCAGTGGGCGGAGGGGGGTTAAAGGCGGGACAAGGCGGGGGAGGGCAAGCGGACGTGAATGCCGAACGGGGGCCTCGAGGTGAAGTCAGCCAGAAGGAAGTACATGTCACGGGAGAGGAGAATGGCCGTCCCCACGAGGAGAAGGCCATGGCACACGGGCCGAGAAGGCGGACGGCAGGCAGGACGGAGAACGGAAGGAGCGGGTCAAATGACGGCGACCGCCATGCGCCACGCACGCCGCCACGCTCCGCCCGCCCGACAGGCCGTCCTGCCAGCGGAAGGCCGCGGCCTGGCCGGCACGGCTCGGCCGGCCCGGGCCTGCCGGCCGGCAAGGCCGGGGCCGGCCGGTAACGGCCGACGGCAGGCCGGAACGGCAGAAGGCCATGCCGGCAGGAAGGAACAGGCTCGGGAATGACAGGAAGGGCATGAAGGCAGCCGGACGGAAGGAAGACGGCAGCCGGCGGGACGGCAGGACGGCCGGTCACGGCACGGCCGGCCGGCCGGCCGGCAGGACGGCCGGCAGCGGCCGGCCGGAGGCCGGCCGCGGCCGGGATAGGAAGGAAGGTGGGGGGGGCCGGCCGGCACGGACCGCCGGCCGGCCGAGGCCGCTCGGGAAGGAAGGCACGGAATGTCAGGCACGGCAGGACGGCCGGACGGCAGGCGGCCGTGGAAGGGGCACGGACGCATGGCACGCCGGCAAGGAAGGAACGGAGACGGACGGAAGGACGGAAGGGCCGGAAGGAAGGAAGGAAGGAAGGAAGGCAAGGAAGGAAGGAAGGGAGGAAGGAAGGAAGGAAGGAAGAAGGAAGGAAGCGGCAGGAAGGAAGGAAGACGGAAGGAGAGGAAGCGAGAAGGGAAGGAAGGAAGGAAGAGGAAGTGAAGGAAGGAAGGAAGGAAGGAAGGAGAGGAAGGAAGGAGAAGGAAGGAAGGAAGGAAGGAAGGAAGGAGGAAGGAAGGAAGGAAGGAAGGGAGGAAGGAAGGAAGGGAAGGAAGGAAAGGAAGGAAGGAAGGAAGGAGGAAGGAAGTAAGGAAGGAAGGAAGGAAGGAGGAAGGAAGGAACGGAAGAGAGGAAGGAAGGAAGGAACGGAAGGAAAGGCAGGAAGGCAGGTCAAGTAAGGAAGGCATGACACCGAAAGGAAATTGGGGGAGTAAGGCATAGAAGAAAGGAGAGGAGGAAAGAAATCCTCTTCCTCTTCCCTCTCTCTCCCTTTTCTTTCTTGCTGTTTTCCTCTTTTTTCTCTTCCTCCTCTCATAAACACACACTCACATACACAAACACCACTGTCTGTTTTAGAGCTTCAACTGTAAAATACTCTCTGTCTTTTTTTTTGCCACATAAAATTCCTCTTGTGAGACAAATCAAAAAAGAAAAATCTAATACATGCCTTGTACGTAATCCAACCTTTATTACTCCTGAAATAACATGATGTCAATCTGTTTTTTCCCCCAAACTGCCACATTAAGGAGTGCACTGTAAGTTGAGGGTTTTTTTTTCCCTGATGCCAAATGGTTCCTTTTTCCAGTACTACTGGAAAAAGGAAGAGAGGAAAGAATATTCCTTTCAACTCTGAGCAGCCACAGGTGCAGTCGGAGGGTGGGCATATGCCTTGAGATTCTAAGGGTAGTATTCTGACTTTTGCTCAAATTTATGTTGTGGTAAGCCAGTTTTTGATTCTTCTTGGAGGGGACACTATCTCCCCATATTGGTAGGGCCAGAACTGGTTCTTTCCTGTTCCAGCTGTGTCATGGCAGAAACATTTGAGTTTCTCCCAACTAGCAGGATGTAAATGTAATGAAGGGGTGGTGGTGGAGTGGCACAGGAAAGCCCAAAATTCATTGATACCTCAGTGTTTCCTCTTCAGTCATGGAATATCACACATGAAACAATGGATGAAGTCATTCTGGTGAGCAGATGCTTCTCTCCCAACCAGCTTTTCCTGCAGAGTTGGACTTCCCTCTACACACGCCCAGACACACCAGCTAAGTCAGATAGAGTCTGACTCCTTGCTTTGTTTTGGGTTCCATCTGGAGAAAAATGATTGATTGCACGGCAGTTGTTTGGGTTTGGGCTGCTTAGCCCTGCAGAGCTTTAGAATTGTCTTCTCTGTAGGCAGTGGGAGAAATGTTGTCATTGGAAGGATGCTCACGCCCAGGACTGCTCAGGAGGAGGCTCCAGGGGCTGGAGTCGTGTTTTGTCAGTGACATATTGGAGCAGAAAGGAAGTGGGAATGCCTGCCCTCAGAATGTTGCATGACAAATGTCCAGGCATTATCCAGGGAGCTGTACCCTGCCCGTGCTGGGGCTCACGGCAAAGCTACCATTTTTAACAACTTGACATTTCACTCAGTCTGCTTCTTTTTAACAAATTTATTGTCGGGTGGGGGAGGAGAACAAAGGAAACACCAGGAATTGCCAGAGGGCTCCGTGATATGCTTTTATAATAAAACAGTTCCTGTCTTTCTGACATGGTTTCTGCATCATCCTGTCTGCTGCTTTGGAGTTTGGCAGGGCTGAGGGAGCCCAGAGCCCTGTGCAGAGCAGATGTCTTCCTAAGTGACACCCACTTTCCACAGGTGCCTCTGGCTGTGGCCTCCAGCTCCAGCCTGGCCTCCTGTCTGTAAAAAGGCTGCAGGTCAGGAACATGCCAGAAAGGGATACTCATGGCTTTTGCATGAAAAGCCCCAAATATGGTAAAGCAGATGGACTGGATAAGTGAATTTCAGTAGGCAAGATTGACCACCCACCTTGAATTGCTTTCAGCTCCTACCCAGACTGCTGTGCAAAAGTCACTCCTTACAGTTACTTTCTCCCAGCAGTTTACCTGAATCATTGAGATTTTTATGCAAGGTAAATTTATATATATGTGTGTGTAATGTAATAATCTCTTTTGACTCTCAGAGGGAGAACAAAATATAAATTTTGGTAAAATTTAGAGGGTTAAAAAAGCCCCAAAACAATCTAAACCTCAAATTATTGAAACCTGTCCTACCTCCTTGAGGATTTTTAAAGGGAGCCAAAGTTAACAAAATTTTAGAAATTTATATGTCCAGCTGGGAAACATTTTAAAGTGAACTAAATAAAACCTTTTGTTTACCTAGAGTGAACAGTAATCAAGACCTGGATTTTACCAGACCTCATCATGCATAGTAGTCCTGTTAATGTGAGGCAGAAGGATTAAAAGCATAAAAAATTTAATTATTTCTGGATTTTTAATTTTTTTTTTATTATTTCTTGGCTTAGGTATGTCTAATAGTAGCCATGTTTCATTTAATGCCTTAGACCAGCTCCTTGGCAGCATTCCTACTTTTTCCTGAAGAGGAGAAGGGGTATGCCTGGAGCACTGTTGCTCTTTGACCATGCTTAGGTGGGATAATGATGCTACAAGATGGCACAAGTTACTGGAATTGCATATTCCAAAGGCTGACACTTGGAATTTTGGTTGGCCAGGAAATACCTGTATTTCAATATATTTTATTTAGTTTTTAAAAAAATTAAATGAAAAGAACAATATACATTTAAAAAAACTCAGCAAAACCAAACCTCTTTGGTGAGGTAAAGCAGCTCAAAAGATGTTATCAGATTTTGATTTATTTCTGTAAAACTGAATGGTTTTGTTCTATTTTGAATGTACTATCTCAAGGGGAAAGAAGACCCTACTTAGTAGAAAGGCTTTGGTTTTGTTTTTTTTTCCTGTACTGGGCACAGCTTTTCCAATTCCCTTTTTATTTCCTCACCATGTTTTTAAAACAGAATATATTCAATGAAACTGACACATTCCTGTGGAATTGGTTGAGGTTTTGGATTTTTTTTTTTCTTGCTGTAAGAATTTCAGCAAGCCATGGTCATAAAGCTGCTCAAATCCACACAGACTGCAGATCAGGTTCCTGGCAGAGCTGAGGTTCAGGGCAGTCAGGGCATGACATAAAGGGGGTTTAAGTCTTTCCTCATCCTAGAGCTTCTCCCAGACCCAGGTGTGAGGATTCACTGGTTTTTCAGAGGGTTTGAACCATCTCCACTCTCTCCTACTTTGAGGACTCCTTGTTTTCCAGGTGGAGCAGAGTGTGGATTTGAGCTGTCCATGGGCTCTCTCTGGTGGGTAACCTTTGTGATCCCCCCATGAGCATCCCAAAAACGTGCAGGAGTTTGGAAACAGCTCATGAAAGCCATTTACAGTTATACATGTGTTTTATCAATGACTTCATAGAACCATAGAAAATTGAATGCTTTGGGTTTGGATGGAGTTAAAGCCCAATCAGTGCCAGCCAGGGACACCTCCCACTGTCCCAATGTCCAGGCTGGCCTTGGGCACTGCCAGGGATCCAGGGCCTGCCCACCCTGCCAGGGAACAATTCCTCAGTGCCAAGGTCCCAGCCAGCCCTGCCCTCTGGCCCTGGGAGCCATTCCCTGGGGCTGTCCCTGCAGCCCTTGGCAATTGTCTCTGTCCCTCTTTGCTGCAGCCCCTTCAGGCCCTGCGAGGCCACCCTGAGCTCAGCCCAAAGCTTCTCCTGCCCGGGGGAGCAGTGCCAGCTGTGCCAGCCTTGGCTGCCAGCAGAGCTGCTCCATCCATCCCTCTGCCCATCCTGGAGCCTCCTCTGTGCTCCCTCCAACAATAACTAAAAAGTCTATTGAAGCCAACCCCAAAAAAGTTATGCTTATCAAGTGCAGGAAATAATTTGACTAATGCAGACTCTTTTGATTTTTCATGCAAACCTCTCTCATGGTTCTGAATTCTTGATGGGGGAGCATTAAGGATTTTCTGTTAGTGTCACATCATGCAGTGAAGTACTTTCAAAACAATAAGTCCAAAATGGTTTTAGACTTCTAAATAAAATCTCTTTTTTGTTTCCTATTTAGCTGTGTTCTTGTCAAAATATAGGGCCTGATTTAAAGTCCATGGAACATTTTAGGTAGGTCTCATGGCTTTATCAGACCTCTAGTCCTTCTACAAAAGACTGAACTGTACTACTGCTCACAAAAAGCTGAGCAGTGGCTCTGAAGAAATAAGTGGACAAATTGCAGAAGTGTGAGATTCCATTATCTGCAGGACGCCAGATTAGATGTTAAGAGCCCCATTTTGAAAGGAACTTCACAAAACCATAAATCTTCCGAATGAAATATTTTGTGTTTCGAAAGTTTGGGAAACTTCATAATCTGTTTTCTATTTAATTCCCTATTAATTCTTCTTCAGATGCTTATCAGATGGGTTTTGAGAGAGAAAATGCTTTTTTACTGCCTGCCCCCTCAAAGATGGTTTTGGAAAAGCTCTTGGTAGAATATTAAAACTCTTCTCAAGGAAAGAAATATTGCTGCACGTAACACATTTTTGGATGTGTGCAGGCATTATCAGGGAGGCAGTTTTTCTGTGTGATCCACTGAAAAGCTGACATGTGTTTGGAGCCACCCATGATGGATTGGAAGGGTTGTAAGGAGAATTAATGACACCTTGGTCTGTGGCTCTGTGGTTATGTGCAGTAGCAGGCTAAAATCACCCTGCAGCCAGAGGGATTTCCACTTCTTACACATAGGAACTGTTACTGATATAGATGCCTGCTCCTTGCAGGTCATTTACAACATCTAGATGTATTAAGTGGATTAAGAAACACTCCAGGCTGGATATACCTATCCTTTCCATCTCCATTCCAGTGCATACCTCATCACTTCCCTCCAAGAGAGGCTTTGCTGATAAATCTCTCCCAGGACTTGTTTGGGTTGGCACTCTGAGTTGACAACCCTTGGCTTTTTACCCTTTCTAGCTACTTGTTTTCACTTTCCTTCACTTGGAGCCAGAAAAACAAAGAACCTCTTTGAAAAAGGACTCCTTTTCTCTTGTTTTCCATGAGCTATTGATAAGCATATTTGATAGCCCAACTCCTTCCCTTTAAAGTTCTGGTTTTGTCTCTTTTTTTGGTAGTCTTTGGTCTGTGTGTGTGTTTACCTGCAGCAGGAATGGGTGTGAAATAAACAGGAGCCTGTCCTCAGGGTCTAACAAACAAGGTCAACAGATAAATATTTCTTCTATTTTAATATTTCTTCTATGTTATTATTTTATTTCAGATTTTATCCCAGTGTCCTATACCCAGTTGACAAGGATGTATGAGCCCTGTCATTATGTAGATTATTTTCCATCTCAGGACTTAGAGAGGATTTTTCATTGCTCTTAACCCTGAGCAAACTGAACGCTAACATGGAATAATCAAACCTGTAGGAAGGAAAAGAATTTCTTATTGAGAACAAACAATAAAAAGACCAATCAACTACATTCTTTACTATCTCCTGAAAAGCTTGTTATTTTTTCTTTGGGAAAAACCAAAATATTAAAAAAAAACTCCAAAGATAGTTGTTATTTAATGAAAGAGCCTCCTGAAAATTTATGATCAGAATATCATACCTTTTGCTAATGTTCTTTTATGTGGATTGTCCTGGCATGTGAGATCTTGAAAAAGCTAACAAAGTAAAAGCAGGGTCTGATAGAGATCTCTGCATGTGTAAGAATTTGTATTTGTCTTCTAGGTGAATTTGGAACAGATGTTGTTCACTAAATTTATTGCCTACCATAAATGACTTAGTGTGAGCTACTAATTTGAGGGACTCCCAGGTGTGCACTGCTGCAGAAACTCTGCACTGTTGGTCAGAACTTGTTAGTCATGGTGCCCTCCTACAAATTACAGCCCATCCAGTCCCACCCAGGCTATTTAATTTTTTTTCTTTTTTTTAATGTACAATTTCTGTGCAAAACTGCACGTGTTGTTACATGGTCTTAATTGCTGTGTGGGAAATCATAATTAATCTTTATGGCATACCAGGTTGTTTGTGCACATCCCTCCTTCAGCTGTTCACACAGCACAAGGCATCTTTCCTGGCCCTTCAAATTTCTGCCTGTGGGTGCAGTTATTTTATAATGAATCTACCAAAAATTCAGAGACTCTCAGAGCTCCCTCTCAGCTCTGCCTTGCCATTCCTCTCTCACTGCCTGAATTCCCATGGGCTTTTGCATGCACAGATTTGAAAGGAAGGTGTGAGATTCTGTCTCAATTGAAACTTCTTCTTTTATGAAGACATGGTTTCTCAGTGTGTCCAGGGTGGCCTTTTGCTGAAATTCATGGTTTCTGAAAGGGCTGTTGTTAGACATGCTCCTCAGAGTCATGCTGCCAGTCTTGTAGAGATTACCAAATTCCTGCTTTTCACAAAATTTGAAAGGGAGATCTGGTAGAGCTCAAGTAAATGGCTGCAGAAAATTTATTATTCTGTGGCACTGGGCAGCCTTTCTAAATATTTCTAATTTACTGGAGAAAAGCATTCATTCTTTACAAGCATTGCATAAAATAACTCCCAACAAGCACATATGAGGGAGAGAGGAGAAATCTCAGTTCTGTAGCCATCTAATAGAGTTGTCATAGCTCATGGCAAGCACCAGGCTTCTCTGAGCAATGTACACCAGCCAAGCAGGCACAAGGTTAAAAACAGCCTTTTTTTGGTTGCACTGGGAGCCCCGAGCTTAGGGTTGAGCAGACTTGACATTGTAGTTGAAATAAACAATGCTGGAGGTGATTTATTCTCTGTATTCTTCAGCTGGAGCTGTAGCAAAGCTGAGATCCAGTAATACTTCATGAGTTCAGCTGTAAACACAGCGTGAGGTATTAGAACATTAATTCTCAATGGAGCTGCTGTGACCTTTGCAAAACCAAAGTGAAGTCAATTTGCACACACAAGCCAGCCCAGGCCAAAGAATCAGGAACCTTTCGCCGTGCTCTGTGTCAGTTTAATTTGATTGAAAACATTCTTTTCCAGAATGATCACCTGATGACTCTGTCTCTGAGGACTCAGTAGTCACAGAGGTTAAATGATCTTCATAGGTAGGGGAATTACTTTAAATTGATGGAGTGCTTCACCTCGAGCTCTCATTGTTTTATGACTTGTAGATAGTTTTAGTGAGGGAGATTTGATTTAAGGACGGAGCTGTGTCACGTACTGCAGATATTTTTTCAGGAAGCAGTGGTTGCTGACAGTGCTCCAAGGCAGGAGTCCTGTCAATTGCTTCAGATCCTCTCCTGGCAGCTGTGGGCAAAGCTCCACTGGCCATTCCAGCTTGAACCAGCAAGAAAGTAATCCCCTCTGGGCAAAATGGTTATAAACATAGATTCAGAAGAAAGAAACACTCATGGAACAGGATTTCAGTACAGTTTTCAATTTCAAGTCAGTTGGCCAAGCTTGAAGTATGAGGCTTGTTTCTGAGTCTGTTGTGTCCTTCTTTTTAATTTTTTTTTTAAATTTCATTTTAATTAGGATAGCTTCCATTGTCTGGAACAGAAGGTTTGAAGCAATGTTTGTGCTGAAAGAGCAAGTTTAAAAAGTGTCTATGGAATTTGGGATCATAAATCTTGGAGGAATTTGTGAGGCTTCCTTGCCTTCTTAATCTTCTTTCTTCCTCTTTATCTGCCTGGCCACCTAGAAAACAACTGTGAGAGGTTTGCAACCTGTAGGAGTATGTAAATAATTCAAAGTTAGTGGTAAACAGAAGAAAATTACTGGGCTTCAGTCATGTTACCCTCTGAGTGGGAGTTGACCTTTGAATCTGTGACATATTTTCTTATTTGCCACATAATGCTTTAAAATTCCAAGTAGCAGCAGCTCTGTGAAGTAAGACTTTATTCACTGTCCTAGGGTCCAAATCTGGTGAGGAGTGATTGATGTAGGTGTTATGGTGTTCCTGGAGATTTGAATTAGTCCCTATACTAAAAGGAAAAGGGAGATGCAGAGGGAGTTTTTTTGTGTCTTATTTTATTTTAGACTTTGCCTTGCTTAGCTTTGTCTAGGTTCAGTTATTGGGAGAGGTCTGTTAGTGTCTAAATCCCTGGAAGTTGTTGCAGCAGGTTGGTCTGAAAAGTTGTTTTTATCTTGTCCATTCCTCGTCTTTGCTGAAAATGTAGGAGCAGGTAACTCAGGCATGGGTTTGGGACCAAGGGCACGTGGCAGTCAACAGCACTGAATGACGAATGTGTTCAATATGCAGAGAGGCTCCAACTAGAAATTCACCCCCCATGGCAGCGTTGAACTTTGTGTCAACAGGACAACACACTGAATTTACAACAAATTGTTGAATTTTAGATTTTTTAAAATTTTTTTGTTGTTGTTGTTGTTTTGGGTTTTGTTGTTTTTTTTTTTTCCAGTGGATTGCTTGTACTTCGTGTGTCTGCTGTTACTTAGGGATTATGAAAAGCTCTCTTTTTCTTGCAGATCACCCGGTGAATGAATTTTTGGATCTGTTCAATCGCCACATGCTTCCTCACGCAATAGATGAAACCCACATTGATGCAGAGTCAGCTCAGACTGAACCCTGTACTTCAGACTCTGTGCAGGATTCGTCTGAATATATAATATTGGATCCTTTCTTTCCAAACTATGCAGAGTTTGAGGAAGATGAAGACTGTGAGAATACTACTGATGTTACAACCCCTCCAGCTTTGCAGTTCATCAACGGGAAGCAGCAAGTCACCAGTGCACCTAAGAGCACAAAAGCTGAGGAGGCGAGGAGTGACCAAATCGAAAGCGTTGCACATTCCAAAAATGTCACCTTTTCCCAAATCAACGAGACAAACACATTTATCATTAATGAATCTGAAGCTTCTGGTACTATGCAACCAAGCAAAGCTGGAGAAGTAATAGGGGCGTTCGAGGTCACGCAACCAACCTCAGGGGCTGCAATGTTAGAGCCTGTCTATAGTGGGGAGTCTGAAGTTGTTACAACAGATAAATCAGTAGCCACCACTTCTTCACACGAGCAGTCTGTGCAAAACAGCGGAGAGACCATGACCTGGCAGGGAACTGAGGAGAGCTCCACTAAAGATAGCAAAAACCCGCTCTTGATTTCGAGTGAATTCTCTGGAGACGGCTCCTCTGAATCTGATCTGTCCACTTCAGTCTTAGAAGTTGTGACAGGGTCAAGAAAGGATGATGAAAAAAGCTCTGGTATAACGTCTTCTCCTGATGCATTTACTGAGGAAAGTTCTGCTGTAACTGCTTCTCTGGAGGCATTTTTTATTCCTGGTACGGAAGACAACGTTGTAACTGACCTTATTTCAGAAAAGGCAACCCCTGCTCCTGGAGATCATTCTAAAACAACTCTCAAACTTAATGCAAATTCCCCTGGTGAAAACATTCTGGAAACAAGTCATACAGCAAAGCCTGAGATGAATGCTGCTTCATTTATGGTGCTGGAAGGCTCTGGAGATGTGAAAGATAGCATCACTGTAACTCCAGCCGTGACAGAGGAAATAGCAGTAACAGAAACACTTTCAATGCAAGACATTTCTTTGGGCTCCGGCACAGAACTGCTGACAGAATTTTCTGTAACTGATTCAGGAGTCACCTCTGCTTTGCCCAGAGCTATAAGTACTCCTTCTTCTGCTTTTGATCAAAGCCCTCAAGTAACTGTTGCCACCAACTCTGTGTCTGAGCTAATTACGGAAAAAGTGTTTGCCAGTTCTCTTGTAACTGAAAAGAGTACTGATATTGAAAAAGAAATGCACACCACTCTTTATGGAGGTCATCAAAATTCAGCTACTGCTGCAGAGGAAAATGTGGATTTGAATGAACTTGGGAGCACTACAAGTGAAGTCAGAACTGTAAGTCAAGAGCCCCTCAGAAGAACAGTACCAGGTACCATAAGTTCTGAAACCAAAAAGGTCACCACCATTCCTCTCCTGAGGGAGAAGAAGCTTTTTGTAAATGAGGGATCAGCAGAAGAGCCTGCAGACATATTTTCAGGGGGTTCCACAAGCAGAGTGGTAAGTATTGGCTCCCCATTTATTGATCCAGGTTCTGGAGACACAGATTTTGTTGTTGAGTCTGCTACTTTGACTTCGGTCCCGTTAAGGCCTGTCACTGAAACACAAACAGAAATGTATGAGGGAAAAATTTACAGCACAGATGGTGCTCCACCAAAGGATGCAACAACAGAATATGAAAAACATGCAAGAACAGATGAACCTGCAGCAACAGTTTTGAGTACTTGGTCAGAGAGCTTCACAGAGGGGTCTGGAGTAGAAAGTCAGATGTCCCTGGATATGTTTAGTACCAAAACCCCAGGAGAAACAAACATGGAAACAAAACCAACCTACACAGCTCCTTCTGACATAAAATCTGGTTCCACAAAAGAGATAACATCTCACATTGCACCAGGAATTGAAACTGGAGATTCAGAAATGGGTGAGACCACATCCCCTCCAGGATCTGTGGTCAGTAACAACCCTCATGGGGGCTTGGTGACACATGGTA
This sequence comes from Serinus canaria, assembly GCF_022539315.1. Classification (NCBI taxonomy): domain Eukaryota; kingdom Metazoa; phylum Chordata; class Aves; order Passeriformes; family Fringillidae; genus Serinus; species Serinus canaria. The sequence goes on from NC_066343.1 coordinate 9,739,534, forward strand.
CTGGCAGTAAAAAAGCAGTAGCTGAATCTACAGAAAGCAAAGATGCAAGAGTTGGTTCTTCAACTGTCTCCTTGGGCAAGATTTTCCTGATTGAGCATGGCTCTGGAGAAGAATTCAAAGATGACAGCAGCACCACAAAACTCATGTCTAATGGACCTACGGAAGAAATACTTGGAGATCATTTCTCAGTTACTGACCAGGGATCTGGAGAACCAGACTCATCCACTGGGTCATTTACAGAAACATCAGTTGCCCCTACTGGGAGACCAGAAACATGGGAAAAGGATGACAGACAAGCTGTCAGCACATCACCTCCGAGTCCTGCCTTCACTACAGATCCTGGTGAGCAGGTCACCAGTCCTGAACATGAGGTAACCTCCGTGGGGACTGCAGGGGACGTGAGAACTGAGGAGAAAACTGTTGATGAGCTGAGGGTGAGAACTTTTTCTACGAAAATTCCTTTGATGGAAGAGATACATTCTGGGGAAGAGATGGCAAGTGAAATTTCACCAAAAGCTACGGAATTTTTTGAAGAAACAACAACAGACCTGTTCTTTAAAAGTACACAAACTAGCCATGAACATCTGGGAATTTTGAATGTTCCAACTCCCAGTCCTTATCTGGAAGAAAAGGAATTAGAAACTGAACCTGTTAAAAAAACACTTTTGCCATTTAATGATGACAGAGTAACTGAGGCTGCAACAATTGAAAGGAAATATGTAAGCTCTCCAGTCACAGTTGTAGAGCAAGAGGAAGAGCTGGTGCAAAACATTTTCCCTACTAAAGATATTCCCAGAACGTTCCTGACACCTAAGGAAGAAAAGCTGTCAAATAACGAGCTCACTGGTGATCCCCTGTTTTCAGGACAGGGGTCGGGAGATGACCTTGCTGCTCTTCCTTCTGTGGTGCCATTTGTTGTCCAAAAAATCAAGAGTACCTCAAGCCCTGAAACTTCTCACCCTACAACTATGGGACCTGGACTTTCCACTGACATGACACAAGACTTTGAACGAGGAAGCACTCCAGCAGATGCTGAAGTTATTGAAGAAGTCACAAGTGCTGTAGCTGAGCTGCTGCCGGAAACTGGAGACCCATTCCCCACCTCCACGTTCCCCAGTTCCTCAGCTTTGGCAGAAGACAGCTCCAAGAGCTTCATCTCTAAAGAGACTGAAGACACCACACATTATTTTGTGGCAAATGAAGAACCACAGGAAAAGGAAACTGACTACAGGAGAGGAGAAAATGAAACAGATAAGACAACACCCACGTCTAAAGCTATTTCTCAAGAGGAAAATTCACATTTTCTGATTAAAGGTGGCACAACTCCTGTATCTGTTATACTGAATGGAACTCCCAGCCCTGAAACAGAGGAATCTCTTGTAACATCAGCCACAAAAACAATGGGCAGAGTACTACCAGAGGGCTCTGGGGAAGGATCTGGCTGGGTTGGTGTTTCAGATTCATCTTCCCCTGATATGTTTACCCATTTCTCAATACCCACCGTATCCAAAGTGGAACTAAATGTTTCATCTAGTGTTCCTGGACATGTCTATTCCAAAGTTATGACCACAGAGGCTCCGAGAGATGGATCACAGACTGCAATCACAGGACTAGTCTCCCTTTTTACAGAAGAAACAGAGGTTTTGGTAAATCCATCTGCTGCTCATCCAAAGACAGCTTCATCAGAGGAACTAACAAGCGATGCTGGGTTGTATGAAAAAATTATTCCTATGATTGATGACAAAAAAAGTGTCATACTGAACGTTTCTGTTTATGGTGATATTACCCTGATTGAAGAACGACTGCAAACCCCACCGGAAGAAACAACTATTATAGACATGGATCACTCTAAATCAATGCCTGAGGATATAATAAGTGTGCAGACAATGCCAAATCCCATTGCACAGTCAACATATGGCTATGACGACAGCATGACAGCTGAAGGGGAGAAATATTATTCCACTCCCAGGTTTTCCATCGCCACAGAAAAGACACTGGGATCTGGTGATAATCTTCCTCTGACTACTTCCAGTCCACCAAGTAGAGAGTTGGTGACTTCTGGGCACAGACCAGCCTCAGGAGATGTGGATTTGGGTTCAGGGGATGACATGAATTTTGCAACAGATACTCTCACCACCACGGAACCCTCTGAACTGGGCATTTTCCTTCCTACAGTGCCATCTCTGGCAAGCCCTCAGGTGCCTCATGAGTCCCAACCTGTTGTAACCAACCCCAGAGAAGACACCCATGAGCCGAGTACTTCAGCAAACAGCCAAGTAATAGCAGATCAAAGTGAAACAATCTCTGGCTTTTCTGGGATGGGCCAAGAAGAGCTGGCTGATAATCAGCCTGTGGCTCCTTCTCTTACACCAGTTGTAACTGGTGAGCCAGAAAAGGCTTTGACAACTGGCGAGCTTGAGTTAAGTGTTGTCACCACGCAGCCAACATCCCAGCTGACAACTGAGTCACCTACCAAGGGTGCAGGGAATCGTCCCACGGTGTACACAAACACAAAATCAGCATCAGCAGAGTATGAGGACACAGATCCAGTGAGTTTCTATTCTGTTTCTCAAACTCCTAAATCATCAGTAACTGTTCATTTAGTAAACGGAGTATCTGAGTACCCTGAGGTAATAATTACAAGCACATCATCATCATCATCATCATCATCAAGGGATTCACATCAGTCCAATCACTCATCAGGAGGAATCTTCAAAGAGGTTAGTTCTGATATTACAGCAACATATAAACCACCCACTAGTGACCTTATTGACACGACAGAATCCTCTCTGCTGGAGCTGTCTCCCGAGCCTGTTTCAGACAGCACAAGCACAGAAAGCACTCCTCAGTTTGGCAGGCTTCTAACTGGTGGGACAGAGGAGACAGAAACCCCTGGAACTGATTTAGCTGGTGAGGAAGAAGCTGCTGTTTCTGGAGATTCTCCATCAATACATGTCTTGCCTACTGCTTTTCTGAGTTTTGGAGAAAGAGCGAGCACAGATATTCCAAGAGTCAGCACAACAGATGTCGAAGCTTCCGCAGGGAGAGTCAATAATCCCCACCAAGAGGAAGACAGGACTGCTGAGAGACAGAACCCCTGGCTCATGTCCACAACTGTTTCAGACTCACCCAACAGCATCGAAAGTGAAGGATTTAAACCTGGCCAGGAAGCAGTTACAATGCTAACCTCGCCCTCCCAGCTTTTGGATGGAGGCACAGAAACACAGGCGGCTTGGTTTGGTCAGGGGGAGATCACAACCACCTCTTCTAACATTGCAACCAACAGCATTGCCCCTGGGAACAGTCCCTACCAAAAGGAGCCATCAACACTGAGCTCTGAGGAGCCAAACTCTGTGGAAACTGTGACTTCATCCTTTTCCCTCCCGGAAGTCACGAACGGATCAGATTTCGTGATTGGCACCAGTGTGGGTTCAGTTGAAGGCACAGCAGTGCAAATTCCAGGTAACTTCCCAAATATGATCCCTGTCGTGTTTTGTGTGTTGTGGTACTTGTGGAGGTGTTGCCTTGGCTCTGGTGAGGGGTGTGACAATCGGAGCTCTGCCTGAAATGACGACGGACCTCGTCACCCTCCAGCTGAGAAATCAGCCTGGTTGTGGCCCCCACAAAGTGGAAAAGGATGGGGGGGGGGAGCAAAAAAAACCCCAAGCCCAGTGGCTTTCCATCAGTGTTTGCATCGTGGAGCTCTGGATCGGACTGGAGGTAACCAGCCAGTTGTAAAAGGCAGGAAGGTAACGTTGGTTGTGGGAGGGAAATCAGCTGGAGTGATTTCATTTACCAGTTTCCAACAGGAGATTTTATCTGATGGCTTTTCTTGTGAGTGTGGTGATGGTTCTTACACAATTGGTTTCTATGAAGGGTTGTTTTTACCATCTTGCAGTTGACCTAGAAAGCAACAGTGCACATTTTAGGATCAGAATTTTCTATAGAATTGAACTTCTCTTGACCTACAGGATAGCTTTCCACGCAAGAGAAAATCAAGACCTTCTTTGTACCTTTAAGCTGTTGATGCAGGGTCAGTCTCTTAAAAATTACAGAACTTTTTCTCAGACATAATTTGCCACAGTATTTTGTTTTCCATGATGGCATTGGGAACCATTTCATCAAACGCATGGGTGATGCCAGTAGTATCACTTCAATTCATATTTTGTCTAGATACATCTGAGGAAAGAACTGGACTGGTCTGATTTTATAGGTTTACTATTATTTTTCCTCATATAATCCAGGTAGCTGGCAATGTTGAAAATGTTTACTGTGGAAATATCCAGTCTGTAGAAGGATAAACAGACAGCAAACACACAAAAAATGCAATTAAGGTGCTTAACAGAGCCCTACATTTGTGACTTTAAGTGAAGCAGTCCTAAAACAAGCACCCTATTGAATGGATGGGATCAGAACCTTTCCAAAACCTCCAAGGTGAAAACCTTAATCACTTAATTACAACCCTAAACTTTTGCACATAGGATTTTCTTCTGGAGGCTTTCAGCAGGACCTTCTGCATTCCCATGCCTAGAGAGGGAGCTTGGTACTGTAAGAAGACTTTGGATCTCTAATTTGCAAGAGTAAAACAGATATTCTTACTTTTTTGGGGGTTTTTTTTTTTGGTCATAAATCCTTGTCAGATTGTTTTGGGAAAACATGACCAAAAAAATCTTAAATTTTCTCTTGCCTCTGATTCTCTGATTTACAGAACTCTCTTAACCATTTTCTAAGTTTTCAGAGCCAGGGCTTTAGTTTTGCTTGTCAGAAAGGCTGTCTTCAGGATTTCCCTCTCACTGTGAGAAACTAACTCTCAGAAATGGTTTGGTGTGGACTTGTCTGTGTGAGTGAGTGCTCCTAGGCATGAAATCAAATGCAAATACCCAGGTATCTAAACTCAGTGGAAATAAACATCACTGGAAGGCATAAAGCTCCTCAAGGAAATGCTATTTAAACGCTAACTCCTGTAACAGCCAAGGATTTCACAGCAGGTAAGTTTTTATCTTGATGTTCAGTCCAGAGTCAGATGTATTCAGAGCCTTTGTTTGTATTCTTTAAATGTATTTTTAAGAAAGGCAGGTGGGAAGCACACATGTGAGAAAAGAAATAAGACTTGGTGGGGGTTGATTGATTGAATATAAGCAGCCAGTCAGTATGTTCTGTGTACCCTGTCATTCTGCATAAACTAACCCTGTTCAAGAAAAAGCATTTTCCATTCATTGTGCATATGTTTAACTGTTTTCAGCTATAATTAATTGTCATGTCATGCAAACTAAATCCTCAGCAGAGTATCATGACTGCCAAATACAGTGCAAATTGCTATGAAAAAAAAAAAAATTAATTCCAAGAGTAATTTACATTGTTCATAGTAAATGCCATATTGTTGTTAAAGTTGAAAGTAGTGATGCCTGGAGACCAGCTTTACTGTTTTTTAACTCTTATTTTGAGTAGTTGAGTATGTTAATAGAGTTTCTGTAACTACAGTAAAGCCTGCACCACCAATGCAGCAATGAAGAGAGATTTCTTTTTTCCTCCTGAAAATCAAAAATACACCATTTCCTTGAAACAAGGGAGTCAAATTCCTTTTTCTACTTGTTTAACAGGTCAAGATCCATGCAAGAGCAACCCCTGCCTCAATGGTGGTACCTGCTACCCACGTGGTTCCTTCTACATCTGTACCTGCCTGCCAGGTTTCAACGGGGAGCAGTGTGAATTAGGTAAACTGGTGCCACCTGGCTGCTGATCAACTCGAGTTTAAAGCTCTTGAACATGAAATCTGGTGTGCTTTAGAGCTGAAGGCTGCATGGACATTTGAAAAATTTTACACCAAGGCCTTCCTTCAGGACAATTAAATGGAGAGTTCCCCATTGTCTCTCTCCTTTTTCCCTCTCCCCATAAAGGGCACAGATTTGTGCACACACACAGGGGCTAAGGGAACTGTAAAGGAACTGCAGGAGCTGGAATTCACAGCATCGAATTAAAAAAACACACCAATTACAAAAAATAAACATTAGCATTTGGGTTACTTCCCTAAGAGCTTCCGGTAGTTATTTAAAAGGCTGGTAAGATAAAATATTCCCAAATGTGAATGGGAAGCTGAGAACTGAACAAAAACTTGAAAATTTTTGCAGGAAATTTTAGATTTCATCATTATCATATGCATCTTTGGCACAAATTAGTATGTTGGTAACAATTTCAGCTGAGGAACCTCTTCCAGTTGCCTGTGACACCTTTGCACCTCCTGTGACTGTAGATTTCAAGAGACTCACCTATGTGCTTCAGAATAACCCATTTTCCTTCCAGAAAGCCAGCCAAAGTATGATAAAATGACTGAAACAAGTAAGACCTAGCATAAAATTTGACCAGAGCATGTTTTAAAATAGAAATATATATTTTTTAAGCCTTCTGCGTGATACAACAATTATTCCTAGTGGTTTGTTTGTAGATTTGTCCAGCTTCTCTCTTATATTTTAATGAGTGAACCACAACCAGAAGTTCATTTTTGAATGGAGATGTTTGCAAAATCTGTGTTGAAGTCTACACTGTGATTTTTTCAGAGGAACAGCACTCACTAGGAAACTTCATGTGATCCTCAAGAGGAGACACACTTGTTTACAACGTATGCAAAAGCAACCCATGCTGAAATTAATTATATAAAATGAACTTGTGCTCCAATTTAAAAGGTGAAGACAAGTATTTTAGCAGCTAGAGGAGGCAGGGCATGTTATTTGTTTACTGTGCAAGACCATGAGTGCTATGATGTTTTATCCTTATCTCGATAAGATTAGACAAGAAAGAAATGAGAAATGCAGACCAATGAGATTCCACATCCTGCTGCTCTGCAGACTGAAATTAGCAGTCAGTTTAATGTTACATGATAAGGTTTCCAATATTTGAGTTTTGTGAAGATATTCGAGGTCCCTGGTGGTGAATGGGAATTTTGGTTGTGCCAGGGTCACACACACGAGTCAGATTTTCCACCAGGAGAAGGCTGCGTGGCATTCCTCTCTCTCATCCACACGGCCACCACTGGGATCTTTTGCAATATTTCATTCTTCTGCTCTGAACTGGTCCCAGTCACCAGCCTGACTAAGGCTGCAGAGCATTTCCCTCCTGGGAGCTGGCAGGGTGATGAAACCAGTTTTATTTTCTGCTGCAGATATCGATGAGTGCCAGTCCAACCCGTGCCGGAACGGAGCCACGTGCATTGACAGCCTCAACACCTTCACCTGCCTGTGCCTGCCCAGCTATGTCGGGGCTCTCTGTGAGCAAGGTAAGGGCTGTTCCCTCACCTGTGCTGCTGCATGCTCATTTCAAGCCCAAAATCCTTCTGGAGCAACAGGGCAAAGCCTCCTAAAAATGAGAAGGTGGAAGAATCCGACGCAAATCTGCTGGAAGTCACCAGTGGTGAGGAGAGCTCCTGATTTTTGTTAGCCTTCCCTGACTTGTGGTTCGGGGTGTTTTCCCACCTCTCACTTTGCACAAGCCATACCCACATGCTAACCTGAGTGGAAGCCATGTACAAAATATAAACTGATAAATGGGGCAATGTCTGTGTCAAAACAGCAGCTCTCAGGTGTTGCTTTTCAGCAAGAGTTTTCGGGTGGCTCCAAGCCTGCTTGCTGAGGCTGCCTTGCAAACTGCTGGGAAGACACATAAGGAGGCTCTCTCATTGCTGTAGTGATGCTTAATGAGTGAGAGCAGAGTTACTTTGGGGCTGAGTTTCTCTCTTAAAAAATTACATGTGGTGTGAAAGATGTATCAGAACCCATCACCTCCAAAAAGCATCAGTAGGAACAGTTTAGTTGGTAAGACAGATTTTGTATTCCTCCACTGGGGACCACAGGTTTGACAACTTCATCCTACAGTTTTCAAAATTATTTGTTCTGGGATAATTTCAGGAAAATTAGGTGAAGGGGTATCATTACAAGGAAATTGTAAAAGGCTTTCTAAGCTGGACAATGGAAATAAGATTGAATACCCAAGTGCCTGCAGTTGTTAGAAAATTGCCTGCAAGAAACCTCACAGAATTTACAGGAAATATTTGCAATGCAAGATGCTTACTCACATGTGGGAGGAGGAATAGGGTAGCAACATTTGTTCTGACAATAAAATTAATGAAGGCATTTCCGTGGGAAAAAGAAATGGTGCTTGCTAAACTTATGAAAATATTTTTTTCCTTTTCCTTCAGCTGAATGATTTTGGTCACAGGTGAATGAACTAAAGCTTTGGATTTTTAAATTAATATTGTGTATTTTCATGTTTGTTTCTCAGCTTCAGTGAAGAGTGGTTTGCAGACTCTTCCAGCTCAACCTGTAGAGATCTTTGTTAAAGATGAAAAATCTCAGAGCTGATCAGCTCCAGCATTTTTACTCTTTAACCTTTTCAGCAGTCTGGCTAACCTTGTAACTTGAGAAGGCTTTCTGAATCTTGCCTCCCAAATTAAAAATTGACAGTGTTTTCACACCAAAAGAAATAAATGTTCTCACTCCCTTCCTCCTCCCCTTCATTCTAGCAAATCCATAGCAGTGAGTGGCTCTGAGTGCCATGGTAGCTTTAAGCTGCTTTTTATGACCAACCTGAGAGTGCATTTTAGGTGGTTAATGGGAACATTTCCTAGTTTGTCAATCAGAACCAGAGCTGTGCTCTCTCAGCTTTGGAATTTAAATTTCCTCCACTTAAAGTCCTGCGGTGGTTTGGGACTTGGGAAAAGGAATTAGTGCCAAATTTCCACTCCACCAGACAAAATAAAACTGTGTTGGCCATCCAGACATGGTTGTCTGGCAAGCAGGCTTTATTTCAAGGCATCAGTCCTGACCTCACTAGATTTAAAGACCAGCCAGGACGACAGAATGTGCACCTCAGTGCCACAGGAAAGGTGGAGCTCAGCACACCAAGATTATATTTCATTACTTCTTTTTTTTTTTTTTTTTAATTTCAAATATACTATTCATTTTAGAAAGCCTCAAAAAAATAAAAATCAGGCTGAAGGGATTTCTTAGGCACAGTGCTGAGCATTGAAAATGCCGTGGGAGGGAATGGGAGCAGGGAGCATGCACTGCCCTTGGAAATGAAGCTCAGAGTAGGAGGTCACCACATCTGCACCCACTAGGCTGGTGCAGAAGGAAAAGCAGAGCTCAGAAATTCATCCAAATGCCCCCGTGTGACTGCTCTGGACTGAGGGATCTTTGACAGGGGTATCCTGCTTGTGTCAGCATGTGAGGGGATGTGAGCAGGGACAGCACAGCTGCACGCCAGGGAGCTCTGGCAGGTGGTGGAGTTAAAGGAACCTTCTGGGTGATCTAATCCAGGCTGAGGCAAATCAGTCCTGAGACTCAGGGAGCTGGAACTGGCTCCCTGACAGCCCTTCCTCTTGCCAGGTGGAAAGAGTTCAGCAATCTGAGCCGGGGAACATCTTCCTGAAGCGAGCTGAATTTGTCAGATGTTAGAAATAGTGCAGCTGAAAGTTCCCTCAAAAGTTTGCCTTTAAACTGGATTGTTAGCTCAGTGAAGCTAATCATCCCTTCTGGTGCAAAAGGGACAATATTCCCTTTTGCCCACCACCTGTATCTTTTCAAAGGAAAGATGGACAGTCTGCTTGTCACTTTTTGACATTTGAACATCGCCCCTTAAAATTCATAAATATCCCCCAAACACTTTCCCAAAGAGTGACAGGACTTTACAGTAAATCTTGGTGAGAGTTTTACTCTGGGAGAGCCATCAGTCTTTCCATTGTCATCCCTCTATGAAAAATCCCTATGACAACTCTCAGGAATTGGTAGAGACTTGCAACTTGAACCTCAGTTTTAAGCGTGGGCTCTCTTTATGAGAACTGGATGAACACCTCTGTGGATTTTCCTCTTCCTTCCTTGGCTGGCTAGAGTTTCCTTTTCTTTTTCTCCTTTTTCTGCTGTAGCTGGTGTCTACCTGCTCTCAAGGAATGTTTTAAGCCTAAGGTTTGGCTTGCTTGCAGCTGGACACGTGTGCAAAAATGGCACATGTGTGTTTGTAACAGAATGCGCCTCCTTGGGATAATTCCACCAGCTGCTCTCTTCCAGGTTCTGAAAACAAAACAACTGTGGGTTTTAACCACCCTACCAGGAATCATGTGTTCTTACAACCCAGGTTCACTGTTTCAGTGTCTGTGATTACTCCAGTCTCATTTAATTCACTTTGCTCCCAGGGCTTGGTTGGTTGGGGTTGAATTAGCTGAGAAGGGCTCAGGGAAAAGGCACTTTCTGAAAGCAGATGGTCTCTTACTGCTGTCTATCAGCTGAAAAGAGGTGATTTTGGATATTTACTAGAGAAATGGGTTTCTCCTCGAGATGTGTGGTTTAAGTGGCCTCCAGCATTTCCTCATTTGCTGAAGGCAGAGAGTCACTGATGAAATTCACTGCTGAGGAAGACTGTCATTATGTTCTGGTACCTGTGTCAGTCTTTATTTCCTTTAAGCCTCTTCTGGAATTTCTTTAAGGACAATGGACCTATTGACAGCAACACTGAAAAAACAGTCCCTATTTATGTGTCAAACCCACTGAGAACTCTTTTTTAAGTGCAGTGTTAAGGGATGTGGTTGCACATGTTCAATTGCAGTTACAGAGAACAGAAGCTGTGAGACTGACTCCTTTCACACACCACTGAGAACCCCTGTCAGTTGTCATAAACCCTAGGTGAGTTTTAAAACACCACAAATATGGTGAGCAGTGTTTCAGTCCTTCCATCACATGCTGGAGTAAGGTTACAGAAGTCTGTGACTGGGTACACCATGAGTGTGAAGTATTGCATTTAACAAGTGCTTGCCCCTACTCTGCTCACCATGGTTGGGTCAAAATTTACCTGCAATTAGTGTCTACTGGTTCAGTAAAGGTACTGGAAATTTATACTCACGTGGAACCCTTTCACCTTTTTGTCACCCTTTCAGCTTTAAATTAGGGTTGCATACTGAGGACAAAACTCTGCAGAGATGAAATTGTCCTCACAGTTTTACTTGCCTGGTTTGCATTTTTCATCCTCTACTATCTTGAATCTTCTTTTCCTTATATATTTTTTCCCTCTTGTCAACCTCTCCTCTAAAAATAACCAAACCAACCCCCAAAAACACCATCATCAACAAACACCAAAAGCAAAATCCCATGAAAATCCCCAGAATCCTTGGTCACTCTCCAACCCCAAAAAATCCCATTTTCCAGCATCTAAAAACATCATGTATTTTATAGCCATCAGTTCTGGTTTGTTTTGGTTTCTTTTGGGTTTTTTTTTTTAAGATTTGGGATATACACAGGTGCAGAAAATTACTTAACTTTTTGTCAGTGTTTGGCACCTTATGTCTTGAAAAGAGAAATTGTGTGATTTTTTGTAAGAAGAGAAATTGTGTTATAATTCATGCTCAGGCCATTATATCTAACTTAGTAAACACAGTCCTCTTAGTTTTGTATTTTCAAGCCCCTTTGCCTGCCTCCTCAGTGTGCCTTCTCTCAAATTCTTCACTTCTTCCCTAGCAGAGGCCAGGGAAGGTTTGATTAGAATAGCCTGGAAATCCTCTCTGGCCACGTTTTTCTCAGCTCCTTGTTATTATCTGACTTGTTTCCTGTGGGACAAAGGAGTCCCTGAACAAGATAAATAATAAAATCTTAAGTGCCTTCACAGAGGACATAAGTCTGTTAGTCAGCTTTGTGTGGTTAAACAAATGTTCTAGAAAGACCAAGGCAGACTAAACTTTAAAAATTACCTAGATGCCAGAGATTAAAGCTGTGTCTGCAGCCTGCACCTCACACAGAATACAAAGAGGGAAAAGATTAAAAACCTAACAATTTGGTGGTGTAGATTACATTCCTTTTTTCATAGCTGGGATGACTCAAGGCACAAACAGTTTTCACAAGCAGCTTCCTGGAAATAGAAGGGACACAATCAGTGTAAGCTTGATGATGTCTTTGCATTTGGTACATTTATGTCAATACTGATGACTTTGGGGAAATTATTTTGATATCAGACTCCTAAGACAATGACTACATTATTAGTGTCAGAGAAGTTCTGATAAGCCTCTAACGTGGCTTTGCCACATTTTGTTTCCACTTTGAAATCCATTTATGTACATGTAAAATCTAGTTTGTGTCATGGGGGATTTAAAACCTTTTTTTTTTTTTTTGAAAAACAGACAATTTGGTATGTCAGGATGGAAATGGCCTCTTCCTGCTGTGAATTAAGAACCTGTGCTGGGAAAAACTGCTTTTTAGGTGGTGGTAGCAGCTCAGACCTAAGTAAACCCTTAGTTGAGGTATTTGCAGCATCAGCCCTTGGCATGGAATGCAATATTTGGCAGTTTTTGTACTCAGGCAAAAAGAGCCACTTTGGCCAAAGCAGGTTATTGACCACTGACGGCATTGACTTACTGAGAATGAGAAATCCAGTTTCCAGCCCACCTCCTTAACTCTGGAGAGGCTGGAACAGTTGGCCTCAGACAGCGTTTTGCTCAGGGGGCTGATAAAATTTGGTGGGAAGTGGCTGATTCCTGGTGGGTGGGTGGGGTGGGGGAGGCCAGGCCTTGTGTTTGTGTTCCTCAGCATCCTGAGGCCCCTCAGGGTGAGCCATCCCGTGCTGAGATAGCTGTGGCTGAAACACACTGTAATCTCCTGCTGAGATGCCCTTTATGGTGCCATTGCATCTGTCATGGCTGGGAACTCCCTGCCTTTCCCCTGTTGTGGCTCCCACTCCTCCCTAAAACTGCCTCTTATCACTTCCCATCCTCAAGCACAGCTCAGACATCACAATTTAGACATCACACTTATTTTGCCCATCTCATTAATGCTGATTTTTCCCCTGTGATTCATCCCTGCAGAAGCAAACCTGGAACTGAAACTCTTGGGTTTTTTGCAATCTATTCTGTTTACAGCTGCCTAACCTTGACAGAATAATTAACCTCAAATCCATGTTGTTCCTGTTCCAAGGCTTGTGTTTATTTCTCTTTGAGCTGGAAGTATACATAGTGGCTGGTGTGAATCCTCTCTGTGATGCATTCTTATCAGCACCATGCCTCATGCAAGAACAGACAACGTGCAATTTAATTACTTTGTATTTCAGCTTTACAAACCTTTTAACAAATTGATGCCTAAAGTTGGCTTCATCAAGTAAGGTGGGTTTTGGGCTAGGATTTGGAGGCGTGAGCTCGGAGAGATAATATTGCAGCTTTGCTTCTGCAGACTAAACAATTACAATAATTTCCCTTCATATAATTTTCAGTTATCAGTTTCTTCCAAACTTAAGTTAGTACAGTGACTTGAAGAACCATTTGTCCATGCAAGAAAAAATTCCCATCCCCACATACAGGCTCAGAAAACTGATGAAATGAAGGTTCACTGCAGTCCAACATCCAGGGATTTCATCCATCCAGGGTTATGGATGGAGACATCCTCCTGAAATTGCCCAGATCCAGCTTAAGCCAATCAGTGGAAACCCACAAAGTTTCCAATTGCAATTATATGCCTTAGATAAGTAATAATCTTGCAGTTTGTGCTGGAGGTGGGTAAACAGAACTTCCTGAAAGTGAGGTCTCAAGGATGGGTGTACTGAGGCTGGGTGAGCAGAACTACCTGAAAATGAGGTTCCCATGATGAGTGTTTGATTTTGCATGCCTTGACAGATGGGTTTTTCTTCAAGCTTTGTCCCACAGAAAATGCCTTGGTGTTGACCAAATGTGCCTGGTTTTGGCTGGTTGATCAAACACTCCTGGCTTTGGTTGATTGATCAAACATGCCTGGTTTTGGTGCATTGGCCAAATGTGCCTCATTTTGGTCCACTGATCAAATGTGCCTTATTTTGTTGCACTGACCAAATATGCCTAATTTTTGTCCATCAATCAAACGTTTTGGTTCATAGATTTTGGTTCATAGATCAAACTTGCCTGGTTTTGGTGGATTGATCAAATATGCCTGGTTTTTGTGCATTGGCCAAATGTGCCTCATTTTGGTCCATTGATCAAACTTGCCTGGTTTTAGTGTTTTGATCAAACATGCCTGGTTTTGGTTGATTGACCAAACATGCCTGGTTTTGGATGATTGATCAAACATGCCTGGTTTTGGTGCATTGGCCAAATGTGCCTCATTTTGGTCCACTGATCAAATGTGCCTTATTTTGTTGCACTGACCAAATATGCCTAATTTTTGTCCATCAATCAAATGTGTCTGATTTTGGTTCATAGATCAAACTTGCCTGGTTTTGGTTGATTGATCAAACACTCCTGACTTTGGTTGATTGATCAAACATGCCTGGTTTTGGTGCATTGGCCAAATGTGCCTCATTTTGGTCCACTGATCAAATGTGCCTTATTTTAGTGCATTGACCAAACGTTCCTGGTTTTGGCTCATTGACCAAATGTACCTCCAAATGGACCAATTTTGGTCCGTTGATCAAATGTGCCTTATTTTGTTGCACTGACCAAATATGCCTAATTTTTGTCCATTGATGTCCTTATTTTAGTCATTGATCAAACGTGCCTGGTTTTAGTGTGTTGACCAAACGTGCCTGGTTTTGGTTGATTGATCAAACGTGCCTGGTTTTGGTTGATTGATCAAACGTGCCTGGTTTTGGTGCACTGACAGGAATGTGCTTTGTCTGTCTGCTGCAGACACGGAGACCTGTGACTACGGCTGGCACAAGTTCCAGGGGCAGTGCTACAAGTACTTCGCGCACCGGCGCACGTGGGACACGGCGGAGCGGGAGTGCCGCCTGCAGGGAGCACACCTGACCAGCATCCTGTCCCACGAGGAGCAGATCTTCGTCAACCGTGCGTACCCACGGGCCTCCTCTGCCTCACCTCTCGGGTGCCACCACGCCAGGGACATCTGGAGGTGTCAGGGAGTGTCCAAAGGAGGGGCGTGGAGATGCGGAAGGGTCTAGACAGGAGCTGAGGTCACTTGGGTGGATGGGGAAGAGGAGATTGAGGTCAGACTCAGTGTGGTCTCCAACATCCTCTGAGGGGTATCTCTGATCTCTTCTCCCTGTGGCAGGGTCAGACCCTCAGGGAGTGGTCTGAAGTTGTGTCAGGGCAGGTTTAGGTTGGGCTTTAGGGAAAGGTTCTTCCCCCAGAGGGTGCTGGCACTGCCCAGGCTCCCCAGGGAATGGGCATGGCCCCGAGGCTCTAGATTTCTGATCAAAACTAAAGGATTTTCCTTTAATTTTGCCTGTGTGGTGTTGGAAAATGTCTGAAGATTGGTGGATTTGGTTCAGCAAAAGAGCTGTTTAAAAAATTTAAAACATACAGCGCTTTGGTCAAGTGCATTTGAGGTGAAACCTTTGCTCCAGGAAGCAAAGACAAAGCCTTTGCTGCCAGAAGTCCAGGAGGATTTAGGAAATACTCCCAGGGATGCTCCAGGTGGGATTGTTGGGTGTCTGTGCAGGGACAGGGGCTGGACTGGTGATCCCAGTGGGTCCCATCCAGCTCAGCATATTCTGTGACTCTAAACAAGAGAGATCACTGAGGGTGTAGAGATGGTGAGATCTCCTCCTCACCACTCTGCTTTTGCATCTCCAGCTTAAAACAAACTTTAAAATGTTAAATAAAAGGCACGCTTTGTGTTATAAATGTTGACTTCTGCAGTTAATACAAGTCCTCTATCACTATAAAGACATAATTTGTTAAATAGAAAATTCTTTTTGGGAGGAGGGATGAGAACAAGAACTTTTGTTTTGGTATTGAGTCTTTTTGAAACGTTTTGTTTTCTGGAGTCTTGAGGTATTTTGTGCATGTGACACATTTTGTGCATATAGTGACATCAAGCCAATGCCACCATAATTATAAATAGCTACTGTGTTGTATTGTAAAATTTAGACAACAGTGGTCCCAGCCTAACCAAAACTTGAACAATGTGGATTAGAATATGTGATTTTAATTTTTTTTTTCTTTTCTTCGTGTCAAATGTTCTCAGGTAGGAAATTAATTCTCTTTGCCTTGGTAGACATCCCTGGGAGTGAAGAGACAGGGTCCTTTAAAACTGTTAGCTGAGAATCTGCATTTTTATACACATCCCAAATTAAAATGAGGACGCTAAACAAGAGCCTCCAAACCAGTCTTTAGCACAAAGAGCAGAATAATCTTAAGAACAGGATGTCTGATTCATTCTGCAAAAAATTATTTTCTTTGCTGAAACCTCTTCCATTTATGGGAAAATTAATGGAAATACCCCTCTGGTTCCCTAGGTATTGGCCATGACTACCAGTGGATTGGCCTCAATGACAAGATGTTTGAGCGTGACTTCCGCTGGACTGATGGTAGCCCACTGGTAAGATGCCTTTGAGCTGAAATCACCCACTCATTTCTTTTTGTGGTGGCTTATCAAATTCCCACCAGCAATGAGGGAAGATGCATTAAAAAAAAAAAAAAAATTACAAAAAAAACCCCCAAAAAACAAGCCAAACCCCCCCCCCGTCGCTAAATATGGACCCAAGCAAAGAGCCAGTAAATTCATTTTGCCATACCTAATATTTTGTGGTTTAGCTCTAAGGTCTCGTTCTTAGTTCCTGTTATTGTATGTGTGGGAACTCTCTAAGGTTTGAAATAGAAATACTCAAAAATCTGAGCCTGTGGTAGTTTAAGGGTCTCTGCTGGAGCTGGTTTGTGACCGTCTCGCCTTGCGCAAGGCCGTGTGTGGCAATTCTCCTCACTCACCAGGATGCATTTTTGGGGGATGACCTGGCACTCAGCTCTTGCCTTTGCTGGGTCTCTGGGGTGCACAGAGGAGCCTCACAAGTATTTCTGGAGCCTGCTCTGAGGGGCAGCTCTGCAGCAGCCATCCTCAGCTGGTTCAGAAGGCATGCAAGCCATAATTCTGCCATAAAATTTTAAGATGCTGTTGATACCTCCTGACTTAAAACAAAAAGGAAAATCAGCAGAAGGAGAGGGCAAACATCTTTGCCCACCATCAACAAACCTAAATCAAAGAGCTGATGGACATAGGAAATGATCAAACTCTTTCCCATTCAAAATAATCTCTTCTGTAGGAGGAACAGGATAATTATTTGCTGTTGAGCACCCGGTGAAGAACATTACATTAAGAAAAAGCCCAAAATCGTTATTATTTTCCCTTCCGGGAGTGAACTTTTAAATCAGGGAGCATTTGGACACACCTGGTGTTGCTGCAGACCATGTGGCTGCAGCTGGTGTGGAAAGACACCTGGGGCAAGGCAGGCTTCACTTCTTGCCATTTCATGTAAATAACCACAGCCTCACAGTGCTCTGAAATGGCTTATAAATGGGACATTTCTTGGGGACATGGCTGCCTGTGGCAGGTGACAGCAAAGAGGGGTGGGAAGCGGTGCTGAAGCTTTCTGTTGCCTCACTGGTGGCTCAGGGTGGTAGCAAGGCACCCCTTGGTGATTCCAGACACCAGGTGCAAAATAAGATAAATATACATAAGATAATATATGATATTCCTAAAACAGAGTCGTTGTGACACTAATTAATCACCCTGGTCTAGTGGAAGGTGTCCCTGACCATGGTTCCTCACAATCCAAATCATTCTTGATTCTATAAATTTGAGGAAATAAAAACTAGAGCTGAGATCCTATTTTTTAAATTCAGGCTACTGACCAAATGGGCATTATATTTTTACTGCAATGTTCAATTTCATGAAATTAAGGTATTCTAGGACCAGAGTGGTACTATCTGTCCAACAGATTTCTGCTTTGATTGATCTTTTTCCCCACCTTATTTTTCTTTCCTTTTTAACAACTTCCCTCTGTCTCTTCCTTCGGAAACAATTTAGGTGTCTCCTGAAATCATTTATGTTCATTGCTTCAATAGATTTTCCTCATAACTCATTCCATATGGTTTCTGGATCCCATGGTTCTGAGCAGCTGCCTCATTTGTTCCTTTTTCTCTGGCTTTTAACTTATTTCCCATACTTCCTAACCACACTTGTTGTTACAGTGATTTATTACTTCTCTGGTAATTAATAAGAATGATAACATAATTAAATATATGCATCCAATCTATTTCCCTGATGTTCTCCTAAAACTACAGTGAATTTAAATACTATGCAGGTAGAAAATTTGCCTCTTTTATGGGTGTGCAGGTTAGCAAGATTCATGATGGCTTTATATTCATTAGCATAATTTGTGAGCATAAAAATCAGCATTCTTACACCAACACTCAGGTTCTAAATTGAATTTCTGAGTTTAGAGGTGACTCTTGCCTATAGCCAAAATTGAAATAGCCTTGACTTGCTTTATGTATCAGGGTGCATGTGTATTCAGCTGTTTGTAAATTTTTTTCCCAGCTCCATGCACTCTCCAAAAAATATTGTCTATTCACAATTCCATTCAAGACTTCTGGCATGGGGGAAAATTTGTCAAGTGTGCTGGGGATCCCCTGGTATCAGTTTTCTTGTAGATACAATCAGAGGAGTGATTGTGCGGCTACAAGAGTTGCACATTCATCTTTATCTTGATACTTCTTTGAATTTTCTCCAATAACAGCTTGCTCCAATCCAAAAAATCACTCTTGCATGACTTTATGAGGTTTTCTGGATTAAAAATAAGCCCCTAACAGTTCTGATGCTTCGTGCACTTAAGAGAAAAAGCAAATTAACAACAACATCAACAACAACAAGACATGTTGTGGGTGACAAGTTTCTCTTTCACATGAATTTTCCTTCTGAACCAAAACAAGCCCTTAGAATTGGAAACTGGGAATGCTTGAAACACAGCCTTCCCTACTGGAGACACAGAAAAAGGTTTATATTACTGTGGTACTCATTTCCCACCAACACTAGGAAAACCAACAGAAATATGCAGCACACTGACAGCAACTCTTTTGCCAGATATTTTATTGGCAATTTTGGGAAAAGGGATAAAATACCTTTTTTTTTTTCCTCTTTGCACCTAAAATGTTTCCCAACCAATGGGTTCAATGGAAGGAAATCATTAATTTTTTGACATTTTCAGCCCCTGACAAGTTGTGTTTTTCCAGATTGTTTTAAAACTAAGCCAAGAGCCAGCCACCATTAAACATGATATTTGGGCAAAGCATGTAAATGAGAATATAGAATTATGGTTCTTACTGGGAAACCTACACTGAACTTAAAGTAGCCTTGACAGGGTCTCAGCCCTTCTGAAAAAGACTGTTCAGTTACCTAATAGCAGACTAAGTATAGTCAGCCACTTTTGATACCTTGGAATTATTCCTTTTTCACTCCTATAGAAAATACTCTCTGTTAACAATTCATCCAAACCAGCAGCAGCAGTCAGGAAAAAACCAAAAAACCAAACCCCCTGTATTCCTTGCACATTTTTTGTGCTTCAACTAGAATTTATGTTGAGCTTGGATAAATAGTGCCAGTAATCAAGTTTTGGAAAAGATGAAGAGTGATCTTCGTGCTCTGGCTCTCAGAGTTCTGGAGGAAAATGTTGGTGTCATGAATAATGAAGTGAACACAACCAAATTCAGTGAGAAAGCAAGAAATAGTATTTAAATCTTCATGGCCCACTTGACTTTTGCCCATATTTGCATTGAGTCTGACTGTTTTCCATTTAAAAAACCCCAACTTCTAGGACAAGAACAATTATCCTAATAAAATAGAAATAGGGCCACTCCTAAATCACAGCATTGGAGGCTCTGCTCCTGAATAGAGACCTTGAGGAAGCTTTTTGATCTACCTCACTGAAATGTGTGATGCATCATTATCCGTGAGATTTCAGAGGGATTTGGCAAGTTTACTCCTCAACTGTAAAGTGGTTTTAATTCAAAATTAGCCAGCAGTTTCCTGCCTTTCAGGCAAAATGGCACAATCTTGTGCAGATAAAGCCTCACCATCTGCTGGGTGAAACACACATTTTCAGCTTGTTGTACCCACTGCAACCCAAACACAGACGGGGCTTGAGAGAACAAAATTAATTGAATCAAGTGGTTGTGTCCCACCTCTCATGCCTTGAAGTTTAATTGTCAGCTGAGGTGGCACTTTGCATAAAGAAAATGGCTTTCAGCTAACTGGTCTGTCATTACAGGATATTTTTTTTTTGCCAAATGAATTTGCTTACATTTGTTATATTTTTTTAACATTTTTTAAAAATCAGAAGGTATCTTCAAAATGCTCCTTGGCTAAGCTTAGGGCACACTGTCCAATGGGCAGAATAAAATAGGCTTTAATTACAGTAAGCTGAGGGATCCTGTGGCTGCTCACATGTATTTGTTTTTTCTTTCTGATTTGCTGTGCTGTATCTGGGTGGCAGGGACCAATCTTTTCTCATCTACATCATGTCCCTGCCCTCTTTTTTGTTTTATTTCTCTTACTTATTTATTTTTCTGTTTTTGAAAGAAATAACCTCTCAGTGGTTCTCTTGGTTGGGAGAGGTGGAATTCATGTTCTGGAGCTGATGAGACACACAACAAAACCATTTTTTGGGCAAACCAACACCACCTTTTTTTGTTTGAAGGGGAAAGAGTTGTTGGCAGCTGTGTTAGTGCAGCACAAGAAGTGGGTGTCCTTTCAGGAAACCCAGATCCTCACACATGGGGCAAGTTCAGTGAGAGCTGGGGCCACTGACACTGAGCTGGGGCTGGGAGCATCACCTGAGGTTGTGTGGACCAGCAGGAAGCTGCAAACTTTGGCAAATCTGCCTGGTCCCTGATTTCGGGTAATTTGCCCCAAAAGTGAAGGTGGTGAGAGGAGCCCCTGAGGTGTGTTCAGAGAACTTGCAGCACCCCAGCTCTTTTAGAGCTTTGGTAATCATTGCTTCCTGAAAATCAATCGAATTTCTGCTCAAGACGTTTCAGGTATGATTACATGGATGGATTCAAGAGGCAGGAGAGAATAATAGAGTGGTTTTGAGAGCGTGGTTTGCTGGCTCTGCTTTTCTTCTGTTCAGGGTAGCTGTAGGGCTGTTCTGTTGGCTTTGGTGTGGGAGAACATTATTTTCCCTCTGATGTACATTCTACAGGGCAATGAAAATGGCTGTATGTAGTCTTTATTTACATTTAGAAAATTACAGAATCTAAATTGTTCGTGCACTTTACTCTAGACTTTTCCCCCAGCATTTCTGCAGCAGTGAACAACACTTTCAAGTATGTATCAAGGACAGGCTTCATCCCACAATTATCTATAAGGCTCTAAGCAGTGAAAACAAACATATTTGGGAAAAAAAACACAGTGTTGCAGGAGAAGGAAGTGTGTGAGCAGAGGAATTTGCCTACTTGGATCTTTTTATACTTTAAATGTGTTGCAATACAAACTACAGAACAACAAAACTTACATTATCAGGCTGGGGCATTTAATAATTAACAACGGGAAGCTTGAAAATACACCAGTGAAATCTAATTTAAATAATTCACTTAGCTCTGTGAATGGTAACTTTTACAGCTGTAAAGCACACCCATCCAAACAGAAAAAAAAAAAAAAAAAAAAGAAAAAAAAAATCTGGTGTTGCTTTTGGCAGCTCCCCCTTTGTGTTTGCTAAGGACCCTTGTGAGCAGGCAGAGCAGACAAGGAGCCCTTTGGAGCCATTCATGTTATGGATTAAGCACATACAGCAACTTGGGGCCGTGCCCAGGGCCCCCTGCCCCACGAGGGGGGTTTTTCACATCCCCTGGAAAACGCTGCTGATAATTAGTGCTTTGTAGGGCGGTGAGCTCACTGCCATTACATAAGATTACTGCTGGAATAAGGAGCTGGCCAGCGTCTGTGGCCAGATTGTCTGTCACTGGGAGAATGCTGCCAGCCAGGAAAGGGATGGGGATATTGCCACTTTTAAAGCTGTACAGAGACCCTGCCTTGGTTTTTCCTCCCCTTCAGCACAGGGGTGTTTAAGCTTTGTGCTCTGCAAAGCCAGTTCCTCGGGTTGTCAGTGTTAGGTAGGTACATTAGAATAGAAATTTAAAAAAAAAAAAAAATTAGGAAAAAGAAGGAAAACAACCCAGAAACTTAATTCTGGCAAAAAAACAAAGCCCTCTCTTTTCCTCCCTTTATTGGTTGGTAAATCAGAAGGCTTTAACTTGAGCAAATCTGTAACTGCACCCCTCTCAGAAAGAGTAACTTCATTGAACACACACACACACACACACAAAACCCAAAACCTTCAAAAGGCATGGAGTATTGTAGTGAAGGAGCCTGCCTCTGAGGGTTAAGTAAAGCAAACAAACTAAAAAAGTGCTGTAGTCAGCTGCAAACAAAAAGCTCATTGTGCCCACGTCCCACAGGATCCTTGGAGAAGGAGATTTTAAACCTACCAAATGTTTTGGTTCTGTGCTGCAGTCAGTCATTACGGCCTCTTTTTAAGATGCTCATTTGACCCACGTTTAAATGGAGAACTATATAATGTTATTAATGACAGGTATATTTTTGGTTCAGGATGTTGGAACGAGGGCCTCTTGGACAAAGTGGAGTTTTGTCTTGTTTTTACCAGGGGGGTCAGCAGTTACTTCAGAGACTTGTTACTGCTGGGCTGAAATTACTTGTTTCTCTGGGCTAAAATTCTTGGACAGCTTCAAACCTGCAGTAATTGCTGACAAAGTGCAGGATTTTCCCTCTTTTTTCTTTTGTTTTTTTTTTTTCCTCTCCTGGTAGCTGTGCACAAAAAGATTAAATCACACCCCACACAATTTGCATTGTGCTGCTAATATATATTCAAGTCAATGTCCAAAACAAACACGAATTACACCAAAACAGCACTTACCACCCTACTTTCTTTCTCTGCCACTCATTTTTGACGTGATTTCTCAGCTGCTGAAGTGACTTCTGAGAGCCCATCACACACAGCATTCCCTCCAAACCGAGCTGTACAGTGTGTGATGAAGCTATTATTCTGAAAACAACACATGGTAAAGAGCAGGTAAAAGTCCACGGTTTCATTTAGCTTGGAAAGAGTTAATGAAAGTTATAGCTCTGAATAATTATAATTTTGGAGCAACTCTGGGCTTTGGAGCAAGCAGACAGCGTCACCTAGTGGGGTCTCACTGCCCGTTTTCTGCTTCTCATGGAAAAGTCGTCATTCCATGGTGTTGCTTTAAACATCCCATCTGCTCCACCATACAAACATTTCCTCCCAAAATTATAGGACTGATGGCGTTTCAATTTCGTCAGGTAGCCTTTTTTTCCCACTGGCTGAATTTCAATTCGTTAGATTCCTTCCCAAAGTATTTCTTTTTGCAGCACTCTTCCTACTTATTTAATCTGCAATCACTTCTTGGGGATAGATGCACATGAATGTGTGTTTTCCAGAGTCCCTTTCTTTTTTTTGCAAGCTGCTGCACAGGACTAAAAAAGTTTCCCAACACATTCCATCTCTCTGTTACCAAAAAACCCAACCCCTGCAAGTGAAATCTTTTGCAGAAGTATTTAGCAAAGCTCCTCCTGGGAGTTTGTCTTGCTCACAGTGTGACTCAGTCATGGGGAGTGTTGGGCTCCTGCCTGCTCCAAACCCTGCCAATTTCCCAAATCATATGCAAATAAAACTCAGATTAGGAGCTAAAGGGAAGCCATTCAACCAGAATCTAAAAAAAAAAAAAAATATCAGGATCACGACATGTGATTTTTGTGTGTACTTGTAGATAGGTTTAAATATAGGAGCTGTCTTCAAATTGATTTGAGTTTCTCCCAGCAAAGATTTATGCACACACTTGGTGCCTCCTCCAGGCAATTATTTTAGCATCTGTCTGAATCTGCATGTGATCTTCCCTGTGATCATCCCCCTTAAGGCATGACCCACGCCTTTAAATCAAGATGTGTGCTTAAACTCTCACTGAATGGAGTTTTTCATCTCAAGAACGCTTTTGGTGAGTTCTGTCAGTCTGCTTCCTTTCTTAAAATGACATAGAAAAATCCTTTGCAGGACTGGAGGGAATTTTCCTGGAACAGAGCCTGCACTGGAAGATAGCTTGTTGTC
This sequence comes from Serinus canaria, assembly GCF_022539315.1. NCBI lineage: Eukaryota > Metazoa > Chordata > Aves > Passeriformes > Fringillidae > Serinus > Serinus canaria. The sequence goes on from NC_066343.1 coordinate 9,763,399, forward strand.
TTTCCCATGTAAAAATGCATTTAAATACTAGGTGACCGCAGTGGAAGTATCTCATACATGGCCAAATCTTCACAGAAATCTGGTTGATTTTTGTTCCTATGGAAAAGAAAGGCAATCCTGTTTAAACTTCCCAAGAGTCTCCTGTAACAGCATCAGTGCTGCTCCACAGTCACAAATGAGGTTTTCCTGGACTGTTGCATGTGCTCATTGTAACCTCGTGCTGATCTTGTTGAAGTTCAGCCACCGAGTAATTCCCAAGACTCACTGAAAGTGAGATGTAATTTTTACTTAGGCTGTCCAATTATAACAACCCCCACAGTGAGGGACTCATTCAGGGCTTTCCTGATAAAGATTTCTAAGGCTTTGTCTGCTCTTGTGTTGAAAAAAAAAATACAGAATTGTATTCCTGTTCTTATCAGAGCTATGGCAGGAGAAGAAAATGGTGATAATAAGGTCTGCAGTGGTGGTTTCAGCTTAGTGATAAATGCCAGGCAGGAAATGTTGCTTCACTTTGAGATGAAATGGCACAGAAAGTATCCAATCAGCCAGTCCCTACCTCTTCCATTGTTGATTTTTCTCTAATTTGCCTCATTAGTCTTGCATTAAGGAGGAATCAGATAAGGAAGTAGCCAGAAGTAAAGAAAATAAAAATCACAACTGCAAGCTCTAAAAAGTGCCAGGACAGATTTGTAGAGAGAGCTTAGTTTAGCATGCTGAAAACATGTTTCCTTTCTCCAGAAGGAAAAGCCTTAACCTGTAAATCTAAATAAGTGTATTTCAAGTAAATGATTTCCTAGATTCAGTCCTATACGGAATATTATTGGCCTTTACACAATACAGAGGTCAAGCAGTAAAGTTTTGTTGGCATCCCGTGTGTTTTTTTATTGTGCTTCGTTAAACACAGTTCTTGTTGGCTCTTCCGGAATGCAAATTGCAGGTGATTGATCTCAGGCACTTGATGAGCCTTTTGGAGATAAAAGAAGGGCTGAGATTTCCAAAGGAGTGCCTCAAAGCTGAGATACTCCTGGATCCACCTGGGCAAGCACCTGAGAAAGCTGAGTGGATTACCCATCAGGGAGGAAATGAGCCAGTCAAGAAAGGCTGCTTGTCTGAGATTTTGAATAACAAATCCCAGGAGGTGGGACCTTGTCCATGATTGGAAGATTATGCCCCTTCTGTTTAATTAGCAGCCATCTGAATGAGAATAGGTAGTGACCAGCTAATCAAGTTTTCTGCTTTACAGCTCCTGCTGTAGTCCTGGTGTTTTTAGCTCATTTTATGTGACGAGTCAGCCTGCCACCCAACACGCTGAGAGTTTATGCAGTGCCATATAAGGAAATCTTCCCCAAAAATGTGGAACTTAATAAAATGTCCTCATGGGCTTTTGAAGCCATCATATCCATACTCCTCCTGTGAGGCAAGAGAATAGATTTTTCCCTGTTTTATGGGCTGTGAATGGCCAGCCAAGTGCATTATCGAGTGCCACGTAGAAGCCTGAAGAGCTGAATCCCAACTGGGCTCCAGCTCCAAGTCCATGGACCATCCACACTCTGCAGGACAATTTTCAGGGCCTTTTAGCTGAGAAAGCCAGAACAAATAAATCCACTGTGACAGAGAAGGCTTTGATTTCAACTATAAAACCAAAAAAGTACAAGTAAGATCAACTAATTATTACAGTATGAGTAAAAGCACGAAGGGTATAAACTCCACTTCTCATCCTGAAATGATGGTCAGGCAGACTCCCCAAGGACCAAAGGAAGGCACAGGGACTGAACCCCTGTCCCTGGGGCTAGGTCCTGCAGTCACCTGGCTACACAGAAACCTCAGGTTTTTGAGGAAAAGTCCCAACCACCCTGCCACTGAGGATATTGAGAGGTTTTCAGAGTGGGTGGTGCAGTGGTGTCGGCCTGAGCCTGCGGTCTGTGCTTGATCAAGGATGGGTTGTGGTAAAAAAACACAGAGAACAAAAAATTTTAGCTGATTTTGTTATCAGCTGGACAGGGCTTGGAACAGCCTGTTCTGGTGGAAGGTGTCCCTGCCCATGGCAGGGGGTGGCACTGGATGATTTTAAAGGTTCCTTTCAACCCAAACCTTGCTGAGATACTCTGATTGCTCTGGATCTCCAGCCACCACAGCTGGAGGAGAACTGTGGCCAGACAAACCTCCTCTGAGGTACATTTTGTGTCTTGTACATAATTCAGATTATATGTCCAGACATGTACATTCTGGAAGCCCTTTGCATTTCAATACAGAGGAAAAAAAATCGTGTCTGTTGTGGTAATGTTGCTTAAAGATCAGAGTAGTGATGGTTTTTAGGTCACTCTGTGCAATCACCCAGTGTCAATATTTCTGACAAGGGCTAAAAACCATGCAGCAACTTTTCTTCCATGTATTCACCAAGTATTTGATTCTATTTAGGTTTTGTTTTAAGAATGATACAGCGTTGCCAAAGGATTTTTCCCATTAATTTTTTGCTGATATGGTTTTACTGGTGATGGTGCAGTCACCCAGATCTACACCAGTGGAAACCAGATTCATGCCTATGCTCATGCAAAGATCTATTCCATAAGAGAAATGCAAAATATTAGCTTATTTGTCTAGTAGCCGGTTCCACTCAAACTGTTAGAATCTCCTTGTATCATTGTCCCATTATCAGTGTCTAAATAAGGAACTGGAAAACTACAGAGGGGCTGGGTGGGGACCTAAGAAAGCAATTCAGCAGTCTGGAACTTCCTCTGCTAAGCAATTCTGGCACCAGACCCAGGAAAATCAGAGCTCCTCAGCCAAAATAAATCTGTGCAATGACGATATCAGATGTGAGGTAACAGCAAGTCATGCAGGAGGATATCAGACATTCTTGAACAAACCACAGGGCCTAGATGTAATACTCTGCCACTACACTGCAGCCCTGCCAGCTAAGCAAACTTGAATTTTGGAGTCATTTTGGCAAGGCAAGTAAGAGCATATGGAGTCTGTGTGCTGAGGGTGGGAGCTGGCAGGCTGCTGAGCACCTCCAGCTCACACGCCCCCAATAGCCACTAAATATCCTTAATTCCCACACTCTCATCCCTATGGAAGCAAGCAGCTCTGCAGTATTATTTCCACAAGAAACAGCTGCAAGCCTTGCTGAAATATTTCCCTGACTCTCAGGACATTATTGATGAAACTTTCTGCCACTAACCTTATAGTTTTCTTTAATTTTTGTACCTATGCACACGTTCTTGAAAGCAAATGGATCCTAAACTTGAGTAAATGAGTTGGTGTGTACTGTAATTTAGGGCTGTTAAACACTGAAAAGTTGAGGTGGAGTTAATTTAGTTCCAGCTGAAAAGGGGGATGTTTTATTAGAGGTAATAAATTCAGTGCAGAACAAATTTATTCAGACTGTGCTGGTTAAATTGCCTGGATAATTAAAACCCATGATGGGTAAGATGACACGTGGTAGGAAAAGGTTAAGTATTTAACTAATTTTCCTTTCACAGTTTGATTCATTGTAAGGTAAATACTACTTGTGTGGGGTATGTTAACTTTATTTCTAAAATGTGTTCACCCAGGCAGTGGATAGGGGTTATTTCACAAAGTTAAGGAAATAGAAAACTAAACTTTCATGACATTTGTATGGTCCAGGTTTAGTCAGAAAGATGTAAGCACTGAGGAAAGTATAAGCACTGTAGAAACTGTGTCATTTTGCCCATACAAGGGGCTAGCTGCCTGGGTAATGTCTGGCATTTATGTGAATTCCAGTTCTTACAGATAGCTATTTTTATCCTTTCTTAAATTCTTCCTGGAGTGACACAACAGAAATCCCAGCGAAAATCAAAAATCGCTAGGAGTGGTTTCCAAATATTCTCTCACTTTTCTTGACAAAACATTATGGAGATCTCAGATTCCTGTGCTTTGTTTGGGAGCAAAGTGAGGGATTATCCCACCTCTGCTGGCTGCCAGGACAGGAGGCTGTATGTCCCCTGATACCTCCTGCACAAGTTTCAATCAGTCTGACAAAAGTGTTGCTACTGTTCCTGCTGGTTGATTGTAAAAACAGACTGAATCTTCCCAAATTTTCACCCAAAACTGACATTATGCTGGTATTTCACAGCCATTTGAAGGTTATTTTGTGAGGTTTTGTTTGGTTGGTTGGTTTGCACATATCAAACCTCATATTTCTACTTCTAAGTGTAGTGCATTTTGAAGAAGCACTTTCTGCTGTTATTCACATGTTTTCAAAGGTGTTTGACGCTGGTTTTTCAACAGAGGGCAGAATTTGAATCAACATTTCTAAAGTTGAGAGGCTGCTGTCTGGGCTCAGACTGCCACCTAGCATTTGTAGTGGAAACACCAGTCTCCAGGGGTTTTGGGGGCCACACTCTGACTGTTTCACTCATGTTGCACCTAATTCTGCATGTCATCCCTGTGGAATGACTTCATTAACTGAATGAAATCATCCAATGTCATAAATAATCCAAGTCTGGGAAGTTGGTCTGTAATTTCTCACTTTGTAGATGTGTTCTAATGAGGGTCATGGGACATTTACTCTATTTTCTTGCATTATACTTTGTGATATTTATGTAGGAAAGAGTGGTTTTGACACACTTAGAATCCAGTTTTGCTTGTGTCTCTTTGTTTTGTTCCCCTGACATCAATTTACAGTAAATGAGAAGTTAGACCAGAACATTTTCCCCCTTGAGATAATATTTAAAACAGGGGGAGGATATTATAAATCTACCTTTGTTTAGCCCACTCTTAGCAGCCTGAATCAAACAGTTGAGATTGCTTCTCGCCACAGGTGAGATCATGTGCTCTTTTGGTAATGTAAATATTCTCCAGCACTGGGATTGATGGTTTTGCTTCTCTTTTCTGCAGCAATATGAGAACTGGAGACCAAACCAGCCAGACAGCTTCTTTTCTGCTGGGGAAGACTGTGTTGTTATAATCTGGCATGAGAACGGGCAGTGGAATGATGTCCCATGCAATTACCATCTCACTTATACCTGCAAGAAAGGAACAGGTACAAACTTTGCTGTGACAAAAGCATAATTTGCCAAATTGCCACTCCGTACTTTTGTACTTTTGACCATGTTCTTTAGACCTTGATGGACACATCAGTTTTCAGTCCTTTTGAGCAGCCTGTCACTGAGGATGACATGAAGAATCCTGAAAAAAAGGACTTTTTCCTTAAATGCCTTTCAGGTTTTCAGGTTTCTTTGTGTGAGTATGCCAACTTTTTGGCTTGAATTTACTTTTAGAATTTAAACCAAAAAGGCAATACTGACCAAAATGCCTGCCATTTTCCAGTTTCCAACACTATTACTTTTGGTTTACAAGACTGGACATCTGCAGGGCAGACTGATCCCCCTGTCCATGTCTGGATGTTCCTTTGGGAGTCCAGCTGAGGTCCCTTGTCACCTTCCCTTAGCCAGGGCTCAGAGGCCGGTCCCAGCTCAAACTGGGCTCATAAACTGAAGTTTTGGGTGATGCTCTCTCTTCCTTCCAGTGGCTTGTGGCCAGCCTCCTGTCGTGGAAAATGCAAAGACCTTTGGGAAGATGAAGCCCCGTTATGAGATCAACTCCCTCATCAGATACCACTGCAAGGATGGCTTCATCCAGCGCCACATCCCGACCATCCGCTGCCAGGGGAACGGACGATGGGATATGCCCAAAATTACTTGCATGAATCGTGAGTTCTCTGAAAGAAAAACACTGCAAATCAGAAACAGCGGGCTAATTTGCAATTAATAAGTCATGAATGTGTATTGTAAGAGAGGAGCAAGTCTGGTAGGACAAATTAGAGTGGGAAAACACCAAGCATTCAAAACTAATGGAAATTTTCCTCTTCTGTGTCTGCTGATGCCTTGGAGTGGCTGCCTAGAACAGAGGCTGGACTATATTAAGAGAATAAAGTGGGTATTTATTAAAGGCCTTCAAAAGGTACATTTTGGGCAGTCAGAAGCCTCCCAGAGGCTACACCCAAGGTGGACAATGGTCCTAAGTTTCTCACACAATTAAAAGTTTGGTGCATTTACATCTCAGGGGTTAATCCTCCAATTCCAGCCTCAGGTAATGAAGTCATTTACCCTCAGCTTGCTCCCCCAGTTCACTTTTGTTTGTACTTTCAGGGCCTGAGGCTGTCCTCAGGCCTAGAGGAGTTGTGTTGTCTGACCAAAATGTGAAGACAGTAACTAACACTCTATTTGGAGTTTAGAGTCACGCCCTAGAGCAGTACAGGATTTGAAAAGCACAAAGGCTAAAATCTTAAGGCATCATTCCAGAAGGCATTGGGATTATTTTAAAGTCAGAAAATCCTGGAATCAACAGGTTCCTAATAATGCTAATGACTCTTTCTGCAGCTGTGTGGATGCCTGTAACACTGCCACAGCTCCTGTTAATCATTTGTTTACCCTCTAATTAACGAGGAATAAACACAACTGTGTTTTGAAGTGTAGCCTGCCCATTCACAGCTTAATTTTAAACGAATTTCCCTTTTTTTTTCTTTCCCTTCTCTCTTCTCTCTGCAGCCTCCACATACCAAAGGACTTACTCTAAGAAATACTACTACAAACACTCCTCATCAGGCAAGGGGACGTCGTTAAACTCGTCCAAGCACTACCACCGCTGGATCAGGACGTGGCAGGACTCGAGGCGCTGAGAGCTAAATGGTGAATTGGGGATTTCCACCATTTCAGCCAAAGTCATAACTTTCTGTGCCTTTTTCTATCACTTATAGGAGTATTATCGAATCGTTTTGAAACTAAGGACTGCAGTATTCACGACGCGTTTTGCAAAAAAAAAAAAGGAAAAAAATAAAAATTGCAGTGTTTATCAGAAAATTTAAGAAATAAATAAAAAAAGAGGAGAAGTGCTTATGGGGATAAAAGGAAACCATTTCCAGCCTATAAAGATTATTAGTTTTCTATATGCCATCGGTGTGGACCATTTTATGATATGTACCAGCCTTCTGCAATATTTAAACAGCTCAATTTTAGCACCAATGAAAATGTAAATAAGATGATTTTAATGTTGTTTGACTGTGTGTTGTTTTTAAAATCCTGTATATAAAATGAAAAGTCACACTAATTTCAGGCATATTTATGGTTAGAACGGCCTCAGAGGTCTTCAGTCATTTATGACGTTGTTTCTGTGTTGTTTACCTAGGCTGGAAATGGTTGAAATAAAGACTTCACTGACTGAAATTTGCAATTATCAGGTGAAGATAAACACACAAGTGACATGACTTTTTTTTTTTTTTTTTTTTCTATTTAATGGGAGCTGTGCCAATTCCCACCCAAGGTACAGTTTGTGTCCCATGAGATGAAAAGTTTAGGCAGAGCACATAAAAGTGGCACGAAGCATGAACTAGGGACTGCAATATGGAATGTTTTTTCTGCTCTCCATTCCAGCTTCAGCACATGTGAGAAAGGACTGTGTGGAGGAGTTGTGTATGACAAGGAGAGCCTGTAAAATTCCAAGTGCTAATACATTAACTTTATCAACCAGGGCCACTTTTTTGTTGTTGTTTATTTGTTTTTTTGGCTTTTTTTGAGAAGAGAAAAAAAAGGAAACAAGGAAAAAAATTACTTTCATGATATTAACCACAAGGTCTATATTACAGGTCTCTGCATTCTAAAATGGAGGTAGACCTGGTGTTTGGGGGATTTTTTTTTTTGTAGAAAACAAACAAAAATCAAAAAAGTAAATAATTTTGTATATATAACCATTTTTTAATCTTTTTATAAAGTAATGAATGTTTGTGTATGAATGCTGCAGCTGTGAAGCGTACATAAATAAATGAAGTAAGCCATACTGATTTAATTTATTGGATGTTATTTTACCCATACAAAGGAGATTCAAAGAGCTCACCAGTGCAGTATTAGCCCCTGAGCTCCACTTTTGGAACCATCTTTCAGTTCAGCTTGCTCTTTTTCCCCGGAGAACAAAAATTCCTGCTAAACAGGATAATTTGTTGGCTGGATGGGTGAGAGCTGTGCGTGATCCACAGAAGAATCAGGACCTTGGCTTTCTCTAAAGAAGTGTGTGCACAGATTGGTTCTAGGTCGTAGTTTGGTGCAGTGTGTACGTAGGAGTTTTCTGTTATGATTTCTTGCCCTGGTCAGTGCCACCACTGACCTGGATGTGTACAGTGAGTGTAGGAGGTGACGTTTGAAACGGCCTCTCCACTGAAAGGACTGTTGTTCCTGCAAAGTGCCTTGCACACCTTTGGGCACAGGACAAAAAAAGGTAAAAAAAAAAAAAAGTTTCAAAAAAAAAAGGAAAAAAAAAAATAACAGTTAAAAAAACCCCGTGAAAATAAAGTAAGTTCCTTAGGATGTACCTTTTAAAGTAACATGAAAAACACACACAGGCGTGAGGTTTGCGCCTCTGTGTTCGCGTGGGGTTGTGATGGGGACAAAAAAACTGAGAGGGAAAGGAGAAAAATTGAAATGCAGCCAACAGGGCAGAGCTGCCCATGGAGTGACCTTGCCACAGCTGAAACCAGAGTTCTGACAACATCTCCTGAGGAATGGCAGGGGCTGCTCCCCACCCTTGTGGCAGGACCTCCTTGCGTTGGCCAGTCCATTCCCCACCCCTCACCCCCAAACAATGCACATAATACTTTTCTCTATTTATATTATTATCTTGTATAGTGTATAATGTGAATGTCTGGGGTTTGTTTTTTTTTTTTTTTTTTTTTTTTGTGAATGAAAGTCTAAAATCTTTGTAACTTTTATAACTGCTTCTGTTTCACCAAAGAAACAAGGTTTTGCTATACTGTGACTTGTCTTGTTATTGCATGTCTTCCTGTTTAAATCTATGCAATGTGATTTTTTTCATATGAATACAACTAGACTGTCAGGTACTTCACAATTACCATGGGCTTGGTCAAGTGCCCACTGGAGTCAAAGAGTCAGCTGGCTGAACTTTAGTAGGTGCTGGATTTGACTTTATATGAGCAGCTTTAGGGGATATTTTAAGATATACATTGTATGTTTTGAAGTCGATTATTGCTTGTAAAAGTCAAGGCTCTGTTCATTAAATATACACTAATCTACACATCACTTCCTTGTACCAGAAACACACAGAACAGAAAATATATTTTAACACTTTGCAAACTTTCTCACCATATGTATAAAAAACCCTGCATAGATTTGTTGTTTTCTTGTCTACTTGTTGGATTTAACAATGTTGTAACACATTCAGATAACATTGTGATTGTAGTTTTAATTAGGTTAGATGCAGTGCTTATATTGATTTTTTTTCACCTCCTTCTATTACGCATAATAAAATAGGTCTGACAACATTCCTTATTAAAAAAAAAAACAACAACAAAAAAAACCCACTAAAAAAACCTGTCACCCATGCTTGTTTATTTAGACAGGGAATGACAAGTTATTCAGGTCTGGAAAATTTTTATAATACTGATGTAAACCTCAAAATGTTTCTGTACCAACATCCTGCAAGATGCACACACCCGTGTCACAGGGGTGGCTCTGCTGTGAGGGCAAGGTGCTACCATGACAAATATCATCATTCCTTCACCTGGAGCATCCCTGAACTCCAGTCTGGGCAACAAGGCTGGGGTTGGAGTGGAGGAATAGAAGACGAAACCAGAGATGCCACAAGGGTCTGGAGTGCCAGGACAAAAGGAGATGGCTTCAAAATGCCAGAGGGCAGGGCTGGATGGGATCTTGGCAAGGAGGAAGTGTTCCTGGCAGGGTGGGCAGGCCCTGGCACAGGGTGCCCAGAGCAGCTGGGGCTGCCCCTGGATCCCTGGCAGTGCCCAAGGCCAGGCTGGACACTGGGGCTGGGAGCAGCCTGGGACAGTGGGAGGTGTCCCTGCCATGACAGGGCGACACTTTGAAACCCTTTTCAACCCCAGCTATTCTGTGGTTCTATGATCTGAATGCAGATTTTTCATCTTTCATGCCCATGACAGTCTCTGCAGAGTACCTAGTGCTGCTCTGAACATCCTCCTGTCCCCTTAGACAACAACAGTGTTTGAATTCTTGGAGTGCACCCCACAGGGCAGAGATCAGCCAGGACAACTCCTCTGGGAGACCTCAAACAGCAAAAGAGAAGGTGCTGGTTGGGGCACACATTCCAGTTTTCCAGATGCACAAATTCCTGACATTAGATAGAGACATCTCCATGACAGCAGAACTTTTGGTTTAATGGCATCTCCTGCCTGAGACAACTTATCAGGCTGGGGATGGAGGAGCCCTGTAGGAGAAAACACAAGTCCTGGAATTGCAGCAGTGGGGTCAGCAGGATGCAGGCAGGCTGTCAGGGGGCTGCCAGTGGAAAGGATTTGCTGCCAAGAGAGCTTTGGCATCAGAAATTGCTTTGCCAGGACAGTGGTTGGTGGAAAATTGAGGATCACCATGTGGGTATGGTTATGATCAATGTGATACCCTTTCTAAGAGCAAATTCATTTCTGTAGGTGACATCTCTGCTCTGAGCACAAGCAGAGACCATCTCTGGGCCATGGGACTTGAAACAGCTGGTGCAAAAACAAAATCCATTCTTTTCCAGAGAAAACACACAACTTGTGTTGTTGATTTTAAGCAGTGACGTGTGCAGGACTCCATGAGCACATTGTTCTTCCTGATGAATGATAAAAAAGAAACAAACAATGCTTGGAGGAAACATGGACAAAAGCTTGAAGGCCACACAAAGCTGTTAGCAAGGCAGAGAAAAGAAGTAAGGACAGAAACATCACCCAGAAAAAGGTGTATCATTGCAGCCCTCCAGCAACAGACCTGGAAGGAAGCCTAAGGGCTTGTACAGTGCAATTTGATGGCAAATTTTGTTTTCCATAGCAAACAACTATTTCCAGGTGGGGAAGCCATCAGCTGTTAGTGCAGCAGAGGCTCAGCCACTGTGTAAATGCTGACAGAACAGAAAAGCAGGACCTCGAGTTCTACGAGTGAGGAATTTATTGCTGGGGCAGGGACGGATTGGTGACAGTACCAAAATGCCTCCAGATTTCCAGATGCCAAAAGGTGGGACAAATGAAATGAAGCTGAAAGTGGCCCAGCAGCCGTTTCTGTGGTGGTTGGAGGAGAAAGCAAAAGGAAGAAAAACACTCTTGGTGTTCCTGCAGGATGGAGCAGTGTAAGGAGCAAGGCTGCTGGGATTAATCTCTGGAAGTTACATCATGCAGTGGTGAGCAGCCCCCTGGCAGTAAAAGTCCTTTTTGAGACAGGAGGGCAATCAGTTTAGGGAAAGGGATAAATGGGGTGGTCGTCTCTGGTAGCAGGAGAATGGCAGGAATTTGGGTCCTGTGTTTCTTACAGCCTGCAAGGTGAAAATTGCATGTAATGCTGCTACTTGGTAAGGAAAAAGAGCAAAGCAGAGGTTTGGCACAGGTCACAGAAAAAGATCTGTGGCAGATCTGAGTGTTCACTAAAGGCCCTGCTGTTCCACAGGTTTGAAAAACAGAGGGAAAAGAAAAAACTGACTTTTCTAAGCAGGTGATGGAAGATTTAATTGCAAAAGGCAGCGGGATCCCAGTTTAGTCTTTTCAGAGTTGGAACAAACGTTGGGCTCACCCAAGTACCATGACTTTGTCAAAATAAATATTCTTAATAAGCTTGGGAAAGGAGGAAGAAGCACCAGATATTGCTGATGGTGCTGTTTACTTGCTGGAGGAGGGATCCCTCTGGTTCTTCCTGAAGGGAACTTCTTCCACCTCTGCTTAAACCAGGGCAGCTTCCAGATCAGCTAAAATCCTTAGCAGAGATCCAAATTCCAGGATTTGAAAGGATCTTGGGTTACCGAAGATCAAAAATTCTTACCAAGGACCAAAAATTCCAAACTACATGGATTTTTTTAGTACACGGCAAGGTAACATCCCCTGTATCTCCCAAAAGTGCTTTTCCACTGGAATACGTGCTCTGTAAAGAAAACATGGATTTTGGTGAATATCAAATCATACTGCAGCTAGGCTGATATTGCAGCTTGAAAACAGCTGATGGCAAAATGATGAAATGCCAGACCACCCCCTTTGCTTTTTGGGGGAAATAAAGATGGTTTTCCTCTCATCAACCTGAACAGGTTGTGCTGGTTTCCTCATCCTTTCAGTTTATAAAGAGAACCCATCTCCCTTATCCCTGCAAGATGATCTGGAGCAAAGTTCTGTCCCCTTGCACTCTGCCATCACCCACAGATCAGTGGATGAGGATTTAAAGGAAAAGATTTGGAATACTGATTTTCTCCCCCACATCCCTCCCATGCCCTCAGCCTGGCTCACTCCCTGTGGAAAACCTTTCCAGGCTGACAGAGGCAGAGTAAGAAAGGTGAAAATCAACATGAAATAATGTTGTTGTGAAAGGGAATTCTGGTGGCAGAGATGAAAATGCAGGAAGGGGGGATGGGAGGAAAAGTTTGTGGGTATTGATTTGAAAATGGAAAGTCAATCTGGGCAAGTTTTGTATTAGGCAGGAATTTTAATTTATGCCAATGAATTTAGACCAAGCAGACAGTGACATCCCCAGGAAATGCACATCACTAGAACATCTATATATGATAAAAAACATATTAAAAAGTTATTTTAGTTTTTGCTAAACTGACTTAAATGTGTTTTGTTGGCACTATATAATGACAGGTGTTTTTCTTAAGAAAAAGCTATTTCAATCCTTCAGGACCTTTTCTAAAAAGACCTTTTAGCCCATGTTTGCTCAAGTGGGCAACACTTCCTGTCACTCTCTAGTCCTTGGAAATTTTAGGAACAGCTGTTGGCACTCGTAAACTCAAACATCTGAGTTTAAAATGACAGGCTGTGTGAACACAGGGATTTGTCAAGGTGAAGTGACATTAACTATCATTAATAAGTGACATTGCTGGAGTGAAATGTCCTCTAAAGACAAGAGCTTTGGACATCCAGTATCGCTTAGTTTTGCTCTTGGGAGATTCTTCCTGAAGAAGAGACCCTAGATGTGAAGGCTAAGGAGAAACTTGGGGTTTAGATGACTTTTGAGACTGGCAATATAGTGGATGCTGGCCAGCTGGATTGGCCCCAAACCAGGGGACAGGTAGCCACTGGATTTTGGATGTGAAATGCCCAGTTTCACCCCTCTGAGCTGTTTTATGGCAAGCACAGCTCAGAGTCTGACCTACCTGCACAGCCTGTGGAGTGTTCTGGGGTCACCTTGGGAGCTATTCCTGTGTTCCTTAACCCAGGTCTAATGCAAACCTCTTCTCCCCCCTTTTCTCAAACCCATTGCTGACACGTTGTGGTGAGGGAAGCTCATTTTTTCTGGATTCTTTGCTTCTTTTCTGCCAAGGTTAGGATTAAATTGCCAGAAAATGTTTCACGTTTGTACTCGGATGTTTATTAATTCTTATCCATATCACAGCCTCACAAGCTGTGAGTTCTACAGCACATCACTCTAACAAACTAAACATGGAGCCCTATCTCTCTCTCTCTCTCTACAAGGCCTTTTAAGGATAAACTGTCCAATTAAGAAGTGATACCTAAATTATTTTCATTTTTAACCAATAACCAACAACTCATGGACGCAATGTGGACTTTTTTATCCAATTACACAAAACCACCCAAAGCTATGCAGAAGAAGGTGAAGGAGAAGAAGGAGAGGGAGAAGGAAAAGAAGGAGAATGAGAAGGAGAAGGAGAAGAAGGAGAAAGAGAAGAGAAAGAGAAAGAGAAAGAGAAAGAGAAGAGAAAGAGAAAGAGAAAGAGAAAGAGAAAAGAGAAAGAGAAAGAGAAAGAGAAAGAGAAAGACGAAAGAGAGAAAGAAAGAGAGAAAGAGGAGAAAGAGAAGGACCAGTTTCTGCCCTAGAACCTCCATCTTGCCTTATACATATTACTATATTTTAAACCCTTAAACTCAGAGTTTTCCACCCTGTGATATCACACACTTCTATTCAAACCCCACACCCAAAATCCCAGTTCTGTCATTACATTTTGGAAGCTTCTCCATGGCCTCAGGTCAATGCAGTGTTCTCCTGGGGGTCAGTGCCTGGCAGCACAGAAAGTCTCAAATTCTCAGCAGCCAGGATTCCAACACCCTACAACACTCAGAAAAGGTTTACATGGGGTATTAGGAACAATTTCTACACTGAAAGGACTTTCCAAGCCCCTGGAGCACTCCAGGCTGGGAAGCTGGGACAGGCTCTGGGTGCTGTGCTGACGAGGTCTCTGGTGTTGAGATGACCCCCAGGAGTTAGAAAGTCTCTTTTCCCAGCCCCAGACCAAAGAAGAAGCCCAGATGTGTGGGTTCTGCCTTTCAAGGTTGTTTATTTTCCCTTCTCTATACCATTGTGTCCCTGACCCGCCCAGGCCTGTCCGGCGGGCCGGGCTGTGGCACACCGACACCCTCAGGCTGGTGTTGGCTGTTTATACCAAGAGCTCCGTGAGCTTTATTTACCATAACTTCCCAATAGCTGTCACCCATGGCAGACAGTCTGTCCCTACCCAAACCAACCCTAAAGTGCCACCATCACAGCAGAGGATGGAGCCTGAGAAGGAACAGGAGGAAGGACAGCACACGCCCAGATTCCTCCATCTTGCCTCCTGAACCCCCATTCCAAATCCCCAAATTTGCACATTTTCACCCTGGGATAAATTCACTAACACTCTACCCAAACCCTTGTGGCTTGTAACTCCTGGCACAAAGTTGGGAATTGTTTCCATGGGTTAAAATCCAAGGCTCAGGTGTGACTCCATGCCAAGGTCTCTGAGCCCCTGGCAGGCTCTGGAGTCCCACAGGGCAGGCAGAGGAATGTCCTGGGTGCCGAGGCTGTGGCAGCAGCCGGGCACAGCCCCGGGGTGCCCGGGGGGCCGAGAGGCCGATGGCCCCTGGGCTGTGCCCGCCGCGGGCGGCAGCAGGAGGGGGGCAGGGCCCGGCCCTGTGCCGGCCCTGCTGAGGCCGCACCTCGAGGGCTGCGGCACCTCCGGGCCCTCACACGGGGAATGGAGGGGCTGCAGCGGGGCCGGAGCAGGGAACGGAGCTGGGAAGGGAATGGAGCCCCAGCAGGGGCTGAGGGAGCTGGGAAGGGGCTCAGCCTGGAGAAAAGGAGGCTCAGGGGGCCCTTGTGGCTCTGCACAGCTCCTGCCAGGAGGGGACAGTCGGGGGTGTCACCGTGATGTTTTCTGAATAATTCCCGCACCAGGATCTCTTCTGGGAAGCTTCAGCCTCTCCATGTTTTGCTTCTCTGGATGTGATTTGGAGAATTGTTTGCCCAGCAGGTGAATTGTTTTTCATTAATGGCCAATCTCAGCCAGCTGGGTCGGACTCTCTGAGTCAGCCACGGGTTTTCATTATTCATTATTTTCTGGCTTTCTGATGTCTCCTTTCTCTTTCTTTAGTACAGTTTAATGTATGATTTTCTTTCAATATAATATCATAATAAATCAGCCTTCTGAGCCCTCGGAGTCCATTCTCCCCTCTCCCCTGGTCCTGGGGACCCTCCCAGCCCCACAGCCGGGGTTTGGGCTGTGCTCCAGGGAACAGGGACAGGAGCAGAGGGAACGGCTCAGGCTGGGCCAGGGCAGGCTCAGGGTGGGCACAGCAGGAATTTCCCCATGGAAAGGGGGCTCAGGAACTGCCTTGGCACTGCCCAGGGGGGTTTGGAGTGCCCAGCCCTGCAGGTGTCCCCTGGAGGTGGCACTGAGAGCTCTGGGCTGGGGACAGGGTGGGGACAGGGCACAGCTGGGACTCCTTGGGCTGGGAGGGATTTTCCAACTTCTCTGAATCTATGAAATCACAAAATTCAAGCACAAGGAGGAGTTTTATGCCGCCTTTCCTTAAAAATTGGGAAAAGCATCCAATTTAGCACAAACTTCAGAAACAGATTATAAACATCTACAAATGTATTGCATATCTGATTCATGGTAGGTGAGGAGGAGCTGAGGAGTAGAGAAATATTACGAAAAGTTCATTTTCTGGAGTTAAGTTGTGGTGGGTGTTAGTAAGTGTCCTTCCAAGATCAGCCTCTCCACACTCAAGAATGAGATAAACTGCAGGAAGGATTGAACAACACGGATTTTATTCACAATTACAACATGAGTTGTAATTCGACTTCACACATGAGTTAAAATTAAACTCATATACCTGTACCCAAGGGCAAAACATCTCTGGGTGAAACAGCCAGTGGCAGAATGGAAATTTTTGCATTTTAAGGGGCTGTATCTCTCTGTTTTGTACCCTTCCTGCAGCTGCCTAACATCCGAGATACTCTCATGCAGGGAGCTGAACCTGAAAAATCTTTCTTTGCTTCCCTGTATTATTTATTTAAAAAATAAATTTACTTACTTAAAATTCAAAAGGGAGACAAAAAACTCAGTAATAAAGGAAAACTAATCAGGATTGTTTTTCCCCAAAATCTCAAGGTGAAGAAAAAACCTAAACAGAAGAAATTTTTCATATCTCTACAGAGAATTCACTGCCTTAAATATTATTCTTGTTGGTGATGGATTCCCAAGTGACTAAGAGACTTTTCATTCCCAGGAGGTTATCAAGATGAGGTTGAATTTGGAGATGTCATGCAAACCTGCAGCATATATTTTTGTTCACTGATAATTAATATTGCTGTTGAGCTGCTGAAAGGAATGCTTTGGCTGCCTACAATGCCAGTTTCATATCATTACCAGGTTCACGTAATCTGATCTGACATGGAAGGAAAAAATACAATAGATTAAGGAATGACTGTACTAATTGCTAATCAGTGTACAAACAATGGCAAAAAGCCATATTTTCTAAAGCCTCATCCTGCAGGTAAATACCTACACCCAAGGATCCTGAGGAAATGCAATTATAGAAAGAACTTGGTCTGACAAGGTTTTAAACCTCCACACCCCTTGTTCTTCATTTAGATCTGGGCTTGTGCAAGCAACTTTGCAGCACAAAATGTTTCAGCACACCTGAGATTTCAGGCTTTGCTCCAGAATTCCTTGTTGCCACATAGGATGTGATTTTGCAGTGTATTCACATGAGGCCCAGAGGCAATATTTACCAATATCAAGTCAAAAACAAACCGTGAGACTTCCATGGCTTTCCTCACTGCGTGCTCAGCAGCAAGCTCAGAGTGGCAGGGGTGAAACTTTGAACACCAATATCAGCAAGATCAAACACTCAGGCAGAAAATGTGTCGTGAGGAAACTGTTTGCCACCAGCACAGGCCAATTTTTAGTTTTTAAATCTTCCCTCTAAGTCTGTGGAAGTGGCCTTGGGGGCTCCTGTGCCCATCCTTGTCTTTCAGCCCCCCACCAGTGCCAGGAGCATCTTGAAATTCTCCCTCCCCTCATGGCTGCAGGTCAGGCTTTTCCCAATTCTCCCCATGGTAGCAACAATCCCTTAAATCTGTTAGCACAAAGAAATGCTGGAATTTATTTTTTTTTTTTGTAAGTTTTCCTAGGAAACCTTAAAAAAAAAAGATTTTTTTAAAGATTTTTAAAAGGGCTTTTAAAGTTTTTTTTTCCTCCTAGGAAGCTACTAGGCTGAACATATCTGCTTTTTAACAAAGTCTGCATAGCTGAATGTTTTGGAAAATCAGTAATTCCCCCCAAATATTACAGGGCCTGTGGTGTAAGAGATGATTCTGATGTTTTCATAGTACACTGGAAAAATCAGCTTCTCTGGTGATAGGCAGGCAAAGATGCATTCAAAAGTCAAATTTGAGGCATAAAGGCTTGCATCAACAACTATGTGCATTTTATTAATAAATAGTAATAGTAGTAGTAATACCAATAATAATAACAAATAATTTTAATAATAAATAATAATAAATAATTTTAATTTTTTATTAGCAATTTTATCATGAACTGACTTGGGAAACTCCAGTGCCTTTAAATACATTTTTTCCTTGTGACCCCTGTTACAGTTGCTTGAACTGAAAAGAAAAAAAAATTATTATTTGCCTGCACTATTTGAGTCTTCACAGTGGCATTGTGTGTCCTTTATTAAAGCAGAGAACACTGATGAGAGTGTTAAAAAGTGTGTGTTCAGAGAAAATGCTTGAGCTGTTGCTGTCTTTGTTACCTCAAGAGAAATTTGGACTCTCAGATCAGGTCTGGACTGACCAGATCACTTTTGATATTTAACCTCAAAGCAGGAGGGTGGAATGTTTTCCTCCTGTTCATCAGCCACATGAAGAGCTCTCAGCTCCCAGTCTGTCCTCACATAGCAGCAATCCTGCAATATCAGGTTATTTTCCCTTCCTCTCTGTGTATTTTGCTGAAGTGAGACAAGGCCCATTAAAGGACTAATTGGTCAAGCTCAAGCACACAGACAGAACACACAAAACTCTTCAGCATAAAAATGTGGGTGTGTGGTCCAGGATTTGTGCTGGTGAATTTAGGGAGAAGAAGGAAAACCAAATTTCTGTGATGTGTCAACTGAGAGGGATTTACAGGGATCTGTAATTTAACAGATTCTACCTATGGATTAGTGCCCACAGACTTTGGGGTTGTTATGTCAGCTTTTTTTTTTTTTTTTTTTTTTTTTTTTTTTTTTTAATCCTATGCAAGCAACTAAGGGCTGTGATTGGGGTTTTGACTTAAATATCCGTGTTTTATAAGCCAAGACTTTCTAAATTAGTTTCCCAGGCATCTGATTCCCTGCTGCTCCTCTGGAGTTTTATTCCCTGTAAGTAGCTGGGTATGGGCAGAGTTATTTTTATTAGCTCTGTGGTTAGTCACAGCCCCCCTGCAATATGAGGTGTCTCTCTCAGATTCTGATTTGGCTTCTGGCAGAGACAGGCCAAATCAAAAGTCTCAAATTCTCCATCTGTTGATGTTTCCAGCTTGTGAGAAAAAAGTGACCTCATGTGGCCTGTGAATTCATTTTTTCTGCCTTTTTTTCACAAAGAAAATCTGCCACGTGTTTTGTCCTGCATGGAGAAGGAATATCCTTGGATCTTACCACAATGATCTGCAGCCACAGTGGACTGAAAGTTACTCTTTATGTATGGATGGGTCACAAAAATTTGGTTTTATGCAGATTCAAGTCACAGCTCTGCAGTTTGACCTGAATATCTTGTGTTGAGAGGGAAAAGAAAGTACTGCACTCCCAGCAGGTCTTAGCTTTGTGTTGAAACAGAGGATTGAAAGGGTTCAATTTCCCCCTGCCCTGTAAAAATGACTTTTCCTAAATCTGATCAGTGAAAGGAAGGAAAAATCCTCTACCTTCCTATAACCTTTCCCTTTTCTTTTTTGGTATCCCTAGGCAGCCTTGGCTTAAATAGCAAATGTAATCTTAAACCAGAAACACAGTTTCAAATGAAAGCTTAAAACCAGGTGCTTAAAAGCATGTTTCCTCTTCCCATCAGCTAGTCAACAAGGAAGGCTCTTGAGGATTTTGTATTTTTTGTATTTTTTTTTTTCATTCTGTGAATTCTGTGAATTTTCCCCTGGCAATAACTGATAGAGGTGGGATTCCAAAGAAGATGCAGAGCTGCGGTTGGGTTCACAGCAGTACCCAGAGGACGGAGGGACGCAAGAGTTGTTTGCTTTCTGTTCAGCTTTTTTTTAACTCTCAATACTGAAAAATCTCTCCTCTGCACTTTATTTATTGGGCCTGTCCACTGACAAGGGCTGCAATTGCAAATGTCAACGGCTCTTGGTGGCCGTGGTCATTACATTCCTATCCAATTAAGGACCTGAAACACAACTCAGGCATTCCTGGCAATTTGTATGGAAATTAGAGCACTAAAGCTCTCTCAGAGAAGTTCCTTTGCTTAACTGATTTCTGGGTATGAACTGACCTCGTCTGCACTACCCAGAGAACACCTGTGAGCCCTCCTTTTATTCGCTCTTTAAATGAAATAAACTCGCCTAATTCGTTTCGGGTTCATTACGAGTAATAGCCTTGCTGGACTGGATCAAAGCAATTTCATGCCCGTTATCAAATAATTGCATCACAATAATGCACTTTCCCCCCCACCCCGTGACACGGCTGGGATGACCTGGATGAGCCCTGAACTCCAGGTCCTTTCCTCCTTTTTTTTTCCTTTAGGGAGTGTGGCAGGGCCAACCCGCTCAGCACCCCGGGGGTGACACTGGTGGGGGACAGTGGTGCCATCGCCTGCTCACCCCAAATGTCCCCTCCTGCCTCCTCTTTTCCTGCAGAGCAGCACGCTCAGGGCTCTCAGAGCCTTGTCCTTAGAGCAAGCCAACGCTAGATGTCACACACAGGAGGGTTATTGCAAGGGGAAACAGCCTGCCAGGAGAAATTTTGGGTTTTTTTCCTTCCTTCTTTTTACCTTATTTTCGCTTCTTTCAGCCTCACCTGTGGGTTAACTCGTGATACTCCAGCAGATCCATGAAGGTTGGTTGCTACAAAAAGTAAAAATGATGCGTTCCATGAGTTATCCAAAGGGGAGAATAATCCCTTGCCCCTGTCACAGGACCAACAGCTGAGGTCTGGGCTCTTTGTCTCAAGACCTCCAGACTTCAGCATGACTGTGTTCTAATTAAGGATTGCTTAATTTCTCTTGAAGATGGTAGGTGCCATTTGAAGGTGAATATTACTTAAAAATGTGGTCTTTTATTACCTAAACTGTGTTTTAAGTAATAAAAGACCACAGTGTTTTCTGTGTTTTCAGATATTGGGGATTGCTGGTGGAAGTTGCTATTGAAATTATAGCCCTTGCTGCAATTCCAATGGCAATGTGGGAAATTCAAATGAAGCCAAATCTGCAATAGATGCTTCAGTTAAACCACAAATATCCCCTGCACACAGAGGATAACTTTGAATAGTTCATATTTTCACTAATATCCTCAGTTTTTAGTCTTATGCAATGACTAGAAGAGTGAAATATTGCCTTTATACTGAGATTTTTGTTTAGGTTTTTTTTTTTTCCCCCTGGTTGTAAAGTTCAGTAGTTTTATTAGTTAAAGTCTGGGCTTTAAAATATGAGCCTCAAATTATGCAGAATTCCACAATTCATATTTGCAATCTTTTCATTACTTCATCTTGGACACTCTGGGGTAGAGGGACAGTTATGTCCTACTATATATATCAACAGATATACAGATAAAGTAATAGAAACAGAAAATATTGATATATATATATATATATACACAATATATACAGATATGTCTCTTGTTTCTGTTAAAATCACCACCTTTGCCCAGTGCCCACTTCAGCTCCATCTGCAGTCTGGTTGCTTTTATTGCTGAGTGATCATTGTAAATGATGAATTGATGCCTGGAACACAGAACCTCTAACTTGAATTTTGTGTGCTTTGCTACTTGAATCATCAACAGAGAGGTATACTTGTGATGTGGAAGAATCTGATTTAAAAATGGACGTTTGCTAGTAAAAGTGTGCTAACTTGAAAATGCAAGGGGAAATATCCTATGGTGTAAAATCAGCAAGTTCTCTCCATTTTCAGGCTTCTGAAATCTCTGTGGTTTCCTCCAGGGAGTTAAAGCTCCTTTATTTTGTTTCTCTGACCTCTGCAGCAGCCCATGTGCTTCTTTCCCTGCCACGCTCCCCAGCCCGGGTCTGTGGATCAGCACGTGAAAAATGCAAGTTTACAGTATATTTGGAAATGGTGAAAAAGCCAGGAATGGGGAAAAAGGCTCCAGTTATTCTGGTTTGGTCACTGTGAGCAGGAATGGGCAACCACCAGTGCTGAAGTAAGACAAAGAACAAAAGCATGTTTTCCATTGTCCCTGCAATTACCACTGAGAACTTTTGGTCTTTCTGTGGCTTGTTATTACCAAGATAAAACTGGACACCCTTCTGGAAGGGAAATACTGGGCAGGAGTGAAACTTGGATGTCTCAGGGTAGCAGAATGTCAGTTTCCACATTCACCTCCCATTCCTCCTGGAATGTCTCAGGGTCATGAATTATGTAGAAAATGGTGGCTGGAATAGCTGAAACCTGAAATTATTGAGACTTCTTGCAATTAGTTGGTTGCTGGAGGAAGAAGGAGTTGTTGACTTACAGATAGCGTGGTGTAATTACTCCAAGGAAAACAGGTGAGGATAAAAAGCACAGCAGAGGCGTTTGTATTCAAACTTCATGTGACATTATTGCAATTAATTGAAAATGTGGCACTGCTATGCCTTCATTTAGTTGGAATTACAACATCTGAGGATGGGGATGACACCTCTGGAGTCACCCTGTGCAAACCTCCTTGCCTGAGGATGGGTCAGCCACACCAAGCTGAGTGAGAGTTTGTATTATTTCCATTTATGGAGACTTTATAACCTCTCTGAACATCATTTCCCAGTGTTTGATAACCCTCACAATTAAATATTTTTTCCTTGTGCTGAGTTTGTGCCCTTTGCTTCCTCTCCTCCTACTGAGCATCACTGAGAGGAGCCTGTCTCTGCTTCCTTTGCTCCAGAACTCAGTGACCAGGCTTTACAAAGGTCATTCCTAAGTTATGATGTCTTGTGGAAGGGCCAGGCAGTAATGCCTTTTGCCTGAGTGCCCTGCTGATGTATTTATCTGCCAAGTAATGTCAGCCTTTTAATCAAATAAATAATTCATGTCCAGCGTGCAATGATACCAGCGCCTGGGAATTGTGCACTGGATGGAGTGAAAATAAAGCTGTCAGTGTGAAAGGGCAGTGTTGGAGCCCAAGATGGATCAATGGAAGCAGAAGAACATTTCTATTTGGTTTATAACTAAGTGATCTTTTTTGGAAGGTCTCATTTTACAGAGCTGTACTCCGGTGATTGCCTTCTTCCCTCATCAGCCAAGATCTGAGGTGTTTTGAGTAACCTGAACCTCTTTATTGTATTTTAAATCTTATCTTTATTTTAGGTAAATGAAAAATTCACTATCTTAAGTAAATTCAGTGACATTTTAAATGGATTTGATTTAGGTAGCAATGAAAAAAACTCATATTCAACCAGTGCTCCACAACTGTCGGAAAACACCCTTGGGGCAAACGGGTCATTTGGCTACTCACGACTTTCTGCAGGATTTGCCAGTTACTCCTCACCCAAATACTGGGTTTAGACCTGGTTGAGACCTGAGCTGCTCCTCCTGAGGCAGCTGGGGATGAGCACCTTCCCTCCTGGAGCAAAACGTCCCGCAGAGACGCTGTTGTATCTGTGGGGTTCTCAGACGAAGGCAGGAATGATGATTCTGACTCCATGCTCTCTGAAGGCTAACTTATTACTTTATAATACCATATTATGTTAAAGAATAAACTAAACTAAACTATACTAAAAAATACAGAAGGGATACTTCCAGAAGGCAAGAAAGAAGAATAATAAAGACTCGTGACTCTTTCCAGAGCCGTGACAAAGTTTGGCCATGATTGGCCATTAAGTCAAAATGAAACCAATGCATCAACCACCTGTTGGTAAACAATCTCCAAACACATTCCAAAGCAGCAAAACACAGGAGAAGCAAATCAGATAATTATTGCTTTCCTTTTTCTCTGAGACTTCTCAGCTTCCCAGGAGCAAAAACCTGGGCAAAGAGATTTTTACAGAAGATGTGACAGTGACCAGCCGCGGCCAGTGGCACCGCGACGCGATGACCCAGGGCAAACGCCAGCCAGGGAGTTTCTTCTTGTGGTCCCAACAAAAGTCTGAGCACACTCACAGAACGAGGAGATATTGCTGAGTGAGGAGAGAAACGACCTTTTCATGGGCTGCTGACAGCTGGCCAGAGCTCCGATTAATTTTGGATTAAATTTGTGTTTGTGCTCAAGTGGCCGCGTTCGTGTGGGACCACCTGAGGATCAGTTTGGAAATCCACTGGTCCTCAAACCTAACCCTCAGTGATAATCACAGCTTGGCTGTGCTTCGTTTCTTTTTCATTTGCAATGGTTTTGGTTTGTTAATTTGAGATTTTGTTAATTTTGAGATTTTTTTGGTTAATGTGTTAATGAACGTGGTGTGCTTAATGTTGGTTAATTATTACTGTATTTATTTTTTGTGAGGTAGGATGAGGAGAAAGGTAAAGTAGGTTTAAAATTTTACAAGGGCATAAAGAAAAAATTATTAACAGCAATAAAAGAAAGGGAAACAAGAATTAGAACAAAACTTTCCTCTCCTCACAGCCTTTTTTTTCCTTATTGATAATGCAGAGAAATAATACTTCTAATTTAATTGGTCTACTATTTTTAGAATAGTCTTTTTTTAGTTTGTTTTTGTAGAGAAATTTTTCTTTTTAATGTTATGGAGACTTTTTTGATATTAAAATTAGGTTTTTTGTGGTTTTTTTAAATGAACAGTGGTTGCTTTATTTCTTCTTATGCTGAAGAAATAAAATGAATCTTATTTATTTTTGTATAATTTGTCTCCTTGTATCTAGAATTTACCAAAAAAAAAACCTGAATGCTCTCACTGATTTGGTGAATTATCTGGTCACATGATTGAAACCCCACTGCAGCTTGAATGCAACCTACTATTAATGGGTAACAAAAAATTGCCTAACATTAGGAAAAATAACAATTATTTTCTCTTCTTCTTCTTCTTCTTCTTCTTCTTCTTCTTCTTCTTCTTCTTCTTCTTCTTCTTCTTCTTCTTCTTCTTCTTCTTCTTCTTCTCCACCGTTATGTTTCAGTTCTTTTCTTTACTTTGATTTGTACTTTTTTTCTGTTTTAAAGGTGTATTTTTCCTTTCCTGTTCTCCCCATGACTTTTTCTTTGCACACCTATCCCCCCACCATTGCCCCAGCCTTTGTTAAAACCTTGATATTGACTTTTTTGTTAGTATGGCACCAAACCAGCCAAGCTGGACACCTAATTTTAGAAATATTTCAGTGTTTTACCCAAGTAAAGTGGCATGCAGGCAGCTTGGAGCAGAATTTATCAGCAGTGGCATCTGCACAGTTTCTTCTGTCAGTGACACAGACCTCTGCAACTTTCTCATGGGTTCTTACTTCTTCTAAAAACAGGTCTCCAAAAAAAGCTCCAAAGGCACCACTTGTGTAGAGCAAAGGATTTCTGTGGAAGGTGATTCAGTGTTCTTCCCTTAGTAATGGAGCTGCTGTTATAACTGGCTTTTTGGAGTTTTAACTTGCAAGAGAAATAAAATTGTGAATCCGTGCTGCATTTCCACAGTGCAGGAGCCTTGCAATCTCCACTCAAAATTTGTCAAATAGACCAAGAGTGGGAAATTATTTGCACATTGCCTGCAAGAGGAATGTCTCTGGTGCAAACCAAGTCAGCTTTGCATTTACTTTCCACTGAGTGAAGGGCTGGAATTGAGCTGAGGATCAAACCCAACATCTGGGTGTGCCAAAGGCATCAGTCTCTCCCAGAGACAAAGGTTACTTCTGCTAGCTAAAATCTCCTCCAGAGTAAAATTTGTTTATCTAAACTTTGTTTACTGTGAAATGCCTGGAAGCTATTTTCATTAGATTCTTGCCTTTTTTTTTTTTTTTTTTTTTTTTTTAATATGTGTGTGTCTGTTGCTGGTTGTTTTTGTTTTCTTTTGCAATGTGATTAATACAATCTCAACTTCTTAGTCACGGAACTGGTGGGTGAAACAGGCAAACTTCAGCAGGGTTCAAATAGCAGAGAGGTGCATTTATGATTGCTCAAAATGAATATTATTGTGCAGGTACATGCCAAAGAAAACCAAAGCAATGAGGAATATTGGATATTTCTGATGAAAAACTGGGGGAGGGCAGTGCTGAGGGGTGGGATTCTCTCCCTGAGCAGAGTCCTGAGCCTCACAGACATTTGTTCTCTGTTGGAAACAAGCAGCTCTCTCCATCAATTAGGAGAGCTCTGGTCACAGCACAGGCTCTCAGACCATTTCCAGGACCTCTTAGCAAAAAAAATCCAGCTGCCCCTGAAGGTCAGTGGTGTTTCCCCAGACCCTGAGGGGCAGATTTCAGCTGCTTCCAGTCCCATCAGGCAGCAAAGCACAATTTGAACCAGCACAGAATTTTCTGGAAGGCATCCCTGGACATTGCATGGCAATGGTGTGAGGCAGAGGGGCTGTAGCTGCAGAGGCTTGGCAGCAAAGCGTTCCATCAAGCCCTGCACAACGTGCTAAATTATGAGACAAAAATTTGGATAAGACGTTTCTGTGACTCCTGTGACCACGGCTGTGAGCTCCAGCTGAGATGCAGACAAAACTTGCTGATTTCTTGGCAAGAAGCAGTAAGCAGCAGGACTGTCTCTTCAAAAGAAGCCTGGCAGTTTATCTTGAGGTGTCCAGTCAATGAGGCTAAGTCAACATTTAAGATGAAGGGGTTAGTGATCCCTCTTTTCTCCCCTCTGCGGGCCCAAAGCCCTCTCCTCTCTGATTTATGAGTTCCTGCTGGTTTCCAAATGGCCCCTGATCCTCCCTCTGAAATCTGAGATCCAAAGGGCCCTCCAGAATTTCTCCCTCACGCTCCAGTGAAAAATAAGAAAAATCAGCCTCCAGGATTCCTAGGGGGATATTTTGTGCTCACCACCCTTCCATCCTCTCCCCATCCGTGTCAGCAGAGGAGAGTGGCTGTGGGTTGTGACATGTCTGATAACAGCCCACGAGGAGTAAGGCAAAGTTGTCTCCATTTCAAGTGACACAGAGGAAAGCCACAGAAGTGAGTTGTGCACAGCAAAATTCAGCCTGAATCCAGCCTGCACCAATCCCTTCCCTGAATCCCCATGTCAAGAAGGAGGAAGATTGGCTGGGTGAGTGAGAGGCAATCATAAAATAAAATCAGTCCAAAAAGTGAAGTGCTCATTCAGTGGCTTACAATGAAATTTATTGCCTGTCATCTTCCTGACAGGTTCCTTCAGAATGCTCAGACCTTGAGGGAATTGGTGGTGTTTGGAGTTTGGCAGTGGGAAGTGTGATCTGTTTTGGGGGTGTTTGCTGTGTTTTCGTTATACATTGGGTCCTTATTATTCCTTCCACTATCTTTGTGCAGATTGGAGCAGGATTCTGTGAGCTAACATGTAAATATTTGGCGGCTGAGCAATGGAGCCTGATGTTTTTGGCAGGGGGGAAATGGATGCCATAGCAGTGTTAAAGTGCTGTGTTTTAGACATCCCTCAGCTTCCTAAAGAGGTCTTTCCCCTGGGTTGGAAATGCAATGTTTCAGGTCTTGTTCAGTGTTTTAAATGCATGTGTCTTCCTCGTGGGTCAGGTGAGGTGTCTGACTAGGGCAGGACCTGGAGTCCTCTAAAATCCATGGCCATAAAATGAAAAAAAAGCAAAAAAAACACCAACCCAGGACTGAGTGGCTTTCAGAAAGTGCTTGGCCAAACTCCATAGAGTCTTGGGGATATTTGTAATTAACACAGCAACCTTGCTGGAAACTCTGATTAGTGACTCCTAAAGAGTTTAAAGGACTTAGGCAAAGAACATCTTGTTTTTTATCCACCAGGACAAGCTTAGGGGATGTGTCAGGAACTTGGTGTCCCTTGTCCCCTGTGCTGCACATCACTGCCTGGAGCAGCTGGACGTGTCCATTTGGGGGCTGTTACTGGGGAAAAAGAGCAGGTGACACCTGGAGGTGTGACTGGCTGGGGATTTGTTCAAAACAAATGCCCCATTCTACCCCAGAGGTCCTGAATTCAGTTTGCTGGAGTGAATTTATCCAGCAGCAATGTTTAAAAAAACAGATTCCACCCTTGCCGTGGTGGTTGCTTCAACTCCCAAACCTTTGGGGCTGTGTTGATCAGGAGAACATTGATTTCTTTATTTTATTCTGCAGTCGCTTGACAAAAGATAAGATATCTGCAGGCTCCAGATTTGATGGTGTGAGTAACAGGAATTTTCTGTCTTTCCAAATTTCCTTCCACCAGTGGGTGGCCCTTGGCATCTTCCTTGGATGGGTGCCCCCTCCCTGAACGCTGCCGCGCTTTTGTGGGTGGCACCTCACCAGCTGCTCCTTCAGGATCAAGATCTCCGTGGCTTTCAACAAAAAGATATGAAAAGTGCTGCACTCCTTGGCTTTCCCTCCTCGTTTTCTTCATCCCAACCAGCCTGTGAGGGGACTTGCCACTGTTGTTTTTCATGAGATAACCCACGGAGCCAGAACATTATTGAGGCAGGCGGAGGTGCCAAGGAAAACTGAGTCACTCACGGAGAGCAATGAATCATTTGGGGCTCAGCTGAGACCTTGGCACACGTGGGGCTGTCCCACACAGGGACATGGTTTTGCTGTTGGTTGTGCTCAGGGCTCCTCACACTCTGTGCCAGACACCTGACAGGGATACACGTCCCACTCAGCGTCTAAATAAAAATATTTAGAGGAGCCTCAGTGCTCTGCAGGAGGTAAACCCAGGCTAAGGCAGGTTTTGGTGCTGGTTGTGAGGCTGCTGTGTGCAGCTGGAGCATTCACAAGTCTGCCCTGGGAATACAGACAAGCTAAAATACAAGTGTGTGCTGCCTGTGAGGCTTTGGGGGAGCAGAACAGGGATGGTCTGTAAGAATGTGGTTTTTTGTTCACAGAGTTACAAAACTATTTTTTTTCTTAAAAAGGAAAGAAGCTTAGAAGTTTCTTTTTTTTTGATTAGGTGAAAAAGACTCTTCATAGGACTTTGGAGACTTCAAATTTAAGCACAGCTAATTGGACAGAAGCTAGTTTTTCTCTGCTTGTTATTTTGCCTTTTGTTAAACCTTTTTGTTTCCAACACGGCAACAGAAGCCATCCTGCTGATTTTTATGCCTCCAAGGGTAGCTGAGCTATCTTGGGTGTGTTATAGGCTCCTGAGAGACCTGGCTCAAGGAGGCTCATGCAACAATGGCACACCACTCACTGGACCTGGAGTGTTTAAGGGAGCTGGGCTGGAGGGTCCAGGCACTCAGGAAGGGATGTGGGATGCAGGATCCCATCCAAACCCCAGCAGAGATCCCAGCCTACCAAGAATGACCAAGGAACTGGGAAGAACTTCCATTGTTTCCAAAGGAAAGTGAAGTTTGTGGGGTGGATGCATTGGGAAACTCTGCTTTGCTCTGCTGAATTTGCCTTTAAGGATATTGTCAGTTTGCAAACTGCTGAAAAGTGTTCAGTTTAAGGTTTTCTGTTTGTTTTTTTCACTGTGCCTGGAAAAAGGAGAGGCCAGACAGGCTGATGCACGCCAGCAAAGATGCCAAAGCCTGGCTGTACCCTGCACCACTTTGTTTTTTGTACAAAGCATCAAAAAAAGGGAGTGAGAGTGGGGTGGTGGGCCCTTAGAGCCAGGGACACAGCTTGTTTTGGGATCTGCTTAATTAGCAGCGTGCTTCATTAGGGCTGACAAGCCCTCCCTTTCTCTCTCCAGGACCAGCCTGCTGAGCAGGAGGATTTGCTGCTTCACAAGGCCATTTCTTCACAAAAATGTGCAGCAAAATCCACCCCCCAACAGCCCCGTGGAAATGTTTGTCTGCACTTGCTCCTGACTCCAGGTAAAAGGGTGAGTCCAGACATAAGGAGCAGTCTGTGAGAGATGGCCCCTGAAATGTGATGTAAATGCTGTAAAATGGGATGTGAAATGCTGCCCCTTCCCTCCTCCCTCCTCTGCTTGGCACGGGGCTGGGGATTGCTCAACCCCTGGAGCTGTCTGGAGCACAGCCCTCTGCAGGAGCAGGCAGTGAAGGAAATCATCTGCAGCCCAGGAGAGATAAGGACGTGCACAAGCCCTGGGACTGTGTGAGAGTCAGCACAACAAATCTGGAGACACCCTCAAACAGATGAGTTTGTAGTAAACATGTGCCCTTCCAAATGGGCTGGAAAAAAAAGTTATGGGCAGCCTTTTCCCCCCGCCTCAGGATGAATTCCCTAAATGGGAAGGAAGGGAGTGAGAAAGTTGGAGCTTTGAAAAGTTCAGTTGTTCCTGGAAACAAGAATGGCTTTGTGGTGGTTTTTTTTTCTTAAAAAAAAATAAATTAAAAAATAAAACAAGCTGGCTCATGAGCCTTCATCCCCATCCCTACCTGGTCCCTTTTATTTCCATTTTTTGGACTGTGCCAGCTCAGGTTTTCTGTGTGTTGCAGGATGCATGAAGCAGGTTGGGAACAACAACCAAAAAAAAAATTGCAAAGAAATAGCCATTCTCCAATTGCCTGTACAGATATGGCAACGTGGATCCAGAATGAATGAATTAAGCTTTTATTTTGGAACTTTTAGGGCAGGAAAGCAGCTACATTGTCTGCTCTAATGAGGCTGATGTTCCCTGCAGACTTTACTTGTCATTGAGCCCTTTCTTTTGTCCCAGCCCTGACAGATTCCCAGTGTATTTTTCACTTAGTCCTTGTGAATACATGATAGGGCTGGAGAACCCCAGAGCTGGTCAGAAAAATGCCAGCTGAGAAATGTCTGGGGCCTTCATCAACTTCATTCGGGCTACAGGGCTCTCTGCAACTCAGAATGGACAATTTCCATCACTTTTCATGCAGAATTTGGACTCCACAGAACTGTAAATTTCACCCAGTGGCTTTCAGTTCTATCCCAATTATTTGCTAAGTGCTGTTTGTTAAGAAGTCATCTGGTCTTTATTTAAAAGGCTGGGAAATTGATTGAAACTGATGGAGGACTTCCACAAATGACAAACTCCATCAGACTCATCGGTTTCAACCTGATTGAAACAATACTTCAGGATATTTTTTGGCCAAATGTTTGTTTTTATGGATAAGTTAGGGAAGAATGAATGGCCTCTTTTGTCAAGTCTTGCCTTCAGACTGTGGTGCTGCACAGCCAGGTTTTCATTATAATTACTTTTTAGGCTGCAAGTCGGTCACTAATTCAATATAAACTTAACATAACAGGAGTTTCAAATGTGTCCAAAGCGAGTTCTTAAAGACTGATCTAAACTCATTATGAGCATGAACTGGCATAGAGTTTTAGCCATGTAAGTTCAAAAATAAATTAAGCCAAGAAATGAAGTGTGGGAATTAAATGGCACATCCTGACTCAGTTTTCATTCATTCTTTTGCTCATTAGCCTCAGTGCATGAGTTTTTCCCTCTCTCTGGGAGGGAAAAATGTTGGACAGGTCTGTTGGGAGAGATCAGAGCAGCAGTTGTGACTCTGCTGTCCTTCAGGAACGTCACAGGACTAAATCATGGCTCTGCTCAGTCAGAATCTGACTGTGTCTGGCCAAATTTACGTCTCAGCCACAGATTCTGAACATCAGCAACTCAAACTCAACCTGTGCAGGGTAACAGAAAACACAGGGCTTCAAAGCCACCTGGGTGGCAGCCACAATTATCAGTTGTCTTCCCAAATTCCCCTTCTAAAAATAAATTTTTAAAAAAAAGCCATTTCAAGGCCACTTTGGAGGGTGTCAGAGTGCTGGGGGCAGTAGTGACCTTGCTTTGAGGGGTGCCCAGAGCAGCTGTGGCTGCCCCTGGATCCCTGGCAGTTGGACACTGGGACAGGGAGCACCTGGGGCAGTGGAAGGTGTCCCTGCCACGGTGGGACAAAATGAGATTTATTGTCCCTTCCATCCCAAACCATTCTGTGGTTCCATGGTTTGTGTTTATCTAGTGAGAGATCCAGTGACCCAAATCTTATGGCTGGTTGGGCGGAGTGGGTGAAGTCAACAAAATTATTGTGTTGATGCTTCCAACCTAAAGAAAATAGGAGGTAAAACAGGTTAGGAG
The DNA here is from genome assembly GCF_022539315.1 of Serinus canaria. NCBI lineage: Eukaryota > Metazoa > Chordata > Aves > Passeriformes > Fringillidae > Serinus > Serinus canaria. The sequence continues at coordinate 9,794,857 of NC_066343.1, forward strand.
TCAAGTATGGAGACAGAAATGTAAGGATCCTGGGCTCCCCAGACCTCAGACATGTGCAAAAGTGGACTCTGGTTTCTCCTTCCCTACCAGAAAATATATCTGCTTGGCCCTTTGGCCTCGAAGGATGAGTCCTTCCTCCCTGGTGTTCTGACAAATCAGAGAGAAACAGTCAAAAAGTTTTTTATGTCTCTGAGTGCTAAAGCACATCACAGAATCAGCCCATTCTGTTTTTCCAGTGTGGAAACATCATTGAAAGGCATTTTTCTTTCAATTGATTGGGGTGGTGTTTTCCTCATGTCTAGATCTGACTTCCTGAGCAGAAGACACACTTTTACAGAATGCTGTTCATTTAAAATTAGGAAAAAAAAAAAAAAAGGGGGGGGGGGGGAGAGGGTCAGAGAAAATATTTTCTCCCTTAGCTTCTAAAAAAATATAATATTTTCTGTATTTTTTGATTTTGGCAAAGACTGCAGTGTATGCCAGCCAGCAAGTAAGTAAAGTACAGTCAAAGGCTGCCCTTGTCCACATGTTTGAAATGGACTACCAAAAATGCATCACTTTTTCCAACATTTTTGTTGGGTGGAGCGCGGAAGGTGATTCCCCCTTCACACCCTAACATAAATATTTATACAGAACAGCTCCAGCCTAACCTGAAAGGAAAATTCTGAGAGTGCTTCAGAAGGCCTGTGGCAGGAAATAAAACCCTAAAACAATTTCCATTAAATTTTCTGGCTCTGAGCACGATGCCGTGGGCTTGGCACACGCCGTGGGTTTGGAGTCAAACAAACGGCCCCACAGAAAACCCTGAGGTCTCTTTTGACTCCATCCTCACAAACTTTCTCTGTTACTCACCAGCCACTGGAAAAGGAGAGGAGGAAACGCTGCACTGCCCTGGGAGAGCTCTTTAAATAAGCCTGCTGTCCTTGTCCACCTCCTCGCTGAGAAGCAGAAGAATAGTGAAAGGACACCCTATCCAAGGGGGAAAAACTTGCACAGCACCACAGGCACAAAGGGGATGTATAAGGGATCAGAGGACAGGCACTTGCTTCACAAATAAAAGGGCCTTTTGTGAGAGGGGTGAAGGATTGGGTTTGCTGCAGATTGCCCAGCTCTTGCTGTGCCATCCCCTCCTAACCCAGCAAAGGGAAATAAAATAGGAACGTGCCCCCCCCCCCCCCCCAAGAAACTGATTTGGAATGGTAATTAATTCTTGCATTAAGCCAAATTTTAGAATGTGTTTCCCCAATATAATACTGCTAATGTGAAGGAAGTAGTCAGGAAGACCACATTACCAGCAAGGATAATTTTCTGTACTTTGTAGATGATGGTTTTTGTGTTGAGGGGTCTGAAAGTACTCCATAATTGCTAACCTAAGGTGGCAAAGGTCACCATCCCTGGGATGAAGCATGATGTCTGGATGAGCACCAAAGATGCACATCTCACTCTTCATGTTTTGTATCCTCAGCAGCTTTCAGTTTGGGGAAATGCAAGTAAACCAATGAATGCATTTACAGTCTGTAATAAATAAAAATTCCTTCAGCTGAGCTGAGCGCTGGAGTTAGACCTGACCCTGGTTTGGGTTAAGCCTCAAAATTATCCCGTGTGCACTTTGCCAGTGCCTCAGCTGGAGGCTTCACTGCTGTGGGAGGACAGAGCTGAGGCTGGAAGACAATCCCTGCCCTGGCTTTCCCCTTCTTGCACATTCACACCCTGGGACCAGCCCTGCTGCTGTCCTGGTTTAAAACTAAGGACACAAATCCAATGCCTCTTTTACCTGAAAGTGGACAGAAACACCCTTTAAAACCAGAAAATTTGGGCTTTGTTCTGCGAGGGAACTCTTGTTTTTCACTGTGTTCCCATCTTGCGTGCACACTGACTTCACCACTCCTGGTTAAGCAGCTGAGGAAGTGAGGAGTAAAGGAATGAAGGCCTCACTGCTCACCCTGACATCACCATCACAGCTGGGGTCACTGCTCTGATGGTGGCCCTGTAAGGTGGGCATGAGCACCAGAAGAGTTTGGTAAAAAAACCTGTAATTCTAGGCAAAGCTATATATATTTATTTTTTTAATTTTAATATATATATATATGTATATATATTCATATATATATATATTTATTTATTTATTTATGTATTTATTTATTTATTTATTTATTAAAATATACATGTTTATATACGTAAAAATATATATTATAAATATATATTTATACATATAATATATATTGTATATATAAATATATATTTATATTATAATATAATAGATATAAATATAATAATGCATAACATAATATTTAACATTATTTATAATATATCACTACATATCTATATAATATATCAATATATTGTATATATTTAAATTTATATATATATCATATCAAAACTATTTATAAATATTATATTCTATTCTATTATATTATGTTATGTTCTATATTTAGATATATTGTCTAGTACTATGTATATTTATCTAATATGTACATCTAACCTCTATAACACATATAACCTATCTAACCTATACTCTATACTATATAATATCTACTATATACTATCTATCCTAATATATCATCTCTACTACCTAACGTAATCCAGATATATATCTGTATATATTTTTTATATATTTCTATATATAATATAGAAATATTACATAAAAAGATCTAATATCATACTATATTCATGTATTTAAATTCATTATTTACTATAATTATACATAGTTATAATGTGTAATATATATGTAATATATTATTATTTTAATATATTATTTTAAAATGAATTTAAATACAATTCTGTATATTTAGCACAATCCCAAGGGTTTTAATTCCAAATATAATTATGCCAACGCCTCAGGAAAATGTTTTAGCCAATCCCACAGCTCTGTGGGCTGTAATAATGAGATGAGAGGTGTTTGTTTCCAGCATTCTGGGACATTTCTTCCAAGTGGGCTGGTTTGGGGTGAGAGGGGAGGACTGGGCAGTGCCAGCCCCTCTCTGAATTCCCTGCATGTGCTGAAGCACGACTCTGCAATTATCTCTTCCTCTCAGAAACCCAGAGTCCAGCCTGCCTGCTTTAATCAGCCCTAAATTGCTCTGTGTAATTAGCCAATTAGCAGCTGTCAGCCAGCCCTAAGTCATCTCTCCCTATCTGGGATCTCTGAAAGCTGCAACCATTCTTGGAGGCTCCTATCCCAAAAGGAGGCAACGCCTTTCATTTCATCTGGAGGCTTGTGTTCAGCTGCTCTGTGCAGAGTGTGACTCTGCACTGCTATTGCCCAGGGAAATGAAGCAAAATCCCTCCTCAGGACTCCTGGAAATAGGATGAAAAGCAATTTTACTCTGGAAGAGGTGTAAAGAGGCTACTTGAGTTCACCATAGCTCATTAAAATTACTTTTTGAGCACTTAAACCTTGAATACTTCATTTTCCGGCTGAAAATCTCAATGGTCCATCCAGGACCTGGAGAAGCCTCCAGTGGGAGTGACTGGGGACAAAACTGTGGCCCTGGGGGTGTTGCTGAACAAGTGGGCTGTGAAAGGTGACCCTTGCAGTGTCTCAGGTTTTATCTGATGGCTTTGCCAGCTGGGTGGGCGCTGCCTTGGCTGCATCAGTGCTAAAAGTGTGAATAATTCCTGCAGGAATAGTCTGGGGGAGCAGAGGAACCCCAGAGTCCTTGGTTTTCTTTCACTCAGTGAGTCAGGCCACAGCTTCGGAGGAAATAAAAAAATTAAAAATCAAATATGCACACTGCTTTGCATTTTTAATGCTTATCAATAGGCTTTTACCAAAGAGATGGGGAATCCTTGAACAGCAGAGCAAATGTTGCAACTTTAAGGCAAATAGCTGCTGCAGGTTTTTTTTTTTACTGAAGAGTTCTGATTAATAAAGCTTTGCTTCGCTTTTGGGAAATGTGGTGGATTTATTAATGTGGACTTTTAATCCCTGCCACGCTGGAAGTATTGCACCGTGCTGCTCAGATATTTGATCTCAGAGTTCTCCTTCATAAATCTAAGTCACATTTCCTGGATGTAATTTTTAGCCTGCTAAATGAGGTTCAGGCAAAGGCTTTGATAAAAATGTTTATGTTTTAGGATGTGGCTCTAGATGGACTTCTGTGTGAAAACTGGGCTGGAGTGATTTCTTAATTTGTACTGGAAATGAAGTTTAAGAAGCTGTGCAGGAGCAGATGTGAATTGCTGATTGGTCAGGGCCTCCTCTTCCCACTGACACGCATAAATTTTGTCACAGGAGAGACTCTCAGGTGTGACATTCACACTCTCTGAAAAAATCCTTTCACCCAGGATTTCTCTCCTGGGAAGCTGAGGAGCCTCAGAGAAAAGGAAAACAATTCTGATCTCATTTGCTTCTCCTGTGCTGTGCTGATGTGGAATGTGTTTGGGGATTGTTCACCCACAGGTGATTGTTCCATTGCATTCTGCTGGGAATTGTTTTCACTCTTTGGCCAGTCAGGGCCAGGCTGTGTCAGGGCTCTGGAGAGAGTCAGGAGTTTTCATTATTATCTTTTTAACCTTCTGTCTGTATCCTTGCTGTATTCTTTAGTATAGTTAGTATAGCATTCTTTAATGTAATATAGTATTATAAAATAATAAATTGCCCTTCTGAGAGCATGGAGTCAGATCCATCATCCCTTCCTTCATTGGGGCACCCCACAGATACAACACAGGTGCACACAAATCATGGTTCTGTGGTGGTTGTGGGGTCTCACAGTTTTGGCTGGAATCCCCCTCTGAGCAGAGGTGTTTTCTGCAGGAGGCTGAGCTGGGAGTGGCTGCACTCGGGAGGAAGGGGCTCCACAGCAGCTGCAGTGAGCAACGTCCTGGGCATCTCTGGCAGGCACTGGGTGAAGCTTGACAAGTCCAGATGTGACCCCAAAATCTCATTTATATTTTTCTTGAAGTCAGACAAGAGCTTGGCTTGAAAGGACCATTTATCCAGTCCACTCCCTGCCATGGCAGGGACACCTTCCCCTATCCCAGGGTGTTCCAAGCCCCCTTCCACCAGAGCTTGGGAACTTCCAGGGATCCAGGGGCAGCCACCGAGCCTTCAATTAAGACTTTGGAAGAGTTGTAACTTTGTAACTGCTACTGAAAAAGGGAGGAAATAGTTAAAAATGGGTAAAATTAATCTTCTTGAAGCCTTCAAGAAGGACAACTGGCTGTTGTTGAACAGAAGGTGACTGGTAAAATTCCTGAGTAATGAGAGAATGGCTAAACCCCATGGCAGTGTTCTTGATTTCCTGAGAGTTTGGGTGAAAACCATCACATTTCTGGTTTTGAGGTAGTTTCCATCAAGTTTTAAAGAAATCATTTTGGGCAGGTCCAGTGTCTGGGCTGAGAGCCCTGGCACTACCAGCACGTGCATGCAGGATTGTGCTCAGCCACCTCCATCCTCACCCCCTCAGCAAGGGCTGACTGCCCCTGACTCTTTCCTCCCAATTTCCATGGGATCTTTAGGAAAAAAGACAGAAAATTAGCTTCCCTCTTAGCACCAAATCAGGTGATGGAGCTGTTGGCTGGGCTGACTGCCTTGATGGCTCTTCCTCACACAAGGTTTCTATAATTTAATCTCCAGTGGTCATCAGAGGTTGAAACAACTATAAAATGGGGAAATACTTCATCCACACTGCTCATTGCAACTCCTCCTGCTTGAATTGTATTTTAAGCAAAACCTTCCTCTGTCTGCATCCATAGCTAACACATAGCGTTATACATTTTTATATATTTTATCTTTTTTTGTTGTTACTGCCCCACCTGGGGCAGCAGAAATGCTCTAGCTCCTGTGTGACTCCCCATGACAAGTTTCTCAGCTCTTGATTTTTCTGATCCCTAATTGTGTTTTAAAAGTGAGGGCAATCCAAGTGAAAATTCACATTAGTAATTATATTGATCCCCTTGTTGCTGAAATTTTTAAATGAAATACAATATAGATACAATAAAAAAAAAAAATCCTCTAGTCTGTGAGAAATAAAACCAAAACATTCCCCCTTGAAATCCTACTGAATTCCATGTACAGTTAACCTTGCTTGAATGATTACTGCATTGCTGCTGCAGCCTGAACATACCCAAGAAAAGCCTTTGTAAAGAATTTGTCGCAGGATTGGCTGAAAATTATCAAAATCATCTCTGTTGTGAATCAGTGCTGAAACTTCAGCCTTGAAAAAATGAATTGGAAAGATGAACATCCCTATAAATAACGTTAATTGTGATTAAGAATTATCATAAAGAAGTTCTAGGAGGGTGCTTATTTCGCAGGGGTTTTTCTTTCTGTTTTGGGGTGGTTTTTTGTTTGTTTGGGGTTGGGTTTATTTAGGTTTTATTTTTTTTTAGTTTTTTTAGTTACATTTAATTTTCCTTTTTGCAAAGATTGAGACTTACATGCCATCTTTAGAAATTTCTAAGGGTAGGTATCAACTTTTCTGGAAGTATTCAGCCTTGAAGGTCATGTTTTAAAAATGGGAAAGTCAGTTTTTCCTGGCGCCACCCTTGACACAGCCCTTTTTTGATAACTGTCTCTGAGATAACTTGAGAAGTGTTTGTGGAAGCTGTGAGAATTGAAGACCTTTTTTTGTAGCTCTGCATTTCGGGGATATTCTTGAGCTTTTGTGTGCCACCTCATGGGGCAAAAGAGGTGAAGGTGTTACTGTGGAACTGAGATGCAGAGAAAAAAAAAAAAAGGGTTAAAAATATCCCAAATGTTAGTTTTGTGCTGAGCACTCTATTTTCCAGAACTAAATATCCCAAGAAACTCCCCTGAGACAAGCTGATGCAGTAAAACTGAGCTGCACTTGATTGCAGTCAGTAACACATAAAATCTTATTTTAACTGGCTTTGCACAAAAGCGACGCTGGGCGCATGCTAATCACACTGGGCTGCACTGATCTCTAAACAAATAAATGTTTTGTTGCTTTCCCATAAGGAATGGACAGAAACCAGATTACCTGGGTCTTTTGGAGCTGATTAGGGTGTGATGAAAGTGGGATGGTTGCAGTTTAGTGCTGCCAGCTTGCAACACAGTCAATGAGACCAAAAGCAACTCTAAACCCTTTTTTTTTTTTTTTTTTTTTATTGTATCACTGTTTTGTCAGGCTGCACAAGACCCCCCCAGTTTAGAATGGAAATTGTTTTGGGTGCCCTGGTTATTGGCTGAGTGTTTTTAGGTGCACTCAGTGTCCAAGCCCTGCCATCAAATCCCAAACCCAACACCTCTGCATGGGAGGGCTTGGGAAGGAGAGCAGGCTCTCTGGATTGCCCTCCCAACTGGAGCACCTGGATCTGCAGCACTGACCACAGCCAGACACATCTGCATCTGCACAGTGTTGAGCTTTAGGGATTTTTTTTCATCAGGTTGCATTTTAGTTCAGTCCCTGAAACAAAAATCCACGCTATGGATGAAAATGTCCCAGGGCTCAGGGATTGGATCAGGCTGCTGTATTCCCCTTATAGATGGGATGCATTTCTGTCCCACCTCATCCTGAGCTTCAAATGTAGTTTCTTCCAAAAAAACCCCTCTAAATCATAAGCACAAAAACTGTATAAAACAAAGCCAAGGCAAAAAGGTGGAGGTCATGGGAGCTGCACTTCAAAACCACAGGGCTGCCCTCAATTAATTGCACTAATTATTTTTAAATGCACATATGCAGCTGACCTTAACGTGTGTGCACAGCATGTAAATTGCCAGCTAACTAGAGAGATCACTGTTATTTTTGTTATAATCCAACATTTAGGAACACTGAGCTAGCAGATGTTTAAGTCCAAGAAAGGGCTAAGCAGACTCAAGTGGTCACTTTAAGTACTTCTTCCCCTGGAGAACATTAATGACATAAATGTGAATTTCAACTTGACAGAAATGCTGTTGGCTTCTTCCCATCATCCTTCCCTCTGCCTTTTGAGGTGGGGTTTTTTGAGATGTGGGTTTTTCTTGAGGTGTGGTTTTCCTAGGTGTGGTTCTTCCAGGCATGGTTTTCTTGTTCATGGTGAAAATCGAAGATTCCAAACCAGGGGTGATAACAAAGAGTTAAAACCTCATGAAAAACATCCTAGAGAGTGAGGGAAGTGTAATGTCACTCAGGGCTCCTGTTTGCTAACACAGAATGTAAATTCATTTAATGCTGTGGTTTTTTTTCCTAATTAATTGTAAGAGGCAGGCCCAGTTCTGCTGGAAAGAAGGTTTCTCAGTCTGTCTCTCTCGTGTTTGAGCCAGAGCACCAAAATTTTTATATTTGACCTTTTTCTACATAAAGGGAAACAAGGAACTTAAATTTCTCCCATCTATTAAAGAAATCAGGATGAAATTAAGTGGCAAGCAAACAGCATCATGTATGTAAGCACAGTGAACATCTGTGTTGGAAGTAAGGAGCTGAAATGCCTTACAATGTGTCTTTTAAGCAAAGAACAAACCCCAAACTGTCCTTTTTCAGTACCAAGAAATACCATTTTGGGTTTGTTTTGCTGGCATTTAAAAAAAATTAATCCATGAAATGCCCACTGGGTGCATTGGAATATATACCAGTGAATAATTCATTAGCTGAGGCCTCTGTTAGGGCTGCTGTCTTTTGTTAAACAAGTGCTTGCCTCTGGCAAAATATTGAAGAAATAGATGGGCTTTACAGTTTACATTGGTGCAGCTTTATGGATTGAGACATTCTTAGATCCCTCCCCCAAAAAAATTCCTCCAGATCAAGGCTTGGCAAAGAAAAAGAAGAAATCCCTTCCAAACTCCTGATTCTCTATTGATCTGGTTGTTTTATTTTTTTATTTTAATTACATGATTAAACACGTAGCCTAATAATTATTATTAGACAAAATATAATATAATATATTCTGTATGAATGATGGGGAACTAAATTATTACTTTCTGTTGTCTTTCCTTCCTTCTTCTTCTTCTTCAAGAGCCTTCCAGGACCTGCATGTTTTAAAGGGACCATCACTGTTCATGGCACAGGGAGAGGAGAAATTATTTTTCAGTTGTTATCCTTAAATATTTTCCAGTAGTGGTGGTTGTGGGTTTTTTTTTTTGTTGTTGTTGTTTGGGTTTTTTGTTGTTGTTGTTTTTTGGTTGGTTGGTTTTTTTGTTGTTGTTTTTTAATACCTTTTGGTTTTAATTCTCTTTTTTTTTTTAATTTGAAAGCCAGAGAAATCTTGTCTCTTTATATACCAGATTCCCTGGCATTGGTATTTTTCTGCTCCACGATGTATTTGTCAATCTGTTGTAACTGCTTCTGAAAAAGGGAGAAAATGTCTAAGAAATGTGTAAAATTGAAACTCTTGAAACCTTCAAGAAGGACAACTGGCTGTTGCTGACCAGAAAGCTGCTGGTGTAACTCCTGATTAAATGAGAGAAGGGCTAAACACTGTTGTAGTCTTCTCCTTCATTTCCTGAGAGTCTGGGTGAAAATCTTCACATTTCTGGTTTTGAGGCAGTTCCATGGAGTCTCAAATCCAGCCACTCCCAAGCCCAATGACAGTGACTATTTTGAACAGCAAGGTAACATTGCAGGGAGTCTGCTGCTATAAATTAAAATTTAAAGTCACTACTGAGTGACTGTTTATTCAAAGGGCAGTTTTAATAATGCTGTGAAGTGGAAGTGTGGCAAGTTTTGAATTGTTTTAAACTAAACTGTTAGAAAGTAAAGGATATTAGTCTCAACCGTGTATAAATGATAATAACACAGATTTCCCTTGTTCTGAGTGACAAATTTTCCAAAGCTCTTCTTGTCCTGTTTCTAAACGTGACCAAAGTACTAAAACTTTATGGAATATTAGTGTTTCCCAGCAAAATGGTGCAGTGCAGGCAAGTTTCAGGATTAACTTCCTGGCACAGATCAATAAGAGAGTGCAGAAATGGTGTGATTACAGAAGCTGGAAAGTTGGCCAACTGCTTTGAATAATTAATTCTTGCTTGACACTGGAAATTTTTCTTGTTTCCCTTTACAGAGAGAGATTTTTGTTGGGTTTTAATTTCTAGGGCTGGAGGATTATATAAATAATTTAATTAATTTTCTCATATACAAAACACTGTTCTGCATCCAATTTCTAGAGATGGATGTGCAGTGTCATATTGACCATAACTAAGAAAATAATTTAAAAAACACCTTCTTTATTTATGGTTTATTTTATTTTAGAGGGTGGCAGAAAACACAAAGAAGAAATTGCACTTCTGCTTTAAAAAATGCTTCAAAGAAGCATAAACCAAAGGACTTGGAATACAGTTCTCTTTATTTTCTTTGTGAATCATATTCACAGTGTAGCCTTTCCCCTCCCACCCCTTAGTTTCATAATCATATTGTTTAATATGGCAAAGTAAGTATTTTCATATTTTGATTTTCCCTATTTGTGTTTTCTGAGACAGAAGTAGAAGAATGGTCAGTCAATAAGGAGAAATCATGATATTGGAAAGAACAACGTGATTTAATTGTTGTTAATTCATGGGCATTAAAATTCTGATACATTGTGAAATAGAAGATAATGACAGAGAACACGACGCTAACAATATTCTCTCATGAACAGAAAACAGCACAGGCTTTAATCCAGTTATTAAGCTGCTTTTCAAAGTTTTTATTCAAGCACCTAGCTAGCTTAGTTGAAACTAAGAAAACATCCTGACATTTGACATTACAAAAGGAAATGGAGTCATTAGCTGTAAAAATAAATACAATTCGTGTCTTTTTGTCTGTTTGTGCCCACTTCTCAGGTAATCATACACATTTCATACGGTTCTTACACCTGCTTACATTAGAACTAATTATATTTTTTTACACACTTATTCTTTTTTCCGGTACAAGCGCATTCCCACCGGACTGTCCGATTAGCTGTTATAATTGCATGTAACACTGTATACCAACACACAGACCTAAATCTGGCCTGATCCCAAATTAGACTACCGAGCTCCTGGTGGGCACCACGGCGGGTGTGAGCCCACACCCTGTGACTCCACAGGTGGAATTTACCACCCCAAGCAAGCAGCTTACAGCCCGAGCCTACAGGCGGTAAAACCCCGCGGTTTTGGTAAAATTCGGTCAGCTCGGCGTCCCTCTGGACACCCTGACCCCTCCTTGCCCTCCTCGTGCTGCCAAGACAGGGGGAGCCCCCTGGGTGGGTGGTGCAGAGCCGGCTCAGCCACCCCCCTGGGGTTGTGCTGGGGTTTGGGGGATGCTGGAAGCAGGGTGGGGTCAGGGGATGCTACGGCCGGACCGTGGCCGGCCCGGGGAGGATGTGGACACAGAAGGCAAAAACAAGAGCAAGCCTGAGATTGCTGTGATTCAGGACCTGACCAGCCATCTCCAGAGCGTTGCAGAGTTGGTGAAAGGCTGAGCTTGGCCTTTCCAGCAGTGCCTTTGGTCTAGCAGTGAGGGCACTTCAGCCAGCCCCACGAGTGGGTTGGATGTGTACATTATTATTATTATTATTTTTTTTTTAATGCAGGCAAAATATAATCCCCATTCCTGCAAAAAAAAAAAAAAAATTAAAAAAAAAAAGATGATGTGTCTGGGTGAAACCCTCTGGGGGTTTCTTTGGAGAGGTACTGAAAAAAAAAATAATTTCATGAGGGTCTCTTCACCTCTGTGCAATAAGAAAACCATGCAGCCTCCTCCAGATGTAGCAGATCTTTGGGGAGGGTAGAGCCAGCTACATAAGGCTCCCCTCTTTACAGCAACTCTGGATCTAGCTGTGGTAATTACTTGGATATTCTCTACAGCTTTTCCCACCCCACAACCTCCCTGTCCAAACTTCAGAAGAAAAACTGTAGAATAGTTTGCATTTTTTCAAATTTTCTGAAGGTCGGATGGAGGAATGACAAGTATTCCTCTTGATCACTGTCCACTCTTGCATACCCCACTCCTTTCCCTTGCTGGGTACTTAACATTTCTATTTCCATTTCCTTTTTTTTTTCCTCCAAAGGTTTCAGAGAAGGCTCTGAATGGCCTGAGAAAATGTGTGAAATGGGCACCGATTTCAAAAATGGCTGTTCAAGAAAGGTTGCATGGTTTTAGGGACTTGACCTGTAGTAAGTCTCTATTTCTAGCTAAGGGACACCGTTTTGAGAAAATCCAATTCCTGGTGGATAAAAAAAAAGGAGGGGGTTTGGCACTGACATTGCTCCATCAGCAAAGTACGAACAGATATCCACAGAAGATGCAAATATCCCCAGAAGGATGGAAACTTGCTTCTGAGTTCAGTGGGAATGAACTCCAGTAAAATACACCTTATGCTACAGCCCCTTTCCATATCTTATCCCTGGCTTGCTCACAGAGTCTTAAAAATGGACCACAACCATTCCGGGAAAGAGATTTATTTACTCACATCCATGGGAAAATAGCTACACCAAACCATCCATGAAAGCATACAGGTTGTGTCCTAGTTGGATAAATACCACTACACCTCGTTTAAATCGTGGAAACAGTGGGCAGCTATAAAACTCGGTGTAAATACAAATGTTGGTCCTCTGAGTTCTTCGTAGTCAGCAAGCATAGAGTAGGAAAAGAGTTCTCCATTTTTAAGTGGTAGAACCACCAATACTGGATAGGGAACATCAAAAAATGCTGAAGAGATTACCCGAGACCAAGATATTTTTAATCAGTGGCCTCTCTGCCTTTTTTTTTTTATCTTTTATTTTTTGTTTTTTTTTAGATTTCCAGCTTGAGATACCCTAAGTGGAGTAAATTTTCAGAAAGCCTCGAGCACCTGCTCTCTGAAAAAACTGGTTGCATTAAGGTAGCTGAAGATGAGCACCAAGACTTGCTGCATCCAAAGTGAGTTTGCATTAGAAATCCCAAATTCCCTCAAACTGGTACTTAGGGAGGACCTAGTGCTTTAGGCAGCTCTGGAAATCCTAGGCACCATGCACAGTGTGTGTTTTTCTCTGACACTGGCAGATTTAGGTAAACATCTCCCACCTAGACCACTGCAGATTTAGTGAAAAGAAGTATTTCAATAGCTTTATTTTCTCTTAACTCTAAGGAGGACTAACTAAATAATTCAGGGCTAGCAATACTATATTATCTCATTGACAGTTTAAAAAACATATGTACTTTTTAGATACAAATAAGATGTAAGGAAATGAAATGGTTTTTTTTCCTTTTTTTTCTTCTAAAACTTAATGGCTGGTTTCAGATTTTGTCTAATAGTCTTTGTTTAAGACCTCACCATTTTAAATATTTTTTTTTCTAATTTTTTGTTTCTTGTGATGTGTAAATAGCTAAGAAATATTAAATACTGTAATGTTCCTTAATTAAGACAATAACATTTCAAAGGCTAATGTAAAATCAAGCTGCTAAAGTTTACAATTTCTCTGTCCAGCAGTTCATTTATACAACTGCCCTGAGTAGATGCTATTATGCTGCTTAGCAAATGGCCTTTAAGAGTTTAAAAATAGCTCAGTAAAGCTACTCAAAGGTAATACAACACTTCTCAGGCATCTTTAATTGGAGAGAAGAAGAAAAGAAGAGTTTTCTCATCAGTTAATTATTCACTCCATGATTTATACACAACGAAAACACAATTGAAATGTTCAGGAGAACTAATTGTGCTTCTTCCTATGCATGGGACCACGAGCTTATTTTTCAGAAAGGCAAGGTTTGAAATTGTAAAACTAGTCCTGTTTTGGTGGACCGTTTTAGCTGCTTTTGTTAAACTCTCTGTTGTTCCCATGTGAACCAGTGAAAACAGTTATTTGCTAACATATATTGTTGTGAGATTTCTTTGCGAAACCTCACTGATCCCCTTTAACAAAAAGATTGTTTTATGTTAAAATTCCTGTCATAATCAATTTGCAGTGTTTCTCAAACTGGTACAAATGTGTAAAATCTGTGCTTTTAAAAGCTTCTGCTTTGAGTAGCCTTACACTCCATAATTGTGCCCTAGCAATTGTCAAGCCCTATTGCATGCCCCATTCACAAAAATTATAATTTTTTTGGGATGACATAGCTTAAAGAATTTGAATCTAGAAGTTCCTTACCTAGAGCTCCCATTAAATTATATTAATTTAAAATATCTATGGAATGATATTTTCATAAAAAAAAAAAAAAAAAAAAAAAAAAAAAAAAGAAAACACTAAAACAAATCAAAACCAAAACCAAACCAATGGGTTTGGGGGAGGGAGTGTCTACAGAAATGACTCTTTACAGTAAGTAAAAGAGGTTTATCACAGTTTTGGCAGCTTGCATGAGTTCATACAAAAAAAAAAAAAAACAAAAAACCCAAAAAAACCAAAAACCCCCAAAAAACCGAAAAAAGAGACATCTTTCACACTTAAAAAAAACCAAAAAAACAAACCGAACCCAAAACCCCTTCACGCTCTAGGTGTACCCTCTCAGTTGTAGGCCCTGAAGCAATAGACCCCGTAGAGCTTGTGCTTCTTGTCGGGGAAGCCGACGAAGCGCACGGCGGCCTCGCTGGGGCTGCAGCGCTTCCGCGGCCGCGAGATGGGGTAGCGCACGCTGCCGTCCGCCAGCCAGCCCGCGTCGCAGCGGTCGTAGCCCAGCAGCTTCCAGGCCGCGAAGATCTGCCCCACCTTGGCGATCTGGGAGCCGTCCTTCAGGCAGGCCTGCACGGCCTCGTCGTAGGTCAGCTTGGTGGGGTGGATCAGGTAGTAGAAGCGACCTGGGGAGAAAGGGGGGAAAGGCGGAGTTGTTAGCGGTGCGGAGGTTGGGCGTCGGCGGTGCTGGAGGTGTTTTGTGGGCTTAAAACTTGTGACCACAGAATCACACAGAATCTCAGAATGACCAGGGTGAAAGAGACCTTCAACATCATCGAGTCCAACCACAGAATGAGACAAGTTGGAAGAGACCTTCAAGATCATCGAGTCCAACCACAGAATTCCAGACTGGAAGAGACCTTCAAGATCATCAAGTCCAACAACAGAATTCCAGGTTGGAAGAGACCTTCAAGATCATCGAGTCCAACCACAGAATGACCAGGGTGAAAGAGATCTTCAACACCATCAAGTCCAGCCCAGCCCTAACACCTCAGCTAAACCCTGGCACCCAGTGCCCCAGCCAGGCTTTGTTAAACACACCCAGGGATGGGGACTCCACCACCTCCCTGGGCAGCTATTCCAGAACTTTATCACCCTTTCTGTAAAAAAATGCTTCCTATTATCCAAGCTATATTTCCACTGGAGAATCTTGAGACTGTCTTCTCTGGTTCTGTCAGTGCTGCCTGGAGAAAGAGACCAACCCCACCTGGTTACAACCTCCTTTCAGGTGATTCTGTGACCTCAACGGTGTTGCCTAAAGGTTTTTACTTTTTATGCACTTTTCATACACTTTTCATACATCCACAGCTCTGTATACCAGCTATACAGCTCCTGGTATTTTTCCTACCCTTTCTCTAAGATTTCAGAGTAACAAGCTGGCCTTTTAGCACATTCCTGAAATACTGTTTGGTCTTATTCTCAAGTAAGGACGTATAAGAAAACAAAACAGGAATTGGGACATAGAAGCCCTTGCACCAACCCAAGAGGCAATTGAATCTCCTGTTGGATGTACCTCTTAGATATCCTAATTAATTAACCTAATAAAAACTGCAGAAATTTGATACCATTGTGCCTATAGCTCATGACTATTGATACACCTGGAAGCTTCCAGTAAGGAACTTCTTTTTTATCTTACCATTTTAATACAGTGGGAAGGCTTTTCTTCTGCTTTGATTTCAGCCAACAATACAATAACACTGACTTTTGAGGAGAAATGGAGATGTTCTGTTGATGGATCATGTGAAACACTGGTTAATTTAGGTCTGTGCCAGTTGGAGGTTGTGTTAGTAAAAATATTGTGATTTTTCTTGAATGGTGAATTGGTAAGTGTTAGGAGGAAAAAAAAAAAACCTTACTCAAAAAACAGCTCAGGTACAGAAAACAAAAACCACCATCACCACCACCACCACCAACCAAAAAAAAAAAAAAAAAAAGGAAAGAAAAGGCAATGCTATATTTATTTCTTCTAATATCAAAGTATGGCATCTCCACCTGAAGTCACATTCAGTGATAGCATTTTAGGGGAGGGCAGCTGCAGGTGACATGTGCTCTTTTGCTCTCTGACAAGGTGATGACCTTATTTCTGATTTAATACAAGCCCCCCAAAAATTTTTTTTTTTTTTTTTTTTTTGGAGAAAGCCATGTATGCAACAGCTTCTCAGGAGGGGAGTTTGAGCCTGTGGTGGAGCAAAATTATGTCTGTTGTAAGTCTTCACCAGCAGTTCTGGAGCTCTGTTCCCCTTTAGGCATCAAAGGGTATATCCTCACCGCAACACGAGACTGAACTGACAGTGCTGCTAAGAAAAATGTTCCCTGTCTCAAGGTAATGAAAATATATGCCAGAAAATAAAGCCCAAAAAAGCAAATTCTACCCTACTAATCAATAATATTAATATTGATTCCATTTATCAAGGCAATAAACACTCATTGTGAGCATTTCATTCATTATACTTGGGGTTATTTATCATCACTGCTTTGACAGCCAAGTGGACTGCAGAAGAATCACATTTCTTTGAAGGCATTCAGTAATTTCCAAATAAATTCACAACTTTTCAATCTGCCTGCTCCTGAAGAGGAGAGACAAGTGAAAAAAGAATTTTTTTCTATATTCTTCTGGGCACCTTCTAATTCCAGAGCAGCCTCTTTACTGCTTAATTAAGAATGTACTCCAAGACAATATCCACTTTCTGCCTCACAAAAATCAGGTAGATACACAGAACTATGCCTAGTGTGAGATTATTTTCTTGGTGAAGAAAAAGTGGTGAGCAACTTAAGAGTTATATCAACTTCATTTTCCTGCCAAAATCAAACAGGATTTTTTTTCTAAATGAAGGAAATTCAGATCACAATTTAAAAGTAATTGAATTAACCCTGTCTAAAGGTTGGAAATTGTATATCAAGACGAGAACATTTTTAAAGAAGGCATTGACATTGCAGCTGTGGTGGAAAAGAAACTTTTAAAAAATTTCATTGATGTCAGAGACAGCATCTACAGAACTTCCACAGAAAACTATTGAGAGCAGGTGATCATCCCTTTGTAGAACACTTTTTTAAAACTCTGTGTTGGCAAGCTGAGAGCCTTTACAACGTGCTGCTAAGGGAAATGTCTGCTAAATGGAATCCTGTTACTGATACACCCATAAGAGGTTTCCCTGAAGCAAACAGGATTTCTGATTTAGGGGAACAGGGGTTTGGACTGATAGTGGGTAAACTTCACCTAGTTTATGAGTTCCTCTTCAAGCCATGTGCCAGTGGAATGCAATTTCCTAGGGATTTGCAGTAAGGTCAGGCTTTTGACATATGACATCAATAATAAAAACTCCTATACTCTGCTCCTCCCTCAAACAAGAGAGATTTAACAGCAAACCCCACAGGGCTGCAATGTGGATCCAGAATGTCTGATTACAAAAAACTCTATTAATAAACTCTGAGCAGATTTGCAGTTTCCCCCCCTGATATTAGTTGGGAAGGGTTAATAACTGTTCAATCTCAGAGTTTATTAATTGATGTGGAAGGATGGGGAGGAATTTTCTGTCTCTCTCTCATTCATGCCTGGTGGTTGGGTCACTTCTGCAGAGGATCCTGCCTGATTTGACTCCTCACACCCAAGCCATGGGGCAGAGGGTTTGTGCCAACCTGCCCAAACCCCATCTCTAACAGCTATTTTAAGATTTTTGTGTGCAACAGAACAGCTGAAAGAGGAAAACTCCAGACACTGACCTACACACCCCACACCCTTGTGACTGTGGAATTTTGAGGGATGAATCACACTTGGAGATTTCTTCAAGCTTAGTGCTCAATTGAGAGGCTTATTAGTAAGTTTCTCTTATTTAAAAATAAAAAAAAAAAAAAGGAGAGAGATATTTAAGACCTGGTAAATATTTTGACATCCAGTGATCCCCTCAAATAACTGATTTTGAATTAAATATGTCAGGAAAAAAATAATTTGAACACACCAATACCAGTAATGACTCTGGTGAGTCAGAAGCAACCCCTGCTAATAAAGGGTGTGTCATCTTACTTTGGGTTCAGTTTCTGTTTCTGGAACAGTTGCCACACGTTCCCAGTGATAAAACATCTCAAATGAACAGTCAGCATTATTCAGGCAGGACTTTCCACAGCTTTCTCCCATTTAAATGGCTGAGGTGGTTTGCTTGTCACATGCACTGCTGTAAAAAACAGGTGGCTCACAGCTGTGCTTTGAACATGCTCTCAAAAATGTATTCCTCCTGTTCTTAACTTTGTTAAAACAAGATTTTTACTTGATTCTCCTAGAGCTGATGAAAGATCAATTATGCACTATGGTTCTGTGAACAAAGTATAACAAAATGCATGTTAATGAGGGGAAAGTGTGATGCAAGCTTCACTTGTACTTTGTTTTATTTTCTTTTAAAATGCTGTATTATAGAGGACCTGATAAATACATTCACATTTAGCTCTTTTAGTACTTTTCAGTGCTAAATCTCAGGGATTATCCTTAAAAAAAAAAAAAAAAAAAAGAGCTGTTGTCCTTCAGAAGACCTTTGAAAATAAATAAAGAATAACCACTCAGCTCTTCCATTATACATTCTTTGGTTTATGGCTGTTAGGCTCAGTGGGAAAGATTGTAACAAAAGGATTTAGTTCCCCAAGTTGATCTTTTGGAGAGATTGCATGAGAGAGGAACATCCTCATTCCTTGGGACAAGGAAAAGGAGAGAAATTGGGGTGATCTACAGCCCTGGAAAAACTTTGGATCACCTCAGCTTTTCTAAAGATGACATGGACTAAAGTGGCTTCCTCTGGGCAGGACAAGTGGAGGAGAAATTGGCTGTGAGAGAGCAAAGCTGAGCCCCCAGACACCAGGAAATTCCAATGTGGAATTTTCAAATTTAGGTTAGACCCTCCCCACTTGTGTTCATTCATTTTCAATAGCCTTTATCAGCCCAAGGAGTGTAAAAACAGATTGGGAAACATATTGCCATCCAGTGCAGGCAGAAAATGTTTTGTTATTTCAGAATATTTTGATGGATTTCTCAGGCAGCATCAGGCTGTGTTACTCTGTGCTTTGTTTTATGAAGCACACCACTATATGTATTTTTATAAACTGGTAGATTGCTGGTACTATTAGATATAAAGGTTATGAAATGATTTCATGTTCTTGGACACAAAACATGACCAAATCTTGTATGGACCAACAGAAAGGTTTGAGTATAAATCAGTATAAAACAGGCAGAACAAAATGTGTGTTGTATTTGCCTTAGTCTATGAAAAGTCATTGTGGAGGGTTATTTCATAAAGTAACAAGATTATTTGATTTTGCAGCTTTGCCTAAACTATTTTCTTGTGCAGGTAAGAGGAAAGCATTCAAATGTTTTTACTAATAGTATAATGCCTTCATTTTAACCATTATTTTTTGTGTACCTAGGACATCACAGTTGGGATTCAGTAATTCCATAGGGAAAACGCTGCACCTGGATTTGAATTCTGCAGTTTCTTTTTTTTTACCCAAATGGCTAAATACCATGGCTTTTACCTTTCTTCTTCAGGTAAAAAACAAGCTTTGCATGTATTTCAGACCAAGATTTTTGCTTTTACAGCTAAATTATTTGAAATGGAACCTTTTTTTAAATAATCTCTGAGATCATTTTGTATTTGGGGGAATTTTTTCCCTACAGAGAAACCATTTAGAAGGTGTCTAGACCTCACTCTTTTTTTTATAGAAGCTCCCACAACTTTTTTTAAAATTCTCCTTATCCTTCCCTGCTCCTGTGGCCCTTGGAATTTTCCCATCTCCATTACATAAAGCTGAAGGCTCCTCTGTTTCCTGCTATCAGGAGACTGCAGCAGCCACTGGGAATGCTCTGTGTCCCAACCACCTCTTGTTTTCCTTGGCTGTTCCTGAACTGTATTGGGTTTTGCAGTAATACTTTGGGGGTTTTTTTTCCCTTTTGGTGTTTTTTTCTTTTTTTTCTCTTTTCCTTTTTCTTCCCTGGTTTTGGTGGTTTTTTGGTTTTTTATTGGGTTTTTTTTTTGTTTTTTTTTTTTGTTGTTGTTTTTTTTTTTGTTTGTTTGTTTGTTTTTTGTGGTTTTTTTTTTTGTTTGGTTTGGTTTGGTTATTTTTTGGTTGTGGGTTTTTTTGTGTGTGTGTGTGTGTGTTTGTTTTCTGTTTTTTGTTTTGTTTTGGGTTTGTTTTTTTTTTTTGTGGTTTTTTTTTTTTTTTTGTTTGGTTTTTTGGGGTTTTTTTTTTGTGCCTGCAGCCACTATCTTTGGCAAATGCCAATCCCAGCCTGGTGGCAAAATGGGTCATTATAACCTTTTCCCTCTGCAGTGAGAGAGCTAACACATGCCATTAAACACACTTTATCCAAAATGCTGTGCAGAAAACAGGGAGCTGGCAGAGTGTCTGGCTTAACTGTGGTTATGGAGGTGACCTTGGGACAAGGAGCAGTGGAGAACACAGCAGGGACATGTGAGGGAAATGTAATCTGGTGGATTAAGCTGAGAGGAGCAGAAATCTAGATTTTCAGCTGATGTCATGAGAGACAATTGACACTGAATTGTGGGGAATACCTATATATCTATATCTATTTCTATATCTATATCTATCTATATATCTATATCTATATCATCCAGATCTATATCTATCGTCTAATCTATATCTATATCTATATAATCTCTATCTATATATCTATATCTATATCTATATCTATCTATACATATATCTATATCTACATCTATATCTATCTATCTATATCATCTCTATCTCTGTCTCTATCTCTATCTATATATCATCATCTATATATCTATCTCTATCTATCTCTATATCTATCTCTATCTCTATATCTATCTATCTATTTATATCTACATCTCATCTGTGTCTATATTTATATCATCTATATCACCTACATAATCTATATATCTATATAATCTATATATCTCTATCTATCCATCTATACACTTTCTCTCTCTCTTTCTAATATATATCCTAGCCAGTACTTATTATCCTTTCTTTCCTTCCCCCAGAAATTATGGTTTTTGTTCCTTAAGAGGTGCTGCTCAGCTCCTGGTGTGTAAAAGGGTGGTGATCAGTGAGCAGTAGTCACAAGGTTTTACTCTGCCAGAGTTAGAAAAAAGTGCAGCTGTCACATTGTAATTATTTCTGTTTGATTATTTAGTATCTTGTGATATTTCTACAGCAAAGGGTTAAATCTGTATAGAAGAGATGAGTTCATACAGGATTTCAGCTCAGATAAATTAAGCAAGAAAAACTGAGCCAGCTTTTAATGGGATGAAGCAGTATGACAAAGAAATCAGCCAAACTTTTGTTTCAGATCACTTTGAACCAAATGTAATACTGTTGGCTTAAGGATTTGTTTGGGTTTTCCTGTTGTATTTTTTTTTCTCTGGGGGTTTTATTCTTGTATGTATTTTTTGTTTTGTGGTGGTTTTTTTTTTAACTTTGTTTTTGTTTTTGCTTTTGTTCTGGGAGGGTAGGAATTTTTTGTTTGTTTTGGTTCTTTCTTCTTTTTTTTTTTTTTGATGGGTCTTTTTCTGTGGAGGGTGGTGCAGACTTAGCACTGGAGCACATCTGAAACCAAGGCTTATGTTAATGTTGTGCTGTGCTGTAGGACAAAACTGCTTCACTGTGGCTAAGCAATCTGTGCAAAAATATAAAAAGGCCACAGTCCATGGTCTGAGTGGGCTGCAAGCCAAACCTGTGCAGAGTTGTGCAGGAATTATCCACAAATAGGATCCTGTAGAGGAATGGATGCATTCACAGCAATGCTTTCTAAATATTTTCCTGACATTAGGTGAACCCTGAAATGATAGCAAGCTGAGATTGGGTCATTTAATTTCATTTCATACCTAAAAAATATATATCAACTAATAGCAAAAAAAAGCTTGCAGTTGGTAAAGTAAGGTTTACAGAAGTCCAACCTCAGAGCAGAAGTGATCGATGGCTTGGCAGCATTCTAAGATTAGAAATCTAAATTATGAATAAATCTAGAAATAGGTCTGCTGATAAGGAGCTATTAGTCATATTAGACCTGGTACATGAGCAGGAGCTGCTGGACACTGCAGAATAGGTGCAGTGATCATCAAAATTTTGTTTTGGTGACATATATAACCAACAGGAGCAGAGTTATTGACTTCAACAGGAAACCTTTAATTAATGAACTGCAGGTTCCTTCACCGCTTTGACTGAATTAAACGCTGGTTACACGCCAGCATTAAAAGGGTGTGTTGAAGTTTTAATGGGGTATGTATGAAGGGTATGTATAAATTTTAAAGGGATGAAAGGGGAGACTTTAGAAAATCCTGCCAGTACAAGTCCTGAGTTGTAAGAACTACCTAGGTGACCGTGTGGCAAACACGACTTTACTCCGCGCACGCACCCTTGGAAACCCCACGGTTACTTTATTACCTTGCTTATTTCATTCCTAGCACCTTCCAGGTCTAACACGAGCTTTGACCAAACACCCCTTTCTGCCCCTGGAGCACCTTGCCTAAGCAGAGCCATCTTACGAGGGAACGGCGAAGGAAACGCTCTCACCGTTGAAGTTGGACGTGAAGCAGAAGACGTCGTAGCGGCTCTTCTCCTTATCCCAGAACCCGTAATTCCTGACCCCGGGCACGGTGTTCCTGCCCCCACAGGGCTCCCTGGGCTTGGTGATGGGGTACTGCACGGAGCCATCGCTGAGCCAGCCGGCGTTGCACCAGTCCAGCCCCGACCTCCAGGCGTCGTAGAGCTGGTCAAAGGAGGCCATCACCGAGTCCTGCTCTGCGCACGCCCGCTGCGCCTCGTGGAAGTTCAGGTTGTACCGCCCCAGCCGCGGGGAGTAGGGGAACACCACACCTGGAGCAGAGAGAGAGGAGAGTTACCAGGCACTGAGACAGCAGGGAGAAGGGGAACAGCTTTGGCAGCCACCTGGAGGAGGAGTAAAGGGGAGGTAAAGGTTGGATCCGTGATGTGTGGCAGTGTTGATTTTTTGGGGGGGTAAAATGCCCCATCAGCAGTGCAGCAGCTCTGGTTTTGGGAAGAGGTGTCACAGAGATATTTTCTGAAAAATCCCTTTACCCAGGATCCTTCTCCTGGGAAGCTGAGAAGCCTCAGAAAATAATGAAAATAATAATTATCTGATTGTTTCTCCCAGTTTTGCTGCTTTGGAATGTGATCTGGAGATTGTTTATCCAACAGGTGGTTGTTTGATTGGTTTCATGTGAATTGTTTTTACTTAATGACCAATCCCCATCCAGCTGTGTTGGGACTCTGGAAGCAGTCACGAGTTTTCATGATCATTCTTTGTAGCCTTCTGTCTGTATCCTTTCTCTGCTCTTCAGTATTCTTTAGCATAGCATTCTTTTTATATGATACCATAATACAATAAATTAGCCCTCTAAGAACATGGACTCAGATTAATCAATTCCTCCTTCGTCCTGGGGACCCAGCAAATACCACAAAGTGATTAGGGCTGCTGCCTTACCTCTTCAGCTGTGCCAAGGAAAGTTTGGGTTAGATGTCAGAAAGAAATTCTCCACTGAAAGAGGGGTTGGGCACTGGAATGGGCTGCCCAGGGAGGTGTGGAGTCACCATCTCTGGAGGGGTTTAAAAAAGACTGGGTGTGGCATGGGGTGCCAGGGTTTAGTTGATGAGGAGGTGTTGGGTCATGGGTTGGACTAGAGGGTGTTAAAGGTTCTTTCACAGCTCATGCTGTGATTCTGTGATTGATTCTGTGCTTCTGTGACTCTGTGCTGCCTCATCCCCTTCCCAATGGGAATCCTGCCAGGTCTGCACGCTGCTCCCACCTGCACCTTGCTGTCACCAAGGTGGTCTCACTGCCCTGCTCCCACAGTGCTTAAGGAGGAGCAGAGCTAGCTGGAGTTAGGCAACTACACCTTTTTAATCAAAAATTTCCATTTATCCATTTTAAGGTCAATTTCTCCTTTTAAAAAGAGTCAATTAAACCCTAGCAGAGCTTTACTTTTTGAATTTGTTTGGATTTTTGGGGCTGTTTTTCTTTGCTTATTTTAATTTTGTTTGTTTGGGTGGTGGTTTCTTTGTTTTGCTTTGTTTGGGTGGGGTTTTTTTTTAGGGATTTTTTGTGGAGTGTGTTTTTGTTTGTTGCTTGGTTGGTTTGGTGGGTTTTGTTCAGTGTGGAATGGGAGTAGGGGAAGTTCCTGGCAGCAGTTTAGAAAGAAGAAATCGTTGAATGAACAGTTGAATCTCTATGAATTATTTCTTTTGACTCATAGACATTAAGATGAAATGTTTTGATCTACATAAAAAAGCATTGTGCTCTCTGCATGAGCCCTTGCCAAGATTTCCTGAGAGGTTAAAGACAGTTGCTTTTTGTTTGCACTTTTTGTGGGTTTTTGGGGTGACTTTAAAAAAAAAAATTAAATTTCACATTACTACATTATTCCAGGAATGGGAATGTCTGCCTTAACCAACAGCATTTAATGGCTAATCTGGGAGGAGGCTCAGTTTTAGCACCCTGAGGTTTTAAAGCAGGAGCAGCTATGGGGAAATGAAATCAGTGAAGTTGTGTGGGAGACTGCTCTGCTGTTTTTGGGTTGTTTGCCACCACTCAGGGAGGGAGAGCTCCTCACAGAGGACAGGTTTCCCTGGCACAGATGGTGGCACAGCCCTGGTGGGAAGCCATGTGTGACACCACCTTCTCTCTCTGCCCTACTGCACTGACGGCTCACCCTGAGACAGGGTCACTGTGCAGGGAGCATGGCCCTGCCAAATGCTCTGTCCCCACCAGGGGACAAGGACACAGCCTTGTCCCCAAGGCCTGTCTGCTGTTCATCCCTGCCCAGACAGGGTCAGCAGAGAGTCCTCACAACAGAGGACATCCAAGAGGGGCTGGGAAACGTGGGGACTCTTCCAGGGTGGTTTCAAAAGTGACATCTAAGCACAGTCACTGCCCTTACCTGACACTTTTTTTTTTTTCCAGATTTTTCTTCTGCTTGTTTTATGGAAAAGATCAGAAGTTAAACAGTGCTTCTTGGAGCATGAAAGCAAAAAGCTCTGAAGAACCAGCTCCCCATGTGGGTTTGATAAAACAGAAAAGAGAGACTTAAAACAAAAGTTTGGATCAGACCACCATAATCTAAGGCAGGGCTTGGAAACTTAACCCAGACCTAAATTTTACAGTTGGCTTTATCCCAGTCTCATAATAGGCTGAAATAAAATGGTATTAGAGAAGATCCAGCTCAGAATGTTTATCCTCAGACATCTCTGTAGAACTAAGTGCTGTAGGACTTGGGGGCATTGAAGACAAGATAACACATGGGCCAAAAATTTTGCACTGGTTTAAATATCCACCTTCCCTTTTACTTTTTTCCTGCTGTTGGATCCTCTAGCCTATAACAATTTCTTTATCCTCAGGGCAGTGCAGAATAGGATAGAGAAATTGCCCAGTGGTCAAGCAAGGCAGTCACCATGTGAGGAAGCCACTCTTCTTTCAGAACATTCTAACCCATTTCTGTATCTGTTCCACCAGTTTCCTGAAGTCCCCTTGCTTCCTCTTCTCTCCCTCACCCTCCTGTCGTCCAAGTGTTATTTTTGTTTAACAAAGTCTTTGCTATTACTAAACCTCAGCGACTTGGTCCAAGAAAATAAAGCATGCAAATGTAAACTTGGCAGGGTGATAATAAACAGTGTTTTGCTCTCCTTCATCAATTAGCTAGAGAGTCTGCTTCAGTTCTTTCCTTTTGTAAATCCTGTGTTAAAGGCCTTTTCTGTTATGTGATGCTCTGAGCTGCAATGTATGAATGTAATGTAACACAACGTGTCTTAAATTCAACTTCACAAACCAGACACTGAAATGTTTCCCATTTTTCTGGATCTCTGTTTTTCCTTCATCATATATTTGTTAAATAAAATATCCATTCCCGTCAGTGCTAATGGATGGAAATATCACTGGGTATACTAAAAATTTAGCAAATGCAATAGGAATCCAAGCCTTTTTGCTTTATTAGAAATCTAATACTTATTATTTTTTTCAGAACTACATTTCCCCAGACAACAGGCTCTTTTCCAGTACATGTGTTTGATTTGCATATACATTAAAAAAACACCCTACAAATAGGAAAGATCAAGATATAAACTTACACACTTCTAAAAACTGAGCAGCAACTAGTTGATAACTATTTAAACAGATTCGATTCCTTAAGGTTTCCAAAATCACTTTTCAAAAGGGGCTAAACTCTGCATGTAAATGTGTTACAAATCTGAGTTTGACAGTTTGGGACATAATGTTTTTATAACATAAAAATGCACTAAACTGTAACATTAGCTTTGGGCTATATTGGAGCAGACTGCATAGGAGCTGATTTTTTGTTGGAGTTCATCTGCAGTACAAGCCTGCAACTGATTAGCATTAATTTCACCCTGCAGCTGGGGGTGGCCAGGGGTAATTTTGCTGAGGAAAATGGACTGGGCCTGTCCTTTGTGCATCTTTGAATTACCTTGCAATTTTGTTAATTTTTTTTTTCCCCTTGACTTCCCTATGACACCTTGCTGAAATTCATAGTGAGAGCTCAATATTCATCTCCCCTTTCTTTTACACTTAGCAGTGCTGATCTTTAGTTAATGGCAGGGCGTCTTCCTCAGTCCTGGGCCTTACAAACCCTTCAAAGTATAATCCATCCCATCTGTTCCTGAATGGACAAAAGCTGTCCTCAGGCTCCTTGCTGTTCCCAAAGCACAGGCTGAGCCTCAATTTCTGACTCCAGCCCTGTGCTCTGCCACTAGACAAAACACCCGCTCCCCAACCTTAACAAATTCAGCTTAAAAAAAGGGAGGGAGGCAAAACCTTCCAGCCTCAGAAGGTTCAAATCTGGTTACTTTGTGGGAAGGCAGAGCTGAGGAGCCTTAGCTTGACCTTGGTGATTCCAATCCCTACCCATGTGGAGGCTGAGTGGGGATATTAATTTCCATTATAAGGAATCATGGTGTGGCTGCTCTCCCATAGCCACGGTTCTCTGGAATAAGTTCTGCCCCAGGGAAGGACCTCCCTGCTCCCAAAAGAGACAGGAAGAGCCTGAGACACATCAGCTCAGCAGAAAATTAATTTGTCAGTGAGAAACCAGGGGTTGCATGCACCTGTGACCAAGCAACTGCAGTTTAGAAAATGAATCCAGTAATGGAAATTGGGATTTCTACCAAAATTGGATGTATTATGTATCCTCCCCACAGCAACACCAGTATTTCTATGGATTCCTCATTCAAGTGAGCAAATGTTCAACTCTTCTGGGAGTGTATTTGTCTTGTTTGCATTTCAGAGTCTTATATGTACCCCTCACATGACCTCCTAAAATTCAGTGTAAATAGTCATTTCACACACGCTGTCAGTGCAAGGAGCTGTAGCACTCACCCAGGACAAGAAGATGAGGAAATAATCTCAGAAATTTCAGCCCCTGTAATGATTTATGTGTCTTAATTAAGCCAGCACCACCCACAATTAGCAGTTTCAAGAGTATTGACACGTGGAAACTGAATAACACAAATTTCTGGGGATCCATATGGGAGGAAAAAAAAAAGAAAAAAGGTCTTTTCACAGCTGGAGTAAAGAAAAAAGCTTCCTTGAGTTTTAGCCAAAACTGAAGAGTAAGTTTTCTTACAGCCATTGCAAACATGGGGTAACAGGAGGGTTTATTATTTACTATACAGTAGGGCACAGTTTTATGCTGGCAAGTTCATACACTCAATGGCAAAATTTTCCTTGCTGGATTCCTAGAATTCCATAAAAACTGGTGACCCCTCATTTTCACAGAACCTCCATCTCCATTTTCCTGCCTGTCAGAACTTTCAGATGTCTGATCATCCAGCCACTGGCTGTCAACCTCAGGTATCAATCTCCCTAAAAATGAACCTGAGCCTTGAAATTGTGTCCCTGCAGCATCCCATACCTGTCAGTGGGGTTCTAACCAATAAAAAATTATAAAATATACTGATCTGGCCCAGGGCAGATTATTCCCTTGTATTTCTACAGCCTTTATAAAAAATTTGGGGACAGTTGCCTTTCTCTGCTCTTCTTGGCCTAATTACTCCTAAATATTTTCGACTCTTTACTTTTGTGTCATCAATTTCAGACAGCTTTTTGAGTTTTTGCTTCACTTGCATGATTCAAGGACCATTTCTTGGAGCATGTGCAACCACAGCTCTGTCTGCAAAGCCCTGCCACAGAAGGAATGACATTGGTCTGCCATGACTCACTCTTGACAACCCCTCTTTGGTTTTTGTTCCAGGCACCCACAAAAAGTGTGTCCTATAAAATCAGTTTTTCAGAGAGTAGAACAGATTATCACACAGAGGATATTACAAATATGTGGTGTTTTTGTGGTGTGGGTATGGATGGAACAGCAACACACAGAGGAAACAAATATGACATTATTAGGCTAGATCTGATTTCTCCTGCTCTTGAGAGCACAGAGTTGATTTCCTGCTGGTTTCAACTCTGAATTCCCCATTGCTTATATCCAGCTGAAGGCCAAACGAACAGATTAAAAAATTATTGTTTTGACAGTTTGAAAAAATTTGTTTATATGAAGCTTATGGATCTGCTTGAGCTATTTTGAACTAAAGAGTCTGGTTTTGAAAGAGATGCCTGGTTTTTTGGTTTTTTTTTTTTCTTTCTTGGACCTAAAGGCCAACATACCTCCAAGCAAGAACATGAATGCTGGTGGTTTTTGGTTCCTGGGGAGCCACACAAAGAGTTAGGTTCTATCTAGAAGCTGCTCTCTACAGAGGCTTTTAATGCTTTTATCCAGATCTTCAAATTCACAGCGGTGGTGGATGTAAAAAGTAATAATTTTATAGCCTGTATTGCAAACTTACTGTGCTCAACTCTCACCTCCCTTTGAAGAGAGAGAGACTATACAAAAATAATTTTAATTTGGTAAAAGCCTGTCTTTGGCTGTTTAGCATTGTCCCACTTTCTCTGCCACCCCTCCCCTGGCTCCCCTGAAGGGAGGGCACACAAAACCTGTGCCTGGGCAGCACCTGAGGGCTGGAGCCTGGGAGGCCAAACTCACAAACCTGGAGCAGTGAGATTCATTACAGTGCCAGGTATTCATGAGGAAATAAACTAGCAAAGCATCAGCATCAAGAAAATTTAGTGTAGGACTGTAAAAAGCTGCTGTAAATAAAATTTAATGCGAGCTGAGAATTCTCTTTTTGCACACGCCTTGGACAACAATATCTGCCTGCTGTCAGAGACCTTTTAATATATCAGGCTTTTGGCTTTCAGGGCACTGAGCAAAGAGTGTAAAACTCATGATCCATATTTTATGGCAGAAGGAGAGTAAGGCCATTTCAGAGGGAAGATGGCTTTGGCGGTGAGGTTGGTTCTCCATAAAGAATATTCTGCTTTTCTCAGTGCTGGTACTTCAGGCTGCAAGCAGGATGAAAATCAGGGCATGATTTAGGACATGAGCAGATCCTGAAGCTGGTGGTTGTGGAAAGCTGCAGTGGGTTCCAGTTCTGAACTTTAGCTGGTGCTCAGCACAATGTCTCTGGTCTAGGGAAAAGATGCTGTGGTTCCCAATGAATAAAAATGAAGAAAACAAATCAGAAAAATGTGAGGTATGTAACAAATTCAGACAGACTCTAACTTCAGAGTTTTTTCCAAAGCTAAAAGTGCCCAGTTATTATGAATGGTTTATTTAATAACAACCCCAGGAGGCCTTTAAGGCTAGAAAGAATAAAATGTTACCACAGTGGGAGAAGGAAAAAGGTCCGTGGAGGTGGAGGTCAAGAATTTTAGTATTGATACACAGCCATGGGTTTTGTACTGGGAGCTCACACAGGCGTAAATGGCTTTTTCCTGCTGCCATTTGACATCCTTGAGGCCACCACCTCGGGACATCAGGCTACTGATGCAAATCACTCCCACTGTGAGATTAACCTGATTATTTACACCAGGCTGTAGAATGTTGGAATGTGCTGATCTGTTTTAATTTTTTGCCCAAATATTGTGGGGTTTTTTCCTTCCCTGTGCTGTTCTGCTTTGCTCAAATTCATGGAATGGAAATTAACACCAGCACTACATAAAGCTGTAGGGGTGTTGAAAAAAATCAGCACAGGGCCATGCAAACAGAGGAATATATTCTATCAGTTATATATCACCACTGTAATATTATTATATTTTAATACTTATATTTTTATTAGGAAATTTCAGTGTACCATAGACCCAGAATTACTGGATTTGATTTAGTCAACACAAGCAGGGCTGACACTGAAACTCTCACCACTCTTATCTTACTTGAAATGTTACATTTTGCCATGAGGTTTTGCAAAGAAAATGTTCTTTCAGTTTAAGAAACACCCCTCCACAATGCCAGAAGTGCACAGCCTTACACCTGTCTCATGTGTGGCAAAAATCACTGAAAAACCATTGTTCCTTATGTTAGTCACACACTGGTTAAAATATATAAACTTTCATTTGAGAACAGGTTGGAACACACTTGGCTGAAGAAATGTGATTCCTCCTCTACTTACCAATTTCCTTATTTTGGGGGAGGGACCCTGGCCTTGTATCCAAGGCTGGTGCTGTATCACAAAACAGTGACAGCAAAAAGGTAGAAAATCTCCTTTCTTAAAACAAGTCTCCCTTGTGTTATTGCATGCAGCAAAGAAATGATTTCTCACTGCTTTCTCACTGCAGCTTTAAGCCAATAATGAATTTCAGGTATGGATTTCTGCATGGGCACAAGCATTTGTACCAAGCTTCAGGCAAACTTGCTCTGATTCCACGTCCATCAGCATCTCCCCTTCCCAGGCACAGCAGGAAGAATTCACAGCACAATTCCCTTGCTCTTCACAGCAGAAAAATAATGAAATGTTGCTGCAGAGGAAGCAAGAGGCTGGGCAGGTGAGGAGAACTGTTTCACTCAGGTAAATCTGAGCCTGCCAAGAGGAATTTTCTCCCTTCAGGGGCTGAGCAGCCCCTGCAGAGCCTGCCCCAGTGGAGGGGAGGTCGAACACACGAGGGTTTTTGACCAGCACAGAAGAATAAAGATTTATTCTCCTCCAGCTCATCTCTGTCTTCACTCATAACTGCTTTAGAGAACTTAAGCTGAAAATGTAAATGTCCAGTTTGCTTTATCTCATGAGTTCGAAAAGAACAGGGTACATTCTTGTTAAAGATTAATTATGTGGGGTGGAACAAGCGAATTGTACTACCCCACTGGCATGGAAACTGGGCAGGATTTTCCTGAAATCCAGAATGGGAAGTTTCATCCAGAATGGGAAGTTTCTGTGGCCTCCAGCCAGGAATGGAAGAACAGATGTAAAGAAGTAAAATAAGCCCATTCTGTTTACTTGGTTCCAAGAACCACTCAGACATTCTTATTGTGCAGGGCAGCTGTATTCTTTTTCCTTTTTTCCTTTTCTTTCCTCCTTTCCTTTCTTTTCCCTTTCCCTTTTATTTTCCTCCCTTTCCTTTCCTTTCCTTTCCTTTCCTTCCTTTCCTTTGTCCTTTCCTTTTCCTTTCCTTTCCTTTCCTTTCCTTTCCCTTTCCTTTCCTTTCCTTTCCTTTTCCTTTCCTTTCCTTTCCTTTCCTTTCCCTTTTTTCCTTTCCTTTCCTCCTTTCCTTTCCTTTTTCCTTTCCTTTCCTTTCCCTTTCCTTACTTTCCTTTCCTTTCCTTTCCTTTTCCTTTCCCTTTCCGTTTTCCTTTCCTTTCCTTTGCCTTTCCTTTCCTTTCCTTCTCCTTCTCCTTCTCCTTCTCCTTCTCCTCCTTCTTCCTTCTCCTTCTCCTCCTTCTTCTCCTTCCTCCTTCTCCTCCTGTCTTCTCCTTCTCCTTCTCCTCTCCTTCTTCTCCTTCTCCTCTTCCTCCTTCTCCTCCTTTCATCTTCCTTCTCCTTTCCCTTCTCCCCCTTTCCTCCCCTTTCCCCTTTCCCCTTTTCCTCCTTTTTTTCTTTCCCCCCTTTTTCCCCACTTTCTCTGTCCCCCTTTTTTCTCTTTCTGTTTTTCCTTTTTCCTCTCCCTCTCTCAGGATCCCTCTGGCATACACTTCTGGTGAGTGTAAGAGCATGTGATATGTCCTCATGAATTTTTTGTTTATTTCTGTGTTCAGTGCAGTGCTTTGGGAATAACAGAAGAAAGGGTCAAACACTCTTTTATTTGTATTGAAACTCATAAAATGTATCTGAATTGCATAACAAGTAAGGAAAACTGAAATTTTGTCCTTTTTTAAACCAGTTTCATTACCTTTTAACTCTACTGTATTCAAGAATAATGCTGAAGAAAATGACTAGACACTAGATGTAGGAGTTGTCCTGGCAGACAATATAAAGATCTAATTTATCTAATTATAAGGCTGGAAAAATGCAGACCCACTGTCTCTGGATAACTACTGTAACTTTTTTTATCCTTAAAAGAAGCTTGATAATCTAAAATATCTCAAAGTTTCGTAAAGTTACCACTGGGGGGGAATTTGGTATCATTTCACCTAGGTAAAAAGATGCAGCTGCTTCTGCAAAATGACAGGAGAAAATCAAAACCACATGGAACTCTCAACACTGTGTTTACTTGTCCTTTCTTGGCTCCTCTCACTCCAGGTCTGGCTGGAATCTGGATGTGCCGTAGGCCAGCAAAAGTTATAGTAGCCAGGACGATGTTCCAATTCATGATTGTTGTCAGATTCCCCAGAGCACAATGAATTCTGCTTCCTCAGCTTGCTGTTATCACTGATAGCACACAAAAGCAGTGGTGACACAATCAGTGGTAACACAAAATCAGTGATAACATCAGCAATAATGCAGTATCTGATAATGCAACATCAGGCAGGAGGAAAAAAAAAAACCCAGAAATGTCGGAACCCAGGACATCCCTCTGGCTGTCCTGAGCAGCCAAGACACCTACCAGGGGTCTCAGAGATCCTGGCACACAGCCCAAGCTGTGGTTTTGATTATGACCTGTGGAGCAAGTTACCAACCTTAGATGAAGATCTGCAAGCCACGACAAATCAAGTAGAATGACAGTGAATTTATCACGGGGTGAAAAAGTGGATTTTGGGGTTTCTAGAATGGGGGTTCAGGGGACAAGATGGAGGGATTTGGGTATGTCCAGCCTTTCTCCTTCTTCTTATTCTTGGCCTCCATCTTCTGCTGTGATGTTGGCACTTTTAGATTGGTTTAGAGTAGAAGCTCACTGCCTAACATAGGTGATAGGTGTTGGAAAGTAATTGTAGATATTGTACACATAGTTTTTAGTATAAAGACATAACACCACCCTGGGGGCAGGGAGAATGCCTCTGTCTGACCTGCTGAACAGACCTCAGCTGGACAGGAGAAAAAATTTTATAGATTGGGAACAATAAATAACCTTGAGACCGAGAACTGAAGAGTTCTGACTCCTTCTTCGAGCGCCGGGCTGGGAAAAGAGACTTTCCAACTTTTCTCAGGGTCACTGCAATCAGCAAGAGGCCCCCAGACCCCGGAATTCCCTAACACCACATCAATCCCACTCAAGGCGTGGCCCAGGGCGTCACCTACCTTCCAAATTGAGGGTCACCACTGCCGTGTCATCCTCCAGCCCCTCGATCACCTCGCACTTGTACCTGCCGTAGTCCTCCAGCCTGATGTTGGTGATGACGAGCGAGGCGTCGTTCTCGCTGCTCTCCCGCAGGGACACCCTGCCCTGGTAGCTCCCGTAGCTCTTCCTGTGGTGCCCCATGGCCACGAACACGTCCAGCTCCTTGAGGTAATCGTAGGTGAGTTTGGTCCACTTGACGCGGATTTTGTGTGTTCCTGAGCCGGCGGCGGAGGAGTGCTCGTGGTAGAATTTGCATGGCAGTGTCACGTTGCCACCACGGTGGGAGAAGATCTTGGCTTGCTCTGCCACCACCAGGAGACGGGGCCCATTTTCTGTAGGATTGAAAGAGGAAAAGGTAAAAATAAAAACCTAAACCCGACACCCGCTGTGGTGGTGTTCGCAGGCGTCCCAGGATGAGGGAAGAGACGAGAATCTTGACTCCATGTTTCAGAAGGCTGATGTATTATTTTATTATATATATTATATTAAAAGGAAATTATATATTAAAGTTATACTAAAAGAATAGAAGAAAGGATTCCTAGCAAGCAAGGAAAAGAGTGGAATAATAATAATAAAATCTTGTGACTGCTCACAGCCTCGACACAGCTGGCTGCCATTGGTCATCAAGTAAAAACAATTTCACCTGCTGGGTAAACAATTCTCCAAATCACATTCCAAAGCAGCAAAACATAGAGAAGCTGAAGCTTCCCAGCCTCCCAGGAGAAAGGATCCTAATGAAAGCATTTCTCATAAAAGATGTCTGTGACAACCTGCTCTCCAAGAATGGGTTTGCAGTCTTCCTTTTACAGAATGGGTGTGGTCAATCTGTTGGTGTCTCAAATTTTAGCTTTTCTATTTTTCAGATTCTGTGCTGCTTTAGTGTGTAGCTATAAGCTTCATGTTTAGTGTAGGCAAGTTCTCCTCCCAGGGTAGGTAGACTCCTTTCCCTTGGAAAAGGAAAACAATTCCTTTTCCAGCTTGACCAAATATAACACTTACAAGCTCTGGGACCAAAAATTATAAACAGTAAACAGAAGAGAAAAAAACAAGCAGGGTGGGAGTGCCTGGGCTAAAGCTGGGCTGGGACAATGAACTGCAAGGTGGGAATGGAGCAGAGCTGATCCCAGGGAGAGACCCCGTGTCCATTTTGGGATCATTTTGGTTCATCTTGGGTGCAGCCCTGGCTGGGCTCTGGTGCTGCCCCAGGTGGATCCATGGAGGAGATCCTTTTAATAAATCCCTGTTTTATTCTGTAACTCTGCCCAGCCTCTGTTCTAGGGCAGCCTTCACCAGCTGCATCTGCAGGATCATTACCCTGCAATCATTTTGGACCTATTCACTAATAAGGTTTATAAACCAGTTATTCATACTTGTTATTATAATTTAATTATTTAATTATTATAATTGAATTTTAAATATTACAATATATATTAAATATTCCAATTTATTATTTAATTATTTGTGCTCAAAGCATCTCAGTGCCCCTCACACAGGCAGAGGCCATCCTATACTCATGAAGAGTGAGTTGTGTGAATAGATTTACAGAGTTCTATTGCTGATGAATGAATGCCATCACCCACAAAAGGCTTCAAAACCCTTCCCATATTTTCCTTGTTCAATAGTTGTATTTCAATGCTTTATTTTTTATTTTCATAATTCAGTTTTTCTGGAGGGATTCTGCTTATTCAGGCAGCAGCATACAGAGCTCCTCACAGTCTGGGATGCAAAGAATCCCACTCACAAAGCAGAAAAACCATTAATGTATCAAACAGCATTATTTATACTGACACAAAAAGTGTCAGCAAAATTCTAAAGCAGGTATTTTAGGCATTTGTATTTGTTTTCTTATCTAACTTTTGATTATAGGCTCCTCTTCTGACCAGAGTAAGGAAGTCCAGTTGCTCTCTAAATGTAAAATCTGATCCTCTGCTGCCCACCCTCTTCATCATCCCAATGTGGTTTTCCTCATATTTTTTTTCTGACCTCCTTAAAACTTGTCGCTGCTTTATCTTTGACGTTTTGATCTCACTTTTCATGTATGTGACTGTCTGTCTCCTCTCCTCCTCACCCCAGCTTTCCTGCTTTCCTTCCCTCTAGCAGCAGATGTTGCCCTGTGAAACAATTTTGCTTAGGACAGTTGGCTGGGGCAGGTGCTCTCTTCCAGCCCTGAGTCTCTGGGGATTTTACAGGCTGTGCTGCCTTGGGAAAACCCTGGAAAATGCAGATTTCATGTGCTGGTCAGCAGACTTACCCAAAAGTGAGAGTTTTGCCTCCTTTCAGTACCTCTTGCCTCGTTCCTCGAGCGAAATTTGCAAAACTGACTGAGCAAGTTCAGCACTGCCATTGGGTTTGCTGTCCTTGACCCCTGAGACAGTGACCAAAACCCCCCATAAATCACCAGCTTGCTCACAAAACCCACAATAAATCACCTCACTCTGCACCCACGGGCTGTGAAAAGAGACTTGGCAACTCCCTGTGCATGTTCACCAGGTTAATGGGGCTGCCCAAAAATGCCATTCCCCACTCTGAGGCTCCACCTGGCTCTCTCTGAATCCAGCAAAAGCTGTGGGTCAGCTCCCAAAAAAACTCTGAGGCTGCCGAGAGGGTGGTCCTGTGAAGTCCAGCAGCAATTTTCTGGGTTGGTTCAGACAAAAGTGATGAAGAAATGTTGTCAGCCAGGGAGATGGGGGTGGCAGGAGGAGGGAAGGACTGGGATGGATGTGGAGTGTCTATCCCACCCCTCCAGCTGTCTGTCCACAGCACTGTAGGAATCTGTGGTGTGTCCACAGCATGAGGGCCATGCAGGGAGACTTTTGGGTCCCTCCAGACAGTCCCAGGCTTCTGAGGCCTTGTGACAGGTCTGTGGTTAAACTAAATATCTGCCCAAAGTGCAGCCTCAGCTGGATTTCCCTCTCTGCCCACTGCTGCACTGAGCTGCACCCCAGGGAACGCAGGATTTGTGTTTATGCCCACACAAAATGAGGGTGGTAACTGCAAAGACAAGCTTGCTGACAGCAAATGTGCATCTGCTTGGGGAAAACAGGTGTCCCAAAGGTGCAGCTCTTTGATGGGAGGTGCTGTGTCCAGAGCATTGCTGCTCCCTGCACTGGTCAGGGCTCCAGCTTCCAAATTTGAGTGCTGCAAGGTGTTCTGCCAGGGTGGGAGACCTTCCTGCCTGCTGAAAAACCAAAGCTGCAGAGCAGGATGCCTGCAAACCCTTTTAAATGATGCTCTTTTTCACTGCCCTCCTTTCCAGAGGCTCAGGGATGCTCCAGTAATCCATTCCTGAGGAGAGCATCCAAGGAGAGAGGTGATCTGAGGCAAGGCACCATGGAAAGCTTTACCAGCAGTTTCCACAGGAGGAGGAGGAGGTGGAGGAGGAAAGTGAAGACAGCCAGCACAGTTTGTCTGCAAATTTTCCTGTTTCCTTTGGGGACAAA
Organism: Serinus canaria; assembly: GCF_022539315.1. NCBI lineage: Eukaryota > Metazoa > Chordata > Aves > Passeriformes > Fringillidae > Serinus > Serinus canaria. The sequence goes on from NC_066343.1 coordinate 9,831,803, forward strand.
GACGTTCCACAGTGCTCTGTCCACCTTGGGAGGAGAAATGTTATGCTTTGGGGTGGTTATTACCAAGAAACCTGATTCAGAGCTCAGCTACGTTGGGCCTTAAACACTGAAATAGTCCAGTTAATAAATATTAGCAGAAAGCACTGTGAGGCTGTGAGTCAGGCTGTTAAGTCACTCTTTCTAACAACCCTGGCTGTGCCAGCAGGGCCTGGAGGCTTGCCCAGAGCACTGTCACCTCTGACTCCACCATCAGCACCCCAATTTGGGGATGCTCCTCCCTGCTGGCTGCCTCCCGCCTCCCCTGCAGCAGCCACCAGCTGAGTCTGAGTAGTTGTGAGAGCAGAGGGGATGGTAACCTGGGAGAGAAAGGGATAAGGAAAGGAAAAGGAAAGGAAAAGGAAAGAAAGGAAAGGGGAAGAGGAAGGGAAAGGGAAAGGGAAAGGGAAAGGGAAAGGAGAGGGAGAGGGGGAAGAGGAGATAGGAGAGGAAAGGGAAGAAGGAGAAGGGGGAAGGGGGAAGGGGCAAGGGGGAAGGGGAAGGGGAAGGGGAAAGGGTGAAGGGGAAGGAGAAAGGAGAAGGAGAAGGAGAAGAGAGAAGGAGAAGGAGAAGGAGAAGGAGAAGGAGAAGGAGAAGGAGAAGGGAAGGAAAAGGAAAGGAAAGGGGAAAAGGAAGGAAAAGGAAAAGGAAAGGGAAAGCGAAAGGGAAAGGAAAAGGAGAAAGGAAGGAAAGGAAAGAAAGGAAGAGGAAAGGAAAAGGAAAAAAAGGAAAGGGAAAAAGGAAAAGGAAAGGAAAGCGAAGGAAAAGGACAAAGGAATAAAGGAACAGGACAAGGAAAGGAAAAGGAAAAAGGAAAGGAAAAAGAAAGGCAAAGGAAAGGAAAAGGAAAGGAAAGAAAGGAAAGGAAAGGAAAAAGGAAAAAGAAGGAAAAGGGAAAAGGAAAAAAGTTCTGTTTTTTCTCATCCTGGAATATCTCCTTGACCCTGGAGGTTCCAAGGGAGCTGTGACACCTGAAATGTGTCTCCACTCACAAGTTTTGCAAAAGCCAGTTCTTTTTTACAGACAATGGGATGATGTGCCCTTCTCACTGGAAAGACAGTGAGGCAGAAAATTACATTGCTGCTGTGCTTCTACCAGATCTGGGAGAGAAGGAAGGATCTCTGCCTCTCCAGGAAAAGCAGATGTCAGGCTGGGGAATGAGGCACAGCTCGGTCTAGAAGACATGAAGGCAGCAGGGACTTGGGATTGAAAATGAGATGACAGGGGTTTGGCAGGAGGCCTAGAGGTCTTCATTATCCAGTAGCCAGTGAGAGCCAGGGCCAAACCTACCTAAACTGCACATTTTTGGGAGCGTGGCACAATGAATGGCCTCACTCTTCCTGGAGCTGACAAATTAAAAAAACCCCAAACCCCCAAGAAACCAAGCAGAGAGCAAAGCAGAATGCCTTCATGTAAAATATGCAGCTGTCTCTGGTTTTGCTGTTGTGAAACTCAGCTCAAATGAGCAATGCATTCTTCTCCCTGGGTTATCTTAGTGAGACAAAGACTGATCTCTTTGAAACAGTGATGGGAGATGGAGGAAAAGGGGGTTTGAAGGGTGGTGGATCCCTGGCTGCTCGCCCATGGGCATCCTGGCAAGGCTAAGCCTTGTAAATAAAGTTATTTCTGTCCCTAAATGGCAGGAGTGTCTGGAAGGTGACTGCAAGAAGGAAAAAGGATGGGACATCCAGGTGGGGTCACTTGAGGAGGATAACACTTTCCCCCCAAACATTTCTGCTTCCTTCAGAAATGCCATCAGAGAACTTGTGGGGTGAACAGTTGTGAACTCTGAAACCCCTGGATTAGGGAGGGTTTGGCCCTCATTGAGGAGTTGTCCTTGCAAACAGCACAGTCTGGATCTTGGCTGGGGACAAGGCAGCTCAGGGGTGCCACTCCTGAGCCTCAGGGGGTGGAAGAGCAGAGCTGGGCAGCTTCCAGCTGCTCCTTCTGCTGGGGACAGAGGTGACAACACCCTGGTGACTGGCTCTGCTCTCAACTCCAAGAGCAGAACTGGGAGCAGATTTCCCAGGTGAGGCTTTCCACCCTTCCAGGCACATTTTGCATGGTCAGGCAGGCAGCAGCCGAGCTGTTAGCACAGAACCAGCCCCACTGGTGACTAATTTGCAGTATTTTTTCCACTCCTGCTTCCCTGCTATTGATTCTGACAGATTGTGGCCTTTTGCTAATCCTCTTGGAGCAGTTGGAAGGATGACAAAGGCAGCACAGGGAACAGAGCTTGTCCAGGACAGAAAGTGACTCTGGGAGCTGCTGTCCCCAAGCTGTAGGGAAAGGCTGCCTGAAAGAAATCAAAACTCACTCAAAAAAGTTGATTTTTGGGTTGGCTTTGCTGTATCTTAGCAGTGCCAAATCTGGTATGAACTGCAAGGGAAAGGATATTTTACTACCTAAAATGAAAAGGCACAGGCTGAGCACCTGTTCTGCCTTCCTCCTCCTCCTCCTCCTCCTCCTCCTCCTCCTCCTCCTCCTCCTCCTGCCCATTCCAAGGACAGCAAGGGAGACTTGCTCTGCTGGAGCTCTCACTTCAGCCTCACCTGCTGCCTCATTGGTTTAGCTCCATATTTTACTGCTGGACATGTTTTAAGGGTTTTTTTTTTTTTGTCCTTTTGGGCTGATTGTTGTGTTGTGGGGTTTTTTTTAGTTTTGTTTTTTGTGTTTTCTTTTTTTTTTTTTTTTTCATGTGTGTGTTTTGATTACACTTTTGCTATGGGGTTTTCTCCTGGTTTCCTTTTCTTATTTTTCTCCCTTAACTGGGTTCTGCCCACCAGAATGATGGCTTGGAGGGCCAAGAACACAGTGTGGGGCAGAGAGGATGAGTCACACCACAACCCTTGGCAAACAGCTTTATCTGCTTTATCCACCAGGAGCACCCACAGTCTTATGCTGAGCTGGCCACAAAAATTGATTATTCCAGCATTTTCATGGAGTGCCTCACAAAGTGACAGTGGAGGAAAAGACGTGCATTTTTACAGGCAGGAAAAACAAAACTGTGAGCCAGGGATGGCATTACAGAAGGGTTTTGTCAGACAGATAAATTAATGTATTCCCTAAATGTTCCACTCTGTTAGCAAGCCCCCAGCTTAATATTATCCTGTGCCATTATGTTTTAAATAAAAAGAGTTGTTTCTGGCTTTCCTGTGGTGTTTCCAGGGATTTGAGCTCATGCTAAAATATCCTCACTCTTCCCACAGCAGTGGCTAGTTGCTACCCTCAATTTTTAAAAAATCTAAAATGTTACTTACAATTAATAAATATTTTCTGTGACAACAATGGTTCCAGTTTTCTATAATATGTAGAGAATTATATTATTGATGAACTAATATGTGGGTTTATCACTCAAAGAATACTGAGGAAAAACATGAGGGAGAATCACACACATTTTGCACACAGTGCGCATTTTTTCTCTTTGTATTTTAACTCATTACCTTTTTACTTCTACTTTTGGGGAAAAAAAATCTAAAATCTTTGATATATCATCTGTAAGACTGGTAAGATATGGGTTTTTTTTTTTTTGCTCAAGAACTAATGCAGTTTTGCTGTGCCATGAGAAAGAAAAGGCAAAGATCCCCCTCCCGTGTTCCTGCCTCTGAACAGACAGGATAGAACACCCCCAACACACTCCTCTTAAGTTTTGATATAAGAATGGTAAGAGAAATGATAGATAAATCTTGTTTAGAAGCTCCAGTTTCCAAATAATAGTACAGCTGGTTTATATGTGGCAGAGAAGAAATCAGTCTTTGTAACAAAGACATTACAAGGCTGAGAGAAAACATTTTTCAGCTGATTCCATCTCCTCATCTTGAGTAACACATTTGGGGGGGGAATTGTTAAAGAGGGCTTATTAACTCAGGTTTAGGTTTCTAGGAGACCTAAGAGCACATAAAGCCATCAGGGAAATAACAAACTTCATCTCTCCTAAATTATTGCCTTAAATAACTTCTAAGTGTGTTTTGCTTGGGTGTAGATAAATTTCATGGGGATCAGGTGTCGCAGAGCAGAACAGAGCAGAAATCAAGGCAAAGTCTCTGCACTCCTTCCTCACAGAAGTAAATCTCCATGGGTGGCATCAGGACTGTTTGACAAAACCAAAATATTACACAGAAACTGCATGGAGCCCTCCCAGTCCCTTAATCACCCCTAAATGCTATTTATAAATGTGGAATTCCACTGACGTAACCAGCAAGGGCAAATTAATGATTTAAATTTGTGTTCCATGTGAACCTTTGTGTTTCTGTAATAATATTGTAATAATATTTTATTTAAATAACCCAAATATCCTGACACCCATCAGTTAAGGTCTGCTCGAGAAGATGCAGTCCAGGATGCCTTCTTTTCCTTCTTTCCTTTTTTTTTTTTTTTTTTTTTTTTTTTTTTTTTGTGTGTGTGTGTGTGTAATTTATGGAGGTTGAATTTCTGCTCTCTGCTCACATTTCCATCCCCTGCAGTTGCAACAGGCTGTGATCTGAGGAGGGAAGCAGGTTGTGTGGAAATCAAAGAAAAAGCTCAATTGCAACAAGGGACAGGAAAATGCATCGTGGCATCATCAAAATTGTCCTGAATGGCAAAACAAAAGGGCAACAAAAGAAAAGAAAAAAAATAAAAAAAGGCAAAAAACCCAGACATAAAGCAGAAAACACAAAGGCAAAGAAATGGAAAGAAATGTCAGTGTCATGGAAAATGGAAAAATGAAGAAAGGTGGAAAGAAGTCAAAAGTAAAGTGGAAAAGCATGAAGATAAGATTATCTTGAGCAGATAAGAATGAGGGTAAGAGGTCAGATGAGAAGTGAATTTAATCTTTTATCATGTCTTTGGCTGGCCCAGAAACTCTGTTCAGATTCTTACTCTCTTTTGGTGCTGCCTTGATTTGAAGGAAAATAAGTGGACTGTAAATAAAACTCATTATACTGGAGAGTGAGCTGGTCAAAGATTTCCCCTGCTTTTGTTATTGGTTAACTGATTTAACTCATTTGTGTGTGCTTAGGGGTTTGTTTTTGTTGTTTGTTTGTTTGTTTGTTTGCTCCAACTGGGCAGCATTAAAAGTTTTCTGTTCATTCCATGCTGAAATATTTTTTGGTATGCATAAATAAATCTGTGCAGGGACCTTGATAAGCAAAGGGGGTGCATACTTTCACCTCAAACATAGCAAAATGAATGAAGATGAATATGAATTTGAATTTCTTACATTCAAAGGGAAGCTAAAATGTTAAATTTGATGCTCCATGAGCCAAACTTTGTGTTCCCATCTCTGCCTTTTCTTGTGCTTCTACCAGCTGAACAAAGTGGAATAGTGTTAAAGGTTTGGCTCTCTTTAGGTAATTAAATCAGGAATAACTGTGGTGGCTTACTTAACTATGATTATTTTCCAGAGCAGCTGCACCCAGGGGAGCTCTGTCTTTTTTTGGATAATTGGTCAGTGGGCAGCACCACTGGCAGCTCAGGGAGATGGACACAGTGAGCACTGAGAGGAGCCATCCTCTCTCAAAACTCAGAGAGACTTTGCAGCTGTTCAGGAGAAAAATCTGAGTTTCTGATTGCATTGTTGTGCTGGGGGCAATGTTGTTTTCTTGTGGGTGTTGATGGGTGCAGGAGTGCTTCAGTCCCGTTTTTGCACTCAGCAGATTACCTCTTTATGGTTGTGGGTTTCTCTGAAGAGTGAAACTGGGGTCTCCCTGAGGCACACGGGGTTTTTCTGGGGTGTGGGGTTTCTGGGGTTTCTATTTCTTTTACCCCCAAAAGTGAGACTGGAATGACAAACTATGAGAGGAAGGGGAGAAGGTCAAGCAGCCTGGATAAAAGAGCAAAACCATGAAATCCACCACAGGCTTGAGCTAAGTAAATAAAGCCACAGAAGACATAAAATGCAGCTTTTCATTTAAATTTAAACTTTATAAATTTATATACTTTGTGCCAAGTGGGAAAAACCCAAGGAGAAAATAAAATACTTAAAAAGCAACTGGGACAGAGGAAATAAACTGAAAACACAGTGAAAAGTAGGGAGGTAGAACTGTCTTGCAGTTGTTTAAGTTGTGACTTGTTTGAGTCCAAATTAACTGCATCAACCAGCAAGGAGAGAACCAGGAGCTAGAGCTGACACTGTCAGCAGGAGCAGAGCTGCTGATGAAACCAGCTCATCATTTCTAGAGGAAAACTGAAACGTTTAAAAGAGAACACAGACACAGCGCTATGTCTGCTGCAGTGTGAGAGACTGGGAAAGTGTTCAGCAAAAATAAAGAAACCTCTCTTTTCCACAGAGTGGACATTTGAAAGGCAGAGCTCTGTGTCCACGAAAGCGAGGTAGAATTGCAGAGCAATAACAGTTTATGAAACACTGTTTGCTCTGGTTGACAATACTGAGTTTGAGGGGGTGTCAGGAGATTTTACACTGATGGAGGGGCAGAAAACTGGGGCACCCAGACCTAGTGGCACTGCTGTGGCCTCACCTGTCGCTTGAGGACAGTGCCTAAAGTGTTTCTGGACAGCAGCAAAATAACAAATTCATGTAAAGAAAGTAATTAAACCATTAACCAGTCAATCAGTCTGACCTCAGCAGCAAACAGGACTTTAGAACAAATTTTGAAGGCAGTTTTTGAACAACAGGAATAGAGTCAGTGCTAGAAAGAGGGGTAAGTTTAAGCAGATATTTGCCAAAGAGAGTCAGAGTAATCTGATATCAGGTATGTAACAAAAACAAATGTGTAAGGCTGAGGAATGTGACGTATCCTTTGCTTGGAGTTTAGGGAGTTGAATGATATGGGAAAAAAATGTAAAAAAGGCCAGTGAACTGCCTTCAGTTCAATTTCTCTGACTTTTCCACTAATTTTATCTTATAAAGTAATTGTGACTTTTGGATAAATAAAATTTTCACATGGCTTATTAAGCAGCACTGAATGGAGGAGAGTGGCCATTTAAAATAATTGAAGATAGAAGGGTGGAAATATTAGGAGAGCATTTAATGCTGAATTAAAACTCAGCTTTTTGAGCTCTAGAATGAAAAATTATTGATATAGGGCTTGTAGTTGTTAATTTCAAGTGGTAGTGAGGGAGACTGACTGCCAAATACTGTCTATCACCACAGACTATTGACCAGCACTGCAGCACAGCTGGGAGCAGCAAGTCTGATCCAAGGTCTGAAGAACAAAGCATGGAAACTGGAAAACAGAAACACTGAGGTCAAATGAGGGTTTTATCTGGAATAAAATCCTGGCTGGGTGCACTCGGGGAGTAAGGATTCAGATGAGAGCCAGTGTGAAGATGAATTCCTGATATTAACACCTTACAGTCTCCAATCAGGGCAGTAATCAGGAGGTGATACCTCTGGAGAAAAATTTGAAGAAGCACACTCAAATGGTAGCTGTGGGGGTATGGGGTTATTGATGTTTTAAAGTGAACCTCAAAGAAGAAAAAATATTATTGGGAGCCAAAGAACAGCAGCATTAGAAGAATAAGGCCATAAAATAAGGGTGGAGGATTAGGAGGGTGTTTTCCATGTCAGAAAAGAAGGGTGCAGAGCCCTTTTGCAGTGAGAAGACCTGAAACCCAGCTTTTCAACAAATAAAACTCAGCCTACAGGAGATTACATGATGCAAAGAATGGGGAATATAGCACAGTTTCCTTCTGTGCCTCAGGAAATCCCTTTCACGCCTCCTGTAATTCCAAGGCATTCCCAGGCAGGCAACCCTGGCAGAGTTTAGCCACACATCTCCTGGATTTCAGCTGTGGAGAGGGATGCTGGATTTGTTAACGTGATTAAAAACACCTGAACATCTTCTGCAGCATTCCCTGATCTCCATCCCATCTGCAGGGGTAGCTTTTTTAATGTTTTCTAATTTTTTTTGGCAGCACTGGGCAGAGAGGGATCCCAGCCCTGGTGGGGTTCCACAATGCAGAGAGCAATGGCAAAAATCAGAAGCAAAAATGCCACGTCCCCAGCAGTTCCAGTCTCTTTGATTTGGGGACTGCCTGTGCATTTCAGAGCCTGAACCAGCTGCAGGAGAGGGCTTGTGCTACAACTGGAATTTAAATCTTTATTCTTCAAGGAATAAACTCTTGAGGGGCAGGTGAGTCTTCACAGGGAGGGAGGAGGGCTCACCTGGAAAGTTCTGTCAGCTTTGAACTGTTTGGGTAGGTAACAATTGACATATATGACTCATGGATTACATTAAAGTGCTGGATATCACACTAATTTCATTTTCCAAAAAAAGCAAACCTGAGAGATGAAAAGCTGCATTACACAAGGAAAGGCAAAACACATGTTTATTAGACTTCCATGTCTGATTTGAAATTTGCCCTGCAAACAAGTGCTCATCATCTCAGAGCAGTGATAGATCTTATTTTACATTTCACAGCACATCCTTTGACCTTCATCCTGAGTCTCCCTGGAGGGAGAGCAGCTATCTGCTACTCCTTGCCTGACCTTGACAATCCCTGCTTTAATAGGTACAGGGTGCCTTTAACTTCTGTGCCTCTCCTGTGAACTCCTGAACGTTCAGCCCTTCCTGGTGCCCTGCTCTAGCCTGGCAATTCATATTTACACAAACAGCACCATTTTCTGGCTGTTGAGAGAAATAAATCAAACTTTAAAAAGAGTGAGGAGGAGTGAGAGAGACAGACAGAGAGAGGAGGGGCAGTTTCTGCATTTCTTAATTTTGCAAAATTAATTTTAGCCAGGCTCAGGGGAGGTAGAGGGGAAAGCAGGAAAATCCCTGTTCATTCTGTCTGTCCTTACTGCACAAATCCCCTGATTTTTCTTGTGCAGGATAACCCTCAAGGACTGGAGCTGAGACTGAAAAAACAGCTGCATTGTGCTGCAGGCTCCAATCCTGCCACAGCTATAATCTCTGGGACTCAAACAGGATTCTGCAGAAGGCCAGGATAATATTAGTGTGAATTAAAGCTATGAGGAAAGGCACATTTCTTTCAGGGTAAGTTACATTTTATTTATTTTTTTTTTTACCAGTTTATGTTGCCCTGTGATGATCTCTGATGTGCTGAGACTTTTTAAATGAACCACAGCAATAAATATCTGTGCTGTGGAGAGCTGTGCATGTCAGACCTCTTAAAATCAAATCTGTTCTACAATAAACTGAAGTACTTCAGCCCACTGCAGTTGTTTATTACTCTGGGATGCATGCTTTTACTCCTTGTCTTAAATCAGGCTGTACTTTACTCACTAACCTTTGCAAGGTTGTGACTAAGCGCTATTAAACATTGCAACTTTCTTTTTTTGACTTTTCTTACGAGAAACAATAAGGCAACAGAACCAGAAAAGAAAACATTTGGCCACCAGCAATAGAAGTATTTAAAAAACACTGTGACAGCATAAAAATAAAAAAAAAGCAAATTAAGGATCATTAAGCACATTATTCTGTTTCCCTCAATATTGGTATTTTCTCACTTATTTCCTTACCTTGAATGTGAACAATTCTTTCATGCTCCAGACTTGAGTTGCCAGGGAGAGGTTCAGCCCCACAGGCAGAGATCAGCACCAGAAAAAGCAGAGTCTTCATCTTTACAGACGAAAGAATCTTCTTCACTGTAAGGGCATCATACACGAAGAGGATTGTGAATTTTGGAAACCCTTTACAGTGTTATACTGCACAACTTGTTAGGACCGTGATCTTATGCGGGTTTTAAAGGTTTGTTTTTTTTTTTAATGTATTGAACCCACTCAGCTGGCAGAAGTTACAACAGCTGCTAATTTTTTAGGCATGAATACTGGACCCTTTTATTGTGGACTTTAACTGAGGGAAACTGGCAATCCATATTTAACTCTGCCTATGCAGAAATGCAACAAGAAGGAAAAAAAGAAAGTGCACAGACCAATATTCCTGAGCCAAACTCCTTGCACGACCACACAAAAGCAGTGCCTGTGCTCCAAGAGAGGTTCTGGTGTACTTTTGATTTTCCAGAGCCACTCTATTTCTGGTCTGCAAATGCAATTAAAACAATCAAAGCGCTATTACTGTATCTATATCCACTGCATGATGCAGTCTGCTGGTGATAGGTTCTCAAGATTAAAGCAATCTTCTTGTAGATTTTGGCATTTCAGTCAAGTCTGCAGCTCAACTTAGCAGTCAGGGCGGCAAATTTGCCCGAGTTCAGCAGCAAAGATGACAAAACATTTGTTAGGCTGACTAAGGAAGATCAATTTGACTTCAGATCCACTTACCATAAAAAAAAAAAAAAAAAAAAAAAAAAAAAAAAAAAAAGCCTGAACATGCAAGGAAATGTTTGAAACCACGCACAAAGTAGGTTAGAGTTGAATTTGCCCCCACTGCAGCTGCCCTGATTGATTTTTCATTCATTTCCACCTAGAATGCTGACGCACTGACTGAGTGTGCCAGGTAGGGTCTCTGCAGTCAGCAGAGCCCAGCGCTGCAGGGAAAATCTCTGCCAGCCTCTGAGAAGTAATTAGGCAAATGAGGACCTGAAATAGAAAAGGAGGCATAAAATACAGGAGGTTTTTGTGTGGTTTTTTTGGGCTGCTGTTGGGTTTTATGGCTGTAGTTCGTGTGAATCTGACTCCTTGAAATAAAAGGTGGCTGTTTCCCAACTTTGCCTTTAAAGACAGTAGGATTCCCCCCTCCCATATCAAATATATGATTTTTTTTTTTTCTCAAATGCACAGAGATAATTCTTTCCTCCTTTTTTTTTCCCCATCAGAGCTAGAAACACATAAAATTTGCAGAGCACTCAGTCAAAACCAGGGTCTAGGTGTGAGTTCTGAAAGCAGTCCCCTACCCCCAAACAGACACAAACCCTGAAGTGCTTCAAGTCCAGACCCAAACGCTGTAACCTGAACCAACCTCTGCTACAGACTGAAATGCAGAAATGCTGTTGCCATTTTTCCATATCAGAGCATGCACATTTACTTGCCTGCCCTTCCATTTCTTCACAGCCAGCCTGGGTGGGAGCTCAAAACCAACTCAGCATCCCTTAATCCTTCCTGTGGAGTGCCTAGAGGTAGAGGACAAGTGCTGGCTGCACTCTCTTTCCCAGGTGGTCCACGCTCAGTAACTCCAGCCTCAGCCACTCCCTCTTTCCTGGAAAGCCTGGGAGGCTGGTGACCTCCATCTGGGACAGCAAGGACAGATGTGGCTCCCTCTAGAGCACATCAGCCCGAGCCTGGGCTCAGGGAGGGTCATTCCAGGGCAGCTGGGTGATCCTGCTGATGCTTTAAGATTTAAGCATTTGTGTTTTTCAGATCTTGTGCTGAATTAGTGGATAACTCTATGCTCTGAATACTGTTAGTTCCTCTCTTCACATTTTGGTCAGACAAAACTGAAGGACAGCCTCAGGCTCCAAAAGTACAAACAAAAGTGAACTGGGGGGAGCAAACTGGGCTAAATGACTTCATTACCTGAAGCTGTAATTAGAGGATTAACCCTTGAAATGCAAATGGACCAAACTCATAATTGTGTGAAAAACTTGTGACCATTGTACACCTTGGGTGAAACCCATGGGAGGCCTCTGACTGCCCAAGGTGTAACTCTGGAAGGCCTTTAATAAACACCCACTTTATTCTCTCAATCTTGTCCAGCCTCTGCTCCAGGCAGCCACTCCTGGTGTGACATCACCCTGCCCCGTCCCTCACAAACCCCACACCCTGTGTTCCCTCTCAGACTGCAAAATCCTCTGGGTTTGTGGTCTGTGGATGGGTTGGTTTTTTTTTTTTTCCTTTTCTTTTTGGCTGTTGACTAATGTCTGACAGTTCTTTTCTATTAATGTTTTTTATTGATTCGGACATGGGTTGTTTAACAAAAGAGCTTTGGTTTAGAAGGCAAGGTCTGTGGGAATACTGCAGCTCGGAGGCAAAGCCTCTGGGCTCTGCGAGTGAGGAAAAGCCCACAGGGGCCCTGCAGATCAGCTCATTTTGACTTCTAGCACAAATCTGCCTTTTTCTGTGACAAGAAACAGTCACAGGGCCTTTTTTGGGGGACTGCAACCCAATCTATTCCAAGCACTGTGTGCACAGGCTCTGCTGAGGAGTGAGGAGTATTTCACACGGATGGAGAGCTCCACACGTGCCTCCCTTTCCTTCCCTGCTCTGATGGGGGAAGCTCCTCCATGCAGCACCATCTGGTGATGATTTCCAGAGCAAACAATTTCAGGGGGAAGGATACACCTTTTGGGGATATTTACCTGTACCTCTAGGCACGTATGATCTGATTTTAGAGTGCTTGTGTGATAGCATCACACAGGCAGGGTGAGAGGCAGGCCAGTGCTGACCTGGAATTCTGTTTTTTCCTTTTCCTCAGTGTCTAGCTGGGCAATCCCACATGTCCCAGACACGGCAAAGATCATCACACAGTTTTTGGGTTTTTTTTTGGGGGGGGATTTACCCAAGATGGTGTCACTTTTAGATTTGTTAAAAGGCAGAGATTGTGACCTGGTACCACTCTCCTCCTGGGATTCCCCACGATGGGAGTGGGGGCACAGAGCCAAGGCAACGTTACCAGGCCAGGAATCTGACCCCTAGTGCTTTGTAGGTTATCCAAAAGGCAATTAGCCAGAGGAATTCACATCCTCAGCCTCTAGCCAAAGCAATAGCAGTCAGACTCCATTTCTGCAGCAGCCTGGGAGGACCTCAGGGGAGACATGATAGGTGTGGATGTTTTCATATTAAAATTAATAAAGACTTGGCTGGGACTAGGTGATTTTTTTTTCTTTTTTCTTTTTTTTCTTTTTTGGTGAGGAATGGTAAAGATTAGTCATACTCAAGAAATTCACACTGGTTTCAATTACTGCACGTTATGGATCTGCTATCTCCCTGGACAGGCACACAAAGAAGCTGGGAAGCAGTTTTAAAGGGAGAACCTCGAGGCTCAGGGAAGTGTTCAAGGTCACTCAGGGTTGGAATTCTCCAGGACTGCTCATTCTCAGATACATTTTTAAGTTCTGACGTTAATCACCATTTTCCAATACTTACGTAGCCTTAATTCATCTACTGCTGGCACATCTAAAAGGCTGCACCAATTTTTGTATTTTAATTGCAAAATTTGTATTTAAAGCACCAATTTTTGTATTTTAACATAATAATCTGGGATTTTACAGAATGATTTCAAGCAGTCTGGCTGCATAAGTGACAAGCAGCTCTCTGAAGGGCAGAGCACTGAAAAGCAGCATTACCCACCAATGCCTGTTTGGAAGAGAATAACAAATTTCTTATTTCCTTTTGCAACTGCTGTCTAGCTGCAAACATCCATTCTGTGAGGACAAGGGCCACCTACCTCAATATTCTCTCTCTGGCAGTAGTTAAAAGCCTTTAAAGTGGAAAGATTTTTTGTTGACAGGAGTTAATTTTTGTCTTGTGTGAAGAGGTGATGATGTCTTACACCAAATGTTTGTTTCCCTGAGTTGCAAGTCCTGTGGAACTGAAAATGGCACAGGAGAAACCCAAACTCCTTGGGCAGAAGCATGAGGCTTCCTAATAAAACTTTCTGCCTTTCTGTGGAGTATTCTAAATTTAGTACAGTGAGACTCAGCACACAAAGGAATCAGTGGCACCTAAACCAGGGGACAGAATCAATAAAATCAGTCTGGATAATTTGGGGTGGAAATAACCCCCAAATATGTTATTATCCACACCTATGCACAAGCCTACTGTATAATATCAGCCTTTACAGGCTCCTCTCTGTGGAGCTCAGATCCATCTGGGAGCTGGTGTTAAACAGAGAGAAATATCTATTAACAGAACAAAATATGTGTCTTTCCAGGGAGATGGTGCCAGCAGCAGTAATGAAGGGTGTCTCATCTTTAGGCACTTCTGGTGGGTAATAGAATAAGAAGAGGACCAGTCCAGGCAGAACTGACAGACTCCCTTCAGCAGCTTTTCTTAAAACTGGTGACTTGGAGCAGAACACTTCAATCCAGCTGATTAAACAGATTTCTGCTCAGTCCCAAGGCTGCCTAAGATCAAATCTTATCTGTGTGTGTAAGCCCCTGGCCTCTGGCAGCTGAGTCAAACCAGGAGAATGGAATTCAGCTCCAGGCTGTGGGCACCTGAGCTATTTTGTCTGGGCACAAAATGTTTACATCCCACTCAGAGCATTGTCACAGGTGGTTTGTACCTGCTCAGTGTGGTCAGTGGAAGGGATGTGTGTATTTTACTGGCCCTGGATGCCTTTTGTCCATTCATTTTTGTTTCTTTAATAACCTCCATCTTCTCCAGAAACCTCCCAATCTCCAGAGACAAAAGTAAAGCATTCATTTCCAGCTACAGACCTGAGACCTCAGTTCCCCAAATCTGATGAAAATCCACTTCTTGCCATGACCACCCCTACAATGCCTGCTCTGGATTCTGCTTGTCACTCACTTTGCTAAGACAACTTTTTCCCCTTGTACAAGTCCCTCAGGGTGATGGAATCAAGGCAGGACAGACTCAGCAGGCTGATCCCCAAGCTAAATTGCTCTTGCAAAATAAAATTTGCTGGTGCCCGTGGTGAAACAGAAAGAACAATTTGGTGGCATAGGAATGGCAATATTTGCATTCTCTATCAGGATGACTTAAAGGTCACATTCCAAGGCCTCCTTCTTCCTTGGTACTTGAGTATTTAAGGCAGTTTGTGAGGCTGTGAGGGATCTGGGGCCATCTGAGGTGGCAGACAGTTGCTGTCTGGAGAACAGGTTGTGGCCATGCCTCTCTCAAGCCCTGGGCAGAACAGCTCAGGGCAAAAAGCAGCAGGACGCCCCAAACACGTCTGGAATCCCCTGCAGCCCAACAATTTCCCTGGAGGAATGCTGATAAATTGCTTGCAGAGAAAGAAAATGGCATTTATGTGCCTTTGAAGTGCCCCCCTTGCACCAGATAGGATATTTATTCCAGAATTTATTCAAGGGGAAAAGCACTTCTGCCATTACTTGTAGGGTAGAGTCAAGGTCATGTGGTGTAGAAAATTTGGTACTCTAGGTTTTAAATACAATCAGGGATAGAGCAAATGTGCTTTAGGATCTACCCTGGAAGGAATAGTGCTCACTCAGTGCCTCCATTAGTTTTATTTCTTGAGTTTCCTTGGAGGTTTTTTTGTTTGTTTGTTTGTTTTATTTTTAATTTTATTTTAATAACACTCTGAATAAACATGTTTTTAGTTCAGGATTTTGGATTTTTTTGCTTTCAGTATGGCAGTGGGATGTTCTTTGATAACACAGAGAGGCAAATTTGCTTTTCGTGTTACAAACTGGACTTTTTTTTTTTTTTTTTTTTGCAGTTCCTTCCTTTAGAGAAAGCTTTTACTTCAATCTCCACTTATCAGTGGTCTGCAGAAAATTGAGAGCTGTCTTTCCAGACAGGTTGTGTTTGTGTTCTGACACCTCCTTCAGCCAAAAGCTCTTCCTGAGCATACAAGCATGGAGGTCAGTGGGAGTCAGCAGAAAAGTTGATGTCTCCATCTCTCCCCCTCAATTTCTTTGTCTTTTGGACAGATTTACAAAACTGGCTTTTCCTCAGGGCTTTTCTGCTCCCCAGGCCCTGTACAATTACCCACACTTTTTCCTCACAGTGTTTTCTTGGTGGAAGGAATAATTTCCCAGTGCAAAACTTCTGCAAGACCCTGGGAATTTCTGCCAGGATTTTGGCTGTTTCTGGTTCTGCCTGTTCTTTCCTGCATGCTTGGATTTCTACAGGGTCATAAATGGTTTAATTTTCTAGTGCTCCATCCTCCTACCAAAGGTGAGCATGAGCTGGGTGTCTCTCTTTAGACAATTAAAAAAAATCTCATCTATCAAATAAAATTAGGCAGTTTCTCACAAACTGTTCTTTTAACTTCTTTAGAATATGATTATATATATTATTAACTGTTATTATTTTAATTGCTGTCTTTGGGAGCTTGAACTGCCTTTCCATACCTAAACCAGCTGTGCCAGATTTCATGCTTTAAATTGAATAATTAGTCCAGTCCACCCACCTTTTCCTATTGGTCAGACTGAATTTTTGAGGTTTTTGTGTGCAATGAAAAGGCAAATAATTTACTCAAAGCCCATTCAGGCTAGTGGGCATTTGGAAATTTAATTAATTAGGATGAGACTCGGATATCTGAGTTGGGATGCTCTAGGCTTAGTTCCCACTGGGCACCACAGCAGCACCACCCTCTAGATTCTGCCTGGCACAGCACCCAGGATGACAAAAAATGTTTTTTTTCTAAATTGTAATCCCATTTAATAGTTTTTTGTGGTGACTGGCTGCTCATCCCTCCCACAACCCATGCCATGTCTCCCCCCAGAGACCTCCCAGCCACTGAAGTTATGATGGGACTTTGAGCCAGACCTAAAAGATGAATGTGCACAATCTAAACCTTCTCCAGTTCCCACCAAACAGATCTAAATCCTTGGTGGAAAAACTGTTATTGCACATGGAAAAGACAGTAAGCTTAAACACCAACAAGCCCCACCCCCCAAAAGGACAGAGAAAAGTTCATTTTCTGGAAACATGGCCCAAATTAATTAATTCAAGAGCAGACAGGTGAACCGCCTACTGATACTCTGTGTATAAATTCTGTGCCACTGCAGGCAGCTGGTTTCCAAACCCATCTCAAACCAAGTGATCTGATCATCACTTCAAATTTACTCCTAGACTTTCTGCTTGGGAAATATTGTAAAAGTCACAGGAATGTTGGGGAACTCTCCATGCAGTGATATTAATCTGAGACCTGGGAATGGGGAGGTGCAGCATCTCCTTTCTGACCCACATTTTCTGTGGTGGAGCCCCCATTCCTCTCCCCTCAGCCAAGCTGGCTGTACCAGCAACATAAAAACTGAAATTAAAAGCATTAACAGTGCCTTCACACCCTTCAAGGATACCACTCTGTGAGAGAACAGATGCCCTGCCAGACTTCCTGAGCAGGAGCTGGTGCCAGCCTGCTGTAAAGAATTACTAGCAATAAAACATTTTTGCCATGGGTCCTGGTGCAGGGCATAAAACAGGACTCCTTGTCCAGCCAGCCATGAGAACACAGCACTGTCCTCCCTCTTTATATATTTTCCTTTTGGTCTTGTGGCCCGAGAACTGCACTGTCTGCACTCTCAGTGTCATTGAGAATGACTTTAGGAAGCCACTCCTGAAGAAGTTATTTCATGAAGGAATACCACCAATGGTACAATGCCCTGCATGTTTTCACATTGAGAATTTGGAAATATTTCCAGCTTGCCACTGCAAGTCCCAGCTGAATCTCTGCTTCTGAGAAGGCAAACACTTTAACTCCCCAACAGCTCTGTTTTCATCAAGCTTCTGCCCCTCACTGCAAATGTTCTTGAGTTTCCTTTAGGTGTTTGGTGGTGGGCTGTGGGCGCAGCCAGATCAAAGCCACGTGGGGATCTCTTGAGAAAGCACAACTCTTCCAGCAGTTTTCATAATTGAATTAATCTGCAATTGATGGCAAAACATACTTTCTACTGAGATCAGTGGCTTTGCAGGCGGGGGAGGTCTTAGGGTCAGGCCATGGGTTCAGGTTTTGGGAGGACTTGAGTTCAACCCTTCACAGGGGGAAGGTGGAAGGGGTGGGGAGGATTAATTTTCTTTCCTAAAGTCCCTTTTGGTGACACCATGATGATGTTTTTTGTTGCTCAAAAACTGTGGAAATGAATATTTTCAGGGTTAGAAGGAGCTGCAACATGGCTGCAATGAGACTTCATCAGCACCTAGAAGAGATTTGGAGTTTTTCATGAGCCCACCACTAAAAAAACCTCAATATTTCCACATGCTGAGGCCCTGTGTGATAGCTGACCATGTGTTTACACACAGGAGAACATTCAGATGTCCACTTGTGCCATTTCCCCCCCTTCCCTGCTTTTCTTAAGTATCTTTTCATTGCAGTGTCTTTGGCCTGAGAACACTGGAAAAACACATGAGTCATATGATTGTTTAGTTGAAGTCTTGTTAGCTAAATTCAGTTGAAAACAAATAATAAACAACTGTAAGGCTGTGGATGTCTGTAAGAAAATATTTCCAGATAAAGACAAGCCTTTCAAGCTTTTAAAGCATACAGTGTCACCTCAGTGTTATGCACACACCTTTTTTTTTTTTTTTTTTTTTTTTTTTTTTTTTTTTGGGGTTTGATTTACAAAAGAATCAACAATAGCAAGAAAACACCAAATTCAAACTATGGTCTGAAAACCACTTTTTGTTTGGGGTCCAGAAATGCATGGCTCATTAATTTAAAAGGGGACTCATTTATTTAAAAGGGGGGGGGGGAAGTTCTTTACTGGTTTACAGCAATGATAACAGAGATTTACACAGCCATCCTTGGTCAGTCAGATGTGAGAAAGATGACAGAAATTAGCATTTCTTCAAAGGTCCAGACTCTCTATATCTGCAGTTGCAGATACTGACAGGAAAGACTGCAGTTCTGCATTTTGAACTAAATAAGTCAACAGCAACACGAGAAAGAAATAGGAAAAGGATTTACTGGGCTCCAGAGGAAAGGACAATAATTTGGAAACTGATGCTGCAAACTGACAGTGCTGCAGAAATACCTCTGTGAGGGAATTTAATAATAAATAAACAAATATATTGCTTGTGACAAGAAAATGTGCCAGCAGTGGAGAAAAGCTTCACTAGAGGCAGATGACACCAGAAAAGTTGTGATAAGGTGAAAAAGGTATTTAGATAAGGACTTGGAAAGGAAAGCATCAGGACATTGGTGGTGACTCAGCGTCAGGAATTATCACTTGGGATAGAGAAGGAAGGGACTGGCTTTAGGGAGGCAAAGAATGAAAAAAAACCCATGGGTGATTTAGCTGGGCTGAACCTCAGAACTTTGCCTCAGAGGAGTCCAGAGAAGGAAACCAGCAACGTGGCATCAGAATTAGTGGGTGCTCAGCTGCCTGGCCTCCAGAGGTGCTGAAAAAGAAGATTTTTGGCAACAGGGAGCACCAAAGAGCTGGAGTGGCCACTGGGTTTCTCCACCACCTTGGCACCCTCTCCTCCCCCTCCCAGGCACTGGCAGCACCCTCGGGCAGAATGCCCAAGCTCCTGGTCCCTGGGATGGGGAGGGGGTGCCTCTTGGAAAGGAAAACCTGTTTAGAAAAGGAGGCCAAAAGAGCTTGAGTTGGTTAGTCTGGCAAAACACACCTCAGTAAGGATGTAACTGCTCTCCATAAATATATCAGAGAGCAAATGCCAGAGAAGCTAAAGGATATTTCAGCTAAGATTTGGGGACAGAGCTGGTGGGGCCATAAATAAGTTTAAGCTGGAAATGATATGGTTTTAAGCTGTAGGAAAACTTCACAGCCTTCATAAAGACATTTCAGGGTGGAGGAAGGAAACACAGCTAGTTTTAAATCACAGCTTGCCTGCTCTATGAGAAGCTGTCTTGGATGAAGGGGAATATGGAGAGGAGAGGTTATGACACAGGGGATCCCTTTTTTTTTGTTCCTGTTTGCCTGATTTTTGCCAAAAAACCTCAATATAATAGGACAATCAATTCCAAATTGAAGCAGGATTCTTTTCCTTTCCCCTCATGGCAGGTCCAGGCTCTCCTGGCTGATGCTCCTAATGACAGAATCCAACCCATTCAGCTGGAGCTCCCTATTGATCCCACAAAGCTGCTCCCAGGAACTCTCAGCACTGCCAGCTAAGCACCTTTCTCATCTCTGGGCTTCTCTCACAGTGCCTGACTCCAATAATTTCCTAAGTGGACTCTCTGCTTTAGGCAGCAGCTCTGCTCCCCCTGATAAGGATCATTAAATATCTGCAAATGAAATGGAGGCACTTGTGGCTGGCTTAAATGGCTTGGCAGCTGAAATGCTTGGTCATGCAGGAGGTTTCTGCCTGCCTGCCTGCTGCAGTGGTTATGTGTATTGAAATTGTGAATTTTCCACCCTTGCATCCCAGAGGTGCAGAAGAAAGCAAGGAAAAATGGCAGCTCTGTTTCCACTCTGGACCTCTAAGAGTGGCTCAGGGAATTAGGCTGTGAAAATAAAGATAATTTCAGCACATGTTTGTAAACCAAAGGTGTAAAAAAAAAAACGCAGGAACCCCCCTGAAGAAACCACCCTGACACAATGGAAAACCACAATGGTCTGGGCAGATCTGAAGGAATGCAAAGCAGAGGATGAACTGAACGGTTTGCAACTGCTTGATAAAATCATGGTGCAGAACATATCATGGCAAATAAAAACCTCTGGAGCTGTGTGAGCATAAAGGATTGCAGAGCAGGCAGTCCAGTGCACCTCGTGCAATGACAGAAGTGCATCACACCTTGGGCTCAGAGGTATTCAGACTGAATAGTCTGTGCCTAGGAGACCCATTCTGAAGAGAAAAGTGACTTATTGTTTGGAGGAATAATGCCTGGAAATCTACAGGCAGGAGAGGGTTGTGTTTAGCACACACAGAGTTTGAGGGAACCAAAGTCCAAGGCCGGGGTTTAATTTGTGGAGCTGTGATATGAAACAGGAGACATTTTAAAAAAACATTGATGTAATTGGTAAATGGACTGGCTTGAGAGTTATTTTTGTCTGCCAGCAATATCTGCTGGCTTGTGGTCAGTCCTGAAGATAAAGTAAACCTGAGCAGATTTCAGTAAAAAAAAAAACCCAAAAGCAAGCCAAACCCAAAAACATTAACCCCACAGCACGTTTTCTTGACAATCTCTGAACTGGGAAACTCAATTAACAAGGAAATTGTATCGATTTTGCTTAAGCCAGATGAGGTTATATGCCTGCTTAGTCAACAAGAATACCCACGTTAGCAGGCTGAAAATGAGTTGTGTTTCAAAGATTAAGTTAGTGGCAAGTGGATAGGACTCAATTTTTTTGCAAGTTCCTCCAAACCTAGCTAATTACAGGGATCAGCAGCCCCACAGTAATCCAGAATAAACTCCAGGCTTTTGTCTGGGTTTTCACGGCCTCAGGGCTATGCAGGCTGTTTTTCAGCCCCACGGTCATTATTCCTGGTGCTCCAAAATTACCTGCCAGTGCTTCTGAACACCTCCAGCCCACATCCTGCCCCTCCCGAGGCAGGCATTGTCACACTCGGGAGGGTGACATCCCTACAACAGACAGGCATCTCTCACCAAGGTACACAGCACAGAAGGACTGCACTCCTCCTGCCTATTTTTTCTGGAATATTTTAATTTTTTTTTTTTTTTTTTTTTTAATCCAGTTACCAAAGCTTCGCTGAGCTTTTACGCCAAACACCTGCACCAGACACAAGAAGAAAATTTCCATTATAAGCTCCACTGACTGCAAGCAGGGCTGTTAAAACTGTGGCCTGGGGTGAAGAACCCAAAGGCAGTAGGAACAATGCAATTCCAAAACAGCCTGGAAGGAGAATCCCTGCCCCAAAGTGCTGCTCCTGGGAAAAGGATTGGTTTTCCCTTTGGTGTGCTAATGGCAGGGGTGGTAACCCCACAGAAAAGAGGGGAGAGCAGGAGGATCTGCTGAGGATTTCCCTGAAAAGCTGACATTTCTGCTCACTTCCTCCCAGATGCTCCACAGCCATGGAAAACTTGCCATTTTTCTCCACATACCATTTTTCTCCACATACCATTTTTCTCCACATCCCATTTTTCTCCACATACCCTGCCCCAGGTATGTGTCAGACCATGAGGGACCTGGGCACCATCAAACCTTGTAATCCCCTTACTGCCTCCAGAAGTCAGGGCTGTGATTTCCCACCAGGACCACAGATTATCCAATAAATTACCTGGGAGGTGCTGAGGCCAGCTCTCCTCTCAGTGACACACATAAATTCCCCAAAAAGTGCAGTGGGGCCTGGCACCCTGCTGTAGGATCTCTCACTTACCAGCACTTAAACCTTGTGGGCCCAGCGCAGCCTCATTTCTCCCTCGGGGGCCAAAGGCACCGACTCCCTTCCATCCAAATGTCACATCCTGCACTCTGAATGTTGCTCTCCGGGGTTTTTAAAGAGTCAAAGAGCAAGGGTTAAAAATAAAAGAGCCCCAGAGGCCCAAACCTACCCCGGGCAGGCCTAAATAAGCCGAGCCCAGCAGAGCTCCACCTCCCAGCCCCAGGGCTGCCTAACAGAGCTGGGCTAATCCCGAATTAATTTTAACCTACCCTAGAGAGGGTTTGTGGATTTAGCTGGATGGGTAGGGGCACGCTGACACCTTAGTCCTGGTGTAAAGGGGGGAAAAGCCCTCCCAGAGCAACGCTGGTAGCAGTTGAATTAGGAGTCATTCTTTCCTCAGAGCAGATAATGACATATGTGGGTGGTTTGAGAGTCAAAAGGAGAGGAATATTATGTTGTTATTATATTTATTTTTATATTTAAATTTATTGTATCATAGTAATATAGTTATTATTAGTTTATATCATTAATTAAATGAATACTATTATTAAATTATAATAGTATTTTTATATAATATATCAAAAATTATTATAATACATTATGTACTATATTATATATTGCATCTAAAATAGAAAATACCATATATAATATATAATACATAAAAACATATTAAATTAATATATACTAATAGAGTATATTAGGATTAATTTTTATATTATTTTATATTCAAAGAATTTATTTTAATATTTAAATATAATTATAAATATATTTATATTGTATTGTATTATAGTGTTTATTTATTAGATTTATTAATATTTATTATAGTATAATATAATAATAAGAGATTAATATATAATATATTCTATTATATACTAAAGTAGTATATGTAGAATATATAATAATAAAATATATTATATATTATAATATCCATAAGATGATAAGCATTTATAATATATTTAAAAATAATTATAACCATATAGTTGTATTTATTGGAGTATGGTATTTATTTACTATATTTATTATGTTTAGTAGTATATAATATAAATATTAATAGATTAATATACTATATTCTATTATATATGATATTGTTATATGTAGAATGTAAATAATATAATACATTAATATATTATATTAATATATAAGCATTTATTATTATCTTTAAATATAACAATAAATATAAATATATTTATTGTATTATAGTATCTATTTATTATACTTATAATAAGTTTTTACTATTAGTATAATATAAATATTAACAGATTAATATACTATAATATATTCTATGATATATTATAATATTATAGTGGAGAATATATAATAGAATATATTTTAATAATATATTATAAAATAATAATACATAAGAATGTGTTATTATATTTAAATGGAAATGATGATGATGATGATGTTGATGATGATGATAAAATAATAATAATAATAGTAATAGTAATAATAATGATGATGATGATGATGATGATAATAATAATAATAATAATAATAATAATAATAACATTAATAATACCTGCCAGTTGTAGACTACTAATTAATTTATAACCTATTAATTTATTTATAATCTATTAATCTGTTCTCTGGGACTGGCACCTCACCGGCTGGGCTTGAGCAGACCCCAGGTGCAACCTCCATGCCCAGCCCTCCTTCAAACCTGGCTGATGGTCAGTCTGTCCCCAAAGTGGGTTACTCCTGTGGAACAGCCACCTCAACATTCTCACAGGAGCTGCATGTCCAAGGGCAGAGCACCTGCTCGTTTTAGGGGCCTCAGCTGTTAGTGCAGCCAAAAGAAGTAAAAATGTCACTGCCAAAGGAAGATTAGAAGTTCGGATTCCATCAGCTGAGGCATGAAGGGAATCATGGAAAATATTCCTGATTTTGGTCAGTTTGAGGAATTGATACTCTTTCAAAAGCAGTTTCCTAGCACCAAAACGAGATCGTCTGAGAGGCATAAATATAGCTGATGAGCTTTTTAATGGTCTGGTCTCACTGGGAGGGCTGTAGACAGGAGAAATCTCTGCCCCCCCAAAAAAATCAGGTCCTTGCTCGAATCAGATCTGACACAGACGTGAGAAAATGCATATAAACCCTGCACCCAGTGAGAATAAATGTCTCACCTCCAGCGTGCCCCTGGAAGATTGCACCAGAGGATGGAATTGGTGCCTTTGAGCCCTGCTGTTTTACCCTCAGATTTACACAGCACACCTTTTGAGATGCAGCCCTGGGTCTGTTTGGTGCACACCCAGAGGGAGGGAGCCTTTTCCTCCTGCTTCCAGGCTAACTCCAGGCATTTGGCTCTGATCTTTGCTGGTGCCAGGGTGGGACAATCCCTGCCTTTAGGTACCAGAGGGATTCCAGTCTCAGGGAGTCCCAGATGTGCTGCAGGGTGTCACCAACATGTTTTATGAAAAATCCTTTCCTTAGGATTTTTCCTCCTGAGAAGCTGAGAGGCCCCAGGAACAAACTGCAAACAATTCTTATCTGCTGCTGTGGGATGCACCAGGTGGATCTGGGATTGGTCTCTGTGGTTGTTTCTGATTAATGGCCAATCCCATTCCAGCTGTCCAGGCTGTCTGGGTCAGAGACAAACCTTTGTTATTCATTCCTTTGCTATTCTTAGCTCAGCCTTCTGATGAAATCCTTTCTTCTGTTCTTTTAGTATAGTTTTAATATAATATATATCATAAAATAATAAATCAGCCTTCTGATACATGGAGTCAACCTTCTCGTCTCTTCCCTCATCCTGGGACCCTTGTGAACAATGCCACAGCAGGGAAAATCAATTAAAGGAATGCCATGCCTTCCCTGCCATGGGAAGGTGACAGCAATTGTGGCAACAAAACAAGGTTTTTGTTTTTTGTTTTACTCCAAGAATGTGGGTGAGGAGCTGGGGGGGAGTGGAGAAGAACAAAATTTGGGCATCTGATTGGGATCTCAGTCCTCACTGTGGAGTGAGAGCAAAAAAGGGGTGCCCAAATCAGAGGGGCTGGGGAAGTGCTGTGGCTCCTTCCCTCAGAGTTTTTGTCTGAGGTACTGGATGACCTTTATTCCAAAGTCTCTACAGTCTGATGCTATTTAAAATCCCAGAGATTCCCTTCATTATTACTATAAAAGGACTGGCACACATATTTTATGAAGGATCTCACATTGGTCACCAGAAAAGAAAAAAAAATTAAAAAATAAAAAGCTTTTGATGTTGGTCTTCCACTCCAAGCACCTCTGTTTAAAAGTCTCAAATTAGATTTTGTTGGAAGAAAAGGCACTGGCACACTCATAACCTGACATACTTTCCTTTATAAACTCATTTCTACTATAAACTCTGAACATAAAAGCTATAAATAGCACCTCCACTACAACTCAGATTTTCCCTTAGGCTCTCTGAATTCAGAAGCAATATTTTGACTTCAGCTGATTTCTTCCTTTGTTAATTCTTTATAAATAAATTCTATCACTTATTTATTATTTATTTCACGAGAAGAAAATTTGTAAGAATCTGTTTTCTGTCTTGTTCCTCTGGGGATAAGAGATGTGTTTGTAGCTCAGGGAGGGACACAGAGCAGTTCCCTGCTTTGTCCCATGGCACAGAAAGCAAAAAATCCCAGGAAAAACCAAAAAATCCAGAATCATGGCCCAGGATCCAACCTCTCTCTGCTCACTTCAAACTTCTGCAGCTGTTAAGCACCTGTAATTCCTCAATTAATTTTAATTTTAGCCAAAATTATATTTTTTTTACCTCTCCCCAGGTTTCCTTCCCTTCCTAAGAAGTTTTAAATATTTCTGCACTGTCCTCCCACCTGTGTGCTCCCCTCCTTTCCAAAGGGCATTCAGCTGGAAGAGGTTCTCAAAACTCTCATTTCTTGTACTTGTATGTGAAGGACAAAAGAGAATAAAATCTAACAACCTAGCATGCACTAGGACATCGAGAAATAGTTCCTCTAGATGTCCTAAAACACCTGAAAAATAATAATAATAATAATGCTGAAACCTGAAGAAAACCCATGAAAACATAATAAAATACTCAAAAAACCCCAACTATATGAAAAACAAATCTGCCAAAAAAACACAAACAAAAACAAACCCCAACCAAATGAAACAAAACAAAACAAAACCCAGAGTCATGAAAATATTTCTGAGGTATGCAAAGTTATTTAAGACTTCTGGGTTTTAATATTTTAAATATTTTAATATTTTAAGAATAAAGCTGTGAAGGCTCAGTTTTCCTTTTGCTGGCCATCAGAAAGAAAAGGAAAAGGGACTTAATTTTGTAGCACTGGCAAACCAATCCAGTGGGTGCTGCCAAAGATAAATATTGTTTGGTTTTCAGCAGGCAAAATTGGAGGTTAAGCAGCACTGTCTATGGTTCTTGGTCACTGGAGCAAAGACATTAATTTCACAAGAGACATCCACAGCTGCAAATTCAAGAAAAAACCTTCAGCACTTGCAAGGTAGCTGGAGGGAATCTCCTCACCTGGAAATGTTTTCTGGCCCAAGGGTTTCTTGCTGGGCTGTTCCTCAAGTCTCTAAAGGTGTATTTAGGGTTCTCTGCATTGTGGGTATGTGCAGGAAAAAAAATCTCAAGATTTCTCTTCAATTTGGCACTGCTGAAGGTTTTCCAGAATGCCAGTTTATTTTAAAATAAATATATTTATTTATATTTATATTTATATTTATATTTATATTTATATTTATATTTATATTTATATTTATACTTATATTTATATTTATATTTATATTTAGATTTATACTTATAATCATATTTATATTTATATTAATAAATTATATCTATATTTATAATTTATAATTTATATTTATATCTATATATTTTATTTATATTAGTTCTATTATTTATATTTATATTTATATTTATATTTATATTTTATTATTTATATTTATATTTATATTTATATTTATATTTATATTTATATTTATATTTTAGTTAGAGTTATATACACATACATAGACATATACATATTTATATGCATATTTATTTATGTATGTATATAAATCTAAATCTATATAAATATATATATATATAAATATAAAAATATATTACAAAAATATAAAATTGTAACTTTGAGTGCACTTAGATTAGTGGATGCTGGCTGCCATCTCTCTTTTGGCATTTAAGATGCAGGGATGAAAAGCAATTTGCAAGAACCTAACATTATGCTCATGGTTCTGAAGGAATCCTCCTGAGGATGAGCCATGGCAAAGCTTCTGGAGGACATTGCAGCACTCTGCCCTTTCTCAGAGAGCCCCACAGCTCCTATTTGTTTTAAAACCTGAAAATGTAACATCAGAAGTGCAGCAGTTGCTGTTTAAATGCAGCATAATTAATGCCTTCATGGGGGATATCTGTTCCAAGCTGTGTGTCAAAATTCATGATGGCTTTCCTGAAACCCCAAGGTCAGAAATGTCTTCTCCCATCTGCCAAAAAACTGGAAAACCCCAAATTATCCAAAATCTGTGGCATCCCCTCGTGCAATAAATAAGTAAATAAATTAAAATAAACAAACAAACAAACAAACAAATAAATAAATAAAGTGATTTTTACTTTCTGACATCTCCTATCAAGCACATACCCACAGAAAAATCATCAGGGCAAGGGGCCAGCACATGTGATAATTTTACCTGCTTTGAATAAACAGTACCTAAAATCCTTCAGATGATGCCTTCTATGGATCTATAAATCTGCAATTTCAGAGGCTATCCATTCTTTAACAGGAAAATGAGGTCAGAAAATCAAATGAAATATTATTGGCCCCTGAGTCAATGAGTCAGAAGACATGAGCACACACAGCCCTTGGTGTAATTACTCAGGATTTTTCAGGCTGCTGTATTAACCTTTAGAAAAGTAAATAGTGGAAAGCTGCACGACTGTCCTCAGCAAAGCTTGAGCCAGGACTGCCTTTTTTGTCTTCTGCAGAAAGAACAATAACCTCATTGCTCAAGGCTTTTTATTTTCCAGATTTTTATTTTCCTTTGACCCATGTGGACATTTATTTATCTTGGTAAAGTAAAGTGCGCAGCATTCACATCTAACACATCTTCAGCAAAGTGAATAAGGGGGGGGTTTCTTGCATTCCAAAAGATGCACTAATTTCCATTTATGATTTCTATTGTTAGATGCATTTTTTAAGTTTTAATTTTGCTCACTAAAATTTATGTGTCATTTAGAAGTGACAACCTGTATGAATTTTAGATAGGTTTTATCTTTGCTTCCACATCTCCCCTGTATATTTTGTTGCATTTTTTCCTGGAAGCAAGTTGGAAAGTTGAAAAAAATTTAAAAAATTCCCCCTAGATGATTCCCAGTACTCTCAGGCAGTCTAGATCCTTTTATTTCACTCCCACTGCAGCCTGTAACCCCCAGACATCTCTCCTCAATTTGGAATAATGACTATCTGAAGATGGTGGCCCAAATCATTATGAGTGCTGAGAGCTCCTCCAGCTCCTAAAGGAATTGCTGCTTTGGGCTCAGTGCCTCAACATCTCACCAAAGCTCACAAACCCTGCTGGAACCACGAGTTTGACATGAAAAAAAAAAGTGAGTTTGTGTAAAAAAGAGTGATATGGTCCCAAGTGAGCAGAGATTGATGACAGAGATGCAGCTCCGCTGGATTCCTCCCTGATAATCCCTCCCAAAGCCACTGGAGGTGGCCAGGACCAGACTGGCTGGAAGAGGATGGGACAAGGGACATTCCTGGGGACCCTGCCACGAGGAGAAATGAACACTTCCCTGAGATGAAAGGCATAACTGGCCTTGCTTGACCCAGCTGGCTGCACAGACACTTTTCACAGGTGACCCTGTGCCAGGCAAACTGCTGAGGCTGCCTGCAGGAATATCTGTGTCTCCACACCATCCCTGTGAGCAGGGGAAGTTTTATCATCTCATTTTGGTAGGTGCAGGGAGGGAGGACCAAGAGCCTCCAACTTATTCAGTCACAGAAGGATTTAAATCTGAGCAGGGGACTGAAGCAATGCTTCACCAGCAACAATAAATATCCTTACAGGAAAGTGTCCAAACTACTCAGCAGTCCTCTCTCTTCCATTAAAAGCAATACATAATTAAAAGGTAGCAATTAATATTGGTTTGCAGGTGCCTGGATCTCAAAATGATGCTGTGCCATGTTCTCTGCTGGCACAGCAAGTGCTCCCCTTGGAACGGGGAGGAGTTAGGATGGCAATGATGATCCTTGGAAATCCTGTGTGGGCTCTCCATTATGCATTGGGATGTTTCTGTCCTGAGTGACAGTGAGATATTATTATTATTATTATTATTATTATTATTATTATTATTATCATCATCATCATCATCACTGCTTTTAATGAAGGGATGGGACTACAGTCAGGTTAAAAACAATTTATTGCCCAGATAAATTTAAACAATTTATTGCTCAGTTTTAAAGGCTGTGAGATTTAAGAGGGCGAGCAGGTGGCTATAGCTTTAAGTGCTCATAAGTTCTTTGTTACAAGACAATATAAGACTTTTTAATCTAATGGACAGTTGCCACAAAGTTTATTTTGCTTTTCTAACCTATCACTTTTACCCAAATCTCCTGCAATGTGTATACCTTTATCCAATGGGCTGCTATCACACCTACATGTGCTTTTATTACAACCTCTAAACTCTTAGCTTACTCCATGTAATTAAATTAGTGCTCTATAAAACCCTTCACCATCCTACCCAATACAGTTCCTTACTTACTCAAGGCATGTTCTTTCTTACAATTATAGAAACATTGTGATTTTCGTGCTCAATGTCCGTGCATTGCATTTTTACACCAACCCAAGCTTCTCCCAAGGCTGCACCTCAAACTCTCCTGTGCCTGGGGAAGTTTCCGCCTTTCCATTTCCCGCAAGACTCAAGCACCAAAATGCTGGGATTCAGCTTCTCAGTAAAGCTGCCTGACTTGCAGTCACCCCAGAATTCCTGCAGGAATGACACAGTGCCCTGGAGGGATGCAGCAGGCATTTATTCACAGTGGCCTGCTCCGTGGTTTTATTCCAGGACAAGGGAAGCAAAGGTCAGCATCACAGGCCAATCTGCTGGCTCATCCTGTGGGAACTCAGCCCATCCCTCCTGATGTCCAGAGCTACCGAGAGAACCCTTGGGGGGCTCGGGGGTCTTGGAATGTTGCCAAAAGCACTTGGTGGCTTGATTTTGATCCATCTAGGGATGTGCCACCGATGTATGAGGAGATGGAACCTGTGGGAATTACCCGGGTGTGAAAGGTGAAGAGAAAAACGGAGTTATAGGGTAAATCCCAGATTTTGGGGTTTTTGTACAGGGGGGTTGTGGAGACAAGATGGAGGAAACAAGGCAGGTCACAAGGCTCTTCTTCCTTCTTCTTGTCATCCATCTGCTGTGGTGGTGTTGGCACTTGGGGATTGGTCTGGGGTGAGGGTGCACTGGGTGACGAGGGTGACAGGTATTGGGGATAAAAGGTAAATATGATATCCGTAGTTTTTGTTATAAAAGATGTGCCCGCCTTGGGGGTGGTCAGAGTGCCTTTGGCTGCCGTGCTGGTCAGATCCCAGTCGGGCAGAGAAGGGACTTTACAGATAAGATATAATAAACAATTCTGAAGACCGAAAAACCCTGGAGTCCAGACTCATCCTTTGAGACACAGCCTGCCAGAACCATCCTAAGCGTGCATGGGGACAGAGACAAACAGCTGAACTCCACACATCCCTCACTGTCCCAGCAGAGCACCCCCTGGAATTTATCCCAGGGGATTTGGGGATCAAACACAGCCCTCCAAGAGGCTTTCCCAGCCCTGGATCAAGCACCCACAGCTTCCTGAGCCAACCTGGAGAGGCTGATCAGCTCAGGGCTTGAGAATTGCACTAAAGGTCAAAGCCAGGAGCAATTAAGGGCTGGATGAGGGGAAATGGAGGGCTCTGCAAATGGGCCGTGTGTTTTCTGTATCAAGTCCTGCCTTTCTTCCCTCTCTGCATTCAGTTAAACACAGCTCTGACAAGACTTTTGAACATTTTACAGCAGCGCCTACCACGCACAGAAGAGCTGAGCTTCCCCCTCACACCCCCTGTTCCTGTCTGAGGAAAAAGCAATACCACAATTTTGATTTATTTCGCTTTTTCCCCCCACTATTTTTACCTTCTTCTTTTCTTGAAAGGCTCCAGAAAACACAGCTAAACTGGAGCTTTGGCCTCATTTTGTACTATCTCCTCCCTTTTTAATTCTTCATTCTCCCCAGTTTACTCCTGCAGTTCATGTATTTGAGCTTTCCATTGTAAGCACAAAGGCCAAAAGACTTTTCCTACTGGGAGTCAAGGCTCTTATCTGATATTGTGCCTTCAAAACCGGTGACTTAATAAAACAAACCCACAAGATGTTATGAGAATTTTTATTTTAATATTTTTTTTTCTAATGCTTTCTAGGCCACCTGCCATATCTAAGCTTCCATGACAGGGGAACATGAACTAAATTTTCCTTGAGGTAAACCCACTTGTATTTCCTGTGTGTTCTGTTTTCCTTACTTAAGTCTGGGGAGAGCTTATCTACCTGAAGAGAACCAGAATGGGATTTTTTATAAGAATAAAAAGAGTATAAAAGGTTATGGCTGTTGACTGGAGGAGTGTTTAATTTGTCCTTCTGCTCATTTTTATTTTAACTGAAACTGCAAATATTTAGTTGCAAAAGAAGAGGAGCATCCTTCCTCTGGTTTTCTTGCAGATAACAAATTTCCATCTATAAATTTCTCTGGTCGTGGGATTGTGACTCCATGGGAAAAAGACCCATTCCTCATAGGTGGGCCAAACAGAAAGCCAAAATAGACAGAACTTCAGGGAATATTCAAGCCAGATGAAAAAAGAGAAAGAAAAAGAAAAAGAAAAAGAAAAAGAAAAAGAAAAAGAAAAAGAAAAAGAAAAAGAAAAAGAAAAAGAAAAAGAAAAAGAAAAAGAAAAAGAAGAAAAGAAGAAAAAAAAAGAAGAAAGAAAACAAAGAAGAAAAAAAAAGAAAAGTCAAATTAGCTGTTTGGTGTCAGAGGAACTCATAGATGGTGTGGTTCCACATTAGAGACCTCCATCTCCCTCTCTGAGGTATTTTTCAGGGTGAGCTCTTGCCCTCCACCATGTGATCACCACTTTTACACTTACAATCATAAGATTCTGTTTTATTTTATGTGGTAAATTCAATATAAATGCAAAGTTGCTACATACATACATATATATGTATGTATGTGTGGATGCATGCAACAACTTTACATTTACATTCATATATATATATATATATATATATATATATATACACATATATATAATATAATATTTTTATTTTTAATGTGTGTATATATGTATGTAGTATGAATGTGTTTAAGCATAAATCTGGTCAGTCATCATTCCCTGGCTGTCTCTGGAAGTAAAGCCACATTTCCCCAGCACATTGTCAGGGAAAGGCCGAAGTCCAAAAAAAAAACCAGAAATTGCAGTAATTCAGTGGTGATGCAGAGATCAACCAACGTTCCTCAGATAAAAGAAAAGAATCCCTATCAATCACCAAATGCAGCAAAAATAAGGCACTTTTGAAGTGTGGCTTGACAGAATCTGTGTCTCCTGGTCTGGAAATAAATGTCTGTGCTTTCTCTTGACACTTACAGAGTTTTCTCTAAGTGTGGCAGTTTAACTTTTTAGAGGCAACCATTATTCCTTGGAAAAGTCATATTTATGGGACATTATCTCATAATTCTCTGCATAATTTGCTGCCTGATAGGTCTTGAAGAAGAGTAAATCTGAAGTTTCTATCAACTTGGTATGCAAAATGGACCACTCAGCACAGTAACATTCACCAGTGAGGATGCCTCTTCTCTCTCAGATTTGCAGAATGTGATTGGAAATAAATAATTCTCAAGTTTTGAGGGCCCAAATGAGTTTTGAAGTCAGATTGGTGTGAGCTGTTCCTTCAAAGATCTTATATTTGAATTACTTTGTTAAAGAACAGAGTTATGAATTGGGCCACAAAGTGTGAGCTGTCATTTGCCTCTTTAGATTTTGTTAAATGTTTTCCTGCTTTTCTAGGTGCCAAAATGTCTTTGTAGGTCGTTCTGCTGGTGCCTCAGTTTACCCCATTCTGTTTTGTGAAAACATTATTTTCCTTTTTTTTTTTTTTTTTTTTTTTAATTTTATTTCTCCATTCAGGCAAAACCATTTAAAGAAAAAAATTAAAAAAAATTTCAAAGGAGAAATAAATCAGTCTCTTCCTACTTTGCAATTTCTAAAAAAACCTTTGCATATTTTCTACTCCCTTTTCCAAGTCACAAATGAAAACCTTGAAGGGCACCAGTGCTGACTGGCCCTGGCAAAGCCCCATCTGAAATGTGCCTCTATTGTCACAGTGAGCCATTTATTTCCTAACCACTTTTGAAAACATGTCACACTAGTTTTGCCAAGAAAACATCTCCCCAGCTCTCTTATGAAGATGTTAAACTTGCCACTGCTGTTCTTCCATCCTGCTGGGGAAATGCCCTGCTGGGCTGGAAAGTTTTTCTTTTTGTCTGGTTTGATCAGAGCAGAGCTTACATTAAAATGCAGATGGAGCCAGCTATGGGGTTTCCTTTGGGGGGAAAAAAAAAATGGAAAAAAAAAAAAAATAATATCTACATGTTTCTCTTAGCTTGCTCATGGTGGGAAAACAGATGAAATGCCTGGAAACTGGGAGCCACAACCCAAGAATTGTCTATATTTTCTGCACCAGCAACAGCAGCTGAATCACTGGTCTCCCTGTCTGCTTTTTCAGCTGGGCAAAATCTAGAAAATGCTTGTGAGATGGACATCTTTGCTGTTTCTCCCTGGATCTTGGCTCACAGGGATGGCCCCAAAGTCCCCACAGCACAACAGAGTGACACAGGGTGACAAATGTGACCAGGCAGGCCAGCACAGGCTGCACCAAGCACAGTCACTGCATTTACACAGCTCTCAGAAGGGTTTAGCTTGGAGAAGAACTTCAGGACCATCAAGTTTATTCACAGCTTTGTGAAAACATTATTTTCCTTTTTTTTTTTTTTTTTTTTTTTCCAATTTAATTTCTCCACTCAGGCAAAACCATTTAAAGGAAAAATAAAAAAAAAAAAAAAAACTTCAAAGGAAAAATAAATCAGTCTCTTCCTACATTGCAATTCTTAAAAACCTTTGCATATTTTCTATTCCCTTTTCCAGTGTGAATGGGTTCTAACGAAACCAAACAAAGAATAAATACAGCAACAACTGGAAAAGCCCAACCCAACCCAAAAGATCTCTCTGCCTGCCTGACGTGCTGATAAAAGCTGAGTCATGTTTTGTGCACATATTTTAGACCTATAAAATCAAAGCTGTCAGAAAAACAAGTCACAAAGACTCGGCAAAACCTGACATTTTGATATTTGAAAATCCAGAAATGTAGTTTTCTGAAAACAATAGTGTTTGCATAAATCCTTCAGGTTAAGCATGAAGTGAAAATCCCAGAGCTTCCCTGCTGTGTGTGCAGCACCTTGGGGGTTAAAACAGCTGAGCAAATCGTCTCAGGCCACAGGCAGCATGATCAGAAAGTGGTGACCCCACCAGGGTCTGCTGCAGCTGCACCTCGTGTGCATCACTGGAATTTCAGCAGGGAAACCACCACACATCCTGTGACACTATTTTCCTCTGATATGGCTCCCATAAATCTTTTGATCTTGGCCCAGCACTCCAGTGCTTTCACATTCTTCACTGTGCTTTTCCTATTCCTAGGCAGCATTATTTTTATGTGGCTCAGGGGTGGTTTTCTTTTTTTTTTTGCCTGAAAATAAGTTTATGGAAAAAAGGAACCCACCAGCAATCACATAAATATATTGGAGAGCAGCATGTTAATGAAGAGGTGGGTAGCTGGCTTCAACTGGAGAGTTTGGGAAGTTATTTTGGCAATGAAAGTTCTTTTTCCTACATTAATTATGTCCTTCTCCCGTGGGGGCAGGCCTTGCTTCCTCCCCTCTTTGGAAACGTGCAGAGTTTTGCTTCATGCTATATTGACATCACCTTATGGGTACTCACATCTATTAAACCTGAGCAGATTTGCAGTTTGGGGCTTTATGAGCTGCTCCCTGATCAGCATGCAAAGAGATGAAAAGTTTTATTCACTGGGGGCTGTTGGAGTTTCTGTTGATTTCACCCAGTCACTGACGTGAGGAATGCTGATTATCTGTGTTTTTTCTGGACCAGACTATCCCAGAGCAGAGGATGCACACAGGCTGCCACTGAGCAACCCCATGGCAGAGGAGCTGGAACTAGATCACCTTTAAGCCCCCCTTCCAACCCAAATCATTCCACGCTTCCAACTTTTCCTGATTCTTTTTGCACTGCAGCAGTTTGGAACTTTTTGTTTCTTACCACCAAAGATTCCTGTCAAGCCCGTTTCCATTCCAACCTGCCTCCTTGGCCCACGTTTTCCTTGTGTTTGATATATTTCTCTGTATTTCCTTGCTCAAGGTAATTAGAAGATGTTATTAATGGAAAGATGTCTCAAGATAATGGTCTCCTGCAGTAAGGCAAATGCCAGGATGACATTTTTTGCAGCAAGACACATTTATCCAGGGACATTCTTCTGTCTCATGCCTTATTTTTTTCTTTTTTTTTTCTGCTATGCCAAGCCATTAACGATGCAGATTTTGCCCTGGTGTGCCCTGGAGTGGCAGTGACTCTGTGTGCCAGTGGAAATTCTGGTCCCAGGAGCCTTGCAGAGCCTCTCATTAATCAGGTTTGTGTTTCCTTCCCCGGTGATTCCCAGCACCAGCCTGGGCAGAGCTGAAGGGAAAGGTAGAGCCACCTCTGAAGCACAGGACTGAGCCAATTAGCTCACTTGCTGCTGTGATATTTTGACTTCCTAGCCTGTAATTCATAAACTTTTCCTGATTAATGGAAAAGCAGGCTTTGGCCATTAACCCATGATTTTGGTAGCAACCTCCTGTGGCAGTATTTCGTGTGAGCCTTGGGAAAAGGTTCCAGGGCAGCCTGTGCAGGCCACTGCTGTGTGACTTCTTCATGCATCCTTTAAATGTTTGGGGTTTTTTGGGGTTTTTTTTGGAGCTATTGATCATGTTTGAGACACCCAGCCCGCTGTCCTAATCTAAAGAAAACAAACAAACAAAAGTGTTTTCAAAGAGAAGGGCACAGGAATTGTCTGTTCTGCTGAGTGTGATGTTGCCACTTGATTTCCTGCTCAGTGATGAAAACCAGGAGAAAGTTAAGCCACAGGGAACTTGAATTTGCCCTGTATTTTAATAACCCTTTGCTCCAATAGCCACTGTGGCACTAATTTTAAAAATGCACAAACCTCGTTTGGGGGATGTGCAGTGGAAGCTGTGCTGATGGTGGCATTAAAAAAAAAAAAAAAAAAAAAAGCTGAGGAATCAGAAGCCTGTGAGCTGGCCAGATTCCATAAATCCCATCACAAAGTACGTCCAGATGCATGTCTGCCTGCCCAAAACTTTGTCATGGATGGGATGATTTTTAGAGCTGTGAGAGCTGACAGCACCTGAATACCTACCACTTAATAAACAATCCTTATAATGGTCAAATAAACAATTTTCTTTACCCCTTTAAAAAAAGGACAATTTTAGCTCTGACTGTGTCTGACATGGACATATACCGCAGGTGAAAAGAAAATTTAAAAAAGGTTTATGACCTTTTATCAGATATTAGAAATAATAGATTTTCTTCATCCATGCTTATCATTGACACAACATTCAGGGAAAAACACGAAGGGAATTAAGGAAAGCACATCCTATGTGATCAAGGACTTTCGGAAGGAGCTTTGAAATCCTTGCTGCTGGACACAGCTTCTCCTGACACGATATTTGTACAGAAATTTCCTCACCTCTACACTAACAGCCCAGCCCACCAAACTGATTGTTAATTTGTGGCTTTTTTTTTTTTTTTTCTGACTGAGTGGTTTAAAAAGTCTCTGCAAAAAGGTGTTAGTGGCAAATTACAAATAGAAGCCAAACTGATTTTTGGCACATCTAATGGACACTCAAAACACAGAGACAACCTCCCCTAAAAATATAATTTAAAATTACCCCTAAAAAAAACCAACTGATTTTGTTTTCTAATGGCAAACGTGAGTAAAAGTAACCGCTTACAGTTGAACTGCACCTGAATTAGTTACAGATGTTGCGAATGGACGGAAATTCTGCCAAAAAACCCCGGCGAAATCCACTAGGTGGCATCCAGAGACCGCGTTTGGGCCGCCTTATCTCCACAAAACCTCTCATTCATACGGCAGATAAAGAGCTGCATTATTAATTTATACCACTGCATCCACTCTACACCTAATATTTGTTTAGCCAGCTGCTTCCTCTAATCCTCCTTAAACACCATTGATTGAAATCCTAAGTATATTCAGAGTTTTTAAATTTTTTTTTTTTAATTTTGCTTTTTTTTTTTTTTTTTAACCCCTATCCCAAAGAACATTTTGTTACCTACAAGTTACAAGCTGCCTTTTCAGACTCAGCACTGTGTGCTACAGTTCCTACCAGCGGAGACAGAATGTCTAATACTTCCTCACCAGCAACAGAAGCAGCTTGTCGGGTGAAAATAACTTTTTTTTTCCTTTCCCTTCCCCACAAAATTCTTCTTTTCCATAGAGTTAGAGCAACGAAATACCCCGTCAGGTTAACAGCCAAACAGGAATGCTGAATATTTCAACTTCCAGGGATGGTTTAAGAGCTGCTTCAGTGAAAAAGCAAATGAAAGGCAGAAAACATTAATTCCAGTTCTCACACCTTAATCCCTGCAGCAAATTGGAAAACTTTTAATATATTTAAATGTAAGCAACTGCAAAGTCTCTCTCCACCTGAGGATCTCAGGACACCTTTTAGAGGGGCGGTTCATTTGGTTCCAGATTTCTCACTGAGGGGCAAAAGAATGTTAAGTGGCTTCATTAAATACTGATAACTGTCCTTTTGGCTCCAGGCTGTGACAAAAATATTCCTTTTGGTCACAAACCAGCATAAAAAGCATAACTGTTGGGGACCTACGGTAGGAAAAAAACTCTTCTTACCAATTTTACAAACTGTAACGCAACAGAAACCCTCCATCCTTTCCTGAAATCTTTTCTCCCTCTGCTCCAAGCTTTTGAAGTTCTCTTGGGTTTTGTTTGGTTGGCTTTTTTTGGATTTTTTTGTTTTAGTGTCTTGGGTTTTGACCAGCAGCACTGGGAAGAAACTGAGCTCCCTAGGTTTGGGATGAGAAGATGCTCTGCTCTGGACTGTGCTGTGAGCCTCTGGCAGGGACAACACTTTTCTTCCTGATGGGCTTTTTGCCTCTTTCTCATTGGAATCTGCTGGCACATCCAGGAATCTTATCACAAAGCCTGCCCTTCTGGCAAAACTTCAGTGAGGACCGGCCGTGTCTTCATTATTACATTTACTTTTTAAGGGGGTTTAACTTGTGAAAGCTGCTCTCCACATCCTTCCCACCCCACTTCACTTTAAAAATGAAAACCATCACAAACTGGTCTTTTTTTGTTGTTGTTTTTTTGTTTTTTTTTTTTTTTTTTCTTTTGTTCCCTCCTGCCTTCTTCCTCCTTCCCTTTCCCCCTGGCAGGTGTGTAAGGGTTGGGGCTCTCAGGTGATGCACTCAGAACAGCTTTGCTGAGCTGAGCTTTACAAGACTGAGCTTTTGTGCCCTCACCAGACCCAAAACCCCAAGAAAGGCAGAAAAGTGATGCCTGTGTGTGGCAGGAGGGCTTTGCCACTGCAGACCCCTTCCTCACAGCAGCCAGCGATGATTTTTGCTGATTGTGATCTGTGTTTCCCCACCTGCCTCTAGAAGCTGTGCTCATTGAGAGGGTCTGTGCCCACAGCCACACAGCCTCACTTCATCTGTGCTGCCAACCCCACACCACACACACTCCTGACAGAGCAACAGGAGCTCCTTCTCCCCACATTTAGGCATTGAAACAGATATAAACACGGATTCATTGCTGCTCATCGCCTACATGACACCAAGCACCAACATATATGGCAGCCCTTTCTGCCCTGAAAGACCCCAGCAGCAATTAAACCCTCACTAATTATACACAAACAGCAATAAACCTCCTGAATTCAAACACAGACACAAAGCTTTCCAGCCCTTGCTATCTAAACCTACCACACAAGGAGTTTTGCCATGAAAAACGTTCTGAATGGCACCTCTCCATGGGTTTGACCAAAAAACCCCAAATAGGCAGTAAAATGATGCAGCTATCAGAGTCCTGGACCAGCTCATGTGCAGCTACATCTGTAAGATGCTGAGGCATCCCAACCTTATCAGTGAGTGGAGATGGTGCAGGAACCTGTGCCAAACCTTATTCGGGCTTCCCTCGACAATAAATAGCCAAATATGACATCAGTATGCAACATAGCACATCTTATCAAAATCCTCTTGCTTCTAACTGGATCGGCAGTTCTAAGTTCTTGCAGATTCTCCTTGCAGCCCTTGAAACTTTTTTCTCAGTCTACCTTGCTCTTTTTCCCTAAGTCCTGAAAACTTCTGAAAGCATCTGAAGGGATGGAGATACACTTAAAGGACAACACAAAAAACACCCCAACCAAACAAACAATAAACAAATAAAAATAAAAAGGACAAATCTCAGTGAGGAGAACAATCCCACAGGAGGAAGGAAGCCGCAGAGCAGAAGTATACGACTTTTTGTCTTTCTGCAGCTGCAACATGATCCCTCCTTTGGTAACACAGAGCGCTTAGAAGTCAAAGACACCGAAGTTAGCCGGTTTCAATCCGCCTTTCACCCTCCTCGCCCTCCGCCTCAGCTGCCAAATTAGAACTCCCAAAAATCCCTCCAGCGCAGGCAGCCCCGCAGCTGATGCCACAGGCGCTGCTTGCGGGGTCCCCATCCCACTCGGAGCAGCAAAACAGTAGGAAAAAAACTTCCCCAAAAGTTTGGGATTTTTTTATTATTATTACTATTTTTTCCCTTTACCTTGAGCAGAGCTCCCTGCGAGTTGAGATGCTCTCAGGACTCTCCAGCAGCTGGGAACGGAGGGCAGCGAGGCGCAGGAGGAAGTTTTTGGTGCTCACCTGAAGTCAGAGTGTGTGTGTGTGCGTGTGTCTATGTCCCGAGTGTCTCTTTGTGGCTCTGGGTGGCAGAGGACCTGATCCAGGGAAGGGAGAGCCACTTTCTCACCGAGAGGAAAAGAAAAGCAACACGTCATGAGTTAAGTACGCCTCCAAGATGTCTTAATTACAGCCCAACGTGCTCCCATTCAGACCCCAGGAATGAGAGGGGGAAATAAACCCACAGGCTGGCGGTTTTCCCTGCGGCTCACACACCCACCCCCGGAGCAGCAGGCTGCCCTCTCCCTCCAGGTCCCTGTCCTCGCCCCTCGGGTCCCGCCCGCCCAGATCCGCACCTAAAAAAGCTTCTCTCAACTCCACGCAAGTCCTGAGCTAAAAGCTACACGCGGCTTAAAGAAGGAAGGAAAAAAAAAAAAAAAAAGTAAAAAAAAAAAAAAAAAAATTGGAGAGAAAAGAAAGAAGTTGGTAGTGTTCTTCATGAAGAGAGCATTGAATTTAGGGATTTAGGGTGTGTGACACCCTGAGAAACACGACACTTCTGACCACTTGCCTCCCAGCCCCCGCTCCGTTTTTACCCCCCACACTCCCATTAACTCCGAGGGAGAGATGCAGGAAAGCTGCGCGGGGGTGGGAACAGCTGGATCCAACAGGATCCCCTTCTGTTCCTCCTTCACCCCCAACTTCCAGCAGAGCTATAAATCCAGGGAACAAACCCACCTTCTCCTATCGCACCCCAAAACCAGAACACGCCTTGCTCAGGGCCCTGGCATCCCTAAATCCCAAGACTTTGTGCAATTCCTGAACGCCACCCCAGGCCAAAGTATTCCTCCAGCACCAAAACTTTCGGTGCTGTTGTCCCCTACACATCGTGAAACACAGAGCCCCAAAGGGATCTGCCAAAATCCGTGCAGTGTGTGTGACTTTAACCCTTTAAATGCCACGGCATGAAAAGCACACACAGTGTGCTTTTGGCACAAAGTCAAATCTCACGCCTGACAACTGGAGGCAGAAGGTATGGATGGTGTTGTGTCTCTGAATGTGTCTAATCTAAAAAAGCAACCAACCAAAAACAAAACCCCAAATCAAACAGCAGCAGATGAAAGGCCAGGCCTTGTTGGTGTAGTACATGATGGCAGGTTTGGGCTAAAATCATGTTACTTGTGTAAAGCAGGTGTTGGTTTTTACTCCGCTTGAGAAAAACGAGGTTTTTGATGCCTAAATCTCCCAAAAGCAGCAGGAAATAAACGTGGAGCTCCTAACCCCTAAAATTTGCTGGGTTAAAAAGCACAGGTGGTCCGGCCAACTTGGTCCTGTGGATTAATTTCACCCTTTCCCCTTCCCCCTCCCTCCCACCGATGCCGAGCCGAAGAATGCGGCCGTGTCACACCCACTGCAAATCCCCAACATCATTTTCCAGCCCGGACCCCGCTCAGCTTTTATCATGGTGGGTGTCAAACTCTCAGCCCGCACCATCAAAAGATGCTGCAGCCCATCAATCCCGCCCGACCAGGAAATGCCAGAGCCTGACACATCCTGGTGCCGAGGCACATCTGAGGGGACACGGGCTCCGCCAGCGTCACCCGCCCGGGGTCACCGCTGCTGCGCCTCGCCGGCGACTTCACAGCACAGCCCGCTGGAAGGGAAAGGAAAACGAAAATAAAACAAACCCCAGGCAAATAAACAGGGCTCTGTCTGGAATCATGGAGTGTCCTGAGGGGGAAGGGACCCACCAGGGTCATCGGAGCCCGGCTTCACAGGACACCCCGACAACCCCACAAAGGATCAGGGCATCGGTGTGAGGCTATTAATAAAATTTGGGGGGGTGGGTGGGTGGTGCGGTGGACACACTCCAAAAGGCGTGCGATGCACCTCTGTGCTGCAAAATCACCAGCTGCAGGTGGCCGCAGGGGAGGAATTTAGGGACCAAGGATGCTCGGACACGGCCAGTCTGGAATGGGAATGGTCTGTCCCCCATTCCCCGGGACACCGAGCTCACTCCGTGCTGGGGCACGCCGGGGGTCGGGCGGGGGCTGCCCACCCCCCTCGTGGGGCCGAGAGGGTGCGGGGAGCCCCGGGTGGGGCGGCACCGGCCCCTCCCGGCCGAACAAAGGGACGTTTCTTCGGGGCGGCCGGAGCGCGGCCCGCCCGTCCGTCCGTCCATCCCCGCCTCCGCCGCGGAGGAAGCGGCCTCGGATTTCAATAACAGAGGGGGCTTTGATGGGGCACGGCGAGAAAACACACCTCCGGCCGCGGGGCCAGGGCCGGGGGGCGGGAGGAGCCGCGGGGCCCCGCGGGAGGGCGGGATGCGGGATGCGGAGCAGGATGCGGGATGTGGGATGGGGAGCGGGATGCGGCATGCGGGATGTGGGGCGGGGATGCAGGCAGGATGCAGGAGGCAGGATACGGGGCAAGATGCGGGATGAGGAGCGGGATGCGGGATGTGGGATGCGGGATGCGGGATGCGGGATGGAGAGCAGGATGTGGGATGCGGGATGCGGAGGAGGATGTGGGATGCAGGAGGCGGATGCAGGAGGCGGATGCAGGAGGAGGATGCGGGATGAGGGGCGGGATGCAGGCAGGATGCAGAGTAAGGGGTAGAATGTGGAGCAAGATGTGGGACGGAATGCGGGACGAAGGACGGGTTGTGGGATGTAGATGCGGGGCAGGATGCGGGATTCAGGGCGGGATGCGGGGCAGGATGAAGGAGCGATGCGGGATTTGGACGCAGAGCAGGGCGCAGGATGCGGTCTGGGATGCAGGATGCGGGGTGCGGGGTGGGATGTGGGCGGGATGCGGGCAGCGGGGCCTCAGCACAGAGCTCCGGGGACACTGGGGGCACCCGGGGGAGCGGGGCTGAGACAGCGTCCCCCTCCCGTTCCTGCCCTCGGGGCCCTTCTCGCCTCGCTGTCCCCACCCTGTCCCTCCCCACCGAGGCGAGATGCCGCGGGGAGAACTGGAGCCCCCCGGAGCGCCATGAAAGTGACCAGAAATGGGCATTTCGCCGAGGTTTTTCACTGCCCTCATGTTCCATGATGTTTGTTTCCCCAGCACTCTTCCTGGAGTTGTTTACTTGTTTTATTTGCAGCGGGTTTGGGCTGAGAGACTCCAGGTCATCTCTACACCCTGTGCTGTGGGGTTTGGGTCAGCGAGGCTTTTAGGAGCCCTATTTTTGGTTTAGAGGCTCTCTTTTTGGTCCATTAGACAGAGTAAACCAAAAGGAACTGCAAAAAGTGAACCTGTGTGGTTTTCATTGCATTTTGTTCTAGTTATAAGTCAGCTTCAGGTAACTAAGAGGGTGAAACGTCACAGAGTCTTAAAATAAAGCCTCCTTGTAAATCTTAAAATTAATTCTAGCACCTTGTGGAGGTTTGAAGGTCAGTTAATGGAGCTGCTGGATACCAAGAGGATATATGTGTGGAAAGTTCATTTTTTCCTGGCTTTTCCACACTCATCCTTCAGGCCCCCACAGATGGACATTGCTGAGCCAGATGCTGGGCACAGGAATGTTATTTTGGGGCAATATGTGTGTTTCCATGCATTAAGTACTAGAGAGATGTTATCCTTTTGTTGACCAAAGGCACAGATTCCAAA
The DNA here is from genome assembly GCF_022539315.1 of Serinus canaria. Lineage (NCBI taxonomy): Eukaryota > Metazoa > Chordata > Aves > Passeriformes > Fringillidae > Serinus > Serinus canaria. Next base: position 9,875,247 of record NC_066343.1, read on the forward strand.
CAAGCAGAATGTTAATTATGAGCTTTGTTTGAGGAGAGAAATGCAATTCTGCAGGAGTTTTGGGCTAAACCCAAAATCTCTGCTCAGCATGACACGAGCTGCTTCACTGTCTCAAAGGAACTTGCCTGATTAACACCCAACAGAGGTTAAAAAGAAAAAAAAAAAAACCACCCTGATTTCACATACTTCTGACACTTCTGGGGGCCTGATCTGCATATCTTGATAGTGATGTTTCAGTATTTTTGACATTTGTGGAGGGATTTTTGAGAGATGTGGAGTGAACTCCAGCTGAAGAGCTGCTCCGCATGCAGAGCACTGCTCCGTGCACATCCATCATCTTCCCAAACATTAAATAACCATATCTTTAATAGTGATCAGGGATGCTGATTGTCTTTCTTCCAAGCATAGTTTAGGGGTTTTTTTTTTCCTTCCCCCTCCCAGTATCTGACCATGAAAGGGTGCAGAGTGAAAGCTGTTTGCTTCAACCCAGCTCAGATAAGATGGATAGATACTAGGTTTGCTTTTACCTAGGAGCACTGTCACCACGGGCAGCTTCACAGGCCGGCTGATTATTATTCCTGGCACCTCAGACCACAGCAACAACTCAAAAAAAAAAAAAAAAAGATAACATTCAGTACCATTTTGTGAAAGATTTTTTGAATTTTCCTTTTAATGTGGATGCAAGGATGGCATTCTCTGCCAAAGCAAGTATTGTCATTCGTGTTGCACTGGACTACAATGGGAAAAACATTTTGGAAACTCCCACTGTTGCCACTTAAAATTGGCTGGTTTTCAGGCTTCGAGGAGAAGGACACTGGGAAAACAGCACCCAAAGCATAATCTTCCAAATAAACCTAAAAACTCAGGGGAGGAAAAGTTTCAGGGGTTTGCTTTTAACAGGTTTATCACTTTGAATTTGGGTTGCTAAGTTGCTTTTAAAGCTTGCAAAAGTCCTGCCATCCTGAAATTCTTAGAAATTTTCAAATCCCAGTAGCTGGTGCCCATCAGGGATTTTTGTGTGGGGGGCAAGACAAGAAGGAGATAAACCCATAAACATACACAACTGATATAAAAATCAGGGTTCTTTAGTGCCACAGCTAGGGTTTGTCAGAAAAATCAGGTGTTAGCAGGCACATCTTCCTGCAGGAAGATGAAGTGCACAGTCCATTTTCTCTGTGCCACTGCTTTTAGCACCTCTTTTATTGCCAGCTCTCTTCGAATTTCACCGTTATTCATCCTGCACACATCCTGCAGGTCAGTGGTGGATCTGCTGCTGGTCCCCAAGGCACCCCAGACATCTCCTCCTGCCCTCTTCCTGTGGCCACTCACCCTGGATTTTGTTTTCAGGGAGGTGCTCGCTCTGAATCCAGGAAAAGGGAAGGATCCAGGCAGCAGAAGTGAAGCACACTAGGTCCCTGTGAGGAAGACGTGAGGTAAAAGCTAAGAATATGATGAAAAATGTGAGTTATGCACTTCCTCTGCTTGGAAAATTCAGCAGGGTGGACGCTATGAGTCACTGGTATAAAGCTACTGAAATCTGCAGGAGGAAAAAAAAAAAAAAGGGCAGGAGAACATACCCTTTTTATTTATATATATATTTTTTTCTTTTCTGGAAACAGCCCTACACATTCATGCAAATTTCTTACCCAAAAAGGAATGAAAAACACAGAAGAGAAATACAAACATGGTGACAAATAAAGTAACAGCCATTAAAAATTATTTAATCAAAAGAAAATATATGAAAAGACTGGTTTTCCAAACGGACTGAAAATAAAGGAAATTATTTTATGCCAGCTGAACAGTCAGCTTTCCATTTGAGATTATTTATAGATTCTCAGTCTACAGAGTTTTCTCCTTCTTTTTTACAAGCTGGGCTTCTTACACCATGAGGTTTTTTTCTTCAGACTGGTTGTCAGGTTTCAGTGAGGTATTTGTAGCTCTTTAAGACTCCTGTCTACATAACCTTTTCCTTTTTCACTGTACTCTCATTACTACTGCTTAAGAAATGGAACGCCAACAAAAAAATAATGGAAAAAAAATTCAGATTATCTCTCTCCTAACATCACTTTCTCTGGAGATGGATGGATGGGCTCTGTAAAAGGAATTTGCACGGTCTCCATCTTGCCTGATTGTATCAGGAGAATGATTTTCATATAAACACACTTTTGACTTGGCACTTCATCACGCAATCTTTACACAGCCCTCTCCAGAATATTCATTGATTTCTGTCTCCTGATCTGCCTTATCTCTGCCTTGCCCTGGAATCTGATTTGACTTATTAGCACGTTGGGCCGTGTCCAGGCTTTTCTGAGAATCCTTTTGCTGCTGGTTCTGCATCTCACAAGTGGCTGGGGCTCTTCCACGTGCCAGGCTAGGAGGGTTCCCTCAGCTCCTGCAAGCTCAAAATGTTAATTTGGTTTCTGTTCCCCTGATGGACCCTGGGGCTGAATTGGTGGGGCAGGAATGGAGAGTGATCAAGAAGCCAAGGAGGAAGATGAGTATGTAATTTGCAATATACTGTTTGTGATGAATAGTGTAGGAGCAGAAGCAGGAAAGTTTCTGCCACCAGCACTCCAGTCAGAAATAGACTTGGCATTTTCACCACACCTTCTGCAGCTCTTGCAGGTGTCCTGAGTGTTTGTGCTCTGCACACCCCAGAAATGAGAGAGTTTTATTCCATTAGACAGCAGAAATCTGGGTTAGGAGGTGATAAAAGGAAAATACTGGAGGCAGTCTTTGAACTGAACAGGTTCAGTGGTGGATAAGATACTTTTAAAGGCAAACTACCAACCTCTGTGGTCTTAGGCACTGATTTTTCAGGTAAGTTGAAAGAAAAAATTCAGTTCCTGTAAATTACTTGATTTCCTCTTACTGCTCTCATTTTTTAAAGCTACACATACGAGTGCAACGCCAGCTGAGTCTCAGGAGCAGTGAACATCCACTGTGACTGCTGGAAAACCTGTGAATTCTCCTTGTGTGGGGACTGCACCATCCCACAAAGATCACAGGTACAGGTTAGGTGGCGTTTCTCAGTCTGTATGAACCTGACTGATTTTTGTTGTTTAACACCACAAACCCCACAATTTCAGGCAGTTGTGGCTCTCTCAAAACTAGGGGTGACTCCAAGGAGTGGTGACATTTTCACCTGGAAAACAGAGCTAATTTCTACTCAGTGTTGGACCACCGTCAACAAAATGCTGCTAAACTGGCTGTGCCACCACCTTTCAAGCCATTCAGACAGAAAAAAAACCCACTTTTTATGGCTGAACTAAGGCAGCCCAAGCCGGTGGAAATGAGAACAGGAGGTTTCTGCTGCACGTCCTCCCAGGCAGCACCAAAACTCTGAAGGTTTTGGCCAGTCTTCAAAACATCCTCTGAGCCATCTGAGTGCAGCTTCTTCTTCTTCTTTCACTCCCTTGGGAATGTGCCACTGGAAAGCTGAGCTGCCTCGTTTTACACCAGGGCAGGCAGCTAACCAGCAGCTCAGCTTTCCAGCGGCACATTCCCAAGGGCCTGCTCTGGATAGCTGTGTCTGCTCCTGGCTTGTGCTGGGACCTGCTCTGTGCCCCCTGGGAGGCTGCTGCAGGGCTTGCAGTGCTCCTCTCCTGGGCTGGCTGGTGTGGGAATGTGGGGAGTGGTGGCTATGCCCAAATTGTGGCGCCTCCAGGGATTCCAGCTTTGGAGGAGTTTGGATCACGGACCCCGCGCGGGAGCCAGCAGCCACTTGGCTGCCAGGAAGGCAGAGGACACCAGGGCACAAAACCAGCTGGGATCCAGAGGCAGAGCCCTCGAGGCTCACTCTCTGAGGCCAGCTGGCCCAGGAAAGGGTGGCACTGCCACTGTCACACGCTTTAGGGTCGCTGTTAGGGACGGGGGTGGCCGGGGCTGGAGGATGCAGCCCGAGGTTTGGATGGGTGAATGTTTTTGGCATTCCCACCTCACCCAAAAGGCTCAGATGTCTGCATTGACAAGCTGCTGCCAGGAGCTGATCCAGAGACTTCTTTAGAGAGTCACTGGCTCGCCCAATCTCATTTTACAGCTTCCAGGCTCTGTAAGGAGCTCTTGTGTCACACGTGGCAACGTGCAAACCCCATTCCTTCTGCACCTGACTCCCACAAGAGACAGGCTGGGTGTCCCACTCATTTTGGGGAAATTATGCAGCAGGACTTCCAGCAGGAGTAAAGGAGCACAGTACCTAGTCCCAATTATCTGCTCTTCCAGCTGGAAATTCCGTGCAGGTAGAGGAATTCCGTGAGCTGCAATGCTGTCAGTGTGTTGGAGCACCTCTCACATCTCTGAGCAAGGCTCTTCATTATTTCTGCTTCCCAGGGGTTGTGAGCAAAATTAAAATTTCTGTAGGAACAGATTCCCTGAAGGTCTAGGGCGACCTCTTTTCTCCTATTGCATGATAGGGCCTCAAATCGAATGCAACAGTTTTCAGTTAATGTATTTCATTTGCTGACATTGTTGGTAATTAAGGCTTAAATTCATATTCTGTCAAATCTCATTAGTTTATTTTAATAAGGATCATCTTGATTGTAGCTCCCTGGCTTCAATTATAGCTGGGATATCTTTTAATAACCGTGAGAAGCTCTGATATCAGTTCCTTACTTGAGTTCTGCTTTGTGGTTTCTTATGGGATGTGCCTCAAATGAGAGGTGTTAACACCTGAAAAACATTTCATGAGAGAAACCTCGTGGAAGGTTTCTTAGAGGTTCTGCTATTTGCGTAGCTGAAAAGGCATTTTTGATTGTTGTCTTGAATTCTACCAAGGTTTTTTTGTGTCCTGGATACCCAGGAATATTTCCTCCAAGGAGTTTGATGGGTTGTCATGAGCTGTCCTGGCAATTCCATGCCTACTGTTGGAATTTATTGTGCTGCTGCTTGGAAGTGATGGATAGCAGGGTTCCCTGCAAAGGAAGCACTCACTCTGTCTTTTGAGCCCATTAACACATTTTCTGTGGTAATAGAATGCTCCTTATTTTTTTTTTTGACAGCAGTATTTCTACCTGCAGGTGTGGCTTTCATGGTGGTTTTTTGGGATTTTGCTAGAATTAACGCTCCTTATTTGAGTATATTTATATTTATATATATAGGTCAACACAAATGACTTTGCTTGTCCTCTGTGCAGGGTTTCCATCAGTGCAGCTGAGGGAAAGCTGGATCTAGTTATCCTCATTTCCTGTTTACTTGTTCTTGGAAAAGAAAAAACCTGTGCAAAGGGATGGAAACCTTGTCTAACTTGTGACAAGGCGCAGGGAATCACCTCTGATACCATCTCGTGATCCCTTTCTGGTGGAGTATTTTGAAGTGGAGCCTCTGTCAGTGCAAATATATTAAACATATGCACACGTCAGATAGGGGTGCCAAGAGCTTAATGAATTTAAATGTTGAGGAGTGCAGCAGTTGCACACCGGGGTGTGTTCGCACCACGACTTTAAAATGCTGTTGGTTTAAATTTCTTGAATGATTCAGTGTGGAAAATATTCTTCAGGTTGTAAAAATGTGTTTACTTTGATCCTTCTTTATTTTCTTTTTAGGAAGACCGAAAATCTTTGCCGTCACGGTGAGTGGAAAATCAATATAATAAGAAAATGATGATTTACCTTTTCATATGGAAATATGTCTTCTGAGCACAGCAAGAAAAAGAGCCTTGAGGAGAGCAGATTCAGAGAATTTCTCCTTTTTAAAAGAGGATGGTTATTTAAGAAAAACAATTTAAACGGGAGGAAAAAAAAAAATCTTATTCACCAGTGCTGAAATTAACTTCACCTGCATAAATTCTGGGTTATAATCTATGAAACCATTCATAGGAGGAGAACCAAGTGCTGCTGGAATGCTGAAGTTTTACAGTTCTGAGCTGTGCCACAAAAATCAAGTCCTACACAGTAAAAGTCTTTCAGCTCAGCCCAGCCTTCCTCACACTTTTGCAACAAATGCAAAAGGTATAAGCTTAAAAGAGAATTTATCTTTCTTAAAAGGCACATCATTGCTCTGCAGAGAACCTAGGGGAAAGGAAACAGTGTTATACACATCAAAACGGGTAAAATAAAATTAAAAAGAAAATTAAAAATAAAATTAAAAATAAAACTAAAAATAAAATTAAAAATAATGGCGAAAAAAAAAATAATGGTGAAAAAATAATGGGTAAAATAAAATTAAAAGTAATGGTGATGAAGCCTTGCTGGCCCAAAACACAGAATGAATAGAGGGGTTGTGTCACTTGTAGAGGACACCAGCTAAAACAGCAGCTCAGGATATAACTGGAGCTCCACAGGGACCCTCACCCTGATCCAAAAAGAGGATTGGAGTGTTTAAAAAATGGTTTCCTATCTTCAGAGTCTCTGCTCCTCTTGAGCAGCACCATGAACCATCCACCACAAGCAGCAATTAACTGGCTGAGCTGGGGATGAACTGTAAAAAAAAAAAAAAACCTGCTTACATTAAAAAATAAAATAAAAAACCCAGCCAAGCCAAATCAACAAACCAAAAAAAAAGAGTTGCTCTTATGCTATTTTGTGTCAGTGAATAATCACAGTGATGCTTTCATAGCATCACAAATAAATACCTAAACGCCTTCCTAAAATACCCAAAAAAGCCAACTTTAAATTTTTTGTTTGTGCTTTTAAAAATAGGTGCTATGTATATGTGTGTGAATGTCTTTTTTTGAACCTGACAGTATTTCTGTCCCCACCAATGAAGCATTCTCTGGTAAAATGCCACAATCAATAAAAAACCCTTTAGTTTTTTAGGTTTTTCCTGCGTCATATACTAATTTTTGGGTAGATCCATATTACCTTTTTGTGCATTTTACCAATCTTGTGAACATTACCAATTCTTTGTGCATTACTGGGTAATACCAAGAGAGGTTAAACAATTTCTTTCACAGTCTTCATTTTTCTGAGGGGGCCTTTGTGACAAGAGAGCACCACCAAAGCACTTGGAGAAAAGAATTTTCCTTTTTTCCAGCAGAGAAAAAAATTGTATGGTCACAGCAAACTCCCAAAATAAGGATGAGCAATGAGGGCAACACTGTTGTTTTTTAAAGTATTTAGTGAATAATTTAACTATTACATTATTTTCTCCATGCCAGGAGATTTTTCAGCCCTGCAGATTTCAGCCCTGTGCAACACCTTGGGCAGAAACCCAGTCTGGAAGAAGCAGGTTTCTGGATATTGAATTTTATTTCCTCCACATTCCTTGAAAATAACATTAAACCAAAATTCTTCTGCCTCTTTTAGCCAGAAGACTTTGCTGATCTTGGTTGCAGCTTTCTAGTGTTAGGGACTACAAAGGAAGAGCTCTAATTAAAAAGAAAAATAAAAATCCTAGGTGACTTAGGAAGTTCTTCATTAATTTCCATTTTAGGGAACCAGAACATTATGTTGTTCAAGAGAGAAGTGTTTATGAGGCATTGGGTGCAGCAGGATTATTAAATTTTATAGGCAGATCCGACCTGGAGCGGTGAAAGAATTCAGTGTTTTTTGCACAAAATCTAAAATTTCCACGTTTTCTGCAGATTTAGCTAATTATTTCCTCATTATAAAGCAGTTTTTCACTTCTGAAGCCATTCAGCTCCTTGTACAGTGCCCTGAAAGAGTTACAACATCAAATGTAGAGGGAAGTAGACCTACCTGTGCACAACTTGATGCACAGATAACCAGAGAATTGCACCCTGAATGGATTTGGTGGAAAGCTCCGTGATGTTGTCCAGAGAGGGAAAATTCAAATGCTTGAATTAGGCAACAGAAAGTCAGAACGAGGGCTTGGGCAGGGACAGAAGGTAGAATTTGCCATCTAAAAGGCATCTGAATTTGAATTTAGCTACCCACATTTAACCTGTATTTTCTTTTTGGACCTACAGCACTGATTTGGGACTCGCTTTATCACTTAATCTTATATCAAAAATCCCCTACTCATGCCATGGTTTTTTTTTTCCAAGGTGATGAGCAAATTGCTGTCGCCATCTTTAAGTATGAAATAAAATAAAATGCTTTAATTCTGGCACCACAATTTCAAGGCAAAAAGAGCAACTGGTATGGGCTGGCTAAGATTAGATTGGTGCTCCCATGGTTTTTGTGAGCTCTGCACAGATTTAATTCCTGTAAAGGGTATTGATGCCAGCTGAACTTATTGCACAAGAAAACATAGTGCTTTCACAGAGCAAGACAAATTCAGTCTGAATAAAATTTTCAAAGCATGGCCTGAAATGCTCTTTAAAAAAAAATCTAACAAATTCACGCCTTGGTTAAAAAACTAACTTTAAAAACACGGTATCTAAAATCTTTGTGTATGAGAAAATATTCATCCTTCCAGAATCAGCTGGCCTTGAGTATGTGCTGTGAGAAATTTGTGGTCTATAGGTGAAAAATTTGTGGTCTACAGGCGAGAAATTTATGATCTATAGGTGAGAAATAAGGAGCAACTTGGTTTGAAAAAGGAAAGGTGAAAGAAGTCTGGATGCTGCAGCTGAAAACCAACAGGGGAGGGCTATTTTCTTGTTGGAACCCTGGCTACTGGGAATTTCAGATTTCTGTGCTGCCAGGAGAACACTGCACTGACCTGAGGCTGTGGAGAAGCTTCCAGAATGGAATGACAGAACTGGGATTGTGGGTGTGGGGTTTGAATGGAAGTGTGTGATATCACGGGGTGGGAAAATTAGAGTTTAAGGGTTTAAAATATAGTAATATGTGTAAGGCAAGATGGAGGTTTTCTTCACCTTCTTCTCCATGGTTTTGGGAGTTTTTTGTTGTTGTGGTGCGCATCCAATTTCCAGTTGTGTTATCTTCCCTGTTTGTATTGTTCTCCCCATTTTGTAATGTTCCCCCAGTTGTAATCCTAAACCTATTTTGATGGTTCAGTCCTGGTTTCCCCCTCTCCCTGAAATGGTTCCCTCCCAGTCTGGGCATACTGCCTAGCCCTTGTCTCCACCCCCGTTTCCATGGTTACCATCCCTCTTGTTGCTTTTCCCCTCCTCCCGGGCCCTGTCCATCTCCCGGGGCCCTGCCCATTTCTCCAGAAACTTCTCCCTTCCTCACAAGGTCATTGGGCAGGTGCTCCGAGCCCCTCCCTAGCTCTTATATCATTAGTTCTCGCCTGTGTCAGTTATGCCCGATTCCCCTCCTCAGTTTCCCCCATTGGTTCTTGTACCTATGTTCCACCCCCTTTATATACTGCTGTTGCTCTTTGTTCTCTGCCTTTTCCCGCCTGGATCCCCTGGAGTCAATGAGATATTAAAGCTCTGGACTGCACCAGGCGAGTTAAGACCCTTTTTTCTCTCAAGCTTCTCCGCTTTTGCCGCTCCTCTCGATATCGCTGCCCTGTCGAAGGCGCTGCCCAGACGTCCCTGACGCATCAGGGTAGTGCCCCCCGCTGCTAGCTGCTGCTGTGCTCCCAGCGAGCCGGCGCCGCCTCCTCCCCGCTCTCAGGGGAGTAAAGTGCACTCGACGCAGCAGCGCGGCATTTTGTAATTGGACAAAAAGTTTTGTAATTGGATAAAAATTTTGTGTAATTGGATAGAAAAGTCCTCATGGCATCCACTTATTTTTACTTTTTGGGTTAAAAGTGAAAATAATTTAGGTGTCATTTTCTAACTGGATAGTTTTCCCTATAAAAACCTGTACAGGAAGAGAGTTAGCCCCTTGGTAGCTTTTCAGTGACATGCTGCAGGACTCACAACTTGTAGGACTGCAGTATGGATAAGAAATGATAAACATTTGTGTCTGAACACGAAATGCCATCTCTAGCACTTCTAAGGTGGTTTTCCTTGGAGTGGGTGACAGAATGGCTGCTGAGCAGAGCTGCCCATTCCATTTCAGCCCTGTGGCTCTCTCCTGAGCAGAGTGAACCCTCGTGGAACAGTGCACTGCCAAAAATTCCAGGGGAGGCAGGAAGGAAGTGTGCATCTCTGGCTGGGGGCTGCAGGTCTGTGCTTGCAGTGAGCCAGAATTTGTGAGGGTTTGGAGGGGCAGCCACCCTGCACTCTGGTGGGGAGCCCACTGAGCCAAGTCCTTCCAAGGATAGGGGAATTTCTTTTGTTGGGGAATTTCTTTTCTCATGAATGGGACAGGGCTGCTTGGAGCTGCTCCTCGAGCTTTTATTGCAGCTTTATTACATGGCTGAGGCAATAAAAAGATGACAAAACCTCATGTCCTGCCAGCAACAAGCACAGATTTCTTTGCCACAGAGCATTTTTAAAACTTTCTAGCCCATCACATGTTGCTAGAGCTTACAGGCAATTGTTCTAGCCCATCTCTAAAAATACAGGTACACTGACTTCACACAATGCTTGCTTGTCTTCTTTCTATTAGCAATACACAACACTGCATTATTAAGCTTAAAACCTTCTAGTGTCTCACTAAACATATTTTTCTGCAGTCATAAAACTCAAGCTATTGTTTAATGTCCTTACTTACTATACTTTTATAACTTTTTCTACCTTCAGACTTTGCAGCTGCAGCCAGTTCCAAGTTCTCAGCTCTTTGCTTTTCCAAAGCCTACTTCCCCAGCTTTCTAAATAAACTTCTTACCTTTACTATTTCCCACACAAGGACTCATCTTTTGCTGATCTGGGCACGTTAACCACCAAAAAAAAAGAGAAAAAAAAGCTGTGTATGCCATTGTGGAGGGAATTCTAGTTTGGAGAGAACTCTGTAATTAAACTCCTCCCAGCACCTGGAGCATCTCATGTCTGTGTCCAGCTGGGTGACCATCCTTGCCCTGCAACAAGTGCCTGGAAATTCCAAGATGCTCTCAAAGATCCTGCTTTATGTCAAACAGCAAACTTCAGGCAGTGACGTTTGAAGCCTTGCCAAATTTGGGTGCTGACTGAGGTTCACCCAGGGAGGGCGAGCTGGAAATTAATAATGAGCAACATGATGCATCTCAGCACCAGTCAGAGGGATCTTCCCACCCCTTCCTTCCCCCTGCTTTGTTCCTCTGAGCAGCTACTCCCTCTCAGGTCAGATGTTCACTTCAAATACATGTGGGCTTTTCTGGATCAGCAATCTTAATCTTTCCCAGTCACTTTCCTGGCTCATTTCTCTTCTCTGCTGATTTCCCTTGAAAATATCAAGTCCTGGTCTGTCACAGTGCTGAATTTACCCTTTTTCCTCCCTACCCTTCTCTTCCCCCAGGCACTTCACCAATGTTTTGTGTCCCCAGCTGAACAGAACACTTCTTGCACACTGCAGTTAAAAAAAAAGGTGTTGTTGGCATGCACTGAGAATTTTCACAGGCATCACTCATGACCTTTCCTGCAGTTCCTGGGATTGTGCTTTGTAATTATTCAGGATATTCTTCCCACCAGGTCCATTTTGGCCCCCATACTTTCACAGCTGAGCTTACAACATGCACTGATTGCCCTGTGCTGCTCGTCTGCTCCGTGGAGGGAACAGGGAGTTTACAAAGGTCCTTTCTGGCTACCCTGCATCAGTTAAAAATTATTTGTGATTGCAAATTCCATAGCAGATATGTCAGCAGACCTTAATTTTGATTAATAAATCTGCAGCTGCCTTTGTAAGTTTAATGGGAGAGGGTGGAAAAAGAATGAGCAGTGGCAGGGTTAAATTTGATTTCTGAGGTGGATATTGGAGAAAAAAATAACTCATGGTGAATGAAGCCATAATTTGTTACATTTTCCCTGGAGGAAAAGGCTCCACTCTCCCAAAACGACTTTATGAAGATGTGGTGGTTTTAGTTTGAAAACTGGGTGGAAATACTAATTTTGTGTAGTGGTTTTGGTTTGTTAATTTAGGATTTCTTTTATTTTGAGATTTCTCAACCAACGTGATGATGAGTGGGGTGGGTTTTATTGTTGGTTAATTACTGATGTACTTACCTTTTGTTGTAAGATAGGAAGATAGGACTAGGAGAAAGGTAAAGTAGGTTTAAAACTTTAAAAGGGTATAAAGAAAATTTTATGAACAGTAACTACAAGAAATAAAGCAGTAAGAATCAAAACAAACCCTCCAGAACACCTCTCCCACCCCCACCACATTTTCTTTCCTAATGACAATGTAAAGAAACAAAACCTAAAATGTTTAGGCAGTAATGCCTAAAATGTAATGCCTAAATTTGCAAGTAATGCTTGACAGCAGTGCAAAAAATAAGAAAGAAATTACAAAATAGGAAAGAAATTGCAGAAATAAGAAAGAAATGTGGGTTTAAGTCAGCAGGTGGAGAGGCCAAGTGCTGCTGGGGTGGAGCAACTGCTGAGGTGGATTTCTCTTGTTTCCTGGAGGATGTGAACCTGCATTTCCCTGAGCAGTGTCTGCCCCAGAGAGCACGGGAAGAGGGGGGAGAAGAGCCTGCTCAGATCTCCCACTGAAGTCCTGCTGCTTTGAATAAATAATTAAGCTTTCACACCTCTCAGGCGAGTGTTCTCAGCACAGCTAGCACAATCCCATGCCTGCTCTCACCAGCTGTTTCAGTAATTTTTTTGGGGAAGAGAAGCATGGCAGTGTCAGGACATTGATGAAAGCAGTTGCACCCATGCACAGATGTGGATCTGCCTCCATTTTCCAGTTTTACTGAAAAAGGACAATTTTTTTTCCTGGCTCTTAGGTGTCTGTGTGAAACCTCTGGGCACTGGTGTTTGTCCTGGTGGGTGTTTGGTTATCTGTGCAGCTTGGGATGGTTATGGGAGGAAGGGCACAGTGGTTTGTCCCCACAGTCACAGGAGGAAGGAGACTTGGAAGAATCCTACAACTTCCAATATTCTGCATAGTAGTAGCTAGACTTCAATACAGCTGTGATTTAACAGAAATTAAATATTTTGATTTTTTTGTTGTTGTTGTATTTTGGTTTTTTTCCTTTTTTTTTTTTTTTGGTTTGGTTTTTTTTTGGGGGGGGTTGGTGGTTTTTTTTTGTTTTTTCTTTTGTTTTGGTATTTTTGGGGTTTTTTTTTTTTTTTTGCTTGTTTGTTTGTTTGGTTTTTTTGGGTTTTTGTTTTTGGGGTTTTTATTGTTTTTGTTTTTGTTTTTGTTTGAAACAACCTGAAAGCCAGCTCCAGCACTACAAATGGCTCAGTTTTAGTTTTTCTCTGTAGGTAAGTGACACCAGTTTAGTAACAGACTGAACAGATCCTAGGGGAGAATGACTGACCTCGAAATATTAAAAAAAAAAAAACCAAAAGATAAAGCCTGTGTAATTAGACTGGAAAAGCAGAAGCCAAATGCTCTAGTGAGGGCAAATGGCATCTATGAAAATATTAAACAGCTGCTGGCAACGTGGCACTGAAATATCAGATAATGCCAGTCCTGTTCTCAGATGAATTCCAAAGGCATTTCTTCTTGGAAGCTCACTTAACACTGGGAAGAGCCACCTGAATTTTTCATACCCTTTGATGGGTTATAAATTAGCTGTGATCACTCTGGAGAAAGACCTGGAGGAAAGCTCAGTGAGAACATCTGCTCAGGTGGTCAGGGAAGCAAAGAGCTGAGTGGGTTATGGCAGGGAAAATGTGTAGAACAAAGCTGAAACTCCAGTGCTGCTGCTGTGCATCGCCTTTGTTCCTGTGCCCAATGCTCCAGGAATTCCAGAATGCCAGGGGAAATGCTGCAAGTGGGCAAGCTTGGTGTCTGAGTACCCTTTGTTTGGTTTTAAGGTGAGAAATGACAGCTGGTTTTATTTTTATTTATGGCCTTGTTTTCGTTACATAAAAACAGTGCTTAAATCTTGAACAAGTATTAACTCTCCTAGCCCTATCATAAATAAAAGTGAGAGAAAATCTTTATATTAAGGTCATCCTGTCTTAAATAAAGATTCAAGTACAAAGCACATCATTTGAGGTGTCAGAGGATTTTTCACATGGAGAGAACTTGAAACAATGGAAAAAGTTTGAATTATTGAGTGTGTAGAGGAATTGTGGCCATGGTAGGAAGAAAGCTCCAGAAGATGGAGCAAGAGAGGGAGCTGAGACCCTCTCCTTTCCTCACAGGAGAACTGAGGGATGCTCAGGGAAATGGAAAGATGGCAAAGAGCTTTCAGGAAGGCTGAAGCTGTTAATGCCACTCCCCTGGTCTGCACTTTGCAATTGCTCCCCGAGTTTCTGGTGCTCTCAGGAGATCTCCATGCCCAAAATGGCATCTGCTCACGAGACACTCTCCTTTTATCAATTCTTAATTTTTTTTTTAATTTATGAGAGTAAATAAAATAAAAACAAAAAGAAAAATACATGAATGCAAAAAAAGTTTGGCCTAAAACCAAACTTTTGGTAAATGGTAAATGTCTTGGTAAACGTCTTCATTTCCTCTGGAGCAGAGAAATCACATCAGGATGATCTGGAGTTTGACTGATGACATTGTGGGCTAAGGCTCTCTGCTGTCTCCCATCTCCTGTTAACTCTTCATGCCCTGTTTAGATTTTCATGAAATAAAGTTCCTCTCCTGCTGGTTTTTCACAGTGGTGTCCCAAAAAAATACAGGGGACATTCAGCTTAACAAGGCTCTTCCCACTCTCAAAAAGTGGTGTCAGATTTAGGGACAACGAGGAACATTCATTCTGCCCTTCAGAATATTTGTGAGGGTTGTCCATCCTCAGCCATCACAAATCTGTCTTTTGGTATTTTGGTGTGTGGTGCATGATGTTTTCCATTAATAAGCCCTTGTTTTGGGGCTATTTCTTAGTATGTGCTTAAGTTTCTAAATCAATGTTTTACTTTTAGTCAAATCAGAAGGTTTGACTTTGCTCAAATCAGTCCCTCCACTGCCTGGCCAAAAATCCATGTCACCTGGAATTTTGGCCAGGCAGTGGAGGGACAGATTAGAGCAAAGAACCTTCTGCTGCTCAAACCTTCCACATCCCACTTCAAGATGCATTTCTAGATGCAGCTAATTCTTTGGAAAATTCGCAGGATAGAATCCTGCAATCTTTTAGGCTGGGAAAGACCTTTAAGCTCATCCAGTCCTGCCCCTGTTATTAAGAATTGATCACTGAAAGGCAGTAAATATTTCAGTCTGGGGCCTGTGTCAGCCAGGTGGGATGAATAATTTTTTTCTCAGAGAACAGACGTGGCAGAACTGTTTCCCTGTGTATTGAGAACAAAAGATAAATTTGTAAATCATTGTTATTCAGCAGAGAGACAGATTTTCTGTTCCCTTCTGTATAATTCAGGAGCATCCCATTATGGAGGGGATGGCTGCCTAAAACCAGATGAATATTTCACCTGGCACGGGAGAACTTTGTTCTTCCCCTGGAATCTGAGCATCTTTGCTCTCCCAGGAGATATTGGCAAGGATGGGAGATGGAAGCTGCACATCCCATGGGAACTGAGTCCTCCTGCTCAGCTGGCTGTGGCTTTGGAGTTGCCTCATTGCAGGAGGTGATGCCTTGGGATTTTGGCTTTTATAATTTCCATGTATTTGTGACCCTGCAGTTCTTTAGTGTGAAACTCCAAACCCCACACCCAGTGTCAGCTGCTGCTGTCCCATTCTGGGCAGACACAGCAATTCCTCTCCAGGCCTGGCAGCCAAGGACACCTCACTGCCCCAGGGCCAGAGATGCCAACAAAAGGGACTTGGGGGCAAACTGGGGGTCAATGACTTCATTACCTGCAGCTGGAATTGTTAGATTAACCCCAACATGCAAATGGATCAAACTTATAAAAATGCGAAAACCTGTGAGTCCATTTTTGGGTGTAGCCCCTGGACGGGTTTGGTCTGCCCAAAATGCACCTGAAGTCCCTTCAATACATACAGCTGCTTTTATTCTCTTAACTTGGTCTGGCCTCTGATTTTAGGCAGTCCCAAAAAGGCATCAGTGAAATCAAAAGGCCAGATATCCCATGCTGCTCACATTTCTGGGACACCCCACCTCACACAATTCCTCTATTTACACCCATTTTGGTGGGGTGGAGGGGCAGAGCAGGTTTCTTTCTGATCTGCTGGTTTTGGTGACTCGTTGAGGAGGCAGTGTACCTTCCTTCTGGAAGAGTTCTGCCTCATGCTGAGCTGGAATTCCTCCACGGTGTCAGCTTCCCCAGTGGAAATGGATGAGAAGCTGACTGGAGTGCCATGGCAATGTACTTGATGCTCCCAGAGCATCCTGCATCCTCTGCTGCCAGTGCTGTCACAAACCAGAGAGATAAAAAAGACCTGGGGGCAGAGAGGAGGTCAGCAAGGGACAAGAACACGGCCACTTTTACAGAAACAAATGGCAAAGGCTGGAGGCTAAAACGCCCCTTTGATGTTTCAAAACGACCAAAGAAATCAGCCATCAACCCCAGACAAGCTTGTTATTGGCTTTTTTTGTGTTTTAAGCAGTTTTGCACCCCCGACAAAGGAAGGGTGGAGTTGGAATTTATAAATGATTGTAGGTGGCAGGCAATTGTGTCAATAGCGAGAAGGGATTTGTAATCTGAAGATCAGGAGCTCTCCTGGGCAGATAAGGTAGGGCTGACACATGTGGTGTCATGCTAACTGCTGCAATTTGTTGCCACAAACTCAATTATCTGGAATTTCGTCATGTCAGGATGATGTTAAAAGTACTGCCAGACCCCAAGTCAGCATAGATTTACAGCATTGAAAAATTCATGTTCAGAAGAGTCAGTCAAGTGACCTAAAATGAAGCAACCACTTCATACACATATGAAGGCTGATTTTCTGTGATTAAAAAAGATAGTAAAACGTGGAGTTCTTTCCAGTTTATACCATTGCAAATTAGTAGAATTTAAGTGTCAGAGCGGAGGAAACCTATTGAGATTAGAGACAAAAAAGGGAGAGAAAGAGAAAAGCCACGTATGTAGCTGAGCTGTGCCAAACTACCATGCACTAGGAAATGTATGACATTAATATCACCTCACTTGGGGTGAAAGTTAAAGCCTGCTCTTGATCCATGAATTATGAAAAAAAAGGTGAAAGGTTGTAAAGAGTGGATTTTTACAGGAAAAAAAAGGAGTGAGGAAACCTAAGTAACAACTGTTGGTAGCCCTGGTCCAGCTGTTCTGAAGGCAGACATTAATACAATTATTCCAGGGTTATCTGGAGCAGTACTCAGGCAGGTTTTCTTAGCAAAAGTTGAGGAATAACTCCCAAAATAATGCAAAACACAGTAAATTAAAGATAAAAATTGCTCAGTATTTATTCAGATCTGTCTTCTCCACCTAATGGTTTTAGTGGATATGTTTGTACAGTTCCTGCACATCTGTTTCTAAGAAGACTAACACCCTTCCATCCCCAAATCACTGTTCCCTTAATGAAGAAATATTTTAATTATTATTAATCTCTGTTTCTGAGGGAGAAATAAACATGCTGCGGTCTCATTTGTTCTGTAGCTGAGTTATTGATGCTGTGATTAAGTTGTTAATTGATTTGGTGTGACAGCAGGCACAGAGAGCAGAGGTACTCCATCACAGAGCCACAGAGCCATGGAACATTAAGGGTCGGGAAGGGACCTCCAGGAACATCCAGCCTCAATTCCCTCTGCCATCAGCAGGGATGTTTCCCACCAGACCAGGCTGCTCAGGGTTTGGGTGGGCATGGAGCTGGGCTGGCTGGAGGCAACACCAGGCTGGAGACAACCTCCCCCAGGTCAGGGGATAGGATGGACAGCATGGACAGGATGGATTTCACCCAAGGGTGCTGGGACCTGGACAGTTCCTGTCAGGGTGAGACATCTGTCACCTCTGGGAAACCCAGGGATGAGCCTGGTGGCCAAACAAAGGGGAAGGTTGCAGCCCTGTCCCAAAAGTCCCTCAGGTCAGCTGAAGGGGAAGCTCCAGGCTGGCCAGCCCTGCTGGGAAAGCCAGGAGCTCATTCCTGCTGTGGGATGGAGAAGCCTGGGGCTGTCAGCAGGGGCTAAACCCCCCTGAGCCACCTGGTGTGCTGGGGAGAGGTGGCTCAGGGTCTGGGGAGAGCAGAGGGTGTCCTGTGCCTGGGCTGGGACAGGGGCTGGGCACTGTCACTGCTCCCACGTCCCCATGGACAGAGATGTCTCAGGGATGGACAGGGGGACAGACACAAATCCTGCTTGTAGCGTGGGGACTCAGAGGGCTTTGGTCATCATCCTGGCCAGGCAGCCAGAAGGGAATCACTTGGCTGTGTCTGAGAGCTCTCTGGGTGAGCATCTGCCCTGGTCTAACCCTGGCCAGGAGCTCAGCCCAGCACACCTGCTGGGATGGGGAGAGAGTCAGAAGAGTTCAAGCGCTAAAACTGACCCTGTGTGATGAAGTGATACAGATTCCCTGAAATAAAAACCAAATTTGCATCTGAGAAGTCTTTCCTCCCCTTTTTTTTTTCTCGCTCTGCTGGTATACCTGGGGTATTTAATACACTGGACTTGATGGGATTTTTCCTGGGAGAAGATACTTCAGTTTATTTACAGGTCATCTACCAATAATTGCAAATGAAAGCAGAGATGGAAAAAAAACCCTCTCTGGGTTGCTCTCCAGAGAAAGTGTAGGAGGAAGCTTAATCCTTATTTGTACTTTGAAATACTTAATTAAAAAAAAAACCCACATCAAAGCTGTCTTTTGTATTTGATAATTTGTTCTTTCAGCAGGACTTCAATGCTCCAACTTGATGGCAAATGACCCTGTGTCTCTAGAAATATCATATTTTTCTTATTACCAGGCCAGTTCCTATTAGAAGAGAGGGAAATCCTAATTTAATGCATGTGTTGCACTATCCATGTGCACCTTCAAGTACTTTGTTGAGGGCTTCCACAGAGTGTTGAATTGTATTTTCTGATTTAAATGGTGCTTTCTGCTTTCCAAAGATTTCTACCTTGCGTTCAGGGTGTCACAATTAAGAGGCAGGTGACAGAGGCTTAATCTGGAGTCTGATCAGCCTGAGAGGAACAGACTTTGTGGACTTAGGTGCACCAGGACCAAAAGTTTAAATCTTAATCTATGCTGAATATGCAAAATTGTAATACATTTGTTGGTGTTTTCAGGATCTCATTACCTTTTCATTCCTCCTTTTACACTGGAATAGTTTCATCATCTCTGAGAAATTTATGGGGCTCTGCATTTTCTCTTTTCCTTCCTCTTGCTTCTGCTTTGAAGATGTGTGCAGATCTCAGTATCTCAGATACCGAAGGCAAACCCAGTTTATTAAAATGCCAGTAAAAGCTGATTAAAATGCCTGTAGGTTGCAGGAAGCACCATAAATGGGGCAACCTCTTGGATGCCCTAGCACTGAAAAATCTTGGATGGGCTATTCATCTGTCAAAACCAAAACCTTGCAAAATAGATCCTCATTTGGCAAATCCTCCAGAGCTGGTACCAGCTCCTGAGTGGGAGCACGGATGTCGTATTTCACCCTGACCTGAACACCTGTCAGGCTGCTCTGAGCTGGCCTCTCAGGCACCAACAAATCATGACCTGGCTACGAGCAGGCTGGGACATTTTAATGTACTTTTTAATCTTTTTTATAGCTGTAAAACAGATAATGACTTCAGTATATAACACATTGGGGTTGGCTTGCTTTTTTTTTTTTTTTTTTTTTTTTTTTTTTGGGTTGGTTTTTGTGTTGTTTTTTTTTTTTTAAATCCAATTGTCAGATTGCCATCTTTCCCCTTTGGCTCTGTGATTCTGCACTGGAAGCATGCTGCTTTCAGGACAGATACCCTGTAAAAAAGTGAGTGGGCATCTCGCTGATCACAGCACAAAGGGTCAGTGCAACGAGGAGACTGAGATTCATCTCGCATCGTTGTCTGCAAAAGTTTAATTTGGCAGAAGCAGCACATAATGAGGAAACTGAGAGGAGCATCTTGAGGCTCACATCAAGACAGTCTTTCATTTTAAAGACAGAGAAGTCCACTGGCTCCACTGGGGGGTTGGGATCTGTGAGGTTAGCTTCAAGTCCTCTCTCTAAAACAGGCTGCACACCTGAGCTTAGGCAGTTCACTTGGGTCAGGATTTTCTGAGGGCACAACACAACTGAAAACAGTGCCAGCTGAGCTTCAGCATAACTCTGGGGATTTGGGTGCAAAGGCCCCAAAATCTCAACTCCTCTGTCAATTGTTTTCATTGAAGTGACAGAGAGAACAGAGAGTGAATTAGTGCTGAATTATGTCTGAATTAGGTTGAGTTATGTCTTGAGAAATTCTCTGCTTGAGGAACATCCTTCCCAAGGAGCTTCAGCATGGTCAGCAAGGCAGGAGACATTAAGGCCAGGTCTGGTGCCACCTGCCAAGTGTCTCCCACAGCCACAGTGTCTCCAGCAGCCTTGGGAAGTGCCCAGGGTGGGAGGCAGGAAGGCTGGGCACCAGGCTGCCAGCACCCCAGCTCCTGCAAGGACCAGGGGCACAGCTCTGAGCTGAAAGGCAGCTCCTGCCCGGGATGGCAGCCCCAGCTGGGGTGCCCAGAGGGATTTCTGTCAGCACAGCTGTTTTCACAGCAGGCTGGTCCCAGGTAGTGCAGCTGTGCCATATCAGAGCTGTCTGAATGCAGCTGAGACCCCAGGGAGGGGTGTGGGAGAAGGGTTTGCTCTCAGACCCTTAATTAAAACACAGGTCTTCATCTTCCTCTACCTCTAACCCCTGAGTGGAAGATACTGCACCTGGGTCAGGGCAATCCCCAGCTCTGGTTCAGAGAAGGGAAAGAATTAATTGAGAACCGTCCCACAAAGGAGAAAGAACCTCTGTGGACACTGGTGAATGAACAATTTGGCATGACTCCTGTTGCCCAGCTGCAATGGACACAGAACATCTGTGACCCTGAATCACAGGCTCCATGATGCTTCCCCTGCCAGGCATGAGCAGATTAATTCACAACAGAATTGCATTAATGGCTGGGGTATCTCCACAGCAATTCAGAGACATTAGAGTTGAAAAAGACCAATTTGTACATTTTTGTCCTCCTCCTCTATAAAGGCAGGGTTAAACCCTTTGCTCATCCACTCCAGTTTTGTCTCTGCAGCTCCATTTGTCTCAGCCCATAGGTTTTGCATCACACCCGAGGGAGTGCTCCATGGCATGATGCATTCCACTTCTAGGAGCTTATCCAGACACTTGGCTTAGATTATTCCTTGCTTAATTTTCATCTCATTAGTTTTGGTTATTCTCCTTTGTGGTACCTGAGATATATCTTTTCCCTGCTTAGTTTTTCATATCCTTCAGCTATTTGTTAATGGTTATCTTGATGCCTTTAAAGCATTCCACAGCCAGACCATGTTTATTTAGATCTTTTCATCTTCCTTCATAAGTCAGTGCCTCCAGCCCACTTTAATCATATCAGTGGCTTTGCACTGACCTCTCTCAAATTTACAACACTTCTCAATAATGAGAGTCTCAGGGCTAAACACAATTTTCTGAGAACAGACACATAGTGCAGGGAAATGATTTTACCTGTGATTTCAAGTGTGATGTATCTGCAGCTGCAAACTATATTTTCCCCCTGCAGTTTTGCATTGAAAGGTCTGCTTGCTGTCAAGATTACCTAATTTTCTATAAGATGTCCACTTTTTTTTTTTTCCCCTCCTCCTTCAGATCCATACACATCACGAATGAAAAAGATGTTTCAGAGGAACGAGGAGATCAAGGGCACATGGAAATATGTGGAGGGTTTTTTTTTGTATTTTTACTCGAGAAGTCAGAAAAATGGTCATAATTGCTATGTCAGACTCAATGAATTTTCACTGCATATAGGAGAGATGAGGAGGTCTAATTTCTGCATTCCTGGCAGTTTTTTGGGTTTTAGAATTTTCAACCAAACTGGTGATCTGCATCAAAGTCCTTGTCCATGCCAGTGGAGATGGAAGAATTCAGTGAACCTGGTAATCCCCCCCTCATGGGAGTCTCTCTGAGTGACAATCAGCTGCTTCAACTCAATGTGAAGAAGGAAAGAAACCAGCAGAGGGTAGCAAACAATAAAATGATCAGCCACAAAGGCTCATTTTAAGATTGCTTTTGTTAGGGGGCATATCCTGAGCACAAACTGAGAGGAGTTTTGTTCTGCAGGAAAATCTTTGCTGCTGCTGCTGAGAACGTCAGTGATGCACATTTTTTATTTAGAAAGACACCCACACCAGCAGAGGGGTGAATGAAGTGGAGATCTGGTTTGTCACTTAATGAGTGATTTGTTGTTATTGCGGGCTCAACTTTTCTATTATTTCTGCCTCTCCTCGTGGTGCAGATTTGTTGTCAAGGTTCTCTCAAGTTCCTGGATAAACTGGAAGGGACTTGAAAAAATCCTGACTGTGGCAAAAGTGGTAAGGGGAGAACAAATCATGCTCTGCAAAACTTCAGGCAGGATTATGAGGAAGAAATATTATACTTCTTTGAGATTCAAGTTAAAACCCACATTCACTGCTAACGTGGCTCAGCAGGCATGCCTGTTATTTTTAGCTCATTTTTTCTGCAGATTAACAACTGCAATGATCACACTGTATAACTTGTCACAGGAGTACATGTTTCTCTTGAATACAGAACAGTGTCAGAAAATGTAGATGACAGAACACGTAAATTATGGGTATTCTCACAGTGTGATAAAATGTAGACTTTTTTTTTTTTTTTTTTTTTTTTGTGAAATACTAGATATTCAGTACTTTTACCAGATTGTCTGAATATTTATCTTGAGTTTGTCTTCATTTTGCTGCGTCCTCCAGTGGAATTCATGTGATGAACGAAATGGTAAAAAACACAGGAGTCACCCCAGATTTATTTAGTGTAAAAAAAGGATATGACTGAAAGGAAAAGGGGACTGGATGTTTACTAGGTGAGTACCAGCAGCACAGACTGTCCTTTGATCTAATTTTCATCTCTATTTCTAACAACATGGAGCAACTGGGTGTGACAAAAAAGGCCTTTAGAAATGCCACATAAACTTGAACATTATAAATAGAAAGAGTAACTCATATATTTTCGGTTCTCACCTCTGTTTGACTAATGATTCATATGAATAATCAGTATTCAGTCTAGTGGTTTTTCTGTGGCTCGGTTTTTAGACTAAAAGAGTGTATCCTTTCTCTGTTTAAATATATGTATGTTTATCCACCATGATTTAGCCATGGCCAGAACTCTAATGCGGAAAATACTATCATAAAACATTAAGTTTTTCTTTTAATGAGCCTGGTTTTCTTGGAGGAAGTCTTCATTTTGTATGTGATTCCACTGCAATTAATAAAGCTTCAGATTCTAACCGGGATATAAATGGATGTCTGATTACTTATGTATTCAGAGCAGTTATTTCTAATTTAAAATACAGAACCTAATCATGCCATTTTCTTCATTTTGGGAGCCCTTGCTCTTATGTTTTGCCATTCATCACTTTCTTTCAACTTCCTGCAGATGCACAGAGATAAAGAGATGGTGAATTTTTCTTTTATGTTTCCTTAATGCATTTTGATGGGTAGGGAGTAAAAAAATTGCCATCCACATCAGTGTATATAATAGCAAAATGATATTTTCAACCTCTGCTAGTTGAAAGCAAAAAAAAAAAAAAAATCCCTGAAAATCATAAATGAATAAAACTTATGAGAATAGATATTTAATTGAGACAAAGCCTAAGTACCCAGGACTTTGATAGATGAAAAATGGAAGTCTCTTTGCAGAGTTAAAGAGTCAAGGAGTAACCACACACAATTCAGGTAGATAAGTTGGTTGGGCACTAAGCCACAACCTTTGATCTCCTGTGATCTTCACCTGCCTCTCCTGGGGAGCTGCAGCCTCAGCATCACTTTAAGGCTGTGACCTCCCCTGTAAAAGGTCTCCAGGCTTCTGAAGTTTTATCTCAGTGCCCACTGGAAGCCCTTTAAAGGCAGCTGAACAGCATGCAGCACTTGGAGACACGCTTATGTGCAGCTCATTGATGTTTTTAGGCATCCCAATAATTTTGAACAAAGGTCCTCCAGAAACAGCCAAAGTCAGAGGAAGATCCTGAAGGCTTTTAATCAAAGCTTTATTGCATTGATAGAACTCTACAGATTTTATGCCAGACAGGAAGTTAATCTGTATTTAACAATTATTATGAAAAATACCTTATGTGGTGTTTTTTTTCACCCTTTCCTCTTTTGGAAAGGGTGAAGAAAAAAACCAAGTGTCAGCTCTGATTGCAGGTGACACAGCGTCCTTGATGGCCACAAGGCCACTGTTTCATCCTGCCAGCTGTGGGTAGCATCAGTTCAGCATCACAGGGTCCCACAGACACAGCAGAATCCCAGATTTTTGTTGTCATTTCAGCTCAGCTCAGCCTGGAAGGAAGTGACACCAAAGCCCACGGGACCCAGTGCATCACCAGCACTGCAGGATTACCACCCGAGACAACCACACGTGGCTCTCCTTTCAGACAGCACCAGAACAAAAGGTGCAATAAATAAAGGTGGTTATGATTATTGTAGGTCATACCAGCTTTTCACACACAGGCATCCTGAAAAAAAACCAGTGGGATATACACACAGGAGCAAGGATACACTTGTTACCAGAGAGATTAGTTTGGCTGCGTGTGTTTATGAGACACCAGTCCAAGAGAATTGAGCTCTACATTCCTTCCAGGTACAAGCCTTCCTCTGAATTCAACAGCACTTGTCTTGTGCATAGGAGCAGCAAGATGTGGCTGTGATCCCCACAGTCTTCTGCCTAAACTGAAGCTGTCATAATCAGGTACTAAGCAGGATCACTGAGAGGTGAACCTGAGTCTGCTGCCAGCCCATTACGAGCCAGTGTCTGATTGTTTCAGAAAGCACAAGCTCAACTGACAGAATTGCTTTGTGCTCAGATAATAAAACTGATGTCATTCCGTGACATTTCTCCGGATTTATAGGAGCTCTGTGGGCAACTTAACAAAATTCAACCTGTTATTTTTAGAGAACATACAAATTGAGTCTCGGGACAAGTCTATATTGTTCCTGTATAGCAATCACTTCTTCTCTGAATGAAGAACCTTATTTACTTGTTAAATATATTTTCAGTGTCTGCTGCAGCTTTGCTGAAGTAACAGACTTTCTACTGACACTAAAGAAAACAATTTGTGCATTTAATTGTTCCTTTGCTGAGGAATAATGTTTCACAAGTGCTTTCCATGCACCTTTCAATGCAGTTGTTTTGGCTTCTTTCTGCTTCTCCCCTTCTTTTCTGACTTTTTCTCAGTGACACTTTATATATTCATAAAAGTACAAAAAGTGTGCATTGTCACTGTCATTGTTTTGTTCTTCTCTCCTTCAGGAACTGAGGCCTGTGATCTTAGTTTAGCAGCTAATTAATCACAACAATAATTATCTTAGCAGCGTTCACAACATGCTGAATGACTGGTAAAGATGTGTATGTCCACCAAAATAACTGTATTATCCATTTCCTAAAGGCCTATAATGGCATATAAATCCATGGGGTTTTGTAGCAGGAATGCAAGGAATGGCACTCACACTGCAGTAATTATTTTCAGCTGTCAAGAACAAACACTCAAATTTCCAAACTCCACAGGGTTTCAACGCTGGACTCATCCAGAATGAGGTCCACAAAGTGAAACCACCACAGCTGTCTTGCTCTTGGTCCCTCCACCAGCAACAGGAGTTCCACTGTGCTGCCTCTGAATCCCTGACACTTTTGAGCAGCTCAGTGCCTGGGCTCTCAGGGTGAGAAGGGACCTATGGCACAAACCCTGTGCCATCCAGGGCAGGACAACTCCTACCCAGGGGCAGGGAGCCGAGACAGGAGTGGGTTGGGCCCAGAAATTTACCAGAAGCTCAAATTCACTGTGCCCAGCCCCAGACCAGGGGTGGGAAGAGCAGCCTCCTGTAGCCCAAGAAGCTGAGGTCTGGTTGCTGCACCAGTCTCTGCCTGGCACTTGGAGGAGAAATACTGGATTCAGTGCTGCCCTGCAGCTTTTAATCCTCATTTGTTGTTGCAGCATGGTAAATCTGCACTGTACCACATCCTACCTGCACCAACTTAGGCAAATATTGGTGCCAACACACCTCCAAGGTTGGAGAAAACAAAACTGAGGCGCTGAAGGGAATGTTGCCCTGAGATATCAGGGAGGCAAATAATAATTACATGCTGAATTCAAGTGACATTTCAGTGCTGTTATGAACAGGAGTGCAAGTGCCTTAGGAATTCCTGGATGTGCTCCTTCTTTACCTCCTCGTCTCCAGTAATCACTTTTTCCTGTACATGTGTACCTTCTCACACACGCTGTTTTCAGAGAAAATTTTCAGAAAGCCCAAACACGAAACTTGAGTCATCCTTCAGTTTTTCGGGCTGAATTTGAACTTTTTACCTAGCAGTCAAAAAAACTGCCTGAATATACTGTCGCCTTGTTCCATCCATCAGGTTCCACAAAGGGACCATTTTTGTCACAGGAGCATGAGCACACTGCGGTGGGATTAATCATAAACCTGGGCCTGCGAGTGTCTGCGCGTGTGAATGATGCTTTCTGTGAGCTGAGCTGTGCCCAAGAACAAAGTCAAGGCCCCAGCCTCAGAAAGCAGCCTCTGTGCTCTCCTTTAAATGCCCTAATTCATCTCTGGGCCAAGGGGACTAGAACATACCAGGCAGGTCCCCTGAGGTACCCGGTGCCGTTCGTGTCGTGACAAACGCACAAGGCGAGGGCTTGTGTCAGGTGTACTGGGCGCTCCATTGACAGCTTGGGAAAACTCTTCCAACATTCCCTGCCTTCCTGTGTGGATGAAAAATATTTCACCTCCAAATGGCGTGTGGCCGGGCGTGCGAATGTGTCAAGGAGAGGAAGAACGAGGGGAAAGCTCAGCAAACTCCCGTCCTTTCGCCTCGGTTAAAATCTGAGCACGAGCTGGTGCTTCGAGAGGAAATGTGGCAGAAATTATCATGCCTTGACAGTGTTCCTGAGTTTCCAGTCCATGGGGAAAGGGCCATGGGGAAAGGTGTGCTGTGGAGTAAAACTCCCTACCCTCTGATTTAGCTCTGCCTGCTTTAAGGAGCCACTCAGCCACTGAAAGGCAGCCCCAGGAAAACCAGCTCCAAATGGGCTTGGCTGGGGCTAAAATAAAATATTGTGCTGCACACAGTGTAAAAAATTAGCAGTATTGCTATTAATATTATTACTATTATAATTATTACTGTTTCTGGCTGTACTCTAAGATGAGTCTAACTCCAGCCTCTCAGACACAATGAAATACTACCGATTTTTGGCTTGCTGGAACAAATCAGCAGGCTTTCAAAGCAGTTTTTCTGAATATTAAAATTTAGGAAACATAAGAAGGTAGCACAGCCCCAGGGACATCTTTTGACACATTATTTCTGGAAGGTTCCCTCGTGTGTCGCCACTTGTTTCTCTTCTTACACGGAACAATTAAGCCAGAAGATTTGAATCTGAATTTAAACCTTGTAATTCAGACCATGTTACATAAAAGAAAAAGTTTCATCTCACCTCTTGTCTGAGGGGGCTCTTTGTGCCTTTGCTGGCAAGGGGCTGTACCCTGCTTGTGCTGAATTGTGTGAGGAAAAAGCATCCTCCTTCACTAAACTCAGCTGTCAAATCTGAGTGTTCTCTCTTGACAGCTCAGGTGTGTTGCCTGCTCTGGGAAGGCAAATGCAAAGCTGCTCCCCTGGTCCACCTAAGGCAGAAAACAGCCAGCCTCTGGCATTCCTTTTCAAGTCAAAACCTTGCTCCAGATGAAAAAAGAGATATTTGTGTGTTTGTGATAGTTTCTTTAGTGCAGAAAGTATCGACTTCTATCACCTTTGTGGGTTGTTTCACATCACTTCAGGTTTCATTATGCTCCAGAAGGTAATAATTATTTGACACTGTTCAGTGAACTTGGCTTCCCTGAGTTCAGTAACACTGTCCCAAACATTACGAATTAATTTGATAGTTGATTAAAGCTGATGAGAATAAATTCGTTTAAACTGCATATAGAGGTCATCTACTTTTCCAGATAGAGTGTGATGTGATTTTTGCAGCAGTTAATGGACATTTGTCATTGTGATTGAGTCTTCTGCAAGAAGATGAGAATAATGGCCTAGAATAACACTCATTCTTGTTGATACTTGAATAGTCAGTCTCTTATTTCAGTTAATGTCATAAGGAAATTAATTGGTAACAATCACATTTCTGGATTAACTTTTTGAGTCTGAGTTTGGCTTTTTTTTTTTTTTTTCTTTTCAAAGCGAGGTCACTTTTCCCTCCATGGCTTGAGCTCTCTCTTTTTTTTTGAAGAATCTGACCTTCATTATTAAAGTACTTGAAGAATGATGAATTAATTCTGTACTGTACTACAAGGCTGACCAAGTATCCTTCAAGTTCAGGGGCCTTAGGAATATGCAGCAAAATTAAATTAATGCAGAACACCACCGTGCTTTTAATGCGTGTTTATTCAGATTTTATATAACAAACTGTGCTCCTCAGAAACTCAGCTATACATTCCTAGTGAACAAAATTCCCCCAACACCAAATAAATGCATGCTTCAGTCATCACAGTTATAAAAGGCCTCTTCATAGCAGTCAGAAAACTCACACAGTCCCCACTGAAGGCAAGAAAAGTCAATTCACTCCAGGCTTGCACCTACCCCACCCCAGTGAGAGGAAAAATAGAGGAAGCTGGCTTTTTACCTAAAGGATTAAGGCATCAGAGCTCTCTGACTGTAGTAGGAGACAGCCTGTAGGTATTCTAAATTTACTTTGAACCATCTCCACTGCTATGAATTACAGCTGTGGAGTGTGAGACAAGAGGCAGTCCCTTAGCTTGCCACATCTGAAACCAAGTTTTAGAGGTTAAAATGCAACACCACACGATGCATCTGCCAGGACTTGTCCCGAAACAGTGGAGACATGGCTAAAATACTGGACATTTTGCCCTACTTTTACTCCTCCTAGATTTAGAATGTGTAATTTTAAGTCTATAAAGGGCTGAAAAAGGAGCTCAAGGAGATATATTGTCTGTTTCCATGCACTAAGATTAGCTGAAGTTATTTAAACCTCCCAAGACAGGTATTTCCCTGCCACAGTGCAGTGGTTCCCTCTCTGAGATGTGTCTAACTCTTCTTTAATGCAGGATACGACAGCCAGCATCCCATCTGAGAGTTTACTAATCACTCTAGAGCACAGTAATTGGGTTTTACATCCTCTGCAAAAGAATGCAGTGTTAGTATAAAACATAACTTTAAAGCAGAGTTTTAAATTTGTGGTCTGCCTATAACCCCAGGGACTTTTTTTCTGCCACTGGACTCATGGTATTTGCTTTGTCCTCATTTGGTATTTGTGATTTTGGGGTCCTCTGCCAAGCTGAATTCCTTCCTGGATCTTTAAAAAACTTCTTATTTCATATAATTTTGAATTCTGATTTGGTCTTTCAAAGCACTTGCACCCATTAACTGTAACATGGTCCAGCTTTAGGTTATATTAAAAAAAAAAGTAAATTGCAGGGGAGAGGGGAAAATTCCCCATGACAATCAGGCTCACATTCACACTCAAGAGGAAAGTTTTGAGCAGGTCAGCTGGGTGATTGATTTTATTATTCCTTGGTGATTGACAAAGTAGGAAGCAGAGCCAGAACACAGGTGGAAGCACCTGAACCTGTGAGAGGAGAGATGAGACTCCCACACGGATATAGAAGGAAAAAAAGTTTTTGAACACAAGCAGAGAAGCCAGCATAATATCCCCATGAAAAAACTCTTGTCAAAGGTTTTGAGCAGATTTAAATCTAGATATAATCAAGGGGGTGACACACAGTACATCCTTTATAAATAAGTGCTAGTGGGATTCACTACTCAGTGACTTGAATTAAAAATGAATTTTTAACCCTCCCTGTAGGAGACAAAACTTTAAAATTCCAACTCTTTGGTTCAAAGAGGCATTACAGGCCATGAATTTCTTTTGTGAGTAGGGTAAGGTTATGGCAGTGACTGCAGTGAGTGGAAATTCATTACAGGCTGCTGCAGGAAGGGCCTTTGGTACAAGTTGCAGACAACCAATTCAATCAAAGTTCATCAGCCAAAGGTGACATCATAAAGCTCTCTGATCTTCACACACTGTATGAATACAGCTGGAGTGGACTTCCCCGGGCTTTCTGGTATTTTTTATGATCTGAATTGTATTTTTGCCCTGAAAATATTACAAGTTGTTTAGTTTGCCTTGCATCATGGTCCATTTTTGCTGCCACTGGCATTGTGACAGGTGTTGCCACCTGCTGCAAACCAGCAGTGTGTTTCAGTCATGAATATTTGGTTGCATATGGTGCCAGAATAGGCAGAAAGGAGATCAGGAAGCTTCCTCAGAGCAAGGATAGAATACCAACTCTAAACTGTAGGGAATTGGACACATCCATTTTTAGGAGCTCAGGATATAAGTGATCCACTCCTCCATCCTTGCAAAGGTCTTTGGGGTTACATCACTGTAAGCCTTTGTGATGGTAATAGAATCATGTGGGAGCAGTGATATCTCCACATGTTTGGGAATTTGCCTTTGAATCTTATCCTGGCAGCTTTCCTTGTCTCTTTATTCTCAGGCCTTTGTCATCCTTGGTGGATTATCCTTAAAAATTCTGTGGCTTCCATGGAAAGCTCAGCTGTAGGAAATGCCAGTCTTTGCCTTTCTCAATTTTCCGTTAAGAGGCTCTGACAAAAATAATAGGAGAATGTGTTGCTGGTTCTAAAACAACAGAGACAATTATTGGTCTTACCTTTCTGTCTCCCTGGCTGCACAGCCTCACCTGTCTTGTGAGAGTGGCTGCTCCTGCAAACAGCCCCAGGGCTCTTGAATAATCTCAGTTCACAACCCAAATCTTCCTGCTCTTTTATTAAAGGTGGTTACTGGTGCTGGTGCACTCAGTCTCCAGCTGTTTCCTCCACACTGGAAATAAATGACAGAAGTATTTATTCTTTCTTAATAAGAGTTCTGCTTCCTCATTCCTTAGGCTCTGATTTTTGCATCACTAATATGTGAATAAAACTTAACTATTTCTTTTTTTGTTTTTCAGGTTTCTAGTTTCTGCACCTCTCCAGCTTCTTGTACCTCATGTGGTGAGCTAGAACACAGAATTATCACTCACCAAATTTTATTGTGGGATGCATAGGTAGAAGGGCCATTTTTTTAGATCAGGAAGATTCCATAAACCAGATTTGCTCAGGTGCAGGAGCAGATGTGCAGGTACAGCAGAGGGGACTCAAAAGGTGCAAATGGGAGACAAAGAGGCACACAAAAAGACTAATGCAGAATTATTGCCATGGCCTTAAGGCCACTCAATTAGGTCCTTTCCTTCTGCCCTCCTGCATAAGAGCTTTCAATTAACATTACTACAAGACACCTTAATTGCTGCATTCTTGGCTTCAGGCTGCTTCCCCCAGCTTGCAGCATCCTTAAAATATGAAATTGTAATTTTATAAATGTGCAGTTTAGATAATCAGTGTGCAGCCCCTTTGTAAGGTGTAGAAGTTGTAAACTTGTGGGCTTTCCTTGGAGTCCATTTGTGTAACTTGCAAACACATAAAAATTGCTGATCTGAGTACAAAATGGCCCTTTGTACTTTATAAGATTTAAGACCCTCAAATTATAGGTGTTGAGCTAGGCAATAGCCCAGGTAATTAGTAGCATTTACATAACTGATTAGACAAAGGAGGGTTTAACCTATTATCACTTAAAGCTTTCTCTGAAGTGCAGAATTGTTCCCTTGTGCTTATCCCGGCTTCTTGCCAAAACTGGATGCAGTCAAATTCCTCTGTGGCTGCCTTTAAATGACTATGCACTTTTCTTTTTGTGAGCAGGACACAAATTCTGATTATCTCTATTTTTTTTCACACCCATGGTACAACTAATCTTACTGCATCCTCATTCTGTGAATAAGTGCAAAGTTATTTTTATGAAGAAATGTATAAGGTTCTCCTCTTTTTCTATGTCCTTCTGCAGGAAAGTAAACTAAACTTCCTGAGCATAACAGAATTATTGCTTTCTGTTGATTCCTCTCTAATTTGGGTTTCTTTGTCTTTATCTAGTTCTGTAGTCCAGACTTTGAAAAATTGTACTATGATCCAGGAAATCTATTTCTCTTTTCTTCCTGACACATTGATCCTTGTGCTTTAGGAAGGCATTAACAATGCATGAAAAAGGAGTCATTACTCATAAGTAAAAGAAATGGTTGTTACAATTCGATTGTCTCAGTTTTAAACCAGTGTTTTGTATTATTGTTTGTAAGTTCCCTTCTTAATCCCCTGCCATCAACAAAGCAACCTAAGGAACAGGTTTAGCATTGGCAAAAACCGCTTCAAGCCCAGAAATAGGAAAAAATAATCTATGGAGTTTCTATTTACTGATAAGGCTGGAATATGGGTTTGAATCACAAAGAACAGATTGCTGAATATATTAAGCACTGAAAGAGAACTTGCAGCTGGACCAGGTTTGCTAATGGATACTTTTGCAGCCTGTGGGAATAACTGCAGGTCCAAACAAGCATAAACATGAAGAGAAAAAAAACACCTTCCAGAAAGGCAAAGAAGGTTAATGAGTTAGCCTTCCATTTTCTGGCTGCAGAGCGAAGTAATTAAAAGGTATCTAAGTGAACGTTATGAGCTGGTGTTCATTTCAAAGATGCAGAGATGATGTCAGCTACTGAATGGTGCATTAGTATAGGTGTGACCTGCTATTCTAATCAATTATCCCTTCCCCACAAACATGGGGAAAACACATTGATTTAATCTTGTGATTTTGTTTCTGCATACAGCCTAAATTGCTTTTGGCACCTTGAGCATGAGAGTAATTTACTCTGCTAATACTATGCTTCGTGGTCTCGGGTGGATTTGAATACTGCAATTTCCTCTTATTAAGCTTGTGCTCTCCCCTTCAGCCTCCC